>NW_017728950.1:11491055-11568787 GCF_001723895.1 Crocodylus porosus | reverse complement strand
TCACACGGTTCATCGTTTAAGCGTTACAGTTTTCGTTTTGTTGTTTGTATTATCCATTTAATGAGCTGTTGACCAGCCCTGGGACTAGGTCTTCGGACTGAACCTCGTGGGCCAACAGACCCCTTTGTTATTTACTGTTGTTCGTTCCTAACTGTAACTGAAGACTTCTCTGCCTACGACAAAAGCGTAAGTCAAAATAAATCCATCTGTTCTTTCAATCCACTCCGAGTCCCTATCTCCCGACTCTACGCCGTTAATCCCACCTGTCCATATCTGATTGCCACCCCGGCCCACCGTGACCTTGGGGCCCAATCCATTCAGTTCGGTTTTCCCCGACACATCTCACAGCATTTTAAATACCTAGGTAAATATCATTATCTTTCTCAGCAGCAATGGTGGTAGAGTGGCAGTGTCCTCTTACAAAAAGTCTGAGGCAAAATTAAGAGTAGGATATAGACTGACTGACACTCAGACCCCTGGCATAGGTGCAAGTAAAGGTGCTCTGGGATATGATGCGCGATACCCTTAATCATGCCTCTTGCCGTGCCATATATGCATCAGATCCCACCATGCCTTATTGCCAGTGGTGGGGAAGCTTGGGATCACAATCTTAGGCTTCCCCTGGACCAGCCAATGGATAGCTTCCATGTTTAGAAGCCCAGATTAAGTGACAGCTCTCAGTCTCAGGGGCACATCAGGGAATCCCAGCGGGCCACACGTTAACTAATGGAGTGTGATAGGAGTCAGCCACAAAGTTATTACACATTTTTTGTGCAGTAATGTTGTGACTTATTCCTTGTTTTATCACGCCATTAATTACATTAACCTGTGGACGAGTAATACACTGAAGACGTGGTTAACTGGTTAATCATGTCTTATGTGTAACATGTGCCAGGGGCCTCAGTCAATGCCTTATAAGTGGATCATACTGCCCCCCTAAACACACCATGGTTTGTACCCCGAAGGTTGAAATACCACCAAAGTTAATTCCCGCCCCCCAACCCTACACTGGCTCCTGCCTATCAAATTTTATAATGCCCCTCTCCAAATTTGCTCTTATATGCCCACAACCATGTGACTTCCTCACTCTGACCACTAAAACTCTTTATCTCAAAGATAAAGTGAAACTTCAAAGAGAAGTTTACCTATGCGGGGCTTCAGGGCATTCGACAGCAGAGGAGACTTTGGCTTTGGGTGCTCTCCCAGTGCCTCCACAGAGACAAGGGACAGTGGTGGCTAGGTCCTAGTGCTCGCCCTCTTGCTTGACCACCTCTGACCCAAGGTGGGTCATTCCACCTTGCAGTTAGAAAAGGCTGCTTGCTCCTGTTCAGTTTTATGTCCCTTGATGTAATTGTTTTGTTTTGTTTTGGGTTTTGTTTGTTTTTTTAATGAAGAGTGATTTTTCAGATCATTGAGTTCTTTTTCTGTGTAGCTCTGTTAAGCTTGCTTGTTTTGATCATTTCAAGTTATCTGGAGTTGGCTTAATAAAATCCTAGCTTAGCAATAGATAGCTAGATAGATATATATACATATGTGTGTGGGTGGGGGGGGGTGAGTGGGTGTGTGTTTTGTGTTTGGGTGTGTGAGACAGGGGCCCACTCACCTGTTTAGGGCAGTCCGCCCAGCTGCCCCACCTGCCATGCCTTTGTTGGAATTAGATAGGTGTTTATAGGTGGGAGGCTGCTCATTTAATGCACTGATGCCATGGGCATAATACATGGCTCCGTACCATCCCTACACTGTGTCCCATGCCTCACAGATGGCATCACTATATGGCTGTGGCCCCACACTGGGCCTCTCTGACATTTGGACTCTACCCTGGATCCCTCCTATTCAGGTGGCTTAACCTCCACCATCATCCAGGGCTGCAAACCCCCCTATATCCTTTTCCCTCTTGACAGTGCCCCCCTCCAGGACCTTTGGCCTCACAGACCCTGGCCTCACCTCTAGGCCAGTCAGGACTCCAGGCCTCTAACTCTGGCCATCCCTCATGATAGGCGCTCAGGCCCTTTGACTGTCCTGGCCCTGGTCCTGGTCTTAGTCCTGGTCCTGGCCCCAGGATTGACTGGTCGAGGTTTTATGGGTAGGTTCTTGGCAGCTAGCTCTCTCTCCCATACAGATCTGCCTTCTGAGCTCATGGACCACATAGTTACCCTGGACCCCCTCCTGCCCTTGGTGCCCCCCCCATCCTCATGCCCATTACGCCCCTTAGTACCTACATCGGCTGTTCCAGTGCATGGTTCATGGTTCATTGATCCTAGGTTCTCTCTGTCATCTGTATCCCTGGCCTAGTTTAAAGCCCTGTGTAGGAGATCAGCCAACCTGTACGAGAACAGACTTTTATCTTTTGAAGAGGTAGGGACTTATCTGTCATCCTTACCCGACAGAACCATTTCTCTTAATTTCCATCAAAGTCATGGCAGGTGACAGAGTAGGCCAGGAGTAGGCTTTTCTTGGGGAAAGGCATATAGTAGTGCCGGCACCTTGTACAGGTTGGTGCTGGGACATACTTACCAAAGAGTCTACACCCTTCATGGGTCAACACTGACAGACATACTCACTGAAGTGTCCACACCCTTCACGAGTGTAATAATATGTATGTAATGTTTGCATGTTTTGCCAATGACTTTAAGCTAACAAAGAACCCAAGTTATAAAAGGTGTACTCAGATTCAAAGTTTCTCAAAGTCTCCATGTATGAATGGTTGGTGTGGGTCTGAGTCAAGCTTGAACTGTCACTAATCTATTGCCCTCTTTTTTTATGTCTTTGTTGTTCAAATGGGCATGTCCAAGCACAATGCAAGTTTCTAGAGACAGCAAGCCTTTCATTTCAGTTCTGTCCTTGTCTGTAAGACACTTGCTGGATGGTCTTAGGAACCTAGAAGCTTCAGCAGCAAAGTCTAACTGGGCTTTACATCTTGTTTTCTTCCTCTTGGCTCACCACAGCCTTATGGTGCTTTTACCATAGCTTCCTCAGAGGACTACTACTATGGGAATGGTTCCAAGGCTATAGGATTTTTTCTTTTTTCCATGTGTAAGCAATAGCAATGTTTGGACAGCTGACATTCCTTTATATCACATCCCTCACCCCCTTTTTCCTGATTGCTGTCCTAATGAGCAAATACTCATTTACAAAGTACTTGGTTCTCCTGGTTAAAATCTCTGGCTGAAATGTAACAGTAGGATATTTTATTGACTGGTTGATGTTTGTGCATTTTTCAGCTTTTAGTGATGCAGTCATTATCCATCAGTCCAATTTCTATGTACCAGAGGTGTCAAATGTATCTGGCCTTGCAGGCTAGATGAGTAATGTGGGACAAGATCACAGGCTGGATGAATGGCAGCCACCCTGCAGGCCAGATCAGGCCCACAGAGTGCACTCTTCCTCCACCCCCTCACCCCAGCCTGCCAGATCCAGTGCCTACTCTGGCCACTGTAGCACCTGCACTATATACAGCGCCTGCTGCAAGCCAGCTAGAGCAAGCTCTGGGAAAGGTGCACATTCCATTTTTATATTAGTGGTGTTTTGAGGTTCTCCATTTATTCTGTTAACACAAACATAAAGGAATTTATCTCTTAACTGAAATCCTATTTTCTTTGAGCAGCTTTTAGAAAAAAATATTATACAACAAATGTTTTTTTAACTGTAGCAAATTTTCCATCAGTGCAATTTCTGTATGGGGCTTTACTTTTTGAATTGCAGCAGTCAGAATCAAATACATACTGAGTGTTTCTCAGTGACAGAAGAATGAGCACAGTATCTATTATTATTGCTTCTCCTCTCTCCTATGATCTCTTAACATTAGTCCCATAAAATCACAGCAACCACTTCATGGTTGTAGTAAATGTAATTAAATACGGGCAAGGCTCAAATGGCAGTGAACTGGAAAGAATTTACATTCCTTCATTAAATTTAAAATAGTTTTAATTAATTAATGTTCATGAGACAAGACGACAGAAGGTAGGACAATTCTCCTCATTAACTCCTTGTTGCTAGTGTAGTTCAACCATGTATTTTGCTAGAACAGGATTCCTTGTTGGTCAGCTCACAAGATGTTTTAACAGGATTTTGCCATAGGACCTGTTTGAAACTTAATGGTTTTATATTGTTGTATATTTACATTAATTGTTCTGATAGTCATCTGAATGCTGAATGTCATCTAAATGCAAAATAGCATTATTCTCTCTGTTCCATTGATATTGTCTCCTAGTTCATTAGAATTCTTTTAGGCCAGGTACAGATATTACACTTTTACTGGCATAGGTGATTGGTAACTGGTCTATACTCATAACAAAACAGAAGTTCAACACCCAAAACTAGTCTATATCCATAACAGAACAGAAATTTGGCACATATAGACTGGCTTAAAAATTGCAGAACCTGGTTTAAGATTTGCACAGACCCCATAAAGAAAAAATGTGTGTTTTGTTTGCTACCAATCTAAATGATGCCATTTACAGAAAACAATGGAATTTAGATCAATTCCTCCTTTTTGAATGTTTGTACGTAGCGTTAACATCAAGCCATATCAGTTTATAACATGTATTTGTAATAGACTGTTGTCTTGTAAAACTCTTGCTTGAATTTTTGGGCACATCCTGCCCACATACTTCTGCTGACATGCATCCAACCTAGAAATGTGTGACAAGGTGACATCTGCTTTCAAAACTTCTGTGTTTGTTTTGTTTGCTGGTAGCCACTAACTTTATCACTATCACGCCTCTCCCTTTCCTGGTCCCCCTGAGCACCATCTTGCCTGTATTTGTGGTTCTTATGCATACAAGCAGAAGTAGGTTTGCCAGGGTAAGCTCAAAAGAGAGCACCTCCAGAAGAACTGGGAACATGCTGTAGACATACCCTCTATGTTTATCCAGTTAAATGTTAAGCTTAAAGGAAATGTTAACACAAACACTGTGCCAGAGCCACCTAGGGTATGCATCTGCTTTTCATAGTTACCTTGCGTGATCCATATCTGCATCCATGCACACAAGCAAGGCCAACCTGAGTGCTAGACGCTCTGCTGCAAAAGCCCTGTGTAAGGTACTGCATCTTCATTGGTGCTGCTTGCTCTGTGTATGCTGGTCTGGTTTGGGGGAGTATGCCCCATGTTTTTTTCTGTTGCTGGAATTTGAACTTCTCTCTGATTCATTACAGCCAGCTAATTATAGGACAACTTATCTGTCCTCTGGGGAGGTGAGAGGATGTGCAACAGGGCACTGGAAGACCATGAACACTAGTCTTTGTTCTTTGATTGTACATGGAGCTCAACTGCTAGCCAGAGTGAAGGCGGTCTCTAACCTACATATTTCACTGGGCCAGCAAGTTGGGATTTAAAGCATCCCCAAACATAGGAAAAATGGTTTTGTGTGTGGAGGGAAATAAGGAAAGGGACCACATTTGAGTAAGAGACTGATCAACACTGCAGTGCAGACATACTTTGTAAGAAAGTACCAGAGATAGTAGAAAATAGGGCTGTGTGAAGCTTCGCCAGCTGTTTCATTTTGATGCTGTTTCAACTCATTTTGAGCTCAAAACAGCAAAATTGAAATGAAATGGAGGGCTTCAAAACAGCCTTGAAACAAAATGAGGTCAGCCTAAATGTTTCAAAAGTTTTGAAATGTTTTGAATTTTGAAGCAGCCAGCCAGGTGGTGGGAGGCAGGGGAGAGCCAGGGCTGTTTTCCCAGTGGCTCTGCAGCCCCATGTGGCTTGGCTCTGCAGGGAGTGCAGCACTAGCTCTCCCTGCCTCCTGCCACTGGTATGCACTCCATGGGGCTGGGGGAGCAGATCAGAGTGCAGTGCTGGCTCTGTCCACCCCCCGTCACTGGGATGCATGCCAACTGGCTCCGCCAGCTCCATGGAGCTCAGCCTGGTGGCAGAAGGCGGGCAGAGCCGGCACCTCCCACCACTGGGCTGAGTTCCACAGGGCTGGGAGCCACTGGGAGCTGAGCCTGGTGGTAGGAGGCACTTCCCTCATACTGGGCTCAGTTCTCTAGGGCTGCAAGCCACTGGGAATTGAGCATGGCTGCAGAAACCACCTCCCACTGTCGGGCTCAGATGGGGGAAGCACCTCCTCTCACTGGGCTGAGTTCCTCCTTTAGCTGGGTCTCCTCTAGCTGGACTGAGTTTCCAGCCCCTTGCAGCGCTGGGGAACTTTGCTGGGCTGGAGGAAGCGCTTCCCCCAGCCAGGCTGGGCTCCCCGGTGCTGCGAGCCGCTGGGAACTGAGCCCAGCAGCAGGAGGCGCTTCCCCCAGCCAGGTTCAGTCCTCCAGCGCTGTATCCCAGATGTCAGGAGCAGAGACCTGTGATCCAGCAGGCAGACTGGGGGCCTGCCCACAACCCGGGAAGGGCTGTGGGGGCTCTGCTGGACTCCTTCTGGGGGTGCTTGCCAGATGACAGGATGCTGCTCCTACTCCCCGACTCTTGCTTGTCAGCAGCCTGAGGTGCAGTTTCCTAGAAACCCCTGCACCGATCTCCTTGAAACTTGGCAGGCTTCATGCCCTCAGGAGGAGCTACCATATGTACAAAATTAATTAGAATCAGAATAGAAAAGAGAAAATTATTGGCTGTTTTGTGCTTCCCCATTATAGTCTATGGGCGAAACCGGTTTGACAAGATGGAAGAGAACAGTGGTTTCAAAACGAAACAAAACTCAAAATGAAACACTGTTCCATTGAAACGTTGGAAGGGAAGCTGAAGCGGTACACTGCTGTTTCGTACATCCCTAGTAGAAATGCTGAATTGGGCGTATTGTTTTCAAGGACAGATAAGCATAAAGCCACAGTGTGCTGTGAATAAATAATCTGTTTTCTGACATTTAGTACGTGAACTTCTTAAGTCAATTAAAACAAATATATGGGAGATTTCCCAATGTTTATCAGGAGAGCAGAAGACTGGAAGAGGCCTCTTGAGCCATTAAGTCCAGTTCCCTGTTGTTCACAAGAGCTTCTGTTCCTTTCACGCTCTGCAGCCATAAAGCATCCAACCCTAGATATACTGTATTATAAAGCATGTCTGCAAGGGGGATGAGATAGTTTCACAAGCAACTGTGATTTAGAAAGTTTCCTAAAGTTCTTGTCTTTGCAACCGTTACATTCTTCTAATATACTTTATTGAATGCAATCACTAATAAATTTTCACTAGGCCTCTGATTTTCACCTGTCTTTTCTCTAATCCTTCATGCTTCCCACAGGCTTATCCTTCTGCTTCCCATTCCAGATATCCTTTTCTGGATATTTGGCTCTTTCTAGCTCTCTCTTCAGCTTGATATTTTCACTGATGTACCTCATCCTCTTGACTTTGCCTAACTTCCCTGCTAGCATTTCCCAAAATTACTTTCCTCTTTTGTATGGCTCCCATTATATTTCAATATCCCTTGAGTATTAGGAAAATACTTCTGTTAGAATAGATTAAGCACTCGAGTGGAGGCTCTAGAATCCTTGGAGGATTTAAGAGCTAGTTAGACAAGTATCTGTCTGAAAAGTTCAAGCTTCCTATGGGGCAGGGGGATGGACTATGTGACCTTACAAGATCCATTCCCTTTCTAATTTCTATTTTTGCAATCCTTGCACTTGCCCTTCCCACCCCCATCTCCTAGTGTTTGTTTCTACTGGAAATAAAGGCCATTTTGGATTCATGTGCGGGACAGATATCGGCGATCCTTCTGCTGGGTGGGAAGGCACAGGCTTTGCTGGTAGCTGCCCTTCTTGGTGCAGAGCTGGATGCTCCAGGAAATGGCTGGGACCTGGGAATCCAGCCCCTACCTGTCCCCCACACTGCATGGTGGAAAGCTGCCCTGGGACAGGTGAGGACTGGACTCCTAGTCCCCATCCATGCCTCAGAGCAGCCAGCTCTGTGCTGGAAGCTAGAACCGGGGGTGGAGAGCTCCCCAGTCCCAGTGTTGCTTGGCTCCCAGCTCTCAGGAGGAACTGGGGAGCTGAACAGTGCCAGAACCAGGGACAGAGAGCTCCCTGTCCTCTGTGGACCCTCTGCTGCTTAGGTGACCAGGAAGAAATTTACTCCAGGGCAGCAGCTACCTAAGTGTTACTGTGCAGTTAGTTTACTACCTGTAAAGTGTTTTACTTTGCAGCAGTCCACATGTAGATGCTGATCGAGTTAATTGGGGCACAAGTGTGCTTCAGTGTGGGGGTTGCCAGCTGGCTAGCCCCACAGTGAAGCATCCTCATACCCCAGCCAGCCCCTGTGCAACATATTGAGCCAGGGGGAGCAGCCCTGGGCTGGCAGGCTGACCCTTGGGGCCCCATGCCAGCCAGGGCTGTTTGAACCTGGCTTAATGTGCTGCAGTCCCAGGCACATATGCAAACAGCATGCCTGGAGCAATAAACATGTGCTTCACATTAATAAGCTTGTGTAGATGCACCCAGGAACAGGTAGCTGTATCCTGACTACTCTTCCTGGTCTCTGCTTATGTTTTCCTTGACCATTATGTTTTTAAACTTCAAGTTGACCTATTGTTTTTAAGGGCTGTGACTGAAAGAATTGATTATATCCCAGTAGGTTAGGACAACACCTGCCCAGGGAACAGGTGAGAGGTAAAGCAAGACAAAACAGATTCAGTTATCTTACGTGAATGACATTATGGCATTATGCACCCAATAATGATCTTTGCTCACTTACAGAGTTGTTAAAATATAAATGTTTATTGCTACAATTAGACTTCTAAGTGCATCTTGCATAAAATTCCTTCACACTTTGGAGGGTTTGAAGTCATTCCTGTCTTTTATTGCTTAAGTTGTCTGTCAGGCTTATGGCATTTTTGCTGATATAGTACAGAAGGATTCTGGCTACCTGATAAGGGTTCACACCTTCTTTATATTTCACTGATTTGTTTCATAGCAGAAAAACTGCAGGAAATTCTGGGCATTTTTATGAACAGTTTACTGCTCTCACCTGCACTAGTATAAGTTAGGAGAAAATCCATTTGAATCAATGGGAGTTACACCTATAAAATATAATATTAGGTGCCTAGCTTGAGACACCCAAATGCATGCATTTTGACCCACTAGTCTCCTGAAATTCTCATACATGTTAAAGTGGGTACAAATTAAATGATAACCAGTTAAAAGAAGGACGGGGATTTATTGTGTCAGCTGTTCCATGGTACCTGTTTCATGTGCCTACTCAGATTCTACCATAAATTGCTTCAGCTTAGCTTCCAGTTACTCAGGATAGCTTCCACTTACCCCTGGATAGGAGCAGACCTGCAAAACAGTTACAGCAGAAACACCTTTTACTTTTGCATAATTGGCTACAAACTTGGCCTCTGAATTTTTGCAACAACTTCAGGTTGCATTAAGGTGTGCCATGCAGAACAAAAACAGTAAATGATCCATGATGTTTTTATAACAAAATAATTCATTCTTGTCTTAAATTTGTAGTAATGGGAAATATTTTCACTATTTACAATAAACTTTATGTAGTTTGTTTTTTTTCATAGTTTTGTGTTTTGACTTCAGAGACAACTGGAATCATAAAGTTACATTTAAGCCATGTTATTGGTACAAATATATTGCAACATGTCTTTACTTAGCTAACAATGGATAGAGAAAAACTAACAACATAACTTTAGAAAGTCAAAAGGTGACAATAACGTATCATTATTTTTCCATACTTTGTTATTTAAAAGATTTTTTCTGTTCCAGTGTGGCTATACTACCTCCATTTTAAAACATAATAATTATTTTAACCAAAAAAAACCCTCAATACATATAAAAATATTGAAATAAGAAAGCTAACAGTACATTTAGCATTATAAAAATACCAAAATAATGTATGTTTGTAAAACCTGTGACCAGTACAAAAATTCAAGTAAGCTGCAAATTGCATTCTCAAAAGCATTTTCTTATGAGTGAAGTTATAGGAATTATTGGTTTCTGTGTTTAGTTAGTTGCTGAACAACAACAAAAAAAGAAAAAAGTTTGGTTTGATTAACATTTAAAATTTTCTATTTTATTTTGACAAAATGAAACAAAGCTGAAAAAAAAGTTCCATAAGAAATAGCATGAAACAAAACATTTCATTTCAGACTCTTACACAAACTCAGAGGAAATGAAGGGGCAAATTCCTGACACTGCTAATGTCACCACCTCTCTTATCTGGTAGTTCACTATTCTAATATTAAGCTATTCTAATTATTTTTTGAAGTAAGGATCAAAACTACACCACTCCCCCTATTTGTGTGGGAGTTACTTGACCAAATCCAGACTGACTTGGCCAAGTGACAAACTGCCCTAAAAAGCATGCAAATAATTGGGACCACCTATATTTATAAGCCTGATAATGACAGCTTTGCAAAAATAGCAGTCTGTTGACTGTTTAGTTAAAGCAAGAGGAGAAGCAGCCTCAGATTTGGTTTATGCCTTTGAAGGGGAGGGCCCACTAAGTTTGTGTATCAGGTACAGGATTAGAGGTTGTCTGGGCTGCCCCAACTCCAGATGGGGAGAGTGAGCCCCAATATGCCATTGCACCTGTAAGGATCGCTAACTTTGGGAGAGGGAATGGTCTGGGCTTGAAAGCACTAGTGATACACTCCTGTCCTTTGCCACGTACTTCATCTCCACTATCTAGCTAAGACCTGGTGCATGGTAGCAGATATAGTCCAACTGAGCAATACAGTCCAGAGGGGAGAATGCAGAACCTAAACCGCAGGTAGAACATGAACTGTAACAACTTCTATGATCTACTGTAGCACCTCAGGAAGCTACATATTAATGCCAACTGTAAATGAAACAGTGTGATGGGCTTTAAGGAACTGAAACAAAAAGTTTAAATTTAGGGAAGTTTTAATGTGTTTTTGATAGAAACAGCATTTTAATATTCCAGAATTTGATTTTTTTTTTTGTTTCATTTTTTTATTCCATGAAAAATTTGAGCATTCTGCCTTTTTCTTGGTTAGGTTTAAAAAAAAAATCAAAGTATTAGAAGGCATTTATACACACATGTTTTTGTCCCACAGTGTACCAAATATCCATTGCTTCAGGGCAGACTCAATCGAGTCTGCTCCACATGTGAGCTGATGTGAACTGTGCTGCACCGCATGCAGTTGTATAAGTGGCAAAATGCACATCAGCATGCAGAGAATGGTGCTGGTGCACTTTTGGACAAAAAGACCTTCTATCCATTTCACCACTTATACAACTGGAAGCGATGCAGTGCTGGAGGCTTTTCAAACTGCCCAGTGCTGCAGTGCTTGCATATGTAAAAATGCCCAGAATTTCCTGCAAGGCAGAAATTTCATTTTTTGATTGGCTGCCATCATGAGGCTTCCTGATGAATATGAAGAATGATTCTGACACTTTTGAACTGACCAAGGGCCAGGTTGATTGTTGGAACATATTCATTTAATCTCTAAGTCAGGGGTGGGCAATTATTTCGAGCGGAGGGCCGCAAACTCTTGTAACGGGCTAGCTGGTAGTGATTTAGCCCAGGGGTTTTGAAAGGGTAAAAGATGATTGGAGGACTTGGAATTCCCTTTCCTCACCAATCAGACCCCAGAGAGACTCACCCTCCATGTCCCCTGATTGGCCCCTTGGGTCACCTGGAGGGGGATAAAAGGGGCAGCGCAGCTGACTCAGGAGAGACCAGCAAGGGACCACAAGGAAGGAGTTTCAAAGAGCTGGCAAGAGCTGGGTGGGAGCAGTTGCCCCAGAAGAACCTGAATGAGTAGGACCTACAGGCAACAGCGGGTCCACCATCAACGCGGCATGCGGCATGAGGCTTCCCACTGGGCTCCAGGATCCCCTATGAGAAGTTGTGGCCAGCAGTTGTTCCCCCGCACTCCAGCAAGGATCTGAGCAGTGACCTGAGGGGTTCCCAGCTCTGCTTCCAGCTCCTCCAATAAAAAGCCAGGCAGCTCACCGTGAGGCTGGGGCTCTGGGACGGTCAAGATGCCTAGCAGCTTGAAGTAGTACCAGCACTGCTGGCTGTGTGGCAGAGGTTCTGCCTACCCCATGGGATAGGCAAGTTCAAGTCCCAGCTAGGATGACTTGGGGTGAGTAAAATGACAATGAGAAATGCTTGTTGCAGTGGAAAGGGGTCACTGTGTTTTCCCTCTTTCCCCACCTCCAGGTACCTAGGCCCTCTATTCCTTGTGATTTGACGTTTTGTATTTTGTGCCTTTTATATTTTGCCAACCGGTATTGTTTGTTCTGCTGTTTTATAGTTTGTTAACCCTATCTTTTGTCAACTGGATGAATATGTCTATGATTGTAAGTGTCTAACTGTTATTGAATCCTGCCCCCTTGGGGCGTTGTAGTGTCCCCTACACCCCCTGGTTTATACCTGTTATGTTCCCACTACTGTTCTCTCATTAAAAGGTATATGGTTAAATTCCCATTAGTAATCTGGCTCTGTTCTATAGGGGGAGGAGGGTCCCTACACCTCCCACAGCGTTTGTGCACCTGCTCTGATCCCTTCAATTGGATAGGGGGTATGTCTTGGAGTACCTCCCGGGTTATACTGAGTTTGGCAAGCCACTGAGGGCCGCATGACAGGCAGCAAGGGGCAAATAAATATTAAAATTCTCAATTTTTTAGGGGCCCCGCGGGCCGGATAGAATGGCCTGGCTGGCTGCATTTTGTCCACCCCGCTCTAAGTAGTAAAACCAAAGCTTACCTGGGGTTCTTGTTCACATGGCAATGTTACCATGTACATATGATGAAAAATTCCCTTGTGTGGCTTGATGGCATCACACCTTACATGTACGTGATTTGGGGGGGCGTTAAAAGGAATTTGCATCATCACAAACTAAACACAACTAAATGTAGTTTAGTTTGCAGTGTTGCAACTTGGAATGTTGAAGCCATTCATCTGTCAACTCACCCCCTAGCCATGGGAGAGGCTGCACCTAAAAAAGGATCAGGCCCCTTGCTGCTTCTACCTTCAACAGATGCCTGGGACACCCAGGAATGGGCTGGCTTGCCCCTGAGGCAATACGGGGAGATGTCAGGAGGACAGCTGGGTGTGCTGGTAGGCCAGAGAAGGCAGTGGGACAGCGCACCAAGTACTGGAAGCCTAGGTGGGCTTGGGGAAGAATTGGATCAGGCACTTCTGAGCTGGGGCAGCACTCAGCCCACTAGCAACCTGCCCAGTCAGCCTCAGGGGGTGCCGCTGCCAGAGAGAGAAGGACTGGGGCCTCCCACCACTCAGGGGCAACTTGCCCCTTGGATGCAGGAGAAGCAGGCAGGCTCTGCCGGGGAGAAAAAAAAAAGGATCGGGTCCCTCACCGCTTTTGCCTTCAGCAGGAGCCTGCAGCTGCCAGGACAATAATGTGCATACAGTGATGGAAAAATAAATCCCACCTTTTCAATTAAAAACTCACCATTTCAATTTAGGGGGCATATAATAAAACCCTGAAGGACTAAACCCCTGTTACGTGTACAGGTGCCTCTAGAGTGTAGTGATCTGTTCATCTCCAACCCCAGCGTAAAATCCAGGAGAGATAAGTATTGAATTTCTATAAACTCATACAATAGCAGCAATTCAGAGTCAAGAGAGAGTTACTTTTTGTGTTAGGTTTTTTAGAGGCACTGTATTTACAACTGAAGCTTTTCTAAATTAATCTAAGTCAACAAAAAAACCCACACTTGCCTTTCATTCCTATTTCCTTTGCAGTGGCCTTCTCAAATAGAAAGCTTGAGCCTTTGAAGCAACCCTAAGCCTTTTTGGGGAAGTGTAGAATATAAATCTAATTAATTAATGAATAATTGTTTTCAAAGAAACAACAACTCCTACACATTTTGAAGCATATCTCACTTTACAATACATGTTTTATAAAAAGCTGCATCCAGTTTTCTCATTCCATAATCAGAGCCATATTACATGCAGATATGATGCTGCTCTCTGATTCCTGGCAACCTGACAGTCCAAACCCTTCTGCCACAAAAGTTAAGCACTCCTGCTGTGCTTCCCTAAAAGTCTAGCAGCCTTAAGGTTTGGTGAGAAGATTCTAACTAATTTAAGATGCATTATGTGGTATTACAGTGCATGTCAAATTCACAAGGCAATTCTGAACATGATCTTTTGTTTCCTTTTGTGCATGTATGCATGAGAAACCATCTTCTCTGCTGATTTTCTCACCCTTCTTCTGAACATAAAAACAACTCTTGGAGGCCTGGAAGAGTGTATGAGGCTTGTCACACTGACTGATAGGAACCATAGGCCCAGGTGCTCCAACCTCACTGGCTTCCACCAATGAACTGAAGTTTTGGGGTATGTACAGGCATTATGTTTGGACCAGGGTTATATCGATCTAAATGCCCAATCATGAAAGCGTCAGAGGTCTTAAATTGCCCACAAAATGGTGCAACCTAAATTAGTTCACCTGAAGGGCTACATTTAGATTGAGACTGAGTTAACTTGATCCTAGATAGGGTTAACCTAATCTCATGAATGTCTGCATGTGTTTAATGCGTCACAAAAAATCATGTACATTAAAATAGGCTAATGTGCCTTTTTCTAGTACATCACAATGGAGGTACTAAATATAATGCACTTTACTTAAAGCACACTAATGAACGTGTAGACATACCCAGCTGAGTGTATTAATTTTTAGTACTGTGTAGAAGGAATACAGCTAGAGGCATATGCCAGTTTGGGTTAAACTTTTGAGTTGTGATGATCTATGTCTGTGCTATTAGGTGTCCATAGATTTGCATCTGTAACTTTAGTTCTTGGTCTATGTTATTAGAGTGACTAGCACAATGATCCATGACAAGGGTTCCTCAGTGATAGGTAATGCAAATGAATAATAATGAAGTAGCTTCATCTTATAAAACTAAAAAGCAGCACTGTAAATTGTTGTTAATTTAAACTGTGTCAGCTGTCAGCCTAGTCTGATTAGGAAATGGTTACAGGGAAGTAGCCAAAAATGTTGCTTGACTCTCAGAAGCCCTGCCTGAATATGATTATGTTTGATACCTTCTTCCTTTTTAATTTACTTGTCTTCTGCTTCAAATTAAGAGTCCGTAAAACTAAAGGCAAATGAATTGACTACCACTTTCTGAGAAGAAAAATGCATCTTCCAGTCACACCTGGTTGTACATAAGAGCTCCCAGATAGGTTACACTGATAATACATACCAGAAAAAGTGCTAGGGAGACAGCAAGATAAATGCTGACGGATGTCCTGGCAAAATGGCCTGAACATTTTTCTGAAGCTCAGGGAAGCTCTGTTCTTACTTTGCCCTAGCTTCAAATTCCTTTTAGGTAGAATGTGGCTCCTAATACAGTATTTCCAGCCTTGCCATGTCAATCTGCTTCTATCCTTAGGCTATGTTTGGGAGGACTAAGCATTTCCTTTTCATTAACTGATCACCATGAAGTGTTGCT
Source organism: Crocodylus porosus (assembly GCF_001723895.1). Taxonomy (NCBI): domain Eukaryota; kingdom Metazoa; phylum Chordata; order Crocodylia; family Crocodylidae; genus Crocodylus; species Crocodylus porosus. Next base: position 11,553,442 of record NW_017728950.1, on the reverse strand, counting down.
TCTTAAGTGGAATTAACGTGAGCAATATCTTGTTTTGCCTTTGCGTGATGAGAAAGGGGCATGGCCTGTCCTGTATTTGATGAGTCAGTATTTATTTCTGGTTCTTTGCCCATTTCCCTGGGCAAGTGATTTTCTTTTGTTTTGGATTCTTTCAGTTTGACTGGTTCAGCGATGTGCTGGTACCATTGCTCTGTCAGGATGAAAATCATGCTGAAGAACCACTCAGTGAATGATTTAATCAAGCATCTCTAGTGTTGCATGTAATTAACACCTTTCTACTACTTGGAACTGTTGGACAGAAAGCATAAGAGATGGAGATAAGTATATAACACACAAGGCTGCATTTTGTACTTAGTGACACTTGGGCTAGGGAAAGACATTCAAAAAGCCTGAGCCTGAATTGATTCAGTCTTTTCAGGTTAGCCTAACCTAGCTAGGCTAAATCAGTTTTGTAACCAGACAGACATCCCAGAAATGCAGGTACTTGACTGCAGTAGCTCAGGCTAGAAGCCAGGGGGTGCTAGAGCAGCACTTCCTTCCTTCCATAGCACTGAGCTGATGGGGGTTGCAGGATGCTCTGACTATCCCAGCAGGGAACTGATAACAGTGTTTATCACCCCATTAAGAAAACAACAGAGGGACATTACCAGCTTCCTGTTGATTCAGCACAGACCATAGCCAGCATATGGTCTTCTAGCTAATACACAGACATGTTTCAGCAAAGCAAAGGGGATGGGGGGAATTCTGCTTAGGAGGAGTGATGAGGGGGAGGAGGGGCACATCTTACAGTCTTGCTGCAGCTACAGTCAGAGGGTAGAGGGGAGAGACCAGCCCTACTATGGAGCAGAGAGCCCTGCCCAACCCAGAGAGCATGCCAGGATGCTGAGGGAATCTGATTTAACTTAAACCAGCAAGGGATCTGGGACAGACATTGCATAAACCAGTTTGAGCCAAATCAGTTAAGTCTGATGCTACATTCAACCAGGTTTATCTCAAGCAGGGTTTAGCCATTTTTAAACTGGTTTATGTGCACTGAACAGCTGTTCTGTTATAGGTTTAAACCAGTTTCTGATCACATACACCAGTTTATGTGTAATGTCTGTACCTAGCCTAGGTGCAACTCCATCAAGTTCTTTTATCTGTTCTTGACATGGAAAAATGGAAAAAAAAAATTGTCCGTAGTGGAAAGAGATAAAATAAAGCAGACAGTGGCTCACATAATAACAAAAGTTTAAAGAATTTATATTTAATAATGGCTAAGTCTCCCCTGCTCATTTGTTTTCCTTCCAGTGAGATAACTAAACTGTGTTAGTTATTTCACAATAAAATTCTAGTGGAAAGAGGTTAGTATAATTTTTACCATGATGCGATAATGCGAGGTCAGCATTATACTAAACAATATATTCCGTACTTGTGATTGAGCTTACATAGGTACACTGTGGTAAAAACTGGAGCACCCTGTTTCTACTAGGATTTTACTGAAGGATATAGTACATGCACATTAGTTAATCTACTGTGAAAGCACACCGTTCTTGGCAGAGAAGACAAGAGCCTGTTTAGAGTATGCTTGGAACCTCCTCCCCCCTCAAATATTAGTGCAAAATTCTTTCATTTCAGTCTTTGGCCTTTATGTTTTGTTTCAGACACTATTTAATACACCCACAATTCTGTTATAGCTTACTTAAGAAATCCTATTTGTTTTTTCTACATGGAACTTTAAACCAGGAGTTCTCAATATGCAGGAAGTTCAGTGAATCTGTTGTGGTCTGAAGTCAGTTTTAAATTTCTGGAAGATATCAGTGAGCCGGTCCACACATCACAGTGCAGTGTAGGTAAGTGATATTCAAGCTAGCTCCAAGCAGTACCAGGATGTCAAATGTGACCTTGCTACAAGTGTATATAGTTTACTGGATTAACAGAACTGGTTTGCTCTTCAGATAGTTCTGTTAATCCATTAAGCTATATACACTTGTAGCAAGGTCATATTTGACAAAGCACTACTCTTGTGCTTTGTCAAAGAATGTCTTTACTGATGAGTCTTTACTGTGGAGTAAGCCAGAGGGTCTCCTTGTGGATTAGCTTGGCCCAGCTGTGAAGTACCGGACTGTACACTAAGCATTAAGTTACTGTGACTTCGCTGGTGATGCACTCACTTGTATCTGTTATAGGAACTTATTGAAGAATCCTCCAATATTCTGTTCACTGAAGTAAGTAAAGTTGCTGTATTACTCTTTCCCAGAAAACTGTAGGAGAGTATATTGGTTCTTTTGGTCCCAGAATGAGAGCTGTGGCAAGACACCAGAAGATGACTTTGTACTTGATTGATCAAGCCTGCATTGTTACTGCAAAGTGGGTGGGGTATGAGTCTAAATGAAAGCAGACCCTGGCTCTTCCAGGTCAGTGTGGCAGAGTGGGACCTCCCTAACCAGCCACGGTGCTAATTTCTCCTACCCACCTGCCTGCCTTTCCTGCCACGTCTTGATGATATCTAATTAAGTTGTTAATTAGGCGGGAGGCTGCTCATTCTTGCCCCGATGCCAGGGGGTGGTATCTGCAGCTCTGTTCCTCCCCTACACTGCAGCCTCACAGATGGCATTCAGGTGACAATGCTCCCTGTCTACAGCCAGACCAAGCTTAGCCCTCGTTGTCAGGCCTCAGACACATCCACGAGGGCTTCTCACACTCCATGCCCTCTCACAAGGTTACTTTCATGCCTTGACAACTTACATTGCCTTGCTCCCTCTTGGAGTGGGCCTCTTCAGCCATAGACTTTAGCTAGCTCACTCCTTGGGTGGCAGACACCTTGGGTCTTTGGGGCCTCTCCCATGACCCTCACTGGGGTAGTGGCCAGCCAATTAGCCTTCCAGGGCAACTCTATACACTCAAACATACTGAGCTCCCAGCCCTCTGGTTTTCCCCCATCACTGGGGCTCCCTATCTCCACCCCCTCACTGGGGCTATGGGGCTTCCCTCCTCAGTGGGGCTCAGGTGGCCATAGCCATGCCTGGCCCCTTCTGTGCATTACACCCTCCCTGGGCTCAGGTGGTTACAGACATGCCTGGCCACCTCTCAGGGTCCCTGCAGCCACAGGGCTCACGAAGAGCCTAGGCGCAGCTCCAGGTATCTCTGCCAACCTGGGGCCCTGCCTCAGGACTCCCATGAGCCTGGGCTCCCCCTGAGCCAGTTGAACCTCCCAGGGATGTGGGAGCTGGGGTTATTAAGGTTTCCCAACCCACCTTTCACTGGGGTGGTAACTGGCCTGGCACTTTCTGTGGGCTCCTGCACCACTGGGAGCCCCACCAAGCCACCCACTCCCACCAGGGTGCAGTTTTAGGTCATGCTGAAGACCAGGAGCCTCCAAAACATCCCCTTATGCTCCTGTCCTTACCTCCATGGTGTTGCATGGAACCTTACAGCCAGGCAATGCAACTGCCTGGCCAGCCAGCAGCAAACTGCTCTGCTTATATAGGCGGCCAGCGATCTAAAATGGCCACCTCAATCAAGCACCTGCTGGCTGCTTGGCTCAGCTCTTAAAGTGGCAGGCACCAACAGTGCCCTGCCACACACCTCTCCCCTTAAAATAGTTCCTGGGGGAGGTTTCCTTTGCTGCTCCACCAAAGCAGGCTCCCCTGAGAGCCTGTGAAAGCCCTCAAGTGGTGAGCACCCTCAAAGGTGCTCCACCAAACACCTTCCCCCCCCAAAAAAATAATTCATGGGCATGATGCAGTTCACCCGACCAGTCTGGCTACTGTTTTCCTGGCCAATGCACCACTGTGGCAGAGTGGGACCTCCCAAAAGGGAGCAAAGTTGTGTACATTGTCAAGGCATGAAAGAGACCCTGTAAGGGGTGAGATGCTCCAGGAAGAGGAGGGCAGTATGAATGTGCATGTGTCTGAGGCCTGACAATGAGGGCTAAGCTTGGTCCGGCTGTAGACCAGGTGCATTGTCACCTGGATGCCATCTGCGAGGCTTGGGCTGAGGTGTCGGGGAGGAATGGAGCCACAGATTGTACCCCCTGGCATCGGGGCAAGAATGGGCAGCCTCCCACCTAATTAAGATCTTAATTAGATATTATCAAGACAAGACAGGTGGGCGGTATGCCTAGAGGCAGGTGGGGGAAACTAGCACTGTGGCTGGTTAGAGAGGTCCCACTCTGCCACAGTCAGCAAGCTTAGGATGAAATACCATCTAACTTAAGTGAGAGATTTGTGTGTGTATACAGAAAGGGGATAACCGCACTGGTGAAGGCCCACGCTATCTCAGCACAGTGTATTTTCCTATATAGCTAGCTTTGTGGACTTACCTGAGTTAACTCTAAACAAAGACTCAATGGCCTGGGTGGAACATCTTGCTAATGTGGCTAGACTGCTTCTGGTACTGCAGAACAGAAGCCATCTAACTTAGATGACAGACTTTTGTGTGTGTACAGAAAAGGGATAAGGGCAGTGCTCTGGTGAAAGCTCAGGCTAACTCAGCAATGAAGATGTATACTCCATGTGGCTTCTTATTGGAATGTACAATATATATCTCCCTTTGGCTAGCATAATAGGTGAATAAAGTGACAGTGAGGTGGGTTGCAGGAGAGCTTTATCCAGGTCATATCAGTGGCAGAAACAATTTGTGGTCATGTGCACTAAATGCAAAAGTCATAGCAGAGATGTATTAGGCCCTTGCTCCCAGTACACATTTGGCAGTGATGTTGTTCATAGAATTTTAGCTTGTTGACATCAGCAATCCCTTGATTCGAGGAAGATCTCTCCCACAGCTCATTGATGGGTCTTGAGAGTCCAATCCTTAAGCCACAAACCCATCCGCAGGTCTTTCCGCAGGGGAGGGTATGCCATAGGCCAAGCTTTCTCTTTCCCTTCCTCTACTCTCTCTTCTCTGCTTCAGGGGTAAGACACTTTACCTTGAAATAGGCAGCTGCTTGGCTGAGGTTGTGGCACCATTGGAGTCAGTCAGCAGCATCCATTTAGAATGTTAGCTTAATAGGCTTATGATCGGTCAAGTGGTATGACACTATCAGCAAATAGTCCAGCTAGGATGATAGCTGGCCAATGGCCTGATCCAGCTCCCAGAGAAGTAAATAGGAGTTTTCCTGTTAAGTCCAGAGGGAGAGAGGTTTGTCCCAAGCAGGCAACCTTTACTAAAGCAGGTTTATGAGTCTACACTTCTGCTTTGAAATTTGGAAGATACTAATGTAAAATAAAGTTTTGTTTGTTTTTTTAAATTGTCTTGACAAACAAAGTAGATTCAGGCCAACAACTCACTACATGACAGTACTGTATGAAAGTACTATTACTTTCAGTGTGTGCTTGCTATTGCCATGACCTCAGTAGAGGAAGAAAAGAAGATCCATAGATGATTCTTACACCTTTTTGCCCTCCAAACTAGCTTGATTCTTTCATGAACTCCTACTAATTCAATTCCTTTTATATGCCTGTCCCATTTAGAAGAATATGCGAGAATGACTAGGAAATCTGAATGGTTATATGATATTATACACTACATGACTTTTATTATCTGCTGGATTTCTCAGTTTTCGTGTCCATGCTGATTAAAACACTATTGCATCTTTTCATTTTTTAATTTAAATTAGGACTCTGGCATATGCCTATAGCTGTGTTGTTTGTACTATATGACAAAAAAAATTAACCATCTACCCCTCTATAGCAAAGCACTTACTCATGTAGGTAACTTGAAGAATGCAAGTTGTTTCATTAAAGTTAATTGCACTGTTGGCATTCTTAAAGTTCTACACATGCTTATGTATTTGACCTCTGCCAAAACCAAAAGGGAATGAATCACTGCCCCACTATCAGGTCCTCTGAACCATCTAATTGACCCCAGATCACACTTCTAAGCTTCCTGCTAGTGTCTACTACCCTACTGTTAAACACTAGCAATATCTGTTCTCAGATAACAGTAGTAGATCAAAACAAAGGCTCTTTTATTGTTATCTGGCCTTAGGCTAACCCTCTGTTAATGTCACTAATTATTATTAGTCATTACATGTGTCAAAACCCGATTTGTACAATACTTTGTTTGAACACTCAAGAGGAGTTGGTTCCTGCTCCAAGAAACTCAAACAAAAACGAAGGTCAGGCAATTAAACAGAAGTTAAGGGAAAAGGCATAAGAGCAATCATTGTACATATCAATTCATTTCACTAGGTAGTGGATTTTTATGACAGACTTGCTAGTGGGGACAGTAGAAACTTTTTGAGAGAGAGCCCAGAGAAGCTGTTCTATGCTTACATGCTAATAGGGTCTGTGTGGAAGATAAAGAGTCTGGAAAAGTCAACAGAAGGCAAGGAATAAGGACAACATGAAGTTTGACAAAGGAAGCTGAGTAAGGCAGTTAGGAGTTATGTAGTTTAAGGAGTTTTGTAGTTTCAGAGGTAGTTACTAGCAACTTTACTTTGATTTACTAGTGGACACAGAACCGGTACAGGTGGGGTTAGGTGACCAGGTCAAGTTGATGGGCAAGAAATATGGGTTGAGTGGCAGCATTTTTTTTTTAAATGAATGGTCCCTCGTTATACAAGATAATCATCATATTTAAGCAGCTGAAAAGGTCAGTAGTAATTGAATACTGTCTGGGCTTATATATCATAGTGATGAGTGCTTCCTACATGTTTAACATGATTAATGACACTTCATATTTTTCTGTCAACCCAATACCATTGTTACAGTTTTACTTTGACAAAACTTTGATATTAACTCATTTCTCCTGTAACCTGTTGTACAGTAAGTCCTATCCATATATCACACTACAATGAAGACATTTCACAACATGACTTTCAAGGATCCATATTTGTTTCCACACAAGGTTGAGAGGCACTCACAGTATTGAACATTAGTGTAGCACAGCAGTTTAGCTTGTTTTGATCATTTTGAGGAGGAATTACCTTAAATTCTTTGAGCTGTCATGTTTTAAAATCTGTGGTTTAGTGTGGAATGGGTTACAGTGATTTAAGATGTGCAACCTTTCTGTTCTTAAATACTTAATCATGGTAAAAGAATTAGGTGAGGCCAGTGGTAGAACTTGTTGTGCTGCAAAGTATCAATAACACTGACATGTTATTCTCCATGCTGGCCTCAGTCAGACAGAGTACAGACATTAGTCACAGTCCTGCGCTAAAGAAGGAATGTACAGGTTAATACAACAAACCTTGCCAGTAAACTGTTTCCCAATCCAGTTGAGAGGATGCCACTTGTTCTTGACCTACAGACTATTCCAGGAGTGACACTATGCTTGTACCTTTTAACAAAGTCATGACAGGGTCCCTTCCTCTGTACACATTTGCCAAGAATCTGGTCAAAATCTGTATCAAATTGCATTTCAATATTTGTTCAAATAACTTGTGCTTAGTGCATCTACCCTGAGAAAAGTTTATCTTCCTTTGGAAGTACATAGGAACCCCTGCAGAGAAACATGGGTACAAATAATGGATGAAGAGGAAAGAGATGGGCATTGCCCTCTGACCAGCTATTGTGGTGACCTCCTGGTGTTACCTGAGTAGGGGGCATCTTGATACAAGAGGTTAGTTTGAACAGGGCAGCCAAACTTATAGACACTTTGATTTCTTATTTATACCACAAAAATCAAACAGTCATTGCTACATGAATTAATTGATTCTAAGCAATTTGAAATCTGGTATCATTTTTTCTCTCTCCTTCTGGGCAATGAAGGATGCAAAATATCACAATTATGCATATCTGCCTGGGATTCAAAATTCTAGAAGATTATCGAAAAATGTAATTGGTTAACAGAGTCATCAATGCATCATATTATCCAGCTGGAAGGCTAATGCATACAAAATCACATTATTTCCCAGTGATGATGAATAAGATATGGTTGGATTTCTTTCCAAATGCCATACTCCAAAAGCATCGATCTTTTAATCATTTTTGTTCTCACTTCCATAAATCTATTTAAAAAGTCCTATTGAAAATGACTGAAAATCTGTAATGTTTAGTCCTCCTTACTCCTCCTGCATGTAGATTGTAATATGGTCTAGGACAACATAGTTTTGGTAATAGCTAATATAATTTGTTTAGCTGTGAGAAATAAGTGGTTACTGTCAAGGCTTCCCACTCTTATCTTCATTCTCCTGATTGTCTTTGGGGAGAAAGGAGAGCTTTATCAAGTCCTTAATAGTAGTCTAGCCCATGAAGAGGAAAGAAATTCTGGTTTCCATTAGCCTCTTACAGTTTTGGTATACTAGCTTTATGCTGCTCTAGAGGATGTCATTGAAAACTAAGACCCACCCATCTGTTCCATGTGCCAAACTTGTGATGGTAATGATACTCCAAGGAGCTCTTCACTTCCACTCTTGAGATGACAAGGGGAAAAATAAGGAGATACACATGGAGCATTGTGCCCACCACATTTGTGGGTTTGGAGAATGTGAAGTTGGATAGGGCTGTGGATAGTAGGCTTGAAAGTGTCACAGAGCCACGTAGTCATTCTCCTTTCATTCTTCCAGGTGCACAGCTTGCTAGGCTTCTGCTTCAGGCCTCTACCTGTCCATCTTTAGCTTGTCAGAATTACTCAGGCTACCTGACTCCAGGCCATCATTCAGACTATCAAGTCTTTAGCATCAGTAGTGCAACTGAAGGTGGAGGTAAGCAGGGGTAAGCAGGGCAGCAGCTCAGGTACCATCGTTGTTGCGGGGTGCAAAAGCTGCACCCACAACTGACCACCCAACCACAATCAACAGGGCAGAAGTCAGTGTTGCCCTGTGCATTGCAGCAGCCCTGGGCATGGAGCTGGCCTGCTCAGCTTAATAACTACTTAACAGTCTTTCTTTACTCTGAAGCTGTGAAGAGATTTGCATTCTGGGCTGTGGTCACCTGCTTAGCTAATTATCTCCTTAAGCCTGCCACAAGAGATTAATAAATCCCATTTTAGTCACCTTTTCAAATATCAGGTTTGAGTCACTTGCTCCATCATTGAAAAAGAATGATTTATCTACCTTATTCTATTTACTACCTTATACTATTTACATAGGCTGAGTATTTGTCATATAAATTATGGCATTTATATGTAAACAAACTGCAGTTTTGTGAAAAATACCACACCATGGTGCTGCTTTATAAACTTTCTCCAGACAGTTGAAAAGCACATCTCTAAAAACATGTCTGCCCACTGAAAGAATCCTGACCATTTTGTTTGCTTTTACATATTTATATTAGTTGATATGGTATTCATTAATGATATTGTGTAATTATACAACTTATGTGTGTATATGGATGTATGTATACCTGTGTTTACATATGTGTATACACATATATAAACTATATATGTAATACATGAATATTGATACATTGATATTAATTTTACATTTTAACTCATTAATATATAATGTATATATTATGTATTGTGGTTTGTTTGTGGGTTATGAGATATCCCATACATGGGATATGGATTTTTTTATGATGCAGTCAAGGCAATGGCTTTTAATATCCCTCCAGCAATGTTTAATTAATTTGTTTTAGTTAGGCAGGTGACCCTGTTAATTATGAAATTATTGAAGAAAGGGCTAAATGTTTCTCATAAAGAAGAGAGAAATCAGCTTTTAGGATTGGCTACCTTTTTTATCTGAGGTCCTTGATAGAGAAACAACTGATATTTGGGCAACTGACTTTCATGTTAGAGCCTTCCTCCTTAGGAGTGTTCAAAACCTTATTATAAGGCAGGACAAGGTGTTCTTTGGCTTTTGTTGGCATTCATTTCTGGTAATGCTACCGAAGTGAAAGGAGAGAACAACTAATTTGGCTGTTACCAGCAGGCAGGCCCTGTGCCTCATCCGTAACCCTTTGAGATGTGATCAGTCATCCTATACTGAAGTCAATATAACTACTCAGATGCATGCAGGACTGGTCCTTAAATTGTCAGAAAATGAGAAAACCTTGGCTGTACAGATAAGTTTAGAAAACATACAGGGTATTTTTTATATTGCATACTGTCTGTTTTAGTGTATTTTTTTCTACTAGTTCCTTTTCTTTCCAGCATTATCCCACTAACTTCCATGCACACTGTAATTTAAGCTACTGTTAGTTTTATTGCTGTTTACTTAATATTTATCTTTGCTATTAGGTTGGTGGTTGCCCAGATGAGTTGTGTTGTCTTTGGTAGTATATTGTTTCCGTGTTGTGAAACTTTTCAAGTTGGTGCCAGATTCAATATACTGCATGCTGCAGCCCCTGTGAAGGGTTTATTGTTTGTCAGGCATTGTTTATTTATTAAATACACCATTCTTTTGCCTCTTTACTTTCTCCTCCTCCTTTTGTTTGCAAATAAAAAACAATGTCCCATAACTGGTCGTAGAACAAACTTTTGGTGGGGGGGTCTGGTGACTACTTGGAAGGTGCTTTTCCATTATATATGTGAGGGAGAAAAACATAAGCCTTTCTTTAGAATAGATCTGTTTGCTTAAAATAATACTTGTTGCCATTTGCATGTACAGGCTGTCAATCAGTTACCTTTCTCATCACAGCCACCTAACTCCATGTCATCCTTCTTCTTTTCCTTATTTAACTGTTCTCCAATGCTGTTTATCTGGGTCTTGGCCTTTTAGCTAAGATCAAGTGTAGCCTGTTCTGAAGGTCATCTTTTTCAGCCTCTACTCTGTGGAGGTAGGAAAAAAGTTCTAGAGTTGGGTTTCCTTTCAAAATATATGTGGTAAGTAGTCCTCTCCAAATAAAGAATATGGAGATATTGTCTCAAGCACCTCAAGGCTAAGTATAGACAGTCAAAAAGCCTGAGGCTGAATTGATTCAGTCTTTTTCAGGTTAGTCTAAGCTGCAAAGATTGAACCAATAAGCAAATGAACAGATATTCACATCTGATTGAGGAAATGCAGCAACATTCCTGCAGTGACTCAAGCAAGAAGCCAGAGGGTGCTAGAGCACAGCTCTCTGGCTTGTAGCCAGCATGAGATATATGTTCACTTCCTCTTCCTGCTGCCTTTGAGGTCTCTAGGATTTTCAGTCCACAATCACTTCAGCAGGACTCATGCAGGTTTCTTCATCACTTCCTCTTTCTGCTTCCAGGTGCCTCTGGGATTTGTAGTCTACAGTCACAGCCAGCAGTAAGTTTTAGCAGGGCAGGACAGCTCTGTACTCAGGGAAAGGGAAGTTTAATGGCTCCCTTCCCTGATCCTAGACCCCAGCCAGGTTTTGCTTTGGGGAGGGGGCAGTGAGCCAGCCAATGAGGCCAGTAAGCCAGCCCTCACTGCTCCAGCTAGGGAGCAGAGGTACAGGGCCAGCACTGCTCTCTGGAGCACATAGCACAGTCCAGTTCACAGTTGCAAAGCATGTTGGGATGCTGGGCAACTCTAATTTAACTTGAACTAGGAAGGGGTCTGGGACAGAAGTTTCATAAACCAGTTTGACCTAAATCAGTTAAATCTGATACTACTACATTCAACCAGATTTATCTTAAATCAGTTTCTGCCATGTTGAAACTGGTTTATGTGCACTGAACTTCTATTCCATTACAGGTTTAAACCAGTTTCTGATCACTTAAATTGATTTCTGTGTAACTTCTGTCACTAGTCTAAATGATCACCACTACCAGGGTATTCCATGATGAAGGAAGCACTCTTTCAAATGGCCAGAACTGAAATAGCTCTGTGATTTAGGCCCTTGTTCAATAAAGTACCCAAATGTAGTCCATGACTTCCATGAGATATGGATCTATTTAAAAATATGTACATATTGAATCTCATAGATCAAACCACTTTGTATTAATACAGCAAGGATTTTTTAAGACACTGTCATACCTAAGATTTCAGAGACCTATTTGGATTTTATAGTCACCCACAATGTGTATGCTCATGTTAACATACACACTTCTGTCTTTCACTTGAAAATACAAATAAAGATGAACTTCACAGGAGAAAAAGTTAGAGGTGCACTGATAGAGATTTTGGTGGCCAATACCAATAGGTGATTTTTAAGAAGGCATATTGGCCGATACCCATTCAATTTCCGATATAGCTGCATGCAGTTGGTAAATCTATTGTGGTTAAAGGGGAGCAGGGAGGGAAGGTGCATGGGCGTGGGGCAGATCAACACCTCCATGGTGAGGGAGGGAGTGGGACTGGGGTAGGCGCTGCTCAGCCATGGCAGGGTGGGCGTGGGATGGAGCCTTGGCTTGTCCAGGGGTTGCAGGGTCGGGGAGGGCAGCTCCCACTGCTCGTCCAGGAGGACACGGAGTGGGGCATGTTCCCCGACATCTGTGTGGGTAGGGTTGACCAAGCAGGCTGCAGCTGTGGGCTGGGGCCAGGGGATGCACTGTGCTGCACTCAGGCAGGTGGCAGTGATGCTGGGAGGGGGCCTATGGGAACGAGCTGCAGCCATCCCAAATTTTGCCATAGGACCTCTGTGCCCCCCCTCCCAGCACTGCCACCACCTGCCCCAAGCACAGCACAGCATGGCCCCCAGCTGCAGCATGCCCAGCCTGCCCCATACAGATCTGGGGGCACACACCAACCCCACCATGTCCTTCCAGGTGAGTGGCCTGCAGCAGTGGGAGCTGCCCCCCCCATGCCCCTGTGTCCCCTGGATGAGCCATGGCTCCATCCTGCACCTTCCCTGCCCCATCTGGGCAGCACTTACTCCAGCCCCAGTCCTTCTCTCACGGTGGGGGGCAATGATCTGCCCCCACATGCCCCTTCCCTTCCCTTCCCCTTCCACAACAACAGACTTACCAGCTGCATGTAGCTCTCCAAGCTACTGGGCTGTGCTCCTCACTGCCTGCATGCTGTGCTGTGACTGCATGCATGCACGGACATTTATTGGCCGAATTATTGGCCACTTCAGGCTGATTTCTGATATCATCAATTTTCTTTATATCAGTGCTGATCCAATATCAGGCCAATGTATCAGTGCACCTCTAGAAAAAGGCATTATTTCTTCTTTATGGTGTACAAGAATGGCTTCAGTTCCATTGCATTTTAAAGGTATTATTCGCTTCAGAAATATTACATCTTCCTTGTCTTTGCTGGAGTAACAGAGAACTAGAGTGACATCACATAAGACTGATACTGGAGCTGCAGGTTTCTCATCATTATTGAGAAGGCAGAGTTAATATCTCACACGCTGAAATTCACCCAGTACAGAGGGTCTGTCATAAGAGTAGGTATTGTGTTACTTCAAAGGGAGCGCCTGCTAGAATACCTGCCAAGCCTCTGAACATGACCTGTGTGAACTAGGTTTCTTCAGAAATGTATGCATTTAGCTGATTACTCATGCAATTAATAAAACATGCTGTGCTTTCTCTCATGGCAGATCTGCTTCCTGAGTGCTTATTACAGATGATTCTACCTAGGACCTAGAGGCCTGCAGATCAGCTTTTTATAACCTGAGAGGTAAATGTGTAGGTGGGGAAGACTGCATTAGGGTCATATCGCCCTGGGAAAAAAATCAACTCTTTTGGGTAGCTTACTGAGTTAAATTGATTAAAAGTTATAGATTTTCCTTAAGACTCCACGTCCTTGAGGCTTCCTCAGTTGGGAAAGCTGTTGTTCATAATCTTGCCCTGGTGTGGTATCCTTCCTTTGTGCTAGTTCTGCAGCTCACCAGAAGACCTCCCAGCAAACACTCACATGGCTGTTTATTATTTGCATTGTGGGAATGCCTAGAGGCTGCAGTCATATTTCAGAGCCCCATTGTGGTGGGTGCTGGACACAAAGATATTTGCATAGGTTCTTACATCGCTGTCATCACTGTTGTGTCTGGCCTCTCCCCAAAAGCATTTGCTATCTGCATATATTAGAAATGAAATCATTACTTGATCATGCAATTCTGAGGAAAAAACAGAACTCCCTCTGTTTTAGGAGGGGATTTTAGACTCATCATGTAGGTTAAGGAAAAGATATAGTCAGCTTTTCTTTCCTTGGTCATTCACTTTAAATGAAAAAGTGTGTGTGTGTGTGTGTGTGTGAGAGAGAGAGAGAGAGAGAGAATTGTCATGCTTTGGTAAGACAGATCTTTTTTCTATTTGCAGGGTGCAGACAGCATTGCTGTTCTTTGTGTATTCAATGTGTCAGTCAGTCCACAGCCAAGCCAGCGCTCCAGTGTATTTGTTTTCTTTGTTGTTTTGTACGACGTGGTGCCAGCAGTGGTGCTGGCGGCTGACTGAGTCAGCAGGGGCCACAAAATACAGAATAATGATGGGAAATAGAAATAAGACTTCAAGATTTGCCAGGCATGTTGTTACCATCTTACACTCCTTCGAGTAAAACAACAATACTACCTCTTCTCTGTTCTCCAGAGGCCCCTGTTTTCATGGTAGGCATTCCTTCAGAGTGCCTGTAATTGGGACATTGTATTTGGAAAGAGTCAAGTAAGGACATCCACAAAAGATTTTAGTCATTTTGAGCCTTATTGAAATATTTCCTCTAGTGCCAAATATTTACCTAATTCAATATTCATTAATATACACTATACAAACTACGTGAGCAAAAAACCACTCACGGTTTGCTTCAACATTGGAACTAAAGCTTGCTTTCATAACTTAAAAGTAAGCTAACTGAAATCAAAGGGCTTCTTACAGGAATAAGACAAGCAGGATATAGCCCACAGGACTGTGGGTTCACAGCATACTGTACACGTTGAAGTTGTTCCTCATTGATGCATTAACATAGCATAACCATCAGGTTAAAATGGCCTAAAAATACTCTTAAGTGTGCCACTTGGGATTATTGGCAATAATTTTAAAAACAGATTTTCTTTTTTGCTGTTTTTGCTGCCTATTTTCTGTATTTCACTCACACAGCAGAATGACAGTAGATCATTAGAAAACAGTTACATCTCCTTTCTAGTCTTTTGAACTAATGCTACATGTGAACGTTAAATCCAGACATGCTGTAATTAACATTTAAAAAATGTTCTGAAAAAATGTGTATCTATATTGGATTTTACCTTGTTAGGTCTAAGCTAGCATGTAACAGTTAAAACAACACCTGTATTAGAATTCCCAGGCCATACCCATTGTAGTTTCAGAAAAAAAATGTTTGGCTAGTTGTTATGTGTTCATGGAAATGATACACACTTTCCACCTGAAAAGTTTGCCCTCGCAACTTGAAAAAAATGGACGAAGTTATAAATGTCAAAACTAGCATGCATTATAATACTGAATGAGAAAAAAGGTCAAATTTGAATCAACTCAGTAAACTGGTTTTAGTGATTGTTTAAAATGTGATACTTTTCTACCTGTTTTTTTATGTGTTCTTTTTTTCCTTCTGATACATTTATATAAAAGCTACGTTATTTAAGAAACCCTGTACTTAATCCCTGCCCTTTTAGTTAAATGTTCATAATGAAAATTATCTAGCAGCATCAGAACATCTTTCTTTCTCTTTTGCCTCCAGCACTTGTCTCTTTATTTCTTTTCAAAACACAGGCTCTGTGTTCAGTTGTGCATTTTTGGGCCTTCAAGCTGGAGAGCTCCCCGTTCTATTATGGAGGCATCACATCCTTCTAAGCAGTACTATTGTGAAAACAAATTAGGGAGGAAGACAGAAGAGAGGCAGGAGGTAAATGAAAATATAATTCCTTTACTCCCCCAGAAATTTTACGAGTCCTATTGAAATGTTCATGTACTTTTCTATGAGATCTGCGCATCACAGAAAAACCTCTTGGAAGCAAGAGGAACAAAAGAAGCCAACAAAGATTCTTTCACTGATAGCAGAACAAAATGATTTAATAGTCATTCATTTTGTAGCTTGGAAAAAGAAAGAACTTTTCATTATTTCTTATATGCACACCCTTTACAATTAGCCTGTTAATAACTCTGTACTGATCTGATGCTAATGCAGCACAAAAGCATCAACAAGAATTTGATTCATTCAGTATCTAATAAACTGGATTCATTGTTTGGCCATCAGTGTATACAACTGAGGTAGAGAAAAAAAAATTAAATTGTATTTTCACATTCCATTCTCACATTTTTTAAATGACCCAATTCCATGTAAAAGTTTGTCCTGGTCCACAAGCTCACTTTGTCTGCAGCAATGGGGAAAAGTAAAACCTGCCTCTCAGAGGCTGTGTTTAGGCCAAGAGAGGCTAGGGATTGATTTTAGGTGTTATTTTTCTTATTTTCTGTGCTGGAAACAGTATTTAGTATTGACAGTGCCCCATGAACATGGCGACTTTTCAGATAATGGCTTCTGGATTTGAATGTATGTGGTGGTGGTGGTGTCTCTTAGTAGCTACTTCACAAAGAGAATAAGAGACATAATAAGAATTTTAGTTAAGGCTTCAGCTTTTTGGACCTAAGAATAAGTTTATAGTTCCCATTCCTCCAGCATGTGAATAGATGGAGTTAAAAGCTTGACTCATGGAAAAGCATGAAAAACCTAATTAAAAAAATAAAAGGTACTTTAACTACAACCCAAACCAAACATTTTATTACTGGGGAAGGGATTATACTAGTGCAGATAATATTTTAATAATAATTGTAATACAATAAAAATCAAGATAAATATATTTGTAGAGCATGCTATATTTTAACATCTATCTGCTATCATGGTAAGTAAGAGGAACGGGGGAAAGATTCAGGACAAATAAAAGGAGAGTGTTTTTCAATGAGTGAAATGTAAGCTGGTATGGGAAAGGATTTTGTTGTACTTGGGTTGTTGATTTTGGCTACAATTGCAAAGAATATTCCGGTGGTGAAATCAAAGGTTAAATACATTTGGCAGGAAGTTATAAAGGTGAATTGCGTAAGATGAGGTGAATAAAAGCAGTTTATGACTCCATTTATTGCTCGTGATCAGACTGCTTTGATATATTATATGATGGTATGTGAAAGACGCATGTTTTGGATTGCTTTGGAAACCAATCATCAAGACATCTGAAAATATAGTGTTGGCATTTAGTTTTCCATTTGGGAACGTTGCATACGTAATTGACCCCCTAATTGCAGAACCAAAAAAGAATGTGCCTGGTGAATTCTAAGATGTTTGTCTTCAAATCCTTGCTTTTTTATATTTGGGTTCATATCCTGTCAGGCATTTAGAGAAAGTAAAAGAAAAGAAAAGGATGAATCTTATTATACTCCACAGCTGAGGAGTGAAGGCATTCATTCAGGATGTGGTTTGATTCCCTCCTTTCTCTTATCTCCCCTGGCAAGTAGGACTCCTGGGATCCAGTCTCTGCTCCAGTGGCTGTTTAGTTATTTATACTAAGTGTAATACTGACAACAGGAAAAAGAGAGAAACATCTCTCCCTCCACCAGAATATTCTGTAGTTTGTTGATTAAAGCAGGGCTGTCTCACTTATGGCCCCTGGGTCACATGGGGGCTCCCACCCACCCACCATTCTCCCCATTGCTTTTGCTGTTACAGCAGCTGGTGTCTCTGGGCTCTCCCTCTCTACTCCAGCGTCTGCTTCCTGCCCCTTTTCCCGATGGTGAGGTGATGTGGCAGGAGGGCATTCAGGGAGGGGCTTCTAGTACTCTGCTTACAGCAGGGAAGAGAAGTCCAGCTGCCCACACAGTAAGGGAAGGAGGGTCAGGCTGCATGCACAGCTGAGAAAGGAGCTGGGTTGCATACATATGGCGGAGTGGGGGCAGCCCAGTTTTCCATGGGGCAAGAGGTGGGGCAGGCGCAGAGTGACCCTGTGGTGTACAGTCCATGGTGCCTAGAAGATAGATTAAGGCATTCCCATAGGAAGAATAATATGTGTGTTCATATCCTGCCAGGTTTAGGAAAGAATTAGACATGTATTTCCAACATCCTGGGTGAGTGTCCTAACCCCTGCATTATTGAATAGAAGAGAGATGGCACTTCTGATTAGGATTTAATTACTCAAAGGAGGAACAACCTGGATCTGTGTCCTATGTGGCAAGGATGCCTGCAGGAGCTGGCCTGGATACATTAGCAGCAGCAGCAGTCATTCTTGCACCACATCTGAAGTGGGTACAGGGGCTGATGCCCTGGTGGCCCACTCCTAGTTACTGGTATTACCTGTTGTACAGTGAACTCCCCTTAACTTGGAAGATCACTAGTCTCCTCCCTTGCTTGCTCCAAGGGCCTTATGGCTAAGGGCAAGCAAAACTTGGGGGCATCTGAACCCCAAGCCTCCAGGCTTGGGCCTGCAAGTAGGATGCCCACCAAATATTTTGGAAACATCTGAAGCCCAGGAGTGGGTGGAGGCTGTTTGCCAGTAGTAGGGCCACTTATGGTTCTGGACTCTTGGATTTGGAATTAGTTTTGGCTAATTTGGCCTTGGATACAAATTAAATTAAAAAAAAAAATCACAGCCTAAGGTAGTAATGGGCATGCAAATATGGAGTTTCCTGGCCCATACTCTTTCATTTTTTAACTCCATTGGAATCCAAAGTTACCCCAGGGATTAATTTAGTCTCCTGTGAACAGAAGAGCCATTGGACAGTACAGCAATGTAAATGAAATGACAGCAGCAACCCGTTTTCAGTATTTCTATGGAGTAAGTTGTATTTCACCCTGGTACAAGTGGTAGTGTGTTTACAATAACTGTGAAGGTATAGATTTTTATCACAATATCTATTTTTGGTGCATTCTAAGGGTATGTGTCTAGTGGCCCTTGGGGTTTATTCCTTCTGTCTGGTAGCCACTGACTGAGATGGGTAATTGGTGTCACTCAGCAGGTGTTGGTTTCAGGGAGCATATTTCATGTAGGAAGCACCAGGTTTCAGTTCTGAAAGGGTTTTTTTTTTAAATTTCTGATTTACAAGGAGTTTCATCATAAAACCAAATTTTAAAAGAACCTGAACTTTCTTGGGACCTGGGAAATGTCCATTTTGGCCAACTGTAGCATCGAGTGCTCTTGGGAGATGCGTAATACCCACAGCTTCCACTGCCTTGAAAGTGCCGAGCTTTGCACAGAGACGGGCTCTTAACCAATCACTGGTTAGATTAAGCAATCATTGCAATCATTATACACAGACTGCAAACATGCTGAGATGGAAAGAGCCATATAATGTAAGAATGCAGTTTACTTAGAAATTGTGCTTCTGAAAACAAAACTTAGCCAGACACAGTGTATGAGCTTGGTGTGCAGAGTTCTTTATTTTTTTACTATTGGTACAACATATAATTGAGAGTTTTTATTTCTTTCATCCTAACATTCCCTGAAGTTT
This sequence comes from Crocodylus porosus, assembly GCF_001723895.1. Lineage (NCBI taxonomy): Eukaryota > Metazoa > Chordata > Crocodylia > Crocodylidae > Crocodylus > Crocodylus porosus. The sequence goes on along the minus strand of NW_017728950.1, from coordinate 11,534,305 downwards.
GCCTTTTATTTTTTGCCACATTGTAACCCTCGCTCTTAAAGGCGGAGCTGGGAAACTACACAATTGCTTCATATAGCACCTCCGGCAGCAATCTGTGCTAGGGAGCAGCTTTCCAGCTGCTCATTAAGCTGTGCCTGAGCAGCTCTGAGACTTCATTTTAGGCAGTACCTAGCAACAAGATATGTTTAGAGCTACTGGCTAAATTCCTCTTGTGTTTACAGACAGCGTTAAAAAAAAACCCAACAAAGAAGCAAGTGAATTTTAAGCATGCGGCATTTCTGGTGTGTTCTACTCTCAGAGGTTTGATGAGCCTTCTTATTTTATGTAGGACTTGGTGCTGTAAGTACTCTGATAAGCACTCTGTGAGTACTCTTGAGTCCCTATTCTTGACTTTTGTCTGTGCTGTTGGCTGTAGAACAAACAAGAAGTGAAGGTCCTTTCAAACTGATGCCATACACATCTCTCCAGTTTCATGTGGAAGAGTAGTTGCTTCATGGCAGAGTTTTCCCTTTTCTGGGACCCCGTGGTGGGCTCCGTGCACTGAGATGTGCAGTGTGAGACAGAGAGAGAGATGGTATTACCTCTTTTTTTAGCCCTTTCTGAGCTAAAATATTCCCCTTGTAATGAGGCAAGTAGTCCTCCAGATCGCTTCCAGAAAGCAGGTTATCATGACTCCATTGGAGCCAGACTAGTAAGGAGCTAGACAGAAACTCTCAGAACTGGCACAAATACTCATGAGCTCTGAGTGAATGGTCTTGGCTTTCTGCAGATTCACCCAGGTCCCCGTCATCCCCACCCCATCCTCCCTGGGAACAGAAGATGGACCAGCAGCCCATACTCTTCAGGCAAATGCCACCCTTCTTACAGATGATTTGGGAAAGAAACTTCGCAAGTCATCAGATCTTGGCAGAATTTTCCACATCATGAGGTGATTTCCATATGTTTTTTTCTTTTTCTCCCTTGAAGAAATGTGTGATTAAGAATGTCTAAGCACATGCTTTGCTGTATGGAGTTTAGCTTGATAGTATCACAGTGAGATCTGGGATATTAGATGCTTCCTTTTCTTTTGATCTCTTAGGTGCTTTCTTGGGGGATTTTTATATTGGATTTTCTTAGGTACAGTGAATCCCTAGACATGAGTGCCATTTATTACTTGGTTTACCAAAAATGTTACTAAGTTCCATTTTAAGTCAATGGGTCTACTCATCTGACCCAACCTTAAGCACATTTGTAAGTGTGTGCGGAGTTGGGACCTAAAGATGGCAAATACAACACAAACAATTAAAGGAGAGATACAAGATTGGCCATACATGAAATCAAAGTCTATTAAGCATGGATGGCTAAATAAAAGAAGGGAGTATTGAGGAGTCATATGAATGGGAGATGGAGGCTATTTGGTACATGGGAAACGGGCACTGCTCCAAAATAGGGAACTCCTGGTGGAATAAGGCACAAAATTCAGGTTCCAAGAGAAACAAAGGCTTAGGTTCAGACCAGAAGAATTTACAGAGCCTTAAAGGAGATGACAAGGTACTTTAATGAACAAAGTGAGAGGTAAACGTGGCGAGGGACCTTGAGTGAGGGGAGTTTAACAATGTTGTTAAGTATTATAATGAGGGGATATAAAAGAACTGTTGTAAATTCCTCTCTAGATTTAACATTCTTGGATGATATTTCCTTGGGCTGCCTTACATGCAAGACCCAAGAGTGCATAAAATGGTTAACAATTTCTTAATACTTCCTTAGTAAATTCAGTTTAACAGACAGTCTAAGGATTCATCTCTTTGCTTTGTTTCTGCCCTTTCTTTAATGGGACCAAAGAGGAAAAAGGGTAGATACAATTCAACATTGTTCATTTTAAATCTGTTATCAATTTTTTCATTGTATATATCTATGAAAGCCATTTCTTGTATTTTCCACAGAGGAATTCCCTGTCAAATCAGATTGCGAATATAGGATTTCCCATTCCCCACCTGCGGATTTCCTGATTATCTGGTAATTCCAGATGCGATTGTAAAGGCAGTAATGAGAATAGTTTAATTTTTAGGGCATGAAGCCAGTACAATTTTCCAAAGTTAGACAGTATGTTTTTGACCCTGAAGGACTGTTTTGTTCCGATTGTGGTTAGGGCAGTAGCAACCACTATAGTTTATCTTATCTAAGTCTTTCCATTATAATAACCTTAGCTTTCAAACTGTAACTTTCAAAGTTTCACCTTTTTGATTGAAGATAAGCTTTTGGGGCAGATAGAACAACCATTGTTTTTATTTCTGTTCTCATTTAAAAAATTTAATGTGCTTTTTGAATTCTTAAAAAAAAAAAAGAAAAACTGGATCTGTTGGAAGAAGTCTGAGCTGTTGCAAAAGCCAAGGACAGAGAATACAAATTTCACCAAGAAATATCATGCATTGTCATGCCTTCCAGAGTTTTGTTGAAATCAATTTTGATTTGACCAAAAGATGAGGCTTTGTAGTTGCATTTTGCCAGGCTTAATACCTGGATTGTAATTCTATGCTCACTTTGTAATCATACCATTTTTCCCTGTGTCATGACCTATTGTAAGGTGAACATTGGATATAAATTACCTTAAATGACCTTAATAGTTTCCATTTGTCTATCTTGGCCACACAGACTAGAAGAGATGTTGCATAGCTGTCCAAAGTTGTAGGAAAAAATTATGTGAGATCATAATTGGGAAATAGCATACAACCATGAATTTAAAGACCCCATCACAATGCAGATGCAAGTAAAAGAGCTAAGATAGTATGAGTCACCTTCACTTCTATATTTCTTGACATATAGAGAGTCAAATCCTGAGGGCTGTGTTAGTATAACTAGGCCGGGGAGTTTATTTGCTTTTTTAACAAGATCTCATAGTTTATTGCCAGTATAGTTGCTAGTAATCCAAAGCCATGTGCTGGAAATCTTCAAGAAGTTTTTGCCAAATTCATTTGTTGAGCAGGATCACTAGAGTTGTTAGATTAAATCTGATTTCCAATATACCAGAGGTTCCCGGTCAAGATTTGAGGTTATTTAAGTATATAGTTTTGAACTTTTCTATAAAAAAATTGATTTGATAATTATGTGACAAAAAAGCATTTTTAGCATTTGCATCATTTAAAAAAACCAGAATAATATCATAGTCAACATATGCCAGACTTTAGTATGCAAGCCATCTTTATGCCAAGTTTGTATCTCTCTGAAAAAATGTGAGTTCCTAATAGGAAAAAAAATAGTGACAGTCTTTTTCCTGAAAATGATTTGTCTAGTGCCAGTTTTGGAAAGGAAAAAAATTGAAAGACAGTTTAGGGGATATAGCTGACTTCAGTGGGATAAGTTCTAGCACCTAAATGAAGACAGAAGAATTTGACCCCGACTGTCAAGATTCAAACACAATATAGTTCTTGCTGTATTTTTCCTCTACCCTCTTAGAACATACAGACCTCAAGGAGTCTGCATAGTTTACCCAGAATCTTTATCAGCTGATGGAGGTGCCCTTGCATCTGAGTTTGTGCCTTTTACAAAGCAGTGTGAATATGTATACAATGTGAAGAGTGCATTTTTCATTCCCAAGGTTTCTGTTTAAATGTCACAGTTTTGTTGATTTTTAAAGAAACGGAAATATGGTAGCAAAGTGGAAAGGCTGCAGACTGATTTGGCACAAGCTAAGCAGGAAGCTGCCATCGCTAGAGTTAAAGGAGAAGATAAAGACTCTCTGTGATGGAAAGCAAACCCCTAGAGGTCAGTATAACCATAGTAACATTAACACATGGAAATTGAGGCTTAAGTAATGTTAAAAATACAATAAACTGCCTATAGCAAAGAAACTCACAATTAGGCTATATTTTGTCCTTAAATGACCCCTCCACAGCAGGGCTGGAAGCTACAAAAGTTTCCACATAGGACAGACTATCTCTGTATCAGGCCACAAGATGTTGCAAAGTTGCCAATGTAGAAATGAGGCACTGAGCGTGGTCATGCTTGGAGCAGAATACACAGGAGAAGAACTGATGACTGACCCTGGGAGGGAATGGGGTGCCCAAGAACAGGCCAGCTGACTCCACAGGGAGAGGAGACTAACACACAGAGGAAAAGGTTGCTGACAGACTATGTAAGGTAAGAAAGAGGATGTGGAGGGAGCCAGAAATTGTGAAGTAGTCAAGCTGGTTATGACCAAAGCAGTTCTGATTAGGTAAAGGAGATCTGACTTGTCAGAGTGGTTTGAACAGGCTGACAAAGTTTGCTAAACAAACCATGTTTCAGGCATATAGGTTGTAGCCGTGTTGGTCTAAGCACACAAGCAGACAAGGTTCTTTGGGTAAATCTGATATTTTTTATTAGAGCAACTCAGATAGTTGGAAAAATTCTTCTTTGCAAGCTTTTGGGTACAAATACCTTTTGTCTGGCTGAGGAAGCATCTGCAGTTGATCTGTGCTCTTCCTGGATTAAATGAATAGTAAAGAAGCCAGAGGCATAGCAGCCGAAAGCTTGCAAAGAAGAATTTTTCCAACTATCTGAGTTGGTCTCAATAATAAAAGATATCAGATTTACCCAAATAACCTTATCTGCCTAAATAAACCAGGAATCCCATTATATTCAGTGGTGGAAATTCCTCTGTCACTCATAGCTGTGAAACTACCCTGCTCTAGCTGCAGAACTGTTATTGTGCGTTGCCTGGGTATTGCAAACACTGCATGCAAATCAGTACTAATGCTCTCATGCATCCTAAATAAAGGCAGGTCACTTAGAAGCATTTCACGTCAAAAGCAAAGGAACAAAATCTACTTAATCCTAAAAACTCATGAGAGCTGTTATAGAAATATAAGGTCAGGATTAGCTGCCCAACCTTGTAAAGAAAACCATTATCCATAACTTTGCATAACTTAGTACAAGATGTTCCCAGCCTTCATTTATGACCATCTAGCATCACTCATTTAGATAGTGAGTTATCTATCTGTGCCCTCATCTTGCCCGTATTGATGGAACCAACTCTATGATAAGCCCCTCAAGGATCTGTGTTAAAACCCTTGTTGAATTCACCATTGAGCAATTCTTTATTACATAAGCTGGAGCAACGCCACCCAAGTCAGAAGGATTAGTCTCCATTATCAATTAATTAGGCCCCTGGTCTTTATGTGGGGATGATCAGAACAGATTGCAACAGATTCAGGACACTGCTCTATGATCCTCCCAACAAAACAAATGTGTATGAAAGAAAAGGTAGGTCTTCATAATAGCGTAGACTATTCATGCAAACTTGCCTTGTAGACTTGTCTTGTAGACTGTTCATGCAAAACCCTTGCTCAATATGTGTACCCAAAGGCTGTTTGAAACATTTATTTGAAGTTTCCTGGGGCATGCACTAAAGTCCATCCTTCATTTGGGTGGCAGAGGTCTAGGCAGTGGTGCACACATTATTCTGTATGCCTGTAATACTGATACTAACCCATGCCAAATAAATAGCAAACTGTTTTCCTTTTTTTTGTTGGTATGGGTCATGCTCTTAACTACTTAATTACAGTGGTTTTCTATGTTAACTTCATTTAGTTTTCAACACTGCTTTTGAAAACAAGGGAAATACAAAAATGAATTGTATAAGAAGTTTGATAACAATAGCTTCAAAAGAAAGCATTACTCAGGGCCTAGCCCCTGGCACCTGGATAACTTTCAACAGGAGACAGACTGTTATTTTTAATCAGGTTGTCTACTAGGTTCAAACTGCACATCAAACTGGAGCAAACTTGTAGAGCTGAATTGTAAAATCCTATATTCCAAGCCTGCAAGCCAGCCACCATCAGTAACACAAAACAGGTTAGGCTGATTCTGGTCTTGTCTTAAATTCCCATGGGTGTAATGTCACTGACTTCAACAGAGTATTTGAAGGTGATCTGGAGTCACTGAGTTTTTACTGAAAATATGGATAAGGGAAAACTAAAGATCCCTTATAAGAAAATGATTTTGGTTATAGATCATATAACTTTTATCTTTTTCTTCCCCCTCTGGTATTATTAAAAAAAAATTAACTGTAGATCTTTGGCACTTAGGAGCTGATTAGTTTCTTCCACTTTTATCAATATTTGAAATAATCCTTATGTGTAGGGACCTACTGAATTCACAGTGGAACTAGGGTGCGTGGTCGCTCCTTTAATCTTGCACGTTTTCCCACATGCACCTCGCCCTCTGCCCCTCCTCCCCCCAGGTGATTAGCAGAGGACTCCGCCACTCCCTCATGTTCAGCAGGGAAGGTAAAACTGTGGTTTTAAACATGGTGCTGTTTTTGCCTTCCCACCAATCAGCAGCAAACAGTAGGGCCGTCTCTGGGGCCCCTCAAGCCAATCAGTGGCAGGAGGCAAAAATGGCACCATATTTAAAACCTCAGTTTTCACCTCCCTGCTGATCAGGGGTGAGCCGCAATCAGCAGGGGGTGGGACAGGAGCCACGGGAAAACCTGCAAGATTAAAGAAGCCGCAGCACACCCCACTATGGCCATGAATTCAGTGGGTCCCTACTTATGTGGCAACATAATCCTTCTAAGCCCCTTAAGTTTTTAACCTATATTTATTTTTTAGTTTCTAAACCTGTAGATGCTTAATATACAAAATAAAATGTTCAAGCTAAACTTGACTCCATAACCATGCCATAGTCTCCCTTGATCCATGCACACTTCTATTTATGTCAGTGGGAGTTCTATATGTTATTCAAGGGCACGATATGATTCTTTGGCTGAGGACAGAAATTACCCATAGACTGATTATAAGTGGGAGCTTGTACACATGACAAAAATTGGCCATTTTTGCAGTTTAACTGCATCACACTGTACACATGCAGGGGAGTTACAATTTAAATGAGTTAGCTACATTGCAAGCTAAACTACATTCACATGTAGTTTAGTTTGCAATGAAGCTATTTGTCACATTGCAGCCTTGGACAGCTCGCCCACTGTTGGAGAAGCAGGCTGAAGGCAGAAGTGCCTGGGGAGCGGATCCATTTATTTATTTTTTTAATGGAAGTTGGCCGGGAGTGAGCTGCCAGTGGTCCAAGTGGTCCCTGAGCTGCAGAGGGCCCCAGTCCTTCCTTCCACAGTGGCAGCATGCCCTGGGGCTGCCCAGGTGGGCTGCTAGTGGGTGTGTGCTGCACCAGTTCAGGCTCAGGAAACAGTTGGATCAGGCTGAGTGCTGCCTGCGAGTTGGGGCAGCACCTGCCTGCGAGCCACCCATCCAGGTATCCACAGAGGGCACCACTGCCATGGAGGGAAGGTCTAGGGCCCTGCCACAGCTCAGGGCCCACTAGTAACTCACTACCTGGCTGCGGGAGAGGCGGGTAGGCTTGGCAGAAAAAAAAAAGGATCAGGCCCCTTGCCACTTTTTTTTTTCCTCAGTGGAGCCTGCTCGTGTGAGCTGCTGCCGGGCTACACAGCCCCTGAGCTACAGGTGGAGCCCGTTTCTTCCCTCTGCAGTGGCGGCACCCCTCCTGAGGCCTCCTTGGTGGCGTGTTAGCTGCATGGGTACTGCCCCAGCTTGCAGGCAGCACACGCCAGATCCAACTCTTCCCCAAGCTAGTGCAGGGAGCAGAAAACATGTGGGCTCCAGAAAGAGTTGGGACTGGCAGGTGCTGTGTGTGAGCCAGGGCAGTAGCTGCACAGCTAGCACCCCTTCCAGGCAGTCCCAGGGGATGCCGCCACCACAGAGGGAAGGACTGGGTCCCCCTGGAGCTCAGGGGCTGCATGGCCCAGTGGCAGGTCATGCAGGCAGGCTCTGCTGTGGAAAGAAATTAAAAGTAAACAGGGGCCTGATCCTTTTTTTTTTTCCTTTGGAGCCTGCACACCTCTCCCATGGCTGGGGAGCAATCTGCCAGTGGGCCCTGAGCTGGTAGCATCTTCATGGGCAGTACCTGCCTGCTAGCAACCCATCCAGGTGGCCCTCGGGGGTGCTGCCACTGTGGAGGGAAGGCCGCGGGCCCCATGCAGTTCAGGGGCCACTCAGCCCACCAGCACCTTGCCCCCAGCTGCAGGAGAAGCAGGCAGGCTCTGCAGGGGAAAAAAAAATCAGGCCCTTTACCATAATGGTGATGGAAGCCCGTAAATTGAAACAGTAGGTTTATAATTGTTGCAATTCAGTTTAGGGAACTAAACCCCTGTCAAGCGTACAAGCAGCCAGTGAGCAGAAACCAGTTCAAACCTGTAACACAACAGAAACTCAGTGCACATAAACTGCTTTTAAAATGGCCGAAACCAGGTTAAGCTAAATCTAGATGGATTTACTATCAAGCTGAACTGATTTAGCTTAAACTGGTTTATTGAACTTCTGTCCCAGATCCCCTCAAGATTCCAATTAACTCACTGTCCCTCAGCATCCCAAGATGCTTTGTATCTCTCCCATAAACCCTCCCTCACAGGGTGGGTGGGCTAGCCTTAGCCCAAACTATCTGCTCCAGCTGAGCAGGAAGGTGTGCTCTACCACCCCCTGGCTTCTGGCCTGGGCCACTGCAGGCAAGTGGCTGCATTTCTGGAATCAAAAGTGAATGTCTAGTCACTTGTTTATCATTTCAACCTGTGGAGTTTAGACTAACCTGTGAAGATTGAAGTGATTGAACCTTGGGCTTTTTGGCTGTCTGTACTTAGCCTTCGTAAGCATGTGTTATCCAGGATAACTCAACAACAGAGTAACCTACCTTTAGTACTAACAGTGGCCATGTTCTATATCTAGTCATTTATGTAGCACTACTGCTGCTGTTATAGTAGGTTCTCTGACAGGATTAGCTGGCAAAATACAGAGCAGAGGAAAGATGTGCTCTAAAATCTAAGCTTATGGGTGATATAAGGGCATATGGATTTACAGTAAATTTCTTCCCATAATATATAGTGCTGTTATATCAGTTAAACTATAAGCTAGTTAATATGTGACTCTCACTTGGGGATATAAGCCTTCTATAGGGCTTCTTCTCCATCAGAAACTGCAGTCCTTGCTGCTGAGGTTATTCTTTCCCCTTTCTTATATACTTGATACCAAGAGAGGATTTAGAGCTTTGGTAAATAGTAGGGATCAATGTTAAAGATGACAAAATCACGAAGTCCTGGACTGTACCATTTGCATGTAGTCCTCTGCAGGGAGAGGAAACAGTCATACTGCTCTGGATGTAGAAATATGAGAATTTATGCCTAAAGCCAATGCAGACTGCTTTCTCATAGGTACAGCCCTATTGCTTCCTGAGTGATTTGCTCCCTAGAGGGAGCAAGGTATAAGCAGTTCTGCTAACAGCACATGTTGCTGTGGTCATCCCTGATGAATCACTTGAATATGGATGGAAGCTTTTTCTCTCTGTCCATGATCCATTCAGGGTTGCCCAGGGAGAGGACATGCCAAGTGGTTGACATTCAGATAGTATTTCCAAACTTCAGTGAAGTACGGAGATGCATATGGGCAGCTGGCATATTTGCCCCTCTGGTCCCATTTCCTGCTGGTATAAATGAATGCTCTGGTGCTTCTGGTAGCATCAAAACAATTCTTGTAAAACAAGGTGAAAAAACAGCTTGTTTTTCTCTCCCTTCTTTTCTGCAGTCTATTTCATAAAAACCTTTTCCCTTAAATTGACAGCATACAATATACTTTGCTACACAAGAAATTACTGCACCACAAGCATTATAGAATAACATACATTTGGGCAGAATTATTATATAGTATGACAAGCATTGCCACTGGGTAACATGTTCACTTTAAAAAAACAGGTCAGAAAACTACCCTGAAGTCTGGGGAGCTGGTACAAAAACTATTGAAATCAATGGGAATCTTTCAGCACTTTTCAGTGGGCAGCAGCAGATACAGGATTTTGAAGGAGGAGGGATGTAAGGGTGGCATCACACGTTCAACTTTGTTGATTGAGGCTTAGTGGATCCAAATTCTAATGAAGGCAATAGGCCAATGCTGTCCAGACTGGGGATCAAATAAAAGGCAAGATCGGAAGTCACAGCCAGGGGTTCAAGGACAGGTTACATTGAGCGGACTATTTCTGCTTTCCTGCCTGACAGGCAGGAAACAGGCTTGAGCCGAGGCTTTAGTGCCTCAGCTCTGTGAAAGCTGGGGGTGGAGCCAGCCTTGCTCTGTTGGAGTAGACAGCATAGCCCAGGGCTGCAAAGCATCCTGGAATGCTAGGGGTCTGTGAATTAACTTGAATTGGAAAGGGTTCTGAGACACAAGTTTCATAAACCAGTTTAACCTAAATCAGTTAAGTCTGATCCAACCAGCTATATCTTAAACTGGTTCTGGCCATTTTGAAAGTGGTTTATGTGCACTGAACTTCTGTTCGGTTACAGGTTTAAACCAGTTTCCAATCATTTAAACAATTTTATGTATAACTTCTATCCCTAGCCATGTTGATTTGTGACATACTAAGCTAAGCCATTTACATTGGGCCTTAGAGCTAACATACAAATGGCTCTGTTGCCTTTTTCCCCCTCCCACTCCCTCGGCTCCTAAATTGAACTGCAGTCTTGGCAGCTGTGATCCTAGACTAGGTTTGTCTAGAACTATGATAGAACAAAAATATTCAAAGCTATGAGCTGGGAAAGAAAAAAATAGCACATTAAACCTTAAATGGTTGAATAGTTTCTACTAAGCAAGGATCATGGTGATAACACATTTACCTTTGAATGAGGACAGAAAGGGACTTCCTTGATCATGAAATACAGGACCTTGAAAGCTCTTCTGAAGACTTGAAGGAAGGGCACTGACTGAAACTCATGCACTAGATACTTCAAGATTGAAAACTAGCAAGGTGTCTATCAAATATCATAGAGGATGAAGCTGAAAAGAGTTTTGCCTCTCTGTTGGTTTGAATGACACCTTTATTTGGTATGAGGAGGGACAGTAGCCTCCTTCTTTTAGAAACATATTTTCTTTAAAAAAAATATTGTATTGCCAGTGAAATTGAGAATCTAGGAAAACAGCACTTTGGAGTTCCAATGCCTGTTAACGCTAGGCCTAGGAAAAGGACAATCAACTTTTAAAAACATAATACTAGGACCAGGGCCCTAAGCCACAAGTGGCTCTTTATCAGCCACAGCTCTTTACAGAAAGTGTTGTCAAAGTGCAATTATTCACTGCATGCTTTGGGTACATCTTTTCTGCAGGCATGAATAATGCAACATGTGCTATCTAGCTATTAATTATGGTACAAATATGAATTTTGTTCTTTCAAGTTGGAGTGCACTGGCCACAATTTACCTATGGGTGTTGTTATGGCTCTTTGGTTTGCCATGACTCTTCATGAAGTTCCTGATCCAATCAGGACTGAGTGTCACAGTTTTAAACTCTTCCATTTGAAAAACTCCAGCAGTGTTATGAAATGGTCTTAGCTGGCTTTGTTGCAGAAAACCCCTCCAAAGTTTTGCTACTGCATACAGTTCCAAAGATCCAAGGATAGAAGTATTGCAAGGGTCTACATTCTTACTGAAATCTTACCCAAAAGTCTTTTCTGCGGGGAAGAGTGTTGAAAATCTCACAAGGGAAGAATTTCATGAGATTTCAAGATTTCCAGGCTTTTTGGGTTTCGGTTGAGTTCAAGGAACAAATGAGAAAAAATAGGAGAAAAGCACATTCATGATGTTCTTATTTCAGGATTGCTACTTCTTTACTTGACTGAGGCTAGAAAATAAAGAGGTTGTTGTCTGTCTGTCTGCTTGTCTTCTAAGTAAACTGTATTTTTTGAACGTGTTCTTGTTCAGGTTGGTGCTCAATTTACCTGAGCAGCTCCTGCCATCCTCTCTGCACATTTTCTTGAAAAAAATTCCAAATTGGCACATATTCTAAACAATAAGAGGAAGGCTCCCGATGAATAATCTGAAGTGCAATTATCTTTGCTAATTGGATTATGCCTGGATCTCAACCTGAGATCACGCTCACCTTTAAAAAAACTTAATGCATGCTTTTATTTGCTATGTTATTAAGGTAACAAAAAGTAAATAAATGACTGGGAAGCAAAGGAAATCTTCAGTTGAAAAGAAAAAGACTTTAACACAACAGGAAATCAACTGAAAGCCTCAGTTTTATTTGTCAATTTCACTTTGTGCAAAGAATCAGGAAAGAAGGGAGTTTTCATGGTGAATTCTTCCACAGAGACATTTTAGAACTCAAAATTACCTCTTTAGAATAAGGCCCAGGCTCACTTGGGGAAATTCAGAAAATTCTCCTGGACTTTTATTGAAAAAACTAAGAAACTTGGTTCAGATCATGCCCCTGCCATTCACCTGTCCTTTTTGGCCCTCATATCTGCTACCTGGTGAAACCCCCTGTTCATTGATTATTCTCTCACTGCAGAAGAACATATATGTGTTTTACTGGCACCTTCCTTTCTCTCTGTTGGATCTCAGGAAACCTTTTTTCCTTTAGCTCAGGGTCTGTGCTTGGGAAGGGGCAGGGAGACAATGGTGAAGCAGGGAAGACACATGTACTGTATTCAGTTTGTCCCTCTTAACACTGCACAGAAATAACCCAGATACTTTACTAAGATGCCACACTGAATACTTTTTTCTGCATAGTTCCCGAGGGCACTTGTTTTGAAAGTACAGTTCCCAGAAATGTGGCTATTTTGAAGCTCTACTAGCAGAATGAGCAAACACTCTCTGTGGGTAACCCTTGAATCGAGCCATTAGGGCAACCCCCTGGATGTAAGGGGATTTAGCGGGTGGCTTTTCCAAGGTCAGGTGTATAGGAAAAACTCCATCCCTCCGATGTTGGCTGATCCCGCTGAGGGAAAGCTCATGGAAATTCCTTTGCAAAAATTCCACTGCTGTTGCTTTTAACATGGGAGGGCTCTTCATTTCCTGCAGTGAGCTTGCAATAAAGCTTGTGAGCCAGATTTAGCTCACAAATGCCCACTCTTTGTGCCACAGAAGTGAATGGAATCTGTATGAACACAAATGTGAGGACAGGATTTTTTCTCCATATGCTTTTAAAATATTGTAGCTTAAAGTAATATTGGCTGTTCTTACCTTCATTGACTATCTAAACAGTAGGACATAATGACTGAAGTGAAAACTCTTTTAATTCTTCAAAATTCAGAAGTATCTATAACCATTTGTATATAAAAATATCTGCAGTTTACCTACCATTCAGATCTTTGTTTAAAACAAACTGCAATTTGAGTTGCTGTTTCTGCAGGTTACAACTATTTCTTTCATGAAACTAAAATTACCTGATTTTTCTTCAATTATTTTCAAAGAGGAAGCATTATAGAGCATGTTAAGTGCCATAGGAAATAGTAGTAGCTGTACTAACAATAATAATAATAGGAAATCAGTGACAGAGGTAAAGTACTTCGGCCTGTGACATGAATTATTTAAACCAACTCTCCACAAAACTTAAAGACATAAAGAACCAGCTAATAATTGATTCTTAAAATTTTCTCACTAATAAAAATAGCACATATTGGTCTAATCTTAATAATTTTTTCATATATAGATTTAGGTTATTGTTCCTATTTCCAGATCTCTCTATAAATGTGTAGTAGTTAAAGACTGTATATCTGTACACTGAGCAAATTTGGTCTTATAGCTTTTCTGAGCATATAAAATTGTTTGAGATTTCTATTTGCCAAATGAAACATGAACCAAAACTATTTTACAAGAGATGTGAAGAACGTGGCAGCTTGCTCCTCTGCCAAGCCAAGGTCTGGCCAGCAGAAAACCCTGGGTTTGTTCCTCCTCTGCTCCTGCCTGCTCTGCTGGCCAGACCCTGGCTCAACAGAGGGGGAAACTGCCTTGTTCTCTCCACCATTTCTCCCTCTCAGCTCCTGCCTGCTGTGCTGAGCAGATCCCAATTTGTGGGGAGTCTGGCTGGGGCAGGGAAACCTCCTGAGGCTTTGGGTACCTCCTGAAGCATGGGGCTTCCCCCTGTGGGCAGATCCTGGTTCCACACCAGGACAGGGGTCTCCTTCTCTCCTTGCCATGTAGGTCAGGGCATGGGGTGGGGCTGAGCAGCCAGCCTTAGTGGTGAGGGAGGAAGTGAGGCTAAGACAGGGGCCTCAATCTGCCCCCCTCACGGCCCTTTCCCCTCCCCCATCCCTTCCTTTGCAGACTTACCTGCTGGGGGGTAGTATGCCCCTAAATCATTTTTTCTCCCTGTGCCTTGATCTGCGCCCCTCCCCCCTAAACAAACTTACCTGCTGGTGGTAGGGGGTAGATCTTGGTTTGCTTTTAAATTCCAAACGTGATCTTCTACTGAAAAAGGTTGGAGACCACTGGGTTAGAGAAACCAACAAAGATTAGATTGATGCAACCTTGGGCTTTTTTACTTAATTTTCTATGATTCTATTATTTTATGACTGTCTGTACTTAGCCATGGAAAGGGAAAGGTTCAAGGAATCGTGGCCCTTAACTTTAGTACCTGGTAAAAAATTGGGGCAATTCAGAGTTTTCCAGGGACAAACTTAGGCCAAGTGAATTTATTTCATTTCATTATTCCATGCAGTGAATAGTATGTTTGGCTGATTAAAAATCTGTCGTGAACATAGTCAAAATTAATAATTTATACAAATTTCAAGGAGTCAATATCATTTTGCCTGTCATCCACAGAGAAACAGAAACATAAGACTGAACAGGAATTATAAATATAACATGCACATGCACACACACATGGCTGGCTAGCAGAAAATTGAATGCAGACAATTTCCAGAATGTAATAACAGAATTGAGATTAAGGTTGGGACAAAGTAACTGGAGCCCAATATGAGTCTAGTACTTTTATGTTGTTTCTTTAACACCCACAGGCCATGTCTACATGAGATGCTGACTGCATAGTAGCCCATGACTACTGCATAATAGTATCACGTCAGGAACCACGATGCGACACTACTGCACAGTAGTCATGAGTTACTGTGCAGTCAGCATCATGGAAGAGCCATTCCTTGGTGCGACTGCAAGTCTGGTTACTGCAGTCATTTAGTACTTGTTTATACTAAACTACTTGTTTATAAAAGTACTAAATGACTGTGTGTAACAACTGCAAAGTCAGCATCTTGTGTAGAAGCAGCCACAGATACAGTAAGAACTTTTCATGTGATAAGAATGAGACAACTGACACTGATAACCCTATGTTGTTTCAATATGGTCCTGTGGTGCTTTTGTCTCTTTGCTCGTTGCCTGTAAAATTACATGCTTACTTTAAAGTGAATCATAGTAACTGTGGGTTTTCAGTTTTGGTCCAGAATATTTTTGTTTTACCTTCTTTGCCTGTTACTAGATGCTGGCTAAGGCAACAGTCTGATGATTTGTTAACTGGTCTTTCATACAAATTGATAACTTCAGGAATTGAGGCTGTTAGGATGCAGACTCCATTGTTAGGTACCCATCTTTTGCCTCCATATTTGCTCCCATCAATAAACACAACCAAAATGATTTATTCAAGGAACAAAATCCTCAGTTCATTTTGGTGTTTGAATACAGGTATAGCTGGCCCCATAGAAATATTATCATTCACTACTTTGTGGCTTCTTATTCAATATAGGTCCCTGGATATAGAGCACATTAAAAGGGGTGCCTTAAAATATGACTCACAGGACAAGTGGCCATGCTACCTGCAAGTATAGGACAGGCTTCCAATTTGTATTCTGCAACCAGAATTTATTTTTGGATTGTTGTAGGCTGGCATGTTTGCCTAAAGCATCTAGCTCTGCTTGTAGGCATTGGATCCTATTGGGAAAGACCTCACTAGGTTCTGCAATGTGATTGAGGCTGTACATTTTTTGTCCCATCCCAGTATAAGATAACACATGTGTTGATAGATGGGGAAGAGGAATTATGGTGTGTTTTGAATAGGCCCTTGCTTTCCATGGGCCACTGGATGTAGCAGGTGGCTTTTCCAGGGTCAGATGTATAGGAAAATCTCCACTAAAAAACTCCCCCAGATGGGATCATATAGGCTGATCCCACTGAGGGAAACCTCATGGAAATCCTCTTGCAAAATTCCACTACTGTGGCTTTTAACATGGCAGAGCTCAGCTTTAGGTAAAGGTTCACTCAATTGTTAATGCATCCAAACCCCGTGAAGAAAATGAAGTGCTGACTTTGTACTGTAAGCCAGTCATTATGGCCCTGATTTGTGGGAGCCAGGGCCTCTCTCCAATTGACTTCAATGGGACTTATGTGGGGCACGTGCTAAATGCTTTCCTGGCTACAGATGTATTCCAGAAACAAGGCTTTTTGCTTTTGTGGGGTAAGAGGTCAGAATTTCAACTATACATTTTTTTGGAAAGCATTAACTTGTAAGAAAACAAAAGGCAGATTATTTCTGGCAATGAGTGAACAGCTTAAATAATCATTATATTTATATTTAATATTTTTAGGTAAGTGAATTAAAAAAAAAAAAGAGGTCCATAAGGCTAAGTTTAGCCTTGAGAAGCAATAACATCTGTTAAAATTATGAGTGAGTTTTTCATGGACTTTACAGCTCAACAGTACTCAGGGAACATGCAGGCCGACTAGATCTGTTCTAACTAGCTGGCACTATGGCAGTCAGTGGAAATATTTATACAAGAGGGAGTCTCAAGTGACATTATGACATATGGGATAGTTTGCTCAGACCAAAGAGCACAAACAAGCTCAGAAGATATATCTTTTGTCAAGCTTTTGCTTTAATTCACAAAAAAAATGTTCTCAGCCTTATCACTGAAATGTTTGTCTTTTAATTAAAGCAATAGAAGGAGCAAAAGTTTAAGGCAGCTCAGACACCCATAAAGAATAATAAGGAAATAGGTAATGAGCTTTCACAAATCTGCTGTCTCCCACATTGTCTGCTTGAGTCTTGAGGTATCACAAATATGTAATGCCTGAGATATCTGCCTCATGGTTACATATTGAAAAGCAGATGAACTTTATCAGCTGAAATATTTTTTGTTAGGGAAAAAGTTCTCAAAACAGTGAATACATAATCAGCAACTGCTTTCCAAACATCCCTGAGAATTGCTTGTTATATGTGAATGAAAAATTGAGATGGCAACAAGCAGTAGTAAACAAATAGAAATGCTCTCAGACCAATAGCTGGTTCACGTTATGGTAGAAACTATAAAAACAGCAATACTGCCATTGCTAAAACAGGCCTTGGGACTTTTTTTTCCCATTGACTCATGCTAACTAAGTCACACTTCAAGGTGGGCTTTAGCATGTTTTTGATGCAATTTTCAGGCAAATATTCCTATCTCTGGTTATCAGTGCAGGTTAAACTGTGTTGGAAGTCTTAATATAAAGTGGATGGTGCCCATGGATAAGTTGCTTAGAAGCAGATCTGTGAGCTTCTTAGGGATTCCTGTTGTCCAGGCTGATGAAGAGCGTCTGAGGAGTGGAGTCCATTTGCATAGAGACTGGAAGGCAGCATTTATTCCTCAAGGGAATGGGGAAAGAGGAAACTCAATAATGCAAATAAAGAGAAAAATGCAAAACCATCTTTTAGGTGAGGAAGAAAAGTGATATCCCGCAGTCCTTTTATTGTTGTTTTGTATAGTGGTAGTGACTAGGAGCTCTTGGCCTGAACCAGGGCACCGTACCTTTGGCACAATCCTGAAACCTTTATTTAGTTCTGGGAGCTCATGAACATAGCCTAAGGACCAAAAAAGTGACTCTGCCTGACTTCATACGGGAAGGAAAACTGCAATCAGTATATAGGCCTTTAACTGATCCACTGCACAAGGATAAACTTCATTCACCCTGAGCACGTCCACACATGCAATTAAAGTATCTGAATAAACTCTGGTGCAAACTGAGAATAAACTTCTGGGCACCATGTGTACACATGCGCCCAGGACCACAGCACATTGAGCTGGGGTAGAGCAGCCCCAGCTGGCTGGGGGCCCTGGGGCTCAGCCTGCCAGTCTGGGGCCACTCCAGCCTGGCTCAACATGCTGAGGAGGAGCTGGGGCACAACGGTGCTTCAATGTGGGGTTAGCCGGCAAGCAGCCCCTGCACTGAAGCACCCTCGTGCCCCAGCCAGCCCCATCAGCATGTGTACATGTGTTGTGGCGGAGTAAATAACTCCGCTGTAGGATAGCACTTGTGTCTGGAAGTACTATCCTATGGCGGAGTTAATTAGTTTACTCCATCCTAATACTACCACATGTGTAAATGGTGATGTTTTACTGTGGAGCTAATTAGTCATTTCTGTAGTAAATGTCTTGTGTAGATGCACCCCCTGTGTGCTTGCTGAAAAAGGTAACTGCACTGCAGAAAAAATAGATCTAATTTCTCGTTCCTTTTTTCTGAAAAAATAAAATAGAGGTAATGGCTTCACTTTGCATTAATATTGCTATGATTTTTAAACTTGTGTATGTGAAAAAACAATTGGTAGTTTTCTAAACAATGTCAACTTTCTTTAAATAAGAAAGAGAGAGGGGTAAAGATAAGGGGGGAATTAGAATCTCCAGTGATTTGCCAAAATCATAATAGGTGGAAATGCAGTGTTCATCCTCCTCATTTATGAAATGCTATGCTCTCAAAACTTACAGTGTATTTGGTGGTAAGACTTGCAAATATTATCAGGTGCATGATCCACTTTAAAACCTTTCATTTTTGATAATATAATTTATGCATGGGGAAATTTTACATGAAGGAAGGAGATCAAAGTGCCGAAGCCTAATACCTTTCACAGTGTCTGAAGAGATTGTTTTTTCCCAGCTCATATGCTATTCCAAGAAACAGGCTGCTAGGGATTTCTGTAAATTCAGGCAGTAATCCTTACTTTTTGTTAATAATGTTTAGTGTAGTGGGCTCAGACTGCAGATAAATGTTATTACATAGTATTTGAATCCTTTACAGTCATGCAATGAACCATCTGGCAAAATTTAGAGCCCACAGTAAAGCTCTGAAGGAGATTTTAAAAGAGATTGTTGCCTAATCAATGACACACAGATATTAGTGTAATTTACAGAATATATTTGTTTACAAAATGAAAGTAAGGCACACTGGGCAACTAGACAAAAAATCTAGCAAAACTGCCCTTCAAATAAAGTTGTTCAGACAGATATATAAAGTTGTAACAGGAGACAGAAAATGAATATCCCCATCTCTGTTTCTAAGTAAAACAATATTATTATTTTTCTTGTAGTTTTCCCAGGTACCCAGAGGCATATTGTAGCATAGGTACCTTTACTACAGGGATTAGTTACAGTATGGACTAAAGACCTGTTATCTTCATTGTAACACCAATATGTTTTGAATTTTATAAGGGGTTACCTTTTTTTTTTCTTCAAACAGCATGACTGAAGTACTAAGCGTGCTTTTGTACAAGATGCACTCTAAGGCCACGTCCAGACAAATGCGGCTGTGTGATATGTGGCGCCGCAGACACATCTGCAGCACCATATACCACACGGTCTGTAGTCTGTAGTTCTCTGCTATGCAGTGCAGCATTACAGGGAGGTTTTTTGACCCCTGGATATCCATGGGTCCAGAAAACCCGCACCAAAAGAAAGCAGAGGGGTACACATAGGGGCAGTACGCCCCGCTCAAAACCAGAGCCTAGCCAGAGCCATGCTTCAGCTGCTTCCAGGTTACAAGTGGCAGGATTGCCACTGCTGCAGCTCCTGGAGGCCCACCAGGACCCTAGGTAAGGCTGCTGGGGCCAGCACAGTTGCTGGCCCCAGCCTCCCCTACCCTACCTGAGGTAACCTGCTGTGTGGCAGAGCATGCATGGTATTCCCCGGGGAAACACACATTCCTGCTCATCTGGATGCACCCATGGAGGCAAAGCCCACACTAAATTCACTGGGAGGGGAGTATGTCTCTGATTAGGGACTACAAGATCTCTTAGTTATTCAGCGAATAAATATTTACTAATTGTGAATGAACAGATCAAGGCATTACTGTTATAGCACCCATATTGCTAACATTCAAGGCTTTATTTAGTCACTAAATATAGCAAACATAGGACACTTCCATTAATTACAGACAGGGATTGTTGTGAAGTGTTTAGATTTGAAATTCTTACGGAGACTGAAGGCTCATGAATGGAGGAGATGTACTACCACTCAGAAAGACATTTATTTATTACCTTTTCAACTGTGCAAGACTGTGAAGGATGAAATTCAGCCATCACCATTACCACTCTCTCATCCATCCTCCCAACCCCAGACACAGACCCCTTGACAAATCCTGAATAGAGGGGTTTCATGCATGCATCTCTGTGGGGGTTGGGTGGATAGAATCCATCTTCTACTCTGCATACAAATGTGGCGTCAGTGCTTTCTACAGAGATCCAAACAAAATTTTAAATGGTCCTTTTGTTTCCATATCACTGTAAGAGCTCTCCCAAGGACTGAACCCTCTTCTCCAGCAGTCTTTTTTCACCCCTAAAACTGACACCCCTTGTGTTCACCAGGGAGCATTGGGCCCACTGATTGAAAATTCAAATGGTGATTTTTACAGCTGATTAAAATATTCACTTTGTACTTTAAAAAAAATCCATTATTCATAATGATTCTTTCAAATCTGCTTTAATCTGCATTTCTCTAATGAAGTATACACAGCTGTGAACAGTCGTTCGTTGTGCTGCAAAAACCTCTAATGTGAAGCAACACTTTGCAGCAGTGTATTGTCACAGGTTATAGATGATTTTGGTTAAAATAATCCCTGTCAACGGCCA
Source organism: Crocodylus porosus (assembly GCF_001723895.1). Taxonomy (NCBI): domain Eukaryota; kingdom Metazoa; phylum Chordata; order Crocodylia; family Crocodylidae; genus Crocodylus; species Crocodylus porosus. The sequence continues at coordinate 11,513,684 of NW_017728950.1, read as the reverse complement.
GTCAAGGCTACACAGGATATTATTTTTTTCTGGAATGATGTTTGCATCCTCTCCTTGGTCTGTGTGTGTTAAGTGAGATGAGTAATACTTCCCTTGTACAACAGATAATAAAAACATCTTTACTATTATCTTATACCCCAAACAATATGGTTCCATTAGTTCATTTATGCAATTGTTTCGTCTTGTCATAATTCTTGACAAGCTTTGGGGGAAGGGACTGGCTATCTTACCTGTTTGTGTAATGCCTAATGTAAAGTGACCCTAATCACTGAGTGGATCTTTTTTTTAGTATTATCATTTACTAGGATTTAAAGTTTCTCCCCTTCTTACATTTTGCTCAAAGATAAGCGAAGATCCCATTAATTTAAAACAAGTCATATTAGCGTGTCTTTTAGAAGTAGTGGGCTGAACTCCAGGGAGAATATTTAACAAATGCATTATTTGTTTTCTGCTTTAAGATTTTTATCAACAGTGGCAGTTATGCATGCAAAGTTTATTAACGGTGGGATACTATATCCACATGGAAAAATGAAAGGTTTTCATCTAAGTAGGAAAAAATCCTTCAAAGGACATAACTACTCAGTATTATTTAATGACATCATGCTTTATCCTGCTGAGCATGAAATTATTTGATTACAAGTTTTTTTCTGTTCCCAAATCTGTGCATGTGTTAGAGAAATGAATTTTCATGGCTTTTTCTTGAAATGTCACTAATTGGAAGAGAGAGCATTTGTCTTGAGAAAATAGCACCAACAACCTGCTGAGACTGACCTTTATGTGCTAATTTTTCAGTAATATATATACATTTTTTTTAAAAAAGCAACCCAAAAGTAACAGCATTATCTTCAGCCTTTTAACTCAAAGTAGTACTTTACTACTTTGAAAAGTTACAATTAAATTAATCAGCTAAACTAGTCCTTGTGTGTACTGAGTGACATCTGGTGCTTTAATGCCAATAATGTTTTTCCTAGTGCATGAAAATTTTCCACTGAAATTGTTTTTCAACTGAAAACTGGATTTTCAAGGGGGTTTCTTGATTCTGGAACACTCCTATAGTGCCCCATAATAACTGTAGTTCAGGCATTCTTCTCATTCTTCCATAGAGATCAGGCTTCTTTGCCAGGATTCATTTCCAGTGATGTGTTTCCAATGATGAGACTCCTACAGTCACACACTAGGGACAGAAATTACACATAAACCAGTATAGGTGATTGGAAACGAGTTCAAATCTGTCAGTGCACAGAAACCGCTTTCAGAATGGCAGAAACTGGTTTAAGATAAACCTGGATGGATGTAGTATCAGACTTAAACTGGTTTAGGTTAAATTAGTTTATTGAACTTCTGTCTCAGATCCACTCCATATTCAAGTTAACTCACAGTCCCCCAGCATCCCAGGATACTTTGTACCTCCCCCACAAGCCCCACCTTGCAGGGTGGGTGGTGAGCTAGCCTTGGCCCAAGATGTCTACTCCAGCTGAGATGATCTAGCACCTCCTGGCATCTGGCCTGAGCTGCTGCAGGCATATGGCTGCATTTGCAGAATTAAAAGTGAATGTCTGTTCACTTGCTTATTGGTTCAATCTATGTTGTTTAGACTAACCTGTGAAGGTTGAATTGATTTAGCCTCGGGCTTTTTGTCTGTATGAAGCAATGAGAGAGAATAAATACAGGATCCCAGAAGCCTATTTTTGCAGTCACCATACAAATCAGAACTTTTAGATAAGTAATGGACACTAGATATTATTACTATGAAACACTTTTAGTGAGTGGGACCTGATTATGACATGAAAGTAAAAATGTGCTTCCAACTCCTCATAAAATCAAGGGCACAAGAACCTCCCGTCTCGCGCACCTCCCACCCGCTTTCCTGTTTCTGGGCACCTGCAAAGGCTTATACTGCTCACAATTCCATCACTCAGTGAAGCCCAGAAACTGAACCAGCACTGGAAAAGTTAGAACCATGTCCTATACCTTACTGCACCAGTAAGCAGAGCTGGCCACCTGTTGAGAGGGGATCAAGCAAAACCATTCTCTGGGATGATGCAGACAACCTGTGTACTGTAGGATTTGGGGAGCATTTCTCCTCTACAAGTATTCAACTTAAGCTAGGCTGTGTCTGCTCTGCCTCCAAAATGAACTGGATTATAAATTTTGTAATCAGACATTACTATTATTATTATTTTCCACTTATTTAGCATTCCAGTTCCTGGAATCAAGTAATTAAGTGCTAATCTCAACTCTCCTTTTAAAATGCAAAGCCCTATGTTCTTGCAGAAACGTTTTACAGTCTACTGTAAAGGCTCAGAAATTAGGAGGCAAGTCAGAAGAGTCTATCTTTTTTTTAAAATCTCATTTTTCTTTGTATGTCTTCATGCATGGTTTTCAAGTGTTTGTGTCAGCAACGCTATTTCTAGGCATATCTTCAATAGGGCCCTAAAAAGAGCAGATGACAGTATTTGACTGTTCCTGACAAAAAGTATCAAGAAGGACAAATAAATCAAAAAAGCAAAATGTCTAAATCGCTGATTCTCAAACGGGGTGCTGTGGCATCTTGAGGTGCCTTGAAATCCTTTCAAGAGTGCTGCAGAGTGCCCCACAGTGTTCACACTGTTTGGTGTGCAAACATGATTCACAAGATAAACCTCGAGTTTATGTATAAGAATTCGTAATGCTAAAAAGCATTCTGACCTATTGTGATCTGAGTTCTTTGCACTAAAAGAATTTCTTTATTATTTCTCTCTAGTCAAATGAAAAAAGTCAAAGCTAAGAGATGGCATTTTCCAAGGAGTACCTCGAGTCTTAAAAGGTTGAGAATCACTGACCTAGACTTTTTAAAAATCCTTTTTCCTTAGGGTCTTTTCACACTTCATCCTGTTAAAAGCCTTGTTGAAAGAGCAGCTGTGTCTCACAGACATGTCATGTACTTTCTTTCCTTGAGTCTTTACTAATGAAAACATTTGGATGAAAAAAGGATCTTTGTTTCCCAAGAGTTCATCTGCTTCTTCTGTTTATTCTCTACCTGGTGTCATGGTCCTCTGCTTTTTGGCAACCTAATAATTTTCATGGCAGCCCTACTGTGATGTCTCAAACAGAGGATTAGGATTTCAGATGGCTAATGAGTAGAAAGAGATGAACCTTAGACAAAGATCGTCTTCATATAAATATTCTTAGCAACAAATAAGGAAAGAAAAATAGAGGAAGTGTATAATACAGAAGGAGAATTGTTTCAGAACAGAATAGTTTTTTTCAGAATTTTCTATGCACTGTCAGAACTTGAAGAGTGCTATTGTCTTTTGTCATTCTTTATTCTCTGTCAGATGCCTAATCCTCCAATCCTGGCAGAAAGAAAACCTTCATCAAAGTTTTGGACTTCAAGATTTCAGTGGAATTCTTTCAAGAGTGAAGGCTGCAAGCTCATACTCTAAATGTTGGCCTGGCACTACCTTTTACCAACCACTTTGGCAGTATATTAGGGCTAGAAAGAAGTCTCATGGAGTTAGGGAAAATTCTCCCAGTACAGAGATAGAGTAGGGGTGGTATAAAATCAGAGTATGTTTGTAGTTTTTAGACTATTCAGGCTGCTGGGCTGCAAACTAAAAATGGACCTATAAAGGCTTCAGTAAATCATAGCAGCCTGTAAGTCTGCTTTAAGTTATGCTGGAAGCCACTCTGACCCCTAGTACGGGCAGAAACTGGGTATTACAGAAACTGTACAGAAGTTCAACTAGACTGGCCTTGCTAGACCCAAGCTAAGTTAGACTACCTTGGAGGTACACTAAACTTAGGTGCCATTTTTAGATGGATCTTACTGTTCTAAGCTTCTGTACAGTTCTCAGGTAGATCTACCTAACTAGTGTAAGATCCATACCCAGGCAAACTAAGTTAGATTGGGTGGCCATTTTTAATGCTATCTAACTTCACCCTAGCCTCCCTGAATGTTTGTACACAGCCACAGAGTTTGCTTAAAGGCGCATTTGGAATCCAGCCCAAAATATTCCAATTAAATGTATTGTCAAGCACTTAGAGATAATATTAACAGAAATCACCAGGTGACACTTCCATACTTCATAAAAAAACTGGACAGTCAAGCACCACAAGACGCTGCATCTCCATAGCTTATTGCTATGGCAACACAGCATCGATGGGCACGAACCGTGATGCCAACACTACTGCGGAGTAGCAACGAGCTACTGTGCAGTAGCGTGGGAAAAGACCTGTGCAACGTTTGGACTGCACAGTAAAGTTGGTTACTGCACAGTCATTTAGTATGTGCTTAAGTACTAAAGACATGCCCACTGAGGACTAGACTGTGTGACTAGTAGTCCCACTAAATAAGTGTTTATTCTATGAGTAGTCCCATTGAAATAAGCACGTTTGGATAGCAGTATCTGGCCCTGAATAGCTGCCAGAAACTGAAAAATAATAGGCTAGAACCCTCTTAAAATTATGGGAAATGCTTCCCCACTATTTCCATGATTTTGTCATTACTAGGGGCTTGGATCATGTTGTAGGAGTAAGGTATATTTCACTATTACTAAGAGAATGTTCCAACACTAGTTATCCAAGTCATAACATTTCACATGACCCTTTAGACATGATGGCTGTAATGTTCTGCCAAACTGTAACCCTGAGGGAACATGCACTTGCAGATGATTAAAGTTGTGGCTCACATGAGAGACAAACATACTTACTGAAATAGGCTTAAAGAAATTAAATATGGGCCAGGTCTGAGGTCTATTTAAAATCAGTGAGATAGTTTTGAATATGAGTGGCACAAGTTTCCTGTGTGTTTTTATATGTGCAGTGGTGAGTTAGTTTCAAAATCTTCATTTAAAGGATTAAGATCCTATTTACGTCATACAAGCAATTATGGGGAACTGTAATTACACTTAAAAATCTGCTTTTCTCTAGAAGTGGTTTCTGTACAATGCATCATAGCACAGTATCTATTTTCTTAGTCAATATCATACTGTAGATTCTTGGAGACTGATTCTTCTCTCACTTGTATTGATGTAAGCCACAAGTTACTGAAGCCACACCAGTGTATAGGGATCTGAAAAGAGAATCAGGTTCCTGGTATTTTTGTGCACTGTGGTGTGTATGTATCCACCATACAAGGTGGCTGTTTTGTTGTAACCGCCGAGGTGCTTGACTGTCTAAACCTCATTTTGTCATTGATTCATTTTGTCCTGAGTTGGGAGCAATATATAACCGTATTGCTTCATAAGGGATACTGTAGGTTCTTCTATGGAGGAGGTCACTGGGATTAAATTGTCTGTTTGACTTTCTGTGCTGCCCTTTTTTTATCTTTGTTTCAGGCGATAACACTTGTAGTATGGCATATGTGATGACCTCGAACCTTGTCCAGAGGAAGAATCTATTAGCAGCTACAACAATGCATTGCCAGCCCTTTGCTACACAAAAACTAGCATCTATATACAATTGGGCAGATTTTCAGTACTGTATTTTAATTTTATGTACCATTATATGTTTAATTTGTACATATTGTGCCATGGCTTTGTTTTTACTTGTGTATGTAAACAGCCAGGTAATGTGTAGCACATCAGTTGCATCAAGTACTTACTGGTATGTAACTGCATAAATAATCACAATAATATGTGCAAATTGGGTATGTATTTCCTGCATGGACAGAGAGGCATCTATGAGCAGAACTAGATGATACAGTGGTGGCAAAACAGTTACACCTTCTTTACATTACAATTTCCCTGGACTGAGAGCCCCAGTGAAAAAAAATCCACTTAGGTTAGACTGGGGCTTGCAGAAGTAGAGAATGAATTTCTAAGAGTGCTGAAAATCCTTCAGAGGATGGAGCAGGGGTAGGCTTGAAGCCAAGAAAGGCCTTATAGGTGCAGGGGGCTTTTATTTTCCCCGATAATTTTGAGGTATGGGCTCCATAAAGGTCATAGGTACAGCAATATAGGGTTCATGGTCACAAGGGCTCCCATAGAACCTCAGCTCTGGTTTGTATAACCTGAATAGCTTCGTGCCTCAGGTTTAAAACCTGGCAGGCCTGAATGAATTATTCCTTTGTCTGAGGTAGGTGAACCAGATCAGGTCTAGAACAACAGCTGAGGGCATTTGGTGTAGCTTGCAGGTTAGAGCATATACAATTATGGCTTCCCACGTTACACCCACATTAGCCTTCTCCTACTCCTGCCCTAATACGCACCAACCTAATGCCCTACCACAACTGAGGCCAGTGGTTTTCAATCTTTTTAGAGCCAAGGCACCCCTTAATAAATTCAAAACACCCTTCAGAAAGTGTCAGCTCTTACTTTTCTTTTGTTTTTTGACTACAGAAAAATAATAGAGCAGTTCTGCTGCAAAGATCTCAGAAAGACCACAACAGATCATAATGCTTTTAACACTATAAATTCCTATTTGAAATCTCTTGCGAATCATGTTTGCACTCCTAACAGTGCTAACATTGCATGGCACCCCAGGATCTCAAGATACCCCAGGCTGAGAATCACGGGTTTAGGTTAACCTTATTTACACTAGTTGCCTTTAACTGCAAGAAACTTGTTTGTAGTCAAGGGCTCAATAAGGGTTAGCCTTTGGGCCATGGAGGCAATGCAGAACTGCAGTAAGGCAACTCAGCTAATGAATTCCATACATTTCTTCTGTGTAGGGCCTCTCTGTCTACTCATTACAGCTTTCAAGGCCTTCTCACAAAAGCAGGAATTTGCCTTAGTATCCCTGCCAGTAATTTCCCTCCTCTTCCATGCTGCTGCTGACCTTAGAAGTAGCTGCATTTCAATGGTGCTGTTTGTGCAAAGTTTTTAAAGTACTTTGGGATGAAAGTTAAAAAAATAAAATTTGTATATTATTGAGTAACAAAAGCTTCAGGAAACTCCAGAACCAGGCACTAACAATAGGTCTCTTAAACTGAAATCTGCCTGCAGCTTCTCCCAAAAAAGCAAATTGAAATGCCTGCAGGCTGGACAGTTCTGAAAACTTGGATTTCATTTAGGATGAGGAACAAGCTGCTTCAAACTCCAAGGCAGAAAGGAATGATTACATTTGGCACGTCTAGCATTTCTTTTTTTTCCCTTTAGAGTGACTTGATGGGACACCACAGGAGTTGGATTTAGATGTTACATTCCTGTTATGCCACTGGGGCTGATAGCTTGTTTTGGAGCAGTCTTAAAGTTTTTAGTAACTAGATTCATCAGGAAAAATGTTGGTAAGAATGAGCATAACTGTATCTGAGGGTTTTGATGTGGAGGATCCAGATTTCTCTTATACTGGGTGAGACCTCGTATGGGATAGTTGTATGTTTGAGGTCTTGGCTGTGGAGTGCCGTTTGAGTAGGCTATTGTCAGGATATGATACTCTTACACTGTCTCATCTTGTAACTCTAACCTCCTCTACGAAGGTGTAAACCATGCTACTGTGATTTTCTTGGAAGCATTTTTTTTTTCCTTAATGGTGGACTTGTCTCCATGCCTTTCTAGTGTTTCTGTTTCACTGTTCTTTGTCTTAACCTTAGCTGATCATTAGCTATGTTGTACCGTTGTAGACAGCACATATATGGATAGGCATACACATATCTCTATATGTATGCAAAACAAAGAAACAAGGAGGCCATTGAGATGTATGATTTAATATTTTATTTTTAAAAGAATAAACTTTTACTTGGCATGATACTGGTGGTATTATATGGTGAATCTTATTTGTTCCTTGGACCTGGCTTAGGTCCTTGATGGAAAGCAGACTTGCATGATGAGTAGTCTGGTTTATAACAGGATTTGATGGAATTGCCTATGGCAGTGAATCCACCAATCCCTTGTTTTACCCTAGAGAAGAGTACTTTATTTGAAGCAATAACTTGATTTAGCTTCTGTAGTTATTATTAGATAACAAGATATAAGTGTTGAGTTCTGTACAGTTCTTGATGCAAGATTATCAAGGGCTGCATAGATTACAAAGCTTATATTGGTCTGTATCTCATCTCAGTGCTACAATCGCTAGATCCTCTCTTAGACTCAGTGAGGCCATTAGGATCTTTTAATTGATTTTGATTGGAGCTGGACTACAACATGAGAGGCAAATCCTGAAAAAGTGAAAAGTGCCTGAATTACCATTGATTTTCCTGGGACCTTAGCTGGCGTTCAACATGCCTGCAATGTTCCAAGTGTCCTCTCCCCTCTGAAGTCAATGGGGGTCAAGAATACTACACCTCAGAACATCAGGCTTAGAAAGAACAAGAAAGAGATGTATAAATTGCAGAACTGTTATCACTTCAGTGAGGCCACGATATAATTCACCTATGCTATGTCTTCAAATTATTAAATGTATATATATTTTTATAATATATAAATATATTATAAAATGTATGTATATATAATTACAATAAATATACTTATCATTATATAATTACAGATTCATACACCTTTCCCAAAAAAGAGATGTTGCTCTAATAATATCCTTTGATATTACACACTTCTCTTTTTAAGATAGTTGCATGAGTTTATACAATATATTTTGACTTTATAGTCTACAGTGTTATAGAAAAGTGTTCTTATAACACTTCCTTAAAAGCTAGTTTTCCTTTTTGTAAAGCCAGATACAGACGTTATGCTTATACCCACATAAGTGATGAGAAACCAGTCTACATCTTTAACCAAACAGAAGTTCAGCGCACATAGACTGGTTTAAAAATGGTGGCACCAGATCTAAGATAAACCTGGATTGATATGATACCAGACGTAAGCAATTTAGGTTAGACTGGTCTATTGAACTTCTGTACCAGATCCCCTACTGACTAAAGTTTGGTTGCTGTACTCTGGCATTCCAGGCACCTTTGAAGCACCACCCCCTGCTAACCCCACCTCCCAGGGAGGTGCGCTGGAACTCTGGCTGAGTACCTAGCTGACCCCATCCCCAGGCTGTCACAGACATAACCAGAAAAGCCTCTGTCCCCAGCCCCACTTGCCTCTGGCCAACTATCAGGCCCAGTCAAGCCTAGGGAGTGGGGGCAGGGAAGGGGATGAAATGTTAGTGTTTGTGTCCTGGCACGAACCCCATGCCAGGCGCAGAGGAGCAGCACCTCCCCCCACCCACCTTCTGCTGCTCTGTAGTGCAGGGACACAGAAATGAGGACACAGACACTAGCACTCCTCCCTTCTCCCCTGCCCCCACCTGACTGCAGCTGATAGATTCCTATGGCTAACAGAACACTTGGGGCAGAGGGGAGAGGAACAGGGACTAATTCCTTGTGCCCAGAAGCCAATGGGATGATCCGCTATTTCAGCTGCACTCAGGAGTCTCCAGCAGTCCAGGGAGCCAGCAGGGCATGCTGGGAGGCATGTGATAGTGACCCTAAACTTCTGACCTAAGCCAGCACAGGCAGCCTGTGTGCACCCCCACCTCCACCAAAGGGTAAATGTGTGTTCTGTTGTCTCCTGAACTAACCTAGGGGACTTAGAGTAAAGCACGTAACCTAGATCACTTCTACCTCAGGCTTTTTGAATGTCTATACCTGACAAAGGATACTGTCCTTTTACTTTACACTGGGTGCATCTACTTAAAAGGCAGTGGTTACTGTGCATTTATTTAGTACTTGTATAATCAAGTAGCTACTTAAATGCCTTTTAAGGGATGCTACTGTGGAGTAGCCTAATAATACTGTGCAGTAATGTATTAGCAGTGTTGATGCTATGACGCACTTCTGAGTATTATTATTCAGCTATTGAGCAGTTGGGCTAGGGACAGACACTCAAAAAGCCTGAGCCTGAATTGATTCAATCTTTGAAGATTAGTCTAACCTGGCTAGGCTAAATCAGACATCCCAGAAATGCAGGCACATGTCTGCAGTGGCTCAGGCTAGAAGCCAGGAGGTGTTAGAGCAGCCCTCCCTTCCTTCCACAGCATGGAGTTGATGGGGGTGTGGCCAGGTTCTGATTAGCCCAGCAGATTGTTTATCACAGGCTAACTGTATATCACCCAATTAAGAAAACGACAGAGGAACATCACCAGCTACTTGTTGATTCTGCCTGTTGATTCAGCATGGACCATAGCCAGCATGTGGTCTGCTACCTAATACACAGACACCTCTCAGCAAGGCCGGGGAGAGGGGGAATTTCTGCTTAGCTGGGAATGGTGAGGGGAGCAGCCCACAGTATCTGGAGCTGCAGCCAGGAAGCAGAGGGAAGGGTCCAGCCCTGCTGTGGAGCAGAAAGCCCTGCCCAGCCCAGAGAGCATGCCAAGATGCTGGGGTTGTCTGGTTTATCTTAAACCAGCAAGGGGTCTGGAACAGACATTGCATAAAAGTCTGTTCCAGCCAAATCAGTTAAGTCTGATACTATATTCGACCAGGTTTACCTCAAACAGGTTTGAGCCATTTTTAAACTGGTTTATGTGCACTGAACATTAGGGCTGTGTGAAGCTTTGGGTGCTGATTTGATCTGGAGAAGATTTGGCCTGATTCACCAGTCGAATCTCCAAATCCAAATTGAATCAGGAGACCAATAAAAGGGTCCAAATCAATTTGAAGCCTCTGAATTGTTTGGAAAAGATTCAGAAAAAGATTCAGAGATTCAGCAATTTGGGCAGTCCACACTTGCCGCTGCAGGGAGCTGGACCCAGGCTCCATGCTGGTAAGTAAGGTGTGTGGAGGGGAGGGGAGCTGGAGGAGGGGAGAGGGGACCATGAGGGGACCCTCACCAGGGCCAATCCCCTGTCTGCTCCCCCAGCCCCCCTGAACACCCCCTGACCCCTACCCATTCTCCTAGCCCTGTCAATGGCTACCCCACCTGGTGCCAGCATCCCGGCTCTTTAAAAAAAAAAGAAAAAAGCCCTGCACTCACTGGATTCTTCTAGGCTGGGGCGGGAGGGGGGGAGGGAGGGAGCGATGCCCACTGCCTCCCACTGCCCTGCACTGCATGGGGGGCTCTGCCACAAACCCCCATCCCCCACCCGCTCTCCCAGCCACATCAACGGCTGCCCCACCTAGCCCTAGCATCCTGGAGATTGGAAAAAAGAAAAAAAAAGCCCCGCACTCACTGTCTGCTGCAATGGCCATCGTGGCTTCTGGGGGCTCATGGCAGAGCCCCCATACACAGCGCAGGGCAGTGGGGGGTAGCGGAGGGCAGCGGAGATGTCCCCCCACCCCCCTGCAGCCTGGCAAGATCCGGTGAGTGCTGGGCTTTTTTTTCCTAAAGAGCCAGGACGCTGGGTCCGGGCAGGGGTGCCATTCATAGATTAATAGATGCTAGGATTGGAAGGGACATTAATGAATCATCAAGTCTGACACCCTGCCAGTGGCAGGAAAAAGTGTTGGGGTCATGTGACCCCAGCCAAGTGCTTGTCCAGTCTCTTCTTGAAGACCCCCAAGTAGGGAAGAGCACCACCTCCCTTGGAAACCCATTCCAGATTCTGGGATCCCTAACCGTGAAGAAGTTCTTTCTAATGTCCACACTAAATCTACTCTCTATCAGCTTGTGACCATAGTTTCTGGTTATGCTGAGGGGTGCTCTGGTAAACAGAATATTCCCTCCCGTCCATTCCCCCACCCCCCCTGGTCAATTTGTATACTGCCACAAGATCCTCCCTCAGCCTTCTCTTGCAGAGGCTGAAAAGGTCCAGGTCCCTCAGGCTTTCCTCATAAGGCCTTCTCTGCAGGCCTCTAACCATAAAAGTGGCCCTTCTCTGGAACCTCTCAAGGTTTTCCACATTCTTCTTGAATTGCATTGCCCAGAATTGGATGCAGTACTCTAGCTGCAGCCTGACCAGTGCTGCATAGAGGGGAAGCATCACCTCCCTGGACCTGTTTGTAATGCACCTAATAATGCATGACAAAGTGTAGTTAGTTCTGCTAATTACATTGTCACATTGACGACTCATATTCATCTTGGAGTTGACAACAACTCTCTGTTGCTGTGCTGCTGAGAAGGTCATCCCCTAGCCTATGGGTGTGTTGGTGATTCTCTCTCTCTAGGTGCAGCACCTTGCACGTCCTTGTTGAACTACATCCTGTTGTTCTCTGCCCACTTCTCTAACCTGTCCAGATCTGCGTGGGTTCAGTTTCTTCCCATCAGTGTGTTTGCTTCACCTCATAGTTTGGTGTCATCTGCAAATTTGGACAGAGTACTTTCCATGCCCTCATCCAGGTCACTGATGAAGATATTGAACAGCACCAGCCCAGGGACCAAACCCTGGGGGACTCCACTGCCCACATCTTTAGTGGTCAATACCGATCCATCCACTACCACTCTCTGGGTACAACCCTTACACAAATTTGTCACCCACATAACTGTGTAATCATCTACAGCACAGTTGTTCAATTTGTTTATAAGAATAAGATAGGATACCATGTCGAAGGCCTTCTTAAAGTCCAAGTAGATGACATTTACCTTGACTCCTGCATCTAAGCATTTAGTGGTCATAGAAAGAAACAAGGTTAGTCAAGCAGGATCTACCTGATCTGAATCCGTGCTGGTTGCCTTTCAGCATTATATTATCTGCTGGACTCCTACAAGTGTGATTCTTGATAATTTTTTCAAGGGTTTCCCAAGGATAGACCGATCTATAGTTACCCAGGTCCTCCTTCCTTCCTTTCTTGAAAATAGGAATTAAACTGGCCCTTTTCCACTTCTCTGGGACCTCACCTGAGCACCCAGAGTGCTCAAACAGTTGTGCCAGTGGCTCTGCTATGACAGTGGCTAATTCGTTCAGCACCCTTGTATGGAGCGTATCTGGTCCCAGTGATTTAAACACAACCAGCCCCTCCAAGTCTTGACAGGGCTGGGCGAGTGGGCAGGGGATGGGGGGTCATGGCAGAGACCTCCACGCAACACAGAGGAAGTGGGGGGCAGCGGGGATCACTCTCCCCACCCACACCTGGCAGTAGCCGGTGAGTGCAGGGCTTTATTTATTTATTTTTAAAGAGCCAGGCTGCTACAGCCAGGCAGGGTAGCCATTGATGGGGCTGGGAGAGCAGGTGGGGAATGGGATCCGTTTGATTCGGAGATTCGGCTGATCCAGTTGTGGCCAGTTCTCTGAATCAGATTTGGCTGAATCAATTCAGGACAATAATTTGAATCATCAAATCGAATCACTGTCCCCCAAATCAGCCAAATCTGAATCCAAAGCAAATACTAGCTGCTTTGCAAAGGCCTACTGAACATCTGTTCTGCTACAGGTTTAAACCAGTTTCCGAACACTTAAACTGGTTTATGTGTAATGTCTGTCCCTAGCCCTAGGGTGTTGTGTAGATGCCTCCACTGTCAGGTAAAATTTGGGCCAGCATTTGTATATTTAAAACAAGATCACTAGAAATAGTCAAATTAGATTTTGTTTTAATTGCAAAGGAAATGTTTTTGTATGTTTTCTTTGGGAAATGCCTGTCTCTTGTGCTGGAGGTTATCCAGACTCCACAGTATCAGTTTGGGAAAGCAGCAACATTATGTGTAAATGAATAAGTAGCCCCCTACAATACCTGTGACCATAATCTGTTGATTCACTTCTCCTTTTGCCAGCCTGACAGCCAGTAGGTAAATGTCCCTTGTTGGTTAACAAGTGAGTAAGGGATATATGAACTAAAACGTGTTATCAATGAGAGAGTGGATCCTTATGGGCTTAGTTGTGTTTACATAGGCAAGATGTGTGAGTGCTTATACTTATTTTAAATGATAGCTATGTTCAGTTACGTAAGTCTCCCATAGTGCTGGGATGTTTATAGGAAATAATGTGGCTGAACTTTAAGCTTGCATGATATGATGGTTGCAAAACTTTCTGAGAGGCCCATTTAACCCCCCTCAGTGGTGTGCACAGTCTGCGAAGCAAAGATAAGCTGGAAAACATGATTCAAACTGATGAAATCAATAGATCCCAGAATACTATCAAAGTGTTTGTAGGAACTGTGTAGGAAATAAACAGAAAAGGAATGAATAGTTTGTATGACACAGTGGGTTATGACTGGATCAAAAGTGAAGTCTATATAAGATGTGGTACGTGTATATATATATAAAAAGCACAGTGAAGAAAAGGCAGTCATAGATCTGTTGATGTTAAAAGAACCTACCTATGCCCTAGAATTTGGTGGTAGATGGTAGTGTGGTTCTCCTCTCTCTGCTAAATATTATAACTCTGTGATCAGTATTGTTCTAAACTTGTCTTAAGTAAAGATCTTTAATTAAGTTGTCATATTAGATGTGGACAATGTCTTTCACAATGGCTGCTATTACATTGCTTCCTTTTCCTATGCACTAGCCCCCTCTCACAGTTTGATGTCAGAGGGCTGGTCTATACGAGACACTTTACTGCACAACAGGCTAATTTGCTGTGCAGTAAAGTATCACCATCTACACATGTGCAGCAGTTAGGATGCAGTAAACTTATTCATTGTGCTGCTGGATAGTTCCATCAGGTACAAGTGGTATCTGGTAGCGCAGTAAATTTCTGCGCTTAAACACATGTGTAGATGGTGACAGTGGGATTAGTTTACTCTAGCTCAAATATACTTTACTTCAGCGTTTCCCAACCTTTTTCACCCCATGACACACTAACATGGCCTCCCCCACCAAATAGCACACTGGCCAAGTTGTAGGGGAGGAGGGGGAAGGCAGTCAAACGCTGGAGATGGGAGGGGAGGGTAGCAAGCAGCGGAACACTGCGGAGCAGCGGAAAGCAGGTGGCACAGCATTTGAATCACTGGCTGGAGCCACGTCCTCCTGTCCGTCTGTCTGCCTGCCCGCAGCAGCAGCAGATGGAGGGGCATGGCTCTAGCCCATAATCCAGCTGCACACCTGGACATGCCCGATGGCACACCAATGTGCCGCGCACACCATTTGGGAAACACTGCTTCACTCAAATATAGTTTACCCTAGCTCAGTATATTCAGTCACATTAATTGCATATGCAGACATGCCCAGTGAGTAGCATAGTCCCCAGGTCCTGAAGTGAGCACCAGCAGAGTAGTTTTTTGACCCTTGGGAAGTGCTGCATCCTGACCTGTCCTCTCCTCTTCTCACTCCAACCCCCCAACCTGGTTTTACAGCTTTATAACAGTGGCTTTCAACCTTTTTGTCATTTGTGGACTCCTTTGGACATTTCAGATGGAGGTGTAGATCACTTTGAATTGTAAGTGTGGGTATTCACATACTTTTGATTGATCACAGTCATCTTTCACGGACCTCTTACACAGTCTGCAAACTCCCAAGGGTCCATAGACCACAGGTTGAAAACCACAGCTCTGCAGGATTTCAGCTTTACACAGGGCCTGGGTAGGAGAGATTTCACAAGAATATACTTGATTAGACTGCTGTTTTCTGTGGCTTTAGTAAAAAGCCCTTTCTGCGTTGTCTCCCATCAAAAAAAACTCTACAAAGCAGAAAATCCTAGGACAGGAACCAGAAGCAAATTGGACTAGAACGTGGACTAGAATTCTTGCCCTTGGGCACACACTCCTAGCCACAAAATAGAAGTTGTTTTTTTCTCTTCTCTGCCACGAAGGAGTTTGGGGTAGAAAGCATATGCAAATGAAGCTCTGTCTGTTCCAACAATAGATGAGGACAAAGAGGTCCTTCCCCTCTGAAGCTAATTTACATCTGGAGTTCTGGATAAATAGCTTATGCAGATGAAGCAACTCAGTGGTGTTATTTCTCCTACGCACTAATATATGGGAATGGGAAAATCATTACATACTGGAGTTTCGGGCTGCAGGATATTGGGAAAAGGGGACTGTTTGTGTTAATCAATCTCATAATTGAGTGTGAAGGTGATTTAATATGAAAGGCTCTAAGCTGAATTTTCTGGCCAACTCCCACCAGGTTATGCCAGCTGGTTGTATTTGCTCTAGATAAGGGAGTCTCCTTACATGGAAAAGTTCCCAGAGGGAGCTGACATGGGAGAAGTTCTTAGGGACTCTTAGTACCTGGTACTTGTTAAAGCAGCCTCCATGTTCCTCTAATCTACACCAGTGCTGGACTGTGAATCAGCCCAGCTGAGACTTGGTTACTTGTTACCATAGAGGAGGGGTTTTAGGTAGTTCATTTGTCACTTTTCTTCAAGTTTTCTTTAGAAATTAATCCTTACAAAAATTGCATCTGAAAAAGCACAAACGTGGAACTTAGAATTGGAAAAGCAAGGATTTAAGGCCATCAGAGCCTGAATTCAGCACTAATGAAACTCTAGAAGTGCTATTTAACTCTGGGAGGAATTTGGCCCAACATCCTTATCTTGGTATGACTTATTTGATTAATTAATTGAATACTGACAGTGCTTAGTGCTGTGCAGACAGAGAAGTAGGCATAGTCCTTGCCCTGGAAAGCATAGATACAAAGGGCACTGACAGAATGACATTTTGTTGTGCAATCGGTCCCCTAAAGCACTCTGTAGTGGTGCCATAAGAGAAGCGCATGGCTGCAGAGTGCTTTAAAAGTGCCCAATTGCTGACAATCTGAACCCTTATTACATGAGGATTCAGATGAAGGTGCTCCAAAACAGCTTCACTTCATAAAGCCCCAGTTCTCTGTTGCATTGCTCCTCCAGCAAGTGGTAGAGGACTGGAAACAAAAAGGGAGAACAGTGACTTTCTCCCACCACTGATCTTTCTGTATTCCCAGGGTAGTAACAGACCTGCCACACCCCTGATATAGTTAAAATAGAGCAGCAGCAGCTTCCATCTCTGGCTGCACTGACCCTCTCCAGGCCACTCACCTGTATGAGGATTGTGACGTTTTTGTTCACATCCCTTCCTTCCCTAGCCTGGTCTGGTAGAAATTCCTCTTTGCTCTTGCAATCTATGTTTCCAGGAAGTTAGACCTGTTTTCAGCCTCCTGTATACTATCTGAGCAATATGAAGGAGAGAATTTGTCCCACTTGCTCTCACCCCATTCAAACCCAATGCCAAAAAAATGTCATGTAGCTGCTTTGTAATGTGCACCCAGTGCCATGCTCAGTCTCAGACACACCTTAACAGCAGCTGTGTGAAATTTTCCTGGCATACAACATACCTGGGGTAGGAGTGAGTGGGCAGGGCTTGTTTTCATGGTGGGCACTCCCAACATGGTATAGGCATGCCATATAGGTTTCCAGGGAGTGAGTCATGGTAGAGAATGCATCCCTTATTCTGAATAGCAACCTTTGTTTCACATTAAAGAGAAGTACAAAAGCACGTCACCCTGCAGCCTTGAAGTGGGTCCCAGTATAGCCACTCATTGCAGCCTATTATCTTACAGCTGGTCACCCAAGCTGGTTGAGGTTGGTCTGAAGACTCCAGTAGTTTCCAACCAGCTGGGGTCAACCAGGCCTTCACTTCCTATATGTAAACTCCTGACCCAGAAAAGGAAGGCAACGGGGAGATCTCACCCAAGGCTGCTTTGCTGTTCCCTCTGGCTTGCTTCTTGATTTTGCTCTGTGGTCTCCTGGCTTCCTGACTTAGTTTGTCCCCTGGGCTTAGCTCTCTGTTCCATCTGCTGGTGTTTTGAATAGTTTTGCCCTGGACTTTGCTCTTGAGCCAACCTCCTATCTTTCTGGTCTGGTTTGACATTGGATTCTGCTTACCATCCCAGTCCTTGTCTGTGCCTTGAACCCTGGGTGGCCCCAGACCTGGCTGCCCACATCCCAGTGTGATGCATAACGTTCAGGTCCTGTGCCCTGGCAACAGCTGGCTCAGCCGCAGCAGCCGCCGCCACCGCTGCCATTGTACCCCCTCTAAGTCAGCACCTGAGGTTGATGGCCCAGTCATGCATTGCTAGTTATGTTACTGTGCAGGGCTGTTGCTACATTGTACTAATTCACAGCTCCAGCACACATAAATAAAATTACATTATTTAAAACAAATCCAGTTTTGCTTTAAAACTTAAAAAAAAAAAAAAAAAAAAGCCTTCTGAACTAGGACACTCTTTTGTTTTCCTAAGTACATTTTCGCTTTTGACCGTTCTGGAAGCTACAGCCAGTACAGAGTTTGCCTTCCCAAAGTTGCACCCAAAGTGGTAGTGTCGATCTTGGAACCGGTGTATACTACCAATTCAACCAGAGTATGGCACACAGTCAGTAATAGCAGTGTTAGTCCCAATTAGATTCCAATGTGACGCCTTTTTGCATCTCCAAACCAAATATCTCCAAATTAAATCCTATCCGTTTGCAACACTGGGTAATTTTTTAGCTTATATGGGCCGTAAGTATCTTTTAAATGTGCCCCTCATCTCTGCTTTTTCAACAGAGGCTCTTGGGCTTTGGAACTGTATTACTCTGACATGCTATTAGAGCCCTGAGTTGGTAGCTTTCAGGGCACAATATAATGCTCAAGCACTCATGCTGTGTTACATTTTTAGAATGTCAGGATAATCTTTTTCTGTGGCAGTGCTAACTGATCATTTATTATCTATCAGACACTTCGTATAAATCAGGGGTGTCAAAAATGTAGCCCACAGACCTGATCCACCCTGTAAACCTGCTTCATTCATCCTGTCAGACTACCTATGGACCAAAGAGCTTGGGGGACTGGCCAGTGACGGGTAGAATTCAGGGCCTATGGGGCCTGGTGGACATAGCCATTGGTGGCGGGGGGCCATTGCCACATGTGGCACCTCCATCACAGCATGTGGTCACTTGATTCATAGCTCCTTGCCCTGCAGTGGCTGCTGTTGTCAGCCTGTTGATCTGGCTAGATCCAGCCCACAAGGAGCCCTGCAGTTCAGGTCTGGCCTGGGGCACAAAGTGAGTTTGACACTCCTGATATAAATGAACAACTCTTTCTAATTAGACATCGTCATTACATCGCTTTTCAGTCCATTACAGTTTTCATTTAATGTGGGCATACACAATGAGGCCAAGACTTTCAAAATTGATTCAAGATTGTGCATGGTTTGGCACAGATTGTCATACTCAGAAAAAGTGCATACAAGAACAGATATAGCCGACAAAGTGAAAATTTTGTTCTGGAGACATTACAATACCAGTGTATTCACATGTGATAAGAGTACTAAATTATAAATACTGTATATGAAAAGATATTATAACAGACCATTAGCTAGACTACAGGGAAGTGTGGTTTAGGGGGTTATCTTATGGCAAATGGTGCTGTCCTCTGCTGTATCAGAAGCCTGGCTACCATAACAGGATGGACTTTTAGACACCATTTTTGCCTCATACCTATGAATATCCGTAATGTCACAGTTTTGTTATATGCATTTTCAAAGATTAAGTATTCAATATCAGACCTTCCTCTATAAACAAAAATTGATTAAGAAACATTGCCTGGGTTTGAAAATTCAAGTAAAAACATAGAGCAGTGTGCTTTGAAATTATGGCATCCATTTAGCGGGAAGAACTTCGGGAGCTCAAACACCTACACCTACTAACATTTGTATTCGTGCAGGCCTGGTTGGACAAATGGGTTCCACGTGTGTGGATCAGCATGTTATAAGTTTATATAAAGTGTTTCTACAGATAAAAATACTCAAGGCCTTCATAAATTTAGACTGTTGCTTTTGCAGTGCAGCTCTATGAAAAGTCCTATGTGTTACCTTTTTGAGTAATGTGCCAAGTCACACCTCAGTAGGCTACCAAGGTGTCTAAATAGCATATGGTTATAGGGATCACAGCACGATCAGCAGAAAAAGCTTAATGCCTTCAGTAACCTGTAATTTTACACCTTGGAAATGCTTCATATTTTTCAAAAGAAAACAGCGGGACAGCTGGGCCTCTAAGGCTAATCTGATTTTAATCTGATGTGTATTTGAGTAATTTACTTTAGAGCCACCCGTAGTAATGAAATTTACATGTGCTTATAACTGGTAGGGAAGGACTGTGGAGCTGGACATGATTTTAAGTGTAAGAAATGAGAACGACCTCTGTATGTGCTGACAACTCTCTTATCGAGCAAGCTGTGAGGAAAGATTGGCCTGGAGCTTGCAGAATCAGCTAGTCTGAAACATCACACACCACACTTTCGCCAATAACAGCCATTGTGCAAGGTTCATGGTTCAAGAGGGTTGTATTTCTTCATATGCATAATAAATTGGAAGAAATTGCAGTATTATTTACTGCCAAATTCAGTCCATGTATTTGTAACTGCTGAGATTGCCTTATAGCACCACTGGCATGTTGCTGTTACAAGAGGCAGAATAGACTGGCTGGGCTGTGCAGAGTTAACGTGAACCTTTAAGTACCATAAAGCCTACCTTTGCAGGGTTCTCTGCATGGCAGTGTATAAGGCAAGCTGCCAAGGAGAGGAGGAGACTGACAGCAGTGATAACATGTTGTTATAATGGAGGGCTATTTTAGACACTAGGCTGAAATATTCTTCAAAGAGTGACTCTGCAGCTGCTCTCTTGCTCATAGTGAGGATTCCTTCATCTTGTCTCCATCACTATAGCTGCAGAAAGTGAGTCCTGTACTGCTTATAGAACAAAAATCTCTTCTGGGATATCCTTATAGAATGAGACATTGAACCAACCATATCATCAAAGATGGCTTTGCTTTTTTATTTTTTTTCTACTTACTCGGATTGTAATTTTTGTGGGGCAGGGACTACCTTTTGGTTCTGAATTTGCATAGTAACTCAGAGAAACTGTATGAAATTTGCATGCCAGAAGTGTCTGCAATATCAGTAGCATGAGAGTGTTATTGCCTCTCCATAATTAAGGTTGCAACCAGCTTTGCTCTTAAGACAGATTGGCCAGAACTGTGAGGGCTTTTGCCTGCCTCTGTAGAATGGGATGTGGTCCTATTCCTAGGATCCTGCAATGGTATATTAATTAATTACTTCTCAGTCACCAAGGCTAGGGACAGAAATTACACATAAATCAGTATATGTGATCAGAAACAAGTCTAAACCTGCAACGGAATAGAAGTTCAGTGCACAGAGTCTAGTTTCTAGATGGTAGAACCTGGTTTAAGATAGACCTAGACGGATGTAGTACCAGATTTAATCAGTTTAAGTTTGACTGGTCTATCAAACATCTGTTCAAGATCCCCCCCCAGTTCCAGCTAGGTCACAGCCCCCCCATGTTCTGTGGCCCCTGCTGTCCCCCAACTCTCAGGGCAGGTGGAGTAGTTTATCTTCTGATCTGGCCAAGTTGAGCCGGGCTGGTCCTGTCCCCAGGCTGTCACAGAGCTGAAACAGCAAATCCTCTGCTCCCCAGCCTAGCTGGTGGGAGGCACAGGGGACCAGTGAGGAGGGGAATGAAACCCCCAAGGCTCCCCCACGCAGCTGAGGTCTGTACAGAGTGCAGGGGCCCCAGAAGCAGGGGCTTTTTTCCCCTGCAGCCCAGCTTTCCTCCTCACAACCTGGCTCTGGCATCACCTCAGCCCTGCCCCCCCACCAGACTTGGCCTCTCAGCTGTTGGGGGAAGGGGTGCAGGGAAGAATGGAGCTTTGCAATGCAGGGAAGAATGTAGGCCCCAGCCCCCCAGCTGGGATCTACATGGTGGTGGGGGGCTGTGGTCCTGAGAGACTGGGTCTGGTGAGGCAGTGGGAATGAGGTGATTGTGGAGCCAGGCTGCAGGGGGGAAAGTCCCCGCCACAGCCCACCCCCCCCAAGATGTACATACTCCAGCTGGGTGGGGCCAGGGCTGGGGTGGGGGCCTCTGTTCCTCCCACCTGCCCCCTTGCAGCTGAGAGGCAGGGCAGGGCTGGGGTGATTGCCTGGGTGGTCTGAGGGAGGGGAAAGCCAGGCTACAGGGGGAAAAGCCCCTGCTGTGGGAGCCCCCCACACTTTGCAGACTCCAGTTGGGGAGGCAGGGGCAAGGAGGCTACATCCCCCCCGCTTCTCCTCCCCCTGGCTGCCCCTTCTGGGCTGGGGCCGCCATGGTGACCAGCTCTGGAAGCCTAGGTCTGTGTGAGGGGAGGGTTTGCAGGGATAGTAGGGGGTTGACAGTCAGTCAGGAATGGCCTCACTCAACTGGGCTTGACTGGCCTCAGCAATCTCCAGCCCACTGAAAGGCACAAGAAAATACCCAGGCCAGTGCAGGCATTTCTCTGCTCACCCATGAACATGAGTTCCCTTTGCTCTCAATGCAGTCTTCACATCTTAGAGAAACCTGAGAAGGCTGGATCATTTCTGCCTTGGGGTTTTTGAGTGCCTGTACTTAGCCAAAAGTGCCCTCACCTCCCCATCTTTTACCTATAGCACACTAAAAGAGTATTGTTGGTGCTTCTGGCTTTGTGCCTTGTAGATGTATGTGAGAGTTTGAAGGGGTAATTCTGGGTACTTCTTGAGTAAGCTTACTGAATTGTAAATGCCTAGTGGAATTACAAGAACAATTATTCCCATTGATTTAAGTGTCTCAATAACACATTCACAGCTGGATTTCCAAAGGTAACAGATTTCTTTGTTATGCTACTTACTGTCCTCCAGCACATATGAGCAAGGGAATATACCACTTACAAAACAATCAATTTTAGGTTGCCCAGTAGGGCTGTGCGAAGTTTCAGGTGGTGACTCAATTCGGAGGAGATTTGGCCTGATTCAGTGGCTGAATCTCCAAATCTGAATTGAATCAGGGGGCCAGTTAAAAAGTCTGAATTGATTTGAAGCTCTCTGAATCTTCGGAAAAGATTCAGGAAGCTTCAATGATTCAGACAGTCCCCGGTGGCTGCAGCAGGGAGCTGCAGCTGGACTCAGAGCTGGTAAGTAGAGGGCGGGGGAGGGGGGAC
>NW_017728950.1:11398635-11490785 GCF_001723895.1 Crocodylus porosus | reverse complement strand
CTCCAGCCCTGTAAGAAAAAATAGTCGAGAAAAGCCCCAGGACTCACTGCTCCTGCAGTGGCCTTGGGGCTTTGGGGGACTCATGCAGAGCCCCCCACAAAGCAGGGGACAGCAGGAACGGTGAGTGCAGGGGTTTTTCTCAGTTTTTTTTCTTAAAGGGCTGGAGCCATGGCAGCCATGGGGGGTGCTGGGACAGCGGGGTCGGGGTCAGAGGGCTCATGCAGAGCCCCTTACACAGCATGGGGCAGTGGGGGGCAACGGGAATCACCCCAACCTGGCAGCAGCTTGTGAGCCGGGACTTTTTTTTTTCTTCAAAGTGCAGGGACCTGGGGCAGGTGGGGCAGCCATTGCCAAGCTGGGAGAGCAGGCAGGGGATGCGCCTGGGTGGTTCAGAGTTTCAGCAGCAGCTGAATCTCTGAATCAGATTCAACCAAATAGATTCAGGACAGTGATTCGAATCACTGTCCCCCAAATCGTCTGAATCCAAATCTGAAGTGAATACTTGTCACTTTGCACAGGCCGGCTGTCCAAATTAAATTAAAAGGTCAGCAAAAAATGTTATTGGACGATGCCTAAAGTTAAGTCCTCAAACGCACATTTAGGCACTTAAGTTTAAGAAGATTTTTTCCCCCTTCCCAGAATATTACCCATTGAATTCCCTAACAATGAGAGGTTTTCACTACTTCTCAAAATCAAGCCACTGTTGCTTGGTACCAGGTACAGACCAAGAAGGTTACCTTCAGGCACGCAAGTTAGAGAGTTTGATCACCTCTCTTACTAAAAACAGATAAGTCTGTTTCACTGCAGGGTTGCAAACCATCTCCACACCACAATATATATTACTTTTCCAAATCCAAACTCTTTTAAAATAGAAAAATAAAGCTATACCTATATTATATTAATGTCATATGTTTCAATAGCATAAAAGCCTAGATCTATTTTTTTTCATAAACGAGCAGCTACATATCTTTCCTATCAATTATAAAACAACCAGGAAACATAAAAAACATGTCACATCATAAATCAGGCTAATAAAACAGAGGTTCATAAACCTTTTAAATTTTTATCATGAAGATATATAATTTGTCAAATAATGAAATAAACTAATTTAAAAATCCATGGGCCCCATGGATAGTATTTATTGGTGGTACTCATGGAGCAAGAAACTGTTTACAAAAAAAAGTACACTACAACAAAGTAATGACATAATCTTATAGAAATTTAACTTCATATAAAAGTTATTTGATTTATTGATAAGCATACATTTGGGATTTGCATGTGTCTGTGGTCTTAACCGTATGTAAATGCAGAGTATTCATAATCTGCAATTAATATGTCTGACATTTTTCTTACATACAAGAAAAGCTGTTACTGATGCTGTACTTTTCAATGCATATTGTACCATATACACACGCACAAACACACTACATTTTTTTCACTAAGCAGCAGAAGAGAGGGAGGGATTTTAAGAGTAAAGGTGGAGATTTGTTTTCTAATTTCCACTTGTGCCTTTGGAAAATCTCCATATTCATCTCCACTAAAGAAAATGACATCCCACAGAGTATTCAAATCTCATTCTATTATGTACATTAAAGATAGTTAAAACCCCAACTGCGTCAGTCTGGGGTGTTAGTGATCTGCAGTAGTGATGATTATCTGTCTTCACATGTTCAGTAGCAAAATATTCAGTGGTAAATAATTCAAATAAATTGCAACAGCAGCAAAAAAACCTTTCCAGATACATCATGTGTAAGTTTAACTTTATTATATATTAGTTTGCCAAAAGGAGTCTACAGCTGTCAGAGCCAGCTGAAACTAACTAACCCATTTTTCACCTTCTTAAGAATGTGAGAAACAGTGATTTACTATAAAGGAAAGTCTCATCTATGCCAAGTCAAATTAAAATTGATCAGACCTTTTTCTTTTAAGCTTATCTTAGAAGAAGGTATGACAGAAGGGCTCTTCACGCGGGGGGCGGGGGGAGAGACAGTAGGCTTTGTTTGATTCTGGTGTTGTCTACTCAAATTTCACTGCAGTATGAGAAGATAAAACAACTGGAACAGGCTTGAGAACAAACTGAAATTAAGATACAACAGCTGGTAGCAGAAGTTAAGTCCCAATCTATTTTGGTTGCTAAAATTTCTTAAAAGTATTTACCAGGAGTACTAAATGATCATAACCCCAGGGTCAATGCCATAGAGGCTGCTGAGAGATTGGCAATTACTTAATTCAAATAAGAAAAAGTTACAATGAAAAAGTTAAAGTCATTTGACCACAGTCCTCAGCAGTTTTTCCTGCTTTATTATATCACATAGTGACAGAAAAATGAACTTCAAAGCAAACTCAGAGTAATGGGGCTTTCAGTCATAGGTTTAATCATACAGTTAACAAGGCATCACTAACCATGGATAAGGGAGAGAGAGAGAAACAGGATCAGTTAAGCAGTTAACCACTTGCCAGAGGAAAGGCTACAAAATAAAGAAAAATATTATAGCCCTGTTAGTAAGCAGCTGCATTTTGAAAGAAGAAATATCAGGTACCATGGGATTTTAATCAGGAGTTGCCATTACTAAAAAGCCTGCAGGACTGTCGCTAATCAATAAATAAGTGTTGGCCTTTCTTTTGATGTCCTCTGAATTTTGCTGCTGCTTCTTTCTTTCTTTTGTCTTTTTTTTTTTTTGCCTTGCATTTTATAAATATTGGTAAATGTTTACAGAATAAAATGGGAAAATAATTTAGACAGGCCACAGTGAGATAGTAGGGAAAATTCCCTATGGATGTTAAGATAGCAAGTCCATGGGAAAACACAATGTCCTTATTTTCACTCCCATCTGTGGATGAGTCAAAAAGGAAATTGAAAGGCAAATTAATGTTCTACCTTGAGCAGACAAAGGGATGAAAATAAGTAGATGAGAAGGAAGAGTCACCCGCTGTCGCAAGTAATTTCTCCCTCCTGCTACCCCCACCACCCCCTTAGAGAAGAATCTTTTCACTGCTGCTTGTACCAGATTCAATTAAGTTATACCATGGCAGACCTGGTCATCATGTGTCTGCTTTTTCTTTCATTTCTTTTTTTTAAACACCAGTGTAAAGGCAGGTTATAAGAATGTAAAAGTGTTGTGGGTCCAGGCCTTACATACCCATTAAGCATGGTTTCAGCCACTAAATGAGTCCATTTCCAGAGGGCTCAGTCCCCCAAGATGCTAAGCAGCAAGGTGCCATATCCCCAATTTCAATTTATTTCAATGACAGTTGAGGTTGCAGCATCTTGCCAGGTTGGGGTTAGCTGAAAATATTTGCCCAGTTCTCCAGGAGAGAATGCTGCTTTGACACAAGGGAATATTTGGAGAGCCCATACCAACTCTTTGTCATTTGTATTGAAAAAACTTGGGAAAGTGTTTCCAAAATGTCCTGAAATTTCAGACTGATTTTTAAGACTGATTTTTTATTTTAAAAATTAGATGAGTTAAAAATCAAATGGAAATATTTCATATGTATCAAAATAAAGGCAATCCAATAGCTATTGAACTGGCTCTTTTAGAATCTTGAAATTAGTTGCAGAACAGAAAAGAAATCCATTTTCTGACCAACTCCATCTGAGCCCACGGGCACACTCAGATACCTAGACCCTTGCTGACCATTAAAATGACTTTGCCACTCCCAGATTATAGGCTGTGTATTCATTCCAGATGAAATTGAATGAATATAATAAAGTAATTATCATAAACTCACGGGAAAAAAGACAAAAAGGAAGGGCAGACACAGCAGGGTCTTCTTTCCCCCAGCAGGGTACAGCTGGAACGTCTTCAAAGCCAATTCCCTATGTTTTAATTAACTCCATAACTTATGTACAACGTTATATATACAGCTCTTAATAATGAAAAACTAAATGCTGCTGGCCTCATTCAGGCAGACCTTCCATTTGTTTCCCTGGGAATGCTGATTGAGGAAAGCACCATAATTTGACCCAAAGTGGCCCAAAACCATAGAACAAATCATTCTTTATTGGCCTACACCATTAGAAAAATATGTAGAGTAAAACTTTATATTGTTCAGAGAGAAAGGCCTAGAAAAGCAGAGTTTCAGTACAAGTAAGCAGTACTTCAGTAAATTCTCCTTTAATCTTCATCCCTGTTGGCTTGAGGAATGGGGTTGTATTGCTTTTAATAAAAGAAAAATCTGTAGGCCTTTTTAGGACCTCTGAAGGTCCCTCCCCAGTGAGCGTACAGCCTAGCAACGACTTGTCAGGTCAAATATAATTCTCATATCTTACAAATAATATTTTTCATCCAAGGAACTCAAAGTGCTTTACAAAGATAGCTGAGTACTATTATTCCCATTTGGCAAATATATAGAGGGCTTGTGTGATTCACCCAAGGACTCTGCAAGTCACTCACAAAGTCAAGAACAAAACCCATTTGTGATCTGATCAGTTTCAGGGTAAGGTAGAATAGCCTTGCTGTGTTTCAGTGCATAGATATATGTATGTATATACATATATAGTGCATGTACAGTACATGCATACATACATGCATGTGTGCATATGTGTGTATATATGTATATATGTACATATATGTATATATGTGTGTATGTGTATGTATGTATGTGTGTATATATACACACACACATACGTGTTTGTGTGTATATATATATATATGTATGTGTGTGTGTATGTATGTATGTATGTACATGCCACAACCAAGATGCGAGATATTAAATTATAAAATATTTTGAATGATTAACACATGTGTAGCCCAGATAACTCGGGTATATACTCCCCTTCTCCAACTGAAGGGAATTGTTAGCTGGCAGATGTGTTGTGGGGGAACTGCAGACTGCTCAGTTTCCCTCCATCCCTACAGGATCAGGCCAGGACAGCCAGGGGACTTAACTATATACAAATTTAGTTACATTAATTTATCGCAAGGAAAAGAAACATGGATATAAACATATATATCCCCGCTGATATATATATGATATCTAAACAAATAACATAAACAATACCCTCTGGGTAAATGCTATAAAACCTTACACCAGCACTCCAGATACAGGTAAGTTTCTAATCTGAAACAGATAAACCCCAAAATAAACATAGATAGCCAACAGGTAAACTATAGATAAATATGCGCGAACAATAAATAAGCCACAGATACATACAAATAAACAACAGGTGAAATAATAGCAACAGGGGGTCCCAGCAGAGCCCTAGGACTCTACTCATCTACTAATTTACAAATATAAGAGTTCACAAAATATAAGGCATGACATCACACCACCTATGATGCAAGAACACCAAAGATAAACTTAATCCCAAGGTGAAACCCCAATGCCCTTGGGCTTCTTCCAAGCCCTACAAGGAAACTGGTAACTTTAGAGGGGCCTTCCCAATGGGACCTCCACTTTCAGGAGCCCTGTAGTAACCGGGGGGACTCCCCCTCCCCTGTGGGAATCCTCTTTTCCCTGCAACTCACAGCTCCCAGGCCTGAAGGGTGGCCCTCATCCTCTGCGCCAAGCTGCCCTTTTGTCTACAGTGGACTTTGGGGGGGGGTCGCTGTCCTCTGGAACAGGGCTTCTCTATGCAGGACTTCTGGGGCCTTTGGCTCAGCCGTGTCTGCTGGCTCGGTAGCCCAAGAACCATCTGGCTCCCTGGACTCAACATTTTGCTATGGGTCAGAGGCCTGGGCTGCCTCATGCAGCACCAGGCTCGGTCTGCACCCGGATCCACCATGCAGCGCCTCCTGCACCAAGCTCCCAGCCTCAGTCTGTGGGGTTGAGGACCTGAGCCGCCCAAGCACTCTAAAGGTCCTACTCTGTGCACCATGCCTCTGGCCACACGCTAGAGGTTGCAGACCTGAGCCACCTCACACAACTCCCAGGGTCTGGACACCATGTGCTGTGCTGCACACCGAGAGCCTAGCTGCTGGAGCTGTCCACCATTCCCCGCTGATGAGTCTTCAGGGGCACTTCTGGGCTACTGCTTTGCCCTATTGAGTAGCTCTCCTCAACTCTTCTAAGCCCCGCTCTGTCTCTCTTCTCTGTCCCGGATGTGTTCCCCTCATCCTGGGCACACAGCTCCTTTTACATGCTCCAGGGCTCCACCCCTGAAGTCTTCCAGACCAGAGTCTTCAAGTCTTCAATCAGGTCCAGGCATGTGGGGAGCTTCTCTCCCCCTCTCCTCAGGAAAGAGGCATGATTTAACTCTTCTTGCTGCCCCCTGACTGGTGGAGGGGCTTCACCGATCAAAACAGCAAGATTTCAAGTCTGGGACTCAACCCAAGCTCCAAAAGGCAAGCCTGCTACACATGCAAAGCACATAAGTAGCCAGTTTGATTTAACAGGTTGTAAATCAAATGCTTTCCCTGCACATGTAACCTTTGTTCTAAGTGGATTTTTTGATGGGAAACTGAGCACAAGCTGGGTAATGTATCTACTTATGCACCAAATACTCCAGTAGCATACAGTGCCTGTTTCTATTTTACAAGGATCTAATAACACACTTCCAAAGCAATATTGACACCATTGCATTCCACCAGTATCCCATATAACTTCTGTGATATATTTCAGGGTCTGCTGCTACAAGGGGATGAGTACCCTCAAATATAATTCTTCCTTTGGAGCTGAAGGTTCAGGACTCTTCTCAAGGAACACACGGAGTGGAAACATTCCACGTTTTAAAAATTGTAAAATTTCTCACTATTTTATGAAGTCAGATTGCACAGTACTGTATTAGAAAAAGAAGTGGCTATTGAGCTGGAAACTAGCACAACATTTGGTAAATCTGAGAACATTTTAAACAGGATAAATAAAAAAATATTGTGGTAAACACACTGCGTATAAGTGCGCACAGCCCTCTACTTACATAATGAAAACACAATCCAAGTGCAAAACTGATGATCTCTATAAATATTTGAGGGGAGAGATTTTCTAAACATTTGTATGTTAAGAATTCAACTCAGCACTTTCCCAGTAAAAATGTAACACGACTTTTGAATTTGAAATATATAAACAGTTGAATATATGTGCTCTCTGTGTGTGTTTGG
This sequence comes from Crocodylus porosus, assembly GCF_001723895.1. NCBI lineage: Eukaryota > Metazoa > Chordata > Crocodylia > Crocodylidae > Crocodylus > Crocodylus porosus. The sequence continues at coordinate 11,483,745 of NW_017728950.1, read as the reverse complement.
TTTAGGATAAATAAATACTCTGATTTAACAATGGCCTTTACCACTTAGTTCCTTTTTATATCTCATTGCCTCAGAAAATGTATATTGCGAGATGAGGTCATCCAATATGTGCAGACTTGCTAATAACTAGTTTCGGCACTTCAAGAAAGCAAATCATAGACGAAAACACTGCACAAACACAAAGGAATTCGTGCATTTCTTTTTTAATTACAGCAGTGGAACTAGGAATAGTTCCTACAAAAAACTACCTGGTTTTGTGCCGTATTTGGCTTATGACCAGATGTTTCTCACATTCAGTTTTATTCCATGCTGGTTACAAGTGGGTGAGGATGTTTTAGCAACGACCCAGGAAATAAATTAGAGTACTTTGATGAATGTTTCAGGTGCATTAAAAATAATATGCTCCATTTCTCAAAGAGATGGATAGGTAAACAGTATGCTTAGGGTGTGTAGTGGGAAAGGCAACTAAGAAACACATGCAAAGAAGCGTGAAAGAAAAGGTTGATCTACAACTCCTAGAAACGTAAAGAAACTCTTATCACAGTTGAAAAAATGAGTGAGAGGAGTTATTATTAAATATTAAGAGCAGTACAACTGCTTGCCTGATGTATGTAGAGAGGAGATAATTAAGCCTTTACTAGGCACTAAATCATAAATTACTCTTTTGTGAAGACTAGGTCATCTGAAGGAGATGTTTATGTGAGGGTGCCAATGACCTTGTACCAGCATTTCTGTATTTTGGTTTCCACTAGAGAAACAAACATTGTGACCATATCTCAACTGTAAAACAAAAGACCGGAACAGCACAAGGGAAAAAAAAAAGTAAAGTGAATAATATAATTTCCTAGTTTTTCTTCCATGATGCCTTTAGAACAAGCTGTTTGATCTATAATAATATAGATTCATATTGGTGGAATTTGTGTATAGCACTGTTAATTGCAGGAGTGTTCTTGGTTAAACCTACATTTTTTTCTTGTGCTTTTGAAAAATGGGGCTGATCTAACACTAACTGAAGTTTAGGTAAAAACCAGTAGTATAACAGGGGTGGATGGAGAAGGGCACCAGCCTAGATGCCAACTTAGGAGGGACACCAAAATCATCCTTACCACAGAGAGTCTGTGCCCTGGCAGCAAGAGCAGCCCCACAGCATTACTCTTGCAGCAGCAGCCAGTGCACAGACAAGAATCGGGGTGGGCAGAGCATACAGTGGCAACAACTGTCAGGGACTGTTTTGGGGTAATAATCCCCTTCACCCACCCTGCCTCCTTGCTGTCTCTCAGCTTGTGCCCCTCGCCCCCTTTTCAGGGTTTGCTCAGGGTGTGAACATTGCTTGTTATGCCACCAGTAAAAGGCCTCTATTTTACTTTAGGACCTTATATCCAGCTTGTAGAGGATATAAGGGTTAGAAATGAAAACATATACTTCCCTTTTAAATCCTTTTGCAAATAAATGCAGTACTAGTGAAAGATAAACCTAGCTTAAAATCATCCCTTTGTGCCCATGGACTCTATTGGCAAGTTTCCTGTTGTGAAAGTGACCCTTGACAAACAGGAAGCTAAGGAACCCATAAAAAAAATATAGTGATGCTGCATTTCTTATATTTTTCCACATGTAAAACCTGAGATGTAATGAATCAAAGTAGAATTTTCTCTGTCTATAAACTGCCAAGATATTCAGTTTTTACCTTAGGATAGTACCTGAATTCAACTTTACAGCCAGATGTCCAACATGGGCGTGTGAAATTTAAATTTGTATACAATCCTGAAGTAACAAGTGCTGAGCCTGTACTTCTCCCTGTTCCCTCGCAGCACAGCCACTGTGGACCCAAGCATTGCAAGTCAAACGCATCTGAACTCTATAAGCATACAGAGACTTTGTTGTGCTTTTATTTTTGTCGTGAGAGAGAAGAGGAAATATCAGCTTATACCTACAACATAGGGCAAAATACCAATCTGAAAGGATTAGGGTATGTTAGTTAACGTTTAATAGTATTAGGAGGGAGAATTACCCCTTTATTCTTTTCAATTTATTACCTGTGAAAGTTAATGGATCAACTATTCTGGGAAGCAAGATCCTCTATCCAGGCAAAACATAGACAAAGTAAAGCAAGTTTCTCAAGAACTCCATCCTTCCTGAGACGCCAACAGAGCTAGACATCTTCTAAAAGTGTGTAAGTTATGTATATATATTTTATTTATTTATATTATCAAGAAGGATGGGAGGGCAGGTAGGCAGGTGAGAATGGACCCCTGTTTCTGCCCCCCTCTCATCTGGGCCTGCTCCCAGCATCCTCTGCTCTGATTTGGGGTCTGGACCCACTCCCCCCCTCCCTCACTGCGTTGGTCCTGGGTCCACTCTGCCCCCCACCACATTGGCCTGCTCCTTCCCTTCCCTTCCTGCATCACTGGCCCACTCCTCCTCTGCCTCCCATGTTGGGCCGGCTTCTGCCCTGCCCTGCTGCCACTGCTGGCCCACTCCTCCTCTCCCCCACTGCCACCACCAGCCTGCTTTTTCCCTCCCTCCACCCCCCAGCACCATGTCAAGCCAATTCCTCTGCTCCTCTACCCCACCAGGTAGCCACCACATTGGGCCCAGGCTTACTCTTCCCTTCCCCCTCCCACCATCACATTGGGCTGGGGGCTGCTCCCCCCCTACCCTGCTGCTTGGGGTCCTGGGCCATTCCCACCACTGACTCCAAGGAACAGAGGGGAGGTGCTGGTGGTGCTCCACTGCACCGCCACTGCCTGTTGTCTGTCACACTTTATTTGCATGCTGATTGGCTGCCAGACAGCCAATCAGAGTGCAAATAAAATGTTATGGACAGACAGACAAAGGTTTTTGTATATATAGAAGCTTAAGATATGAAACAAATATTTCTTAAACAATATTCCAGCCTAGGCTGGGATATTTTTCGGGGTGTGTTTTTTAAATTATAACTGCTTTTATAAGTGATTTTGTACCTAATTGTAAATCACCTTGAACCTTTCTTTGGAAGAATGGCATATATGTCTAATAAAATAAATAATGAATAGTGTGATAGCCCTTTTACCAAAAGCCAGTTCTGAAGCTCAGTTGAGGGCTAGATGGGAAAGAATCAAATTCTTGACTTTTTCTGCTTCATCGGTTTCTGCTAAATGTAGGTTTTGGGGTGTTTTTTTTAACTAATAATAAATAAATAACATTGCACCATTTCTAGTTGCAAAGGTAAAACATAGGGATTGACTAGATCAACATATCAGAGCAAAACAGAAGTAAGATATAATGAATTCAGATCTATAGTACACCAAGGTCAAATTGGGGAATGCTCTGGTTTATTTTTCATTGAGGTCCTTGGCATTGAAAAATGAGGGACTTGAACCTCATTCTTCTCGGAAAAACTACCTGCTTCTGTATTACACTTTTTGGTATAAGCTTTCATTTTATAGAACTCTTTGTCTGCCTGTTGTCCTGGTAGCTGTTCATTTATAGCTGGAAGAAACCATCTACTTCATCTTTAGCTCTTACAGATCCCAGCACTGGGATTCCTTCCCCCACCCCTCCTTCCCCTGCTCCAGTTTCCCAATTCTTTCTTAAATTCATTCCTTATTCTTAATCAGAATCCTATGGTATGAAAAAGCTAAGGGGTAGAATGATTATGAGGAAAGACGAGAAATGAAAGATGCAACATCCCTTTTGAGGAATAAACAACCACCAGCCATCACAGAAGAAGAGGATAGTCAGGAAGCCATTGATAGTGGAAGAGGGTAGCGGTCACCAAAAAGATGGAACTAAGAAGAGTAAGGAGGCATGGTATATAAGGCATAAGTACATTACTATTATTTTATCTTAGATCATTTGAGAGCTGGGTACTCTATCCTCCAAGACCATCATTGGCTGTAGTAATTATGGTGGGGAAAGCAGGGTACCTGATTTAGAGGGGGCACCACAGCTCAGGTGGAGCACATGCCACCAAAGTACAGGGGTGTATTTGGCATTCTCCTCCCACATTCTCTGGCACTCCATCCAGGTTGCTAGAATTGCTGGCTATTGTTATTAATTACTTTAAAAAGATATAACTTAATTATCAAACAAATCATTTTTACAGCACAAGGCAAGCTTCTCTGCTCTGCAACTTTCTTTGCCAGTATGCTCAGTGCATAACTGCCACTGTATGTCATCTACTTTGTGTTGCTTGGCACATTTCGGTCCATTTGGGAACTGTGGGGAGAAACTTCATTATGAACTCTCCAAATGCTTGGAGAAAACATGAAATGTAAAGTGCTAATGTTGTAAACGTTGAGACAAATGAAGACATTTCAAGGACATGAATAAAAACAACAATTTAGACTCAACCTAGGAATACTATCTTTACCAATGAAAAAACAAACAAAAAGGACCTCTGTATTAAAATGAAACTGGCATATGCATACAATGTTGTTTAAACAGGCATTTTGAACTTTGCATACACTGCTTTTATTCAGACATTAAAACCACTTCATCTGAAAGCAATTGTATGGTTAAGGATTTGAAAGACTCAAATATTTGTATCAAGAAAAACGTTAAATGTGCACAGTATTATTTTGTCCACATCAGAACAAGGTAGCAATATAAAGAGAATGAGCAAAGTGACCAGAATCCTATTTGTTGTTCTGTTTCCTGTTTTGCAAAACAAAACTTGGATTTGTGCTTAACAAATGTATATATTTACCTCTAGTAATCATGCAGGCATCTTATACCACACCTTAGTCTTTCCAATAGTTTGGGTGTTTCTAGACTTAACAAGTTTGCTTGTCCCAAGATACTTCACTTCTTACTGATGTGAAGGTCAAAGGGCTACCGGTTTATTACATCTTGTATTTTTAACTTCTTTCAAAATTAATTAATATAATAACAATAATAAATAATCCCAGGAAAGGGCATCCTCCAAAAGCCTAAATTTTCTTTATTTCAAAGCATTCTTTCCACTCATCAGTGCCATTCAGTCCTATCACACACAGCAATGTGAATCATAACTGGTTAGGACACTCCCCCACTGGCTAACTCTCTTAGGAGGTTATAGGTTTCTTCCTTCCTTTCCTTGCCATGTATTGGAAAGGAAGGGAATTTCCATCTATCTTCCATTCTCAAGAAACCACTCACCCACAAACAATGACAACACTTAGTATGTAACCATTGTAGGTTTCCATATAAGGAATGGGACGAAATGTTTTGACCTCTCACTTGCAACTTTCACAATATAATTAAGTTCCCCTAACAATATACTGCCATGTCTGCTTTTGAATCACAATATTAGTGGAACCAGTTCTAAAAGTGATTTACAAATTATCCAAGCTTACTCTGAATTGTTATGGCAACCTCAAGCATTCAAAATCCATAAGTAAAGTCCCCATATGATTAAGCTTAAAAACCATGAAATATAAACATGTATATTTGAGGTTCTTTTCATTTGTCTAATGGGGATTCTGAAATAATCCTTTGGATACATTTGGCTCATATTTTCAGGTTTTCTTTGCAAAGAAAGATAGAAAACTGAAAGCTGAAACTCTCAGAGAATTATTGAGGAAATGCTAACTATCGCAACATTCATAAAATCAGGAGAGGTGGCAAAACTTCTTATTCTGTTCAAATGTGTCTTAGCCTGCCATGTGAATGGGGCATGGAACTGTTTTTAAACTACATTGAATAAACATATTTCAGCTGAGTAAGAACTAATGTAGTCCTTGACAGCAGTGGAAAAATTTGTGATGCAAACCCCTGTGTGAACCCCCTACCCCACCGTGTGTTCCAGCAAAGCATTGGGTTTGTACCATCATCTGAATTGATTTGTTCTGAACAGGACTAACATCAGTGGTACACCTCATTGGGTGCATCTACATGGGATACTAAATATGCAGTAGACTAATTCTAATTAGTGCAGCAGGCAAAACCCATGCTAATGTGCTAATGCACAGTAGAATTAGTCTACTGCCCATTACCATCATAAAGTGTGTGCCAGCACTACTGTACAGTAGCGCTGATTACAGTGCATTTAAGTTAGTACCTGTCATTACAGGTAGTAAACTTAATATGTTGTAATTATGGTGCATTAATGAACATGTAGACATGCACATTGTTACATTTACTTCAAGGTAAAAGTAGAAAGTGCTGGCAAAAGGGCTCCAATGGTACAAAAACACCATAGAACAACATTGCACTAACTGATTAGTTAGCCTGCTTGACTGAAACTGAATGTTGAGATCACAATATAGGAGCCCTCACAGGTGTAACTGGTAAGTGCCGTGCCCAGACCAGAAGTGGTACACAGTGCAGGGACAGCAGTCATTAGCAGGGATCCTGGTTTTCTCTTGATTACCACCCCCCCCAATTTTCAGATTAAAAAAAGTAACCCCAAATCCACATTTTTCCAGGATTAAAATGAAAAACCACTATACGCACACACATATATATATTAGTCATGTTTCATTTTAATCACAGAAAATATGGATTTGGGTTCATTTTTTCTAATCTGAAAATTGGGGATTTATTTATCAGAGAAAACCAGGATCCCTGCTGATCAGTTTCAGGGATGGTCTTAAGGTGTGGTTGCAGCACCTGCCCCCTGCTGTGCAAAAATTGGCCTCAGTCTGGGTACATCTACATGAGACGTTTACTGTGTTGTTGACTAATTAGCTCTGCGGTAAACATCTCAGCTTCTACATGTGTGCCCCTATTAGGCTGAAGTAAACTAATTTACTTCACAGCAGAAGTAAAAACTCCACAAAAGCACATGGTAGACACTAGAGGGGCTAGGCTGGAGCATGAGGGTTCTAGCTCCTGCAGGCTAACACCATGCTAGAGCTTCGTAATAACCCAGCCCATCCCTCCACAGCACATTGAGCCAAGAGGAGCAGCCTCAGACTGGCCCCTGGGGCCTCTTGCTACCTAGGGCTGCTCAGACACAGCTCCATGTGCTGCACATTAATAAACCCTAGAGTTTATTGCACATGCAAATGGTGTACCAAGGAGCAATTAGCTCTGGAGTTTATACATGCACAGTAATAGCACATGTAGATGCACCCAGCTTGCACAGTTCTCATCTGTGTGACTTGCCTGGTGCTTGTTCCTGCATTCCTGCCCATGTGCCCAGCCCCTGAACTTTAGAACCCCTGTTTGATCTTGGCTCATCTTTTGTCATGCACTTCTGGTAACCCCTCTGGCTTATGTGAACCCTGGTTTGACCTTAGCTTGCTCCCTGACCTCCACTTCTGGTAACCCTTAGGCTCAGCATGTGAACCCTGGTTTGATCTTGGCTTGCTCCCCAACCACAGACACTGGTAACAACACCTGACTCTAATCACTAGGCCCAATGTCTCTGTGGAGCCTAATAGGCTGCACAACAGGGGCTATGTGCTGCAAGAGCTCCTTAAGGACAGCCCAAGAACCAATCAGAAAGGACAGACTCAGCTGGCCCTGCTTAGTGGGTTGAGTGTTGCTGACCTAGTTGCCTGACTGCAGTGCAGAGGCCTTACATCAAGAATGTATTAAGTTCCTCCCTGGGGTAGCTTGACTCTCTATGCATATGGTGAAAGAAGTCTACATTGAGGTGCATGTCTTGTTTGGGAGGCGATGGGGCAAAGCAGCACTGGACTTCCCCACTGTAAACTACAACTGGAGAGTTGAAATCAGCAGAGCTTAATGCTGATTCAGAGAAATTGTGATTAGAAGCAGCTGTCAGCAAGGATGCTATTTACTTTGACTATGCAGCACTTCCAGTGAATGGCTAGCAGAAAGCCCTTAAGCCAGAAATACATGCTTTACCACTAGAAGCAGATGAATATATTTGTACTCTAAATAACTAGGGGTATTCTGAGCACTATTCTTAACCTGATTCTGTTGCATTGCATTGGGATTACACATTTAACCTGATTGCAATAAGCATTTTTAATTACTAGATTACATGACATATTGGTATCACCAGGTGACTTGTTGAAAAGGTTTCACAGACCAAAATGTCACAACAGTGAGAGTCCTTCTGGTATTGTTGCACAGTATCTCTAATTGCTTGTTGTTGGAAAGTGCCTATTTGCCTAAGTGAGGGCTGGAACGAGCCACTCCTACATTTTTTACAGGATGTTTAAAAGGTCTGATTTAACTGACTTCTTGATTTTCTTAAACAGATTATGGAGAAAGTATCAACAGCCCAGGTAGAAGTTCAATTTCTTGCTTCCTGGTGCTAGACTCCTCTTCACATTCCCAGGTGACAGATTTTGAAAGCATTTATACTAATAAAAGAAAAACCCAATAAAATAATTTCTTAATTTTAGGTTTGTCTAAGTAGGTTAAGTAAAAAGACTTTAAAATGGGTTGCAAGGAGGGATTTATGAATGATCAAAATGTAAACAATATAGAGCCCATATCTGATGCTCATTCAATCAATTTGGCAGGTCTTAAACACGAATCTGAATCTATTGAAAACAGATAGAACACAGGAGGATAAAAAAGAACACAGCTAACAAGTTTACAGATCTGGGTTTGTGAAACTCGGAAGAGACTTAAAGAAGAGCAAATGAATCAAAGTAGTTCTTAATAGGGTCCAAATGTAATAGTTACCTAATCTGAATTTATAGAAGAGTGAGTTGGGCAAACAAGGACCAGTATCCACCAAAATTCACAGAAGTGGTTATCCCATTCTCCATGGGGGGGGATTGCATACAGGCTATTGGACTTCTGCACAGTGTGCTGTGAAAGCAACCTTTGTGACACAGCTAAGGGGATTTGGTGATGGACTTCACCAGCATACAGAACTAGCGTCCCTCCCTATCAGGTTGGGAGGTGCCATGAGCTAGCTGTAGGTTGAGGAGAAAAACGTAGTCCCTGCTTCTTTTCCTTCCAGAGGCCCAATTACTTTGTGGGTACTTCCATGTACCCCAATGCACTGCTGTACAGATATACTCAACTAGCTCAGGTCCCTGAGGAAGATGGCCACAGTAGCTCAGGAAGATAGCCATGCTCTTCTAGGGCTGTTATGCCTTGCTTCTTAGCAGAGTTAATTAGAGTGGGAGAAGTACCACACTAATGCAGGAATTCAGTTGCCAGCATCTGGACAAACTCTGAACACATAGACATATAAGGCCAAATTCTGTTTCTCCTTTATGCACTAGATGGCACTTACATAGCTGAGTAACTGCAGTCTTTTGGTACTTACACAGTTTGCCAAACTAGGATTGCCCTATGTGCATACCTGAAATACATAAGTGGAGAAGGGCAACCCTCCCACCCTTTATCCCAAGAGCTTAGTGGGTAAGGCACTTGCCCAAGGAACAGGAAAGCCAGGTTTTAGGCCTCCCCATCCAAAAGGGGTTTGAACTTGTGCCTGGCTTCCCACCAAGATCCTCTACCCATCCAGCTAGAGGCTAGGTATCACTCTCAGCTGGGCGTGAGTGATATAATCACTCCTAAGTATACTTTGCATATAATGTTCATTAAATAAAATAGATAAACAAAAGTGGGATAATTTTTGCCTGTTAGTGGGGGAATGTCTATGGCCAAAATACAAGTTCATTTTCTCTGGCTTGTGCTTCTCCTTCCAAACCACATATCTTTTCCTCCTGCCCACCAGAGAAGAGGGCTAAGAAGTGATCTAGGGAGTGCCTAGCCCATGGTCTGGCACTTGGAGCACTTAGTTGGAAAGTAGGAAATGCAGGCTCAAACTTCCTTTGGAGTTAGAAAGCCCTGGATCCTGGGCCTCTGGCTCTTTTTAACTCACTAAGCTATTGGGCTAAAAGGTGGACAGCCTTCCTTCTTTAATGAATTTAAGCATCCACCAGTCATTATTTTTTGTGACTAAAGTTTTATAACCTACCTGGTCTTTATACACTTGCCAGGGCAGTCCTGTTCTTCCCAGGTATCTAAGCAGTCAAATTCAGCCTACTGAACATGCTTAATATGGAATCGTAGGTCTAGGGTGAATCCAAACTGTGCCCAAGCACCCACAACTGTACATATGCAGATATATAAGTATCACTTAGACGTGTAGGGTAGGGACAAACTTTACATATAAACTGGTTTAAGTGATCAGAAACTGGTTTAAACCTGTAACAGAACAGACATCAATGCACATAAACCAGTTTCAAAATGGCTGGTTTGAGATAAACCTGGTTGAATGTAGTATTAGACTTAGTTAGTTTGGCTGAAACTGGTTTACGCAATGTCTGTCCCAGACCCCTTTCTGGTTTAAGTTAAATCAGAGACCTCCAGCATCCTGGCATGCTCTCTGAGCTGGGCGGGGCTCTCTGCTACACAGCAAGGCTGCCCCCCAGCTCTCTGGCCAGAGCATGGGTGGGATGTGGCCAGATGCTGGCCTGCCATGGCCCCTGAGGCAAATTCCTCCATCTTTCTCCCCTCCCCTCGACTGGCAAATGCTGCAGACCTCCACGGGTTTTAGGCAGCCTTGGCAGAGATGGAGTTAATTCCTCCCTCCATCCAGTTTGCCTGCAGCCAGGGAGGGTATTAATTCCATAGCAATCCCAGAGCCAGGGAGAGAAGTAAGACCTGCACCTGTGAGCTCAGACCTGCAGGACCAGACTGAGAGGTAAGAAGTGTTGGCAAAGACCTGACGATCATCACACATATGTACTGGAGATGGAGTTAAGGGAAGTTGCAGACAGCTTCTGACTGAAAGTTGCAGACCAAAGAATGCAGAGAGCTACATTTACATTATAAAGCAGAACCTGTAAATCCTAAACAAATCCTTTCTGAATGACTGGCTATAAGAAGATGCTCTGCCCTCAGGATTAATAAGACTTATGCAAGGCTTTCTCTTGTCTTCCTACTTTACATTTTAAGTTAGACTAAGTTGTGTCTACTGTTTTACTGGGCTGTATCTTAGCTTAGGCAAAAATGTTGGGTAGTTCCCTGTTGTATGCTTTGCAAGTTGCTGTGTTCAATACATGCTTGCTTCAGAGAAAGGACTTTTTCCCCATCCCCACTTGTCAGTCTAGCAGTCACTTTCTTTTCTTTCTGTGTGCTCCTTGTCACTCCCTGGTAGGGCAGTCAAAGTGATCCGATACTAGCTGTGATTGCTCTTTCCTAAGTGATTTCTGTATTTCCAGTGTATATAAAAAGGTACACTATAATTTGAAGTGGAAAGAAGTAACCACTTATTGCATCTGACCGAAGGAATGCTAGAAAAAGATGCCCAAGAATTTTACAAAAACAGGTAACTAAGCCTCACAGGGCACATCTACATGAGCCATTTAGACGCAACAAGAACCTGCAGAACTTATTGCTCTGCAATTTATTGCTCCCAGGAAGCTCCTGGGCACACCTTTTACACATACACTTGGACCACAGCACATTGAGCTGGGTCAGAGCAGCCCTAGCTGGCAGGGAACCCAGGGGGGTCAGCCTGCCATCTTGGGGCTGCTCTGTCTGAGCTCAATGTGCTGCAGAAGGGCTGGCTGGGGCACAAGGATGCTTCAGTGCAGGTTCAGCCAGCAGGCAGCCCCACAATGAAGTATCCTCATGCCCCAGCCAGCTGGCTCAGCATTTACATAAGTGCTACTGTGCATGAAAAAACTCTGCAGCAGGGTAGGGCTTGTATTTACCTGTCCTACACTAATAGGGGCACATGTGTAGATGCTGAGACATTTATTGCACAGTTAATTAGTCAATTTTCTAGTAAAATCTTGTGTAGACATGCCCAGAGCATTCCCCTGCGGCAAGTAATCCATATGATCCCTGCTTTTGCACATGTGTAAAACTGAGGCCCAGGAAAACTCTCTGATATCACATAGCAAGATAATAGCAGAACTAAAAACAAAACCCATAAGTGATCACTACCAGTTCCCTGCTCCCAACAGGAAATATGGAAAATTAGCACATGCTCAGATGATCCTGCTTTTTTTTATTTTTGGTTTTTGATAAAGAACTGAAAGTGGTGCAATTTCCTGATTCTAAAACTAGTTCTATGTGTATCTGCTAAAGAAAGGATGATCCCTAGAGACATGATACAAGGAAAATTCCTAGGGCCCTATCATAAAACAGCCTGTCTCCCAGTAACCTTCTTTGACAACAGAGCGCTTTCTCTCAGACTTGCTATGTCAATGAACCACCCAATCATGGGAAACTCTACTCAAAACCCTCCCTCTAACTCACTGTGGGAAGTGTCCTTTTTTGTTGCTGCCATGAGTACTGTATATAAGCCAAGGTCAGTTTTTTATGACAGTGGCTACAGTAAGCCTGTCTGTTTTGTTTTGTTTGTTTGTTTTTAACTGACAGATGCTGCTTATCAGTGAAATTAAATTAAATTTGGTTCAGAAATGGGCTTATTCCCATTGAGGTGAGTCATGCCAAAACATGGTATGTGAGCTTAGTTCAGGGATATTTCTGGGCTAGTCTCTGATCTTTATTATTAATCTGGGGAAAATTCATAATGATTCCTTTTCTTTAACATCATTTTAACCAGTAGATAAGACTGTAACTCTGCTTTTGGAGTTGTACATTTTTACTGGCCTTTTCTGGCTAGATAATAATAATAGTTTGGAATGCGCTGCTGGTCACAGAAATGATTTAAATGCATTCACTTAATTACTAAGTCTTTACCTTATTTTAGAAATACATTTTCTGAAAGTAATGCGATAGCAGGCCTTCGGTGTTTGCAATTTGTTTAAGTGGTTTCAGTCTCTGAATACTCAGATTCATTCTGGACTGACCTGGGGCACAAGTGAAATATTTCATGCAATCTGGCCCCTGGAAGTGCTCTACATCTATGACATAACACACATTCACAGTTACAGAGTGCTTTTATAGTTTCATAGTTTCTAGGGTTGGAAGGGACCTGAGTAGATCATTGAGTCCGACTCCCTGCCATGGCAGGAAAGAGGAAGGTATACATCTAGCCTCCCCTTAAAGACCCCCAGGGTAGGAGCCAGCACCACTTCTCTTGGAAGCTGGTTCCAGATCCTAGCCACCCTGACCGTGAAGTAGCGCCTCCTGATATCTAGCTTAAATTTACCCTCTGCCAGCTTGTGACCATTATTCCTGGTCACTCCTGGCAGTGTTTGGGGGAACAGGGACTTCCCCAGTGCCTCCTGGTCCCCTCTGACTAGTTTGTAACAGGCCACTAGATCCCCCCTCAGCCTTCTCTTGTGGAGGCTGAGCAGGTTCAGGTCCCGTAGCCTTTCCTCCTAGGGCCTGCCCTGCTGCCCCCTGAAATGGCTGTTCACATGAAAAATTAACCCTCAGTAAATCAGCTATTAGCTGAAGGCGCTGTAGAGCAGAGTGCCTTAGGGAACTTCTGTTCAGGTTTGATTTTTAGCATGCGTGGGGCTGGGCTGGTGCTGCCATTGGCAAACACCAGCCCAGCTCCACCCCTGGGGCTGTCACCGAGAGGAGAGAATCTTGTCCCTGTGCAGTGCAGGAGGATTAGGGAGGGGGTATCACACAGCTGCCAGCTAAGCTTTACCATGCCTGGAGCTTTGGGGGAGGTGAGGTGGAATGGAGCCTCCTCGCTTTGTGCCTTCCCCCCAACTATCCCAGCTGGGGTATTAGGAGGAGCTGGGTCAGGCCTATGAGGAAAAGGGACTCCGTTCCATGCACTGCCCCCCAGCCTTAGCTCCAGCCATGGCAAAGCTGAGCCAGCAGCTGCGTGCTTCCACTGTGGCTTAAGCCAGGGGTGAGGGAAAGGAGTCCTCCTTCCCCCACCCACTGCCTCAGCCCCTTGACAGGGGCAGCACACAGCTGCCAGCTCAGCTTTGCTATGACCAGAGCTGCCCAGCTCTGGGGTCAGGGCTGAGGAAATGGGTGGTTCAGCAGCCTCCTGGGAGGCTTCTGGGGCACCCCCACCTGCTGGCCAGGGCCAGTGGAGGCAGGCTTGAGCCCCTCCCAACCGAACAGATGTTGTGTAAAGCACCAGGAGTTAGAGCACCTCCCCTAAATGTCTGTAGGCACCCTTGGTGTAAAGCATCAGCATAGGGCCCCAAATTAGCCTCAGCAAGCGGTATGTGGCCCATTTAATCAACCTCATCAATTTAATCATGGGATTGACTTGGTTATTTTTTTCTATTATTGTGTCTTTCTTTATGTAATTTCTATTGAAACTTCCTAAAAAGAACAAAATGATGCTTCCAAAAATGCACATTTAGATTAATAGAAAATATTTGTTACATCTGGGCATATTAATTTACTGCGCAGTAACCAAAAATTACTGTACAGTTCGGGTGTGTGTCTATGCAGTAGTTACAGCAACTTATGCTGACTTGGGTATAAATTTGCTACTTGCATGATGATACCTGCATTTGATAGATTGGGTTAACCCACTCCCAATCAAAGTTAGTTTATGTCCACCTGCAGAGATCAGCATTTAGATCTGTGTTAGGTTGATCTAAATATGCCAGCTATATGTTCCTATAGCCTAATGGAATGACCTGAAGGGAATTGATACATCATTTGTGAAGATTAGAGTGGATCAGAGGCTGCTCTAATTTATCCTGGGGGCTGGATTGACCCCAGGGTGCCCAAGGATTCAGGGAAAAAACAGAAAAGTGGCAAAAATACACTGCTGCCACTTTTTGGGTCCTACACAAAAGTACAGCCAGACATGGACTGATCCTTCAGGTACATTTAAAGTGCATGTGTGTACATGTGCATTTACTGTGCAGTAAGTTACTGAGCAGTAAGCAGTTTTTACACTGGCATCTACACATGCAGATAAAGTTAGTCCCAACTCAGTCCACACAGTGTTGCTGCACTGTAATATTTGCACGTGTAGACACTGATGTATAAAATGTAAAAAAAATGGTTTTAAACCCCCCCCATAAAATACTTTAGTCCCAAGTCAGTCCACACACACAAGGTACTGTATAGTAAGGTATCTACATGTGCTTTACTGTGCAGTAACTATTTCAGTGTAAATTTGCTACCTCCATCATAGAGTCCATAAATTTGCTACCAGCATCATGTAGGTAGCAATTTTACACCTGAGTACTTATGTGTAGATGCCTTATTGTACAGTAACCCTGTGTGTATGGACTGACTTGGGACTAATTTTAGTCCCAAGTCAGTCCACACACGGTGTTACTGCACTGTAACTCCTGCATGTGTAGATGCCAGTGTGAAAACTGCTTACTGCACAATTATTTACTGCACAGTAAATGCACAGCACATCAAAAACAGTGCTAATATGTTAATGCACAGTAGAAATAGGCCACTGCACATTAAACATCACTAAAAAGGCATACGCTTTTGCTATTATGCATTAGGGCAGTTAAGTGTACATATATATAGTACCTCATATTAGAGGGCACTTTTACACATGCTCTAGGAAAGACCGGGTGGCACTTTAATTAGAGCAGCTCTTATAGTTTCATAGTAGCTAGGGTCAGGAGGGACCTGAACAGATCATCTAGCCTGACCCCCTGCCACAGGCAGGAATGAATGCTGGGTTCACAAGACCCCAGACAGGTGATCATCAAACCTCCTCTTGAATTTGCCCAAGGTAGGGGCAAGAACCACTTCCCTGGGAAGCTGGTTCCAGATTTTGGCCACACTAACTGTAAAAAATTGCCTTCTGATCTCTAACCTAAACCTATTCTCCATCAGCTTATTACCATTGTTCCTTGTCACCCCAGGTGGTGCTGAGGAGAAAAGGGCTCTACCTATTTGCTGTTGATCTCCCCTGATGAGTTTGTAGGCAGCCACCAGGTCCCCCCTTAGCCTCCTCTTGCTGAGGCTGAACAGGTTCAGGTCCCTCAGTCTGTCCTCAGGGCCTGTCCTGCTGCCCTGTCACCAAGTGGGTGGCCCTCCTCTGAACCCTCTCCAGGCTGACCACATCCCGCTTGAAGTGCAGCGCCCAGTACTGGACGCAGTACTCCAACTGTGGCCTGACCAAAGTTGCATAGAGTGGGAGTATCACCTCTCTGGACCAGCTTGAGCTGCATCTTTGGATGCATGACATGTGGTCTGGCATTGGCGGCTCATGTTCATGTTGGAATCAATAATGACTCCAAGATCCCGTTCTGCCTCTGTGCTTTCAAGAGGGGAATGCCCCAGCCTGTATGTATGCTGTGGATTCCTTCTCCCAAGGTGGAGCACCCTGCATTTGTCTACGTTGACCCCATCCTGTTCTCATCTGCCCACTTTTCTAGTCTGTCTAAATCTATTTGCAGCCTCTCTCTACCTTCAAGTGTGTCAACCTAACCCCACATCTTAGTGTTGTCAGCAAACTTGGACAGCATGCTTTCCACCCCCTCGTCCAAGTCACTGATGAAGATGTTAAACAGTGCGGGCCCAAGGACAGAGCCCTGGGGTACCCCGCTGCTCACATCTCACCTGGTTGAGTACAACCTGTCCACCACTACTCTCTGGGAGCGCCCCATCAACCAATTTTTTACCCATCCAACTGTGCAGGCATCAATGCCACAGTTGTTTAATTTATTGATGAGGATGGGGTGAGAGACAGTGTCAAAGGCTTTCTTAAAGTCTAGAAAGGCTGCATCCACAGCAACACCATCATCCAAGGATTTAGTCACCTGGTCATAAAAGGCAACCAGGTTGGTCAGGCAGGACCTGCCTTTGATGAAACCATGCTGATTTCCCCCGAGCATGATCTCCCCTGCTGGCCCCCCCCAGATGTGCTCCTTGATGATTCTCTCCAAGATCTTCCTGAGCACCAAGGTGAGGCTTACAGGCCTATAGTTACCTGAGTCGTCCCTCCTCCCTTTCTTGAAAATTGGGACCACATTAGCCAGTTTCCAATCCTCCAACACCTAGCCAGATGACCACAAATGCTCATATAGTCGGGCCAAGGGCTCCGCAATAACCCCTGCCAGCTCCCTCAACAACCTTGGGTGGAGGGTATCTGGACCTGCGGATTTAAAAATGTCTAGCCCTTCCAGAAGTTCCCTAACTACATCTGCACTGACTGAAGGCCTAATAGAGCTCTCCCTGAGATTGTCCCTACCTCTGGTAGGTGGGATGTCCCAGTCCCTGTTCAAGAAAACAGAGGCAAAGAAACTGTTAAAAATATCAACTTTCTTGTCTGGCGTAGCCACAAGATTACTGTTTGCATCTTGCAGGGGCCCTTCATTGCCTGGTGCCCTCTTCTTGGAGACCCACTCTAATTGAAGTGCCACTGCATCTCCTGTATCTGTGTCCCCATGCTTAACAATGGTGTGTGTGTGTGTGGGGGGGGGGGTGCTTGAACTAAAGCCCATTGAACGCAAGCACACCTGCCACCATTTTTTTTAGTATGGGGATACTGATACATGAGATTCTGGAGGCCTCTGGAACGTGGCAATTGCACCGCATTGGAATTCCAGCCCATTGGGGCAGCCTTGATACTCATATATAGGCAACCAGAAGTACTAAATTTAATGTACAGTAGCAAACATGCATTAATGCACATGTAGATGTCCTCATTAAACTCTAAAGCCCTACTTGTAAAAAATCCTTAGTCATATATTCGTTAAAAACATTCATTCTGTCATGTGAAAAACTGCTTGATATAAGTTCTTAAAAGTATTTATAACCATACTTAAACCTTAGAAAGCAAATCCTTTTTTATTCCCTGTAATTTCCATTCTTGCTGTGTTGACAGTGAGCCAAGCAAAGAGAGAGAGAATCTCTATCTTGATATAATGCTGAAAGATTTATTAGGCACATAATTTTTCTAGTATTGTATTATCATGTTCATTTTGGAAAAGCATTTAGAGTAGGATTCTTTTAATTCCAAGTGGTTTTCTGGGTATGAATCAATTACCTCTTTAGTCTGGAACCTTTGCACACTCCTATTTTCCTTCAAATATATTGATTAGATATAATTGTTACTGGGAAAATACTTGATGACAAATTCCTTGAAAAAAGTTTTTACAGGAAGATAGGAAATGAGTCAGAAAATCTCAGAAAAGCAGGCAACCATCTTCAGCCATCTGATCCATTGTCCAAGTCTTTCCAATTTCAGGCAGACAAAGAAACAGGAAATATATTAATGGGAGCGACAAATAACAAAAATTCTTTACTTCCTTCTTGCTTGCATACCACGCTTTTCTTGTACTCACTTTTAGTGCTGTAAGGCACTGATGGAAAAAGCAGAGGCCAGAGAGCGACTGTTTTGTTTTCACTGTGCAATAAAGTGTCCTTGAGGTATAGACACTGAATAGGACCTGAACAAGCAATTGGCTGTACCCCTGAAATTCTTTGTGAAAACATCAGTAACACCAGATTCTACAACAAAAGAAGAAAGCAGTTATAGCAGCATTTCATATACTACTCAAAGCAGCATAGTAGAATACTGAGACTTAGAGTAACTGGTCTTTTACCAGCAAGAAGGGGAATCAGGAAGAGCCATGATAACAATATTTGTTTCTACAATTTTATCTTACTAAGTAAAATACAGACAACAACAAAATGTAAAAAGGAACAACTCAGAGCCTCAGCAAGCATCAGTGAACTTAAAAATCAATAAAAGCCATGATCACAGATCTTCACCTCTCTGAATCCATTAAGCAGGTATTAAGGGGTATAAAATATGAAATGATATGTTTCTGTGGGTGCCTGCTACTTTAAGGGCAGAGTCAGGCAGCTAGCAGGTGCCTGATGGCGGCAGCCATTTTGAGAACCAGGTATATAAAGGCTGCAGTTTGCTGCTGCCGGTCCAGGTGGAACCATTACCTGGCTGAGCTACAGCAGAAACATGTGGAGGTAAAGGAAAGAGCTTATGGGGATGGCTAGGAGGCTCTTAGTCCTGGGGATGGGTGGCCTGGTGGGGCTCCTGGTGGTGTGGGTCCCCAGGAAATACTAGGCCAGTTACCACCCTGGTGAAAGGTGGGTCGGGGTGCCTTAACCCCTAACCCCCACAATGTGTGGGTATGAAGGCCACCTGAGCCCAAGGGGGTGGAAGACCCCAGGAGAGGAGTGGGGGACAGATATGGCTATGGCCACCTGAGCCCGCAGGGGAGGAAGACCCCAGAGGCCCCTGGTTGAGGATAGTTGTGTGGGCCTGGAGAGAGAGGGTGGTTATGAAGGCCCTGAGAGGGCAGGGATGTAGATGGCCCTGCACAGAGTAGGGCTTAACTGGGAGTAAGCCTGAAGAGCAGTGCAAGGGCCAGCCCTGTGAGCAGTTGAGTGTGAGGAGAATGAGAAGATTCCAGGATGGGGCATGGTATAGGGACCCTAGACTGGGCATAGTAGGAACCCTATGTGTGGGAAGTAGGCCAAGATATGTTTTTGGATGCCTGAGGCCATAGTTGGGCCTGAGACCAAATAGGGTGGCTCAGCCAGGAAGCTAGGGGCGAGTCCTGACCCCACTAAGTCCTCTGCTGAGAGGAAGATGAGTGGAGTCAAAAACTACAGCAAGGGAGAGCACAATGACCTGATGCTCCAGGGAGGGAGTGAGAGTCCCTTTAAGATCCAGGAGCACCAGTCGTGATGTGTGTTTTGAACGTCATGTGGATGCCATCTGCGAGCCTTGGGATGCAGTATAGGGATGGTTGGAGCTGCATACATAGGCCCAGGAGAACAGGGCTGCCAAAGGGCAGCCTCACACCTAATTAAGACACCAATTATTAAACAACAAGGCGTGGCAGGAGAGAGAGATGGGCGGTTAGCCTAGAAACAGGTAGACGGTTCAACTTCTGACCAGCTCCAGGAAGGTCCCCATTACAGTTTCCCATCTAAATCTTGCATGATTCTCATCTCATTGATATCTGAGTGTCTAGCTCTTGCAAAGGCACCTAATGGTAGAGCTACCACAGCAAACCTTCAGGCAAAACTATTGGCTGGCCTTCAGTCTGCTTCCACAGGTAGACTTAAATGGGAAAGCTGCTATTCCAAGTGGCCAACAGGGGTCAGCTGGTCCATGAGCCACGGTGGGACTGACAGTTAGAGCCTGTGACAGGTTTAGCCAACTGGGCAATTAGTCCAGGCTGGTTCTGTTAGGGATTAACATGTTAATCACACCACAAATGTAATGTCTGCCAGACACCTAAGTAAGGAAGGGCAGGAGGCAAAAGAATTCTGTCAGCAACTCCCCACCCATACTTTCAAAGTAAAACAGTTATTCCAGAAAAAAAACCTCACTTTTATTCCATGATAGAATGTCTACACTGAGGCGTTATCCTGGCATGGGGATAGCAAAATTTTTATTCTGTTGTAGCAATACTGGTTAATTCCACACATAGATTGGCCTTAAGATTGCAGAAAACAGGAAAGACTCCTTGAGGTGTAGATACTTTAGGCTAGGGACAGACATTCAAAAAGCCTGACCCTGAACTGATTTAATCTTTGCACGTTAGTCTTACTTGGCTAGGCTTAACCAGTTTGTAACTGTACAGACATCCTCTCTGGACTGAAAAAAAAATCGGGCACATCCTGCAGTGGCTCAGGCTAGAAGCCAGGGGGTACTAGAGCAGCCCTCCTTTCCCTTCCACAGTGCAGAGCTGTGTGGGCTGTGGCTAGGCCCTGTCAGGATACTCTTATTAGGGGAAGTTCCTCCCCCACTACCCTCTGAGCAACCCAGCAGGGAATGTTTATCACCCCTAATACAGTGTTTATCAACCCATTAAGAAAACAAGCTTGAACTAATGGAGAGAGGCTTCTTAAACAGCTTTTCCAAGGACAGAGATTACCAGCTACCTGGTCATTAGCTCCAAAAAGCCTGTCTGCTTTTGTCATGTCCCAAAGCATGTCCCATAGCTAATGGTGAGGTGTCTGTGTAAAGCAGAGGGGTTGGGGGGAATAATCCTTGCTTAGCAGGTAGAAGCCAGGCAGATGCCTGCAGTCTCTGCTGGAGCTGCAACCAGGGAGCAGAGGGGAGGGGCCAGCCCTTCTGTGGAGCAGAAAGGCCCAGCCAGCCCAGAGAGCATGCTGGGATGCTGGGGGAGTCTGGTTTATCTTAAACCAGCAAGGGGTCTGGGACAGACATTGCATAAATCAATGACCCAAATCAGTTAAGTCTTATGCTATATTCAACCAGCTTTATCTCAAACCAGTTTCAGCCATTTTCAAACTGGTTTATGTGCACTGAATATCTGTTCTGTTACAGGTTTAAACCAGTTTCTGATCGCTTAAATGTGGAATGTCTGTCCCCAGCTTTAAAGCCTGGAAGGTGGTGTCTAGATTTGTGAAAAGGTGCCTTTGTATTCATTTGAGCTACATCAGTCAAGCTAGTAAAATTTACTTGAAAATTCTCCTTAATGGGATACTACAGTACTGTATATTGTATACTGTGTAGTATACCATTTAAACACTTTAAATTAAATGTTATCAGGTCAAGCTATAGCCTTATTGTCAGTCATGGTGTTTAGCTAGCTTGTTTGAAAAAAATATTTTTTTTCAGACTGGAGGAAGCACCCACACCCTGCCCTTTAGAAAGCAAGTTCTTTGGAAACTTTAATTGTTCATTTTCAGTCACTATTCTTGAACACAAGGGAGGACAGGCAGACATAAGGGGAGGGAGGATGAAAGAGAAGCTGGCTGAGTAAGATGTTAGTTAAGTCACACCATACCATCGGGAGGGATTTAAAGGATATGCAGCAAGCGTAGAACATATTAAGCTTAAATATCTATATTAACTAAAGGCGTCCTTTTCCTGTGCACCAACAACTCATCTTCATTTTTATCTTAGAGTGCATATATGTCATCAGTGAAAGCAATCAGCACAAAGGACATTCCTGATTCTAAAGAACAATGTATGAATATGTATAAAAAACTCCACTACTAACATGATAATATGTAAATAAGATATTTTGTAATACAGGTCAGCTTTTTATTTGATTTTTTTATTTTTATTTTATTCACATACTGTACGTTCCATAGGAACTCTGCCTAATTCCATTCATACAATAAATTGTACTCATTAAAAGGCTAGCTATTTAATGATGGCTATTTTAACAATTTAATCCTTATCATTCATTGTCTCAGTTCACACTTTCCTTACTGCACACCATCCAAACTCTACAGTGTATATAGTATTATTAATTTCATTTTAGGCTTTTCTATTGTGCACTCATCATATTGTCATAGAGCCATGCCTTAAATATATTTACACACATAAGTAGGCACTTTTGGAGGGAGGGTTTCAGAAGTGCCTTGATATCTAATTGCTTTTAAAAATCCTACTAAGAAAGCATTGAATCTGTGGGTGCCTAATACTTTTAAATAATCCTTGCAGTAATTAAAGATTTTATCTTGAGGATACTTCATGAAATTAAGTCGTATGGTTACCATGTCATACATAGGAAAATGAGCAGAGTTTCAATTAAAAATTGTCAAGACTCAGATAATTCTGGATGTCTGTGACAGGGCACTGTTGGTGCCTACCACTTTAATGGCTCAGCCAATCAGCCAGCAGGTGTTTGACTGTAGCAGCCATTTTAGATCTCTGGCCACCTATATAAACAGAAGGGTTTGCTGCTGACAGGCCAGGCAGAAACATCGCCTGGCTGCATCCTGGAGGTAAGGGCAGGAGCTGTAGAGGATGGCGTGGAGGCTCCTGGTCCTGGGCATGACCTAAAACTGCACCCTGCCAGGAGTAGGTAGCCTGGTGGGGCTCCCAGTGGTGTGGAAGCCCCCAGGAAATGCCAGGCCAGTTACCACCCCGGTGAAAGGCAGGTCAGGGCACCTTAACCCCAGCTCCCACAACTAGATGGATTACACCTAGTAGGGCCAAAAAGACCCAGGAGGGAGAGTGGGCTAGAGGCTCAGAGGCCTGGCTTAAAGTACCGTCTACTGATCAGTGCTGGGGCCGGGACCAGGACCAGAACAGTCAAAAGGGCCAGGGGCCCACCGCGAGAGAGGCCCAGAGCTGGGGGCTTGGGGTTTCCAACTGGCCTTGGAGGTTCCAGCTGGCCTTTGACCTGTGTGGCCAAAGGTCCTGGGGGGACCACGCCCAAGAGGGGAAATGGTTCAGGGAGCTAGGCAGGCCAGAATGTGGATGGAGTAGGCTGCCTGAGTGGAGAGATCTTGTAGGGGTCCAGGCTGGAGGATTCTGAGGCCCAGAGTGGGGCCAGTGACATTAACAACTGTGGATGCCATCTGCGAGGCTTGGGCTACAGTGTAGGGGAGGAATGGAGCCGCAGATAGCACCTCCTGTCATCAGGGCAAAAAAACAGGCAGCCTCCCACCTAATTAACAACTTAATTAGATATCATCAAGGCATGGTAGGAAAGAAGGCAGGTGGTTGGCCCAGAAACAGGTGGGTGGGCTGTTGGTAGACTGGTCCCGAGCAGGCCCCCCCCCGTTAGTGTCCAAAGTGAGATGTCTAGCATCTGATTTTTTTTTTTCAGTGTAATTAGTATTTTATGTCACTTCATGAGTTAGCAACACAGGTCTCCTTGGCTCTTGTTGATCAGTGAGTACTCAGACTTTTTGCAAATCAGACTCCAGGGCTGCTGCCAGATGTTTTAAAAAAAAAACAAACCAAGATCAAACAGCACTTTACTGGAAGAGGAAGTGCAGTAGTTCAACCCAGCTCCCCAGCATCTCTATAGATCAGGCACTTCTGGGGAGCTTTTTGGCACTTTTATCTAACAGTTGATTTGGTCAGCTATTAGATTAGCTAATAGCTGATTCAGCCCCACTGAAACATCCAGTCTATACAGATGTTGGGTGAGCTGGATCAAACTAACATGATGCCTTTTCTGGGCATGCTGTGTGCCTGGTCCGGGGGCATACTGAGATTAAAGTAAAGCACTGTTTTGGGGTTTTTTTGCATATCTGTATGCACCCTAGGTGTCTC
Organism: Crocodylus porosus; assembly: GCF_001723895.1. Taxonomy (NCBI): domain Eukaryota; kingdom Metazoa; phylum Chordata; order Crocodylia; family Crocodylidae; genus Crocodylus; species Crocodylus porosus. Next base: position 11,460,053 of record NW_017728950.1, on the reverse strand, counting down.
ATATCAGGCATTCAGAATATAGAAAAATAAAGGACAACCATGTGAGAATTTTAGTTCACATTTAGTTAAACAGGATGACATAGGAACTTTGTGATACAGTCAGGGATAGAAACCGTTTATTCAGAGTGGTATTCAACTGGCTTAACAATAAGATCATCATAATTTTCTTCCTGAAGTTTTCCATCCTTTGTTCAAGTCAACCTTCCAATTTATATAGCAAATGAGACATAGGTTCAAGCTACAGCTTCAGTCTCTATGCATCCTTATTCATTCCTGAAGCACCATAAATGCTGTGCAGTAAATGATGCTGGGGAAAAGTAATATATTATGTTACCAAAAAGAAAACTTGGCAATTTTTACATTGCTACCATGCTGATATCTTGATCTATCATGCTAATAAATGTTGTGTTATTGTTTCTTTGTATTTCCACATCTGTCTGTACCCATGTGTTGTCTCTTGTCTTGTACTTGGTTTTTAAACTCTTTGGAACAGGAACCATCTGGGTGTTCTGCATTGTACAGCACCAATCCATTATGAGGTTCTGGTCTGTGACAGGAGCCTATTGGTGCGGCATTAATACAAGCAAATAAATAATACATACTTTAACAGTTGTATGTATTATGCAATAAAGGTAGGAATTTGCAAATTCCGCAAATATTAGCACCTTTGGGCTTGGGGGAAACTTCACAAACCACTTTCATTATTTTCTATCTTACTTACCGTTGGCATACACTTACAAAAATAGCAAGCAAATAAATGGCTGCCTACAGGTAACTGGCAAAGCATTTGATGCCAGCCTTCAGTATTTGAGCTTGACTGTATATGTTTACCTAAATCATGCATACCTACTTCTAAGATTTGTGAAACATAAATTTTTGAAGGGTTCACATGTAACTGAATAGAGCCAAAGCCCCAGTATTCTTGTATAACATTTTCTGTTTTATTTCAAGTATCTTACGAGTTCTACTTTGAATATTGTTCTCATATATTATGCAGCTCTTCAACAACATGGCTACTGCAGCAGCAAAGCCAGTTTTAATTAAGAGAAAGAGACCACTTTATCTACAGATATATTTCAGCATTTAGTCATGATAAGAAGTACTTATCACCATGTGAACATTTAGAGTACAGGACTGAGCACAATGGATACAGCTTGCATTTTAAGGGTCAGTTGCTGTTACAGCTTCTCTTCCTCAGAGGTTACTCTGCCCTCTGAATTCTCATCAGGCTGGAACTTGGCAGCCAAATCCAGTATAATCTTTGGCAGTCAGGTGCAGTTGGTCCAGTACACAAATCTTTTCAAGTGCAGCACAGTGAGATAAGTTATAAAGTTTGCTAGTGACTCTTTAAAATTCTTCTAGGTGAAGTTCTCTTAAAATCTGCAATCTTATCTCAGTCTTACCTTGTTACCCTCAACCTTCCCTTCCCACCTTTGTCTTTTCACTTTTTTTTTTCATTCCTTGCTAAGTTATGTCTGTTTTGGGAGCAGCTATTCCTTTGTGAATAGTACTTTTATATACAAGTAGTACCATTGACTTCAGCACATGGACAAGAGCTACTGGCTTGAGGGAAGTTGTTCAAGACTGAGGCTATTATACAGTTTCCCCCTACCACCCAGGACTGTGCACAGTGGCAGGGAGGCGGCCCCTGTGTTTTGCTCTGTGTCAAGTATCTCAGTCATTTGCAGACCTGTAGGTCACTGCCTGCCAGCCGACTTGAGTGAGACGGTTTCTAATTTGGAGATCTACACACCCATGCTTTTCACCTGTCATGACTTGGTGTTAAAGGAGTTGGTTCAGTACCTGGATGTATAGTCCCATTAGTCGTCCCACCGTCGTCCCGAGGAGGTCCTATGTTCCTGAGGGCTCCGCCACCCCTACACCCTCTCCCGTTCCACCAGGTTCTGGTCAGCCACTTGGTCCTGCAGCATGACTTCCATTCCCAAGCAGAAGAAAAACAAAAGAAAACAAAATCCAGCACTCCTGGCCCGGGGTTATGATTCCATCTCCTTTTAACAGGGCGAAAAACAAAATTGACTTTTGTGAGGTCAGTCCCTCTTTTCATCTCCTACCCATTCTTGGGTGGCTCTTTCTGAGCCTATTATTGAGGTTGTCATGATCCTCCTCATCCCATTAGGTGCATTTGTGACACCATTTTGGCTTGCACCACTTTTAGGGAATTTACGGTACCGTAATTCTATGGTGCCCCTCTATTAGGGACTTTACAGTACAAAAACTCTGGTGGTAACAAACAGTTCTAAGCAGGCTGGGTCAGCAGTCCTGGCTTTAAGTTCCCTCTGGGGAACTCGGTCTCTGCAGGAGTCTCCTACCAGCTCTCCACATTGCTCTGAATGTTTCCTGCAGCGTGCATCAGCTCAGTCCTCCGCCTTCCAGTTCTACGCTTGCCCTCTCTGTCCATTCCAGGCTCTTCTTTATACCAACATTGGTGCTCACAGCCCCTGCCCTCCAGAAACACCTGGGTAAGGAGGGTTTCTGCCAGGCTTTTTGAGGCTGTGGGTCTAGGACCACTGACCCTTTGTTTAGCCCTTGTACTTTTGAGCCCTGTAACTCTTTCTCTTTATCACACTTCATGTTTTTCCCCATGGAAAACCCGGATCTCTATGTTACACTATCATAATTATTTGGGCTAAGGTAGTTATGTATGGACTCTGAGTCCTAGACTAGGGCCCCATTGTGTTTAGACATCTGTACAAACACAGGGCATAAAGCTAGTTCCTTGAGGAGCTTAGAGTCTAAGTTTAAACAAGGAGAATAGGTGGATACTCATTATATAAAATAAGTGGATACTCATTATATAAAATAAGTGAAAGGAAAAATGGTTCTGCTGTAAGTGTGAAACCAGGGCTTGGAAGACCTGAGGTCAGTTCCCAAATTTCCTATGCCGTGACACAAGTCACTTATTGTCTCTGTGCCTCTAGTTCCATATCTGTAAAATGTGAATAATTAATTCCTTTCTTCTACACTTGGCCTGTCTTCTATTTATAGATTTCATAGACATTAGGGCTGGAAGGGACCTCAGAAGATCATCAAGTCCAGCCCCCTGCTCCAGGGGCAGGAAGTTAGCTGTGGTCACAGGATCCCAGTAAGATAAACATACAATTTTCTCTTGAAGACATTCAAAGTAGGTGTTGGAACCAGCTCTGATGGCAGGTTATTCCAGACCTTGGGGGCTCAGACAGTAAAGAAATTCTTCCTTATGTCCAGCCTGAAATGGTCTTGCAGGAGTTTATAAACATTAGACTATTGTCCCTTAGGGCACTCTGGTGAACAAATGTTCCCCATGATCCTGGTGGACACCCCTTATAAACTCATAGGTGGCTATCAGACTTAGACTGTAAGTTGCTGAGTAAAACTCAAGTAGGACTGTCACCTAATATACATTTGAATGGTACCTAGTACAGTACATCCAGCCTATGACTTGACTGGGTTTCTTTTTTTTTTCCCCCTCTGATTATGCATAATTTGGATAACCTCTAGGTTGTTTCTTGTTAAATGGATATGCTAATTTTTCATCCATGAAAATCAGAGAGAGAGGAAAGAAGGAAGAAAAAAATAGGATAGAGAGCAATCTTGTTTATTTTAAAAGTATATTTAGGTTAGGTTTATTGTGGGACTCATAATCCTTTTCCTACTTTCTGTCTAAAGGTTTTCTCTCCTACTGTTCATGTCACGGTGAACTTCCTACACACCCCAGCAAAGTAAACTGCTCTGAATTGTAGCAGAGGAAGTGGCAAAGACAGAAGAAAAAATATCTATAGCTTGGAGCCCCACTGGCCCAAGGACTGTGAAATAGGAAGCAATGCCCATCCTTCCAAGAAACTAGCAGCCTTTTACAGGGATTAATAAAAGAAAGACTGGCAGATGACTTAACTGAAAAGAGTCTACATGTATTGGATTTCACTAAGAGCTGTAAATTTACCCTACCATTCTACTCTCCATCTGTTCCCTTTGTGTTGCTGTCAGGAGAGGAAAGAAAGCGTGGCTGAATATCATTCCTCCTTGCCTCCTTAAAGCAAGGACTCTGATCTTACCAATAAGATTAAGACTCCACCCTCTTCTTGGAAGCCACCTCTCTGGGAAGAACCATGATTCTTCAGTTGCATTGTGGGTATTTTTATCCCCATCTAATCCCAGATATGGGGCCTGATTTTGATCTCACTTAAATCTGTTTTTTAAATATTCATGATCTTTTTGTTGGTAAAAAAGACTAAGTTCTTATCCTAGCTCTCACCTATTAAAAAAGTGGGATGAGGATTTAAAAATGGTGGTTGATACAATGTCAAAGTCAGCAAATGCCCCTATGCTACAGCTAGATGTCATAAAATATGTAACCCAGCTATTGCCAAGCATCCTCATAACGTCACTTCCTTCAATATTTTACCACATCTGAAGCATGCTTGAAACTGTTGAGATACCAGGGAAAATAGATCCCACTGGCTCTAGTTTGGTCATGTTTGAGTAATGCAGAAAACCGACCTCAAGACTGCTAGCATGTCATGTCTCACAGCTCTTGAACCTGAAGTCCTAAATACTATTGTTCTTTTATTTATCATATTAATGGCAAGCCCTATGCAACAATATAAATGCATTGTTTTTAACCAATTATGTAAGACGTCAGCCACTCTTAACACCTAGCATCTTAGCTTTAGGCAAGTTAAAAGAAGATATCAGCTATCTGATCACTTTAATGATAGCATATGTCAAATTAGTCTGAATAAACCTCTCATCTGGCTTGCAAAGAAAACTTTGAATAAAGGTCCTTGCACACAGTAAAAATGATCTTAATGATAAACTTTCTTGTGGTTTTTATTTCTTTTTGTAGTTGCTATTGTTATCCATAAATATTGTATGAGCATTTAGAGGCTTCCATCAGTACTGGGGACTCCTCTACTACACTCTTTACAAACATGTAATAAGAGACTGACTGTCCCTGCCCTGTAAAGTTCCTTGTTTCTTTTGAGGCAAGATACAAGTGACTGTGACAAGCAAAGGGGTTGCTGGAAAGACAAAGGTCAATAAAAATCAGATTGTGCCATTTTATAGATGGCTATTTCTTAACTTCTGCTTAGTTCCAAATGCTCTTAATTTATTTTTTAAAATGTTTAAAATAACTATCCTTCTGCTGACTTACAGCTAAGTGATTATTGATTTTTTTCTCCAGACAAGCTCCCAAACCATGCTTTAAACATTGTAGAATTATGTTTCAGCCCTGATCTTAGCAGGTCTGCTTGTGATAGAAACCAAGCTGTGGCATGGGTGGTCAAGATCTTTTTACTTGTCACACAAATTCCAGGGAAAAATAATCATACATCTGAATACTCTTCATTACTGAGCATTTGTGATAACATCCAGTGCTTTAGTAGTTACTTTCACTGCCTCAGGTCATCCTCAGGACAACAGTTGCTCTCCTAATATCAAATGATCCAGGAAAATCTGTGCAGCTGGTAAAATTATGAAGATACAGAAACCCGATGCAACTCCCTGAGGTGCTATCTGGCTTGGGGCCCATTTCATGGGGAAAAAAACAAACAAACCTGGTTACATGAATTGCCCACAAAATGAGAGCATGAAAATAAATAGACTGCAATTGTTCACAAACGCTTTCTGCTTCATGCTTTATTGTGCCTTCACCTCCTCCCAGGAATAGAGTCCACACAGACAGGGGGTACTATCCTTTTGAAATTAAGATGTTCTTGACTTAAAAGAACAAGTATTTGATTCCTCTTGACCCCCTACAAAGGAAGTTATTAGAGGTACATTTGTTTTCAGAGTTTGTGCACTGAGTTAAACCTGCCCTAGGTTAGTCTGGCAAATCATCTGTTCAGGTTGAAAGTGTTTGGCTGTAGCTTGTAAATAACAAGGCACATTTCCAACACTGAAGAGTCTTGAATTGCCTTAATTAATTCATGAACACATCACATTTGAAGAAAATGTGTCTTGTTGATTAACTTCTTGGATGAGAATCAATGACTTTCCTGTTCTGCCATATCAACTTTCTGAATATCGGCACTCTGAGTTTCGGTACAGGAAACACAATAGAATGCACATGGATGAGTGAAATATACCCAGAAAGCTATTCGGCTAGAATAAATATACACTCCTTCAAGGAGAAGCTGGCTTCTTTGTGAAGTCTAATAGAAAAAGGTTCATTAATAGGCTCTGATTCTGAGCTGGTCCCAAGCCTGACCTGTGAAACTGAGGTTGTACTTAATGGAAGTTGAAAACTGAGGCTGCTTTTTTAAAGTAGAGGCTGTGGTGATGCATGGATAAATGCAGTACTCAAAATTAAGAAAAAATCAAGGCAATGATGCTCATGATATTTGTAGCAAGTCAAAGTGTTTGATTCAAATTGTTCCTTCATTTAAAAATGAGCTATTTTTTTTTAAATTGTAAACTTTCCCATAACCTTACCATTATTTCAGTTTTTCCACTTTCTAACAAAGCCAGAAATTTCAACTCTGGCAGGGTGGGTTGAGGGGGTAATATTTCTTCTTTTTAACTTACACCCATTTTTTTCATATAACACAATGCAATTGAAGTTGACCAGGGCCTCTTTCCTCACCCCCACCCTCATTTTTCATTTTATTGTCTGTCTGTTTTCACTTTTTCTGTTTGAAACTGGAAGATGTCTTGAAAAATACAGTTAAAGGAAAAATGATATGAGAAAAAGATCTACTCAGCTAGCATCCATCCTCTGCCAAATGAGATACAAGCTAGACAGACTTGTGATCTGATCAAGTATGATACTTATGTTTTTAATAAAAAAGACAACCCCCCCCCCAACCTGGGCATTATTCAAAATAGAAATGATTTATCTAAGAAATGAAGAGGTCTTGCAACATGTTGTGGCATGTGTTTCTGAACTTAAGCATATAATATATAGCTGCTTTTTGGTATGTATACTATTAAAGGACACGGTACATTAATATTATGTGTATGGCTCTAGATGGATGGCATACCATGACCAAAAACAAAGCATCCAGCCCTTAGTTTGATTACTATATTTGCCAGACAATGTCAGTCACTAATGTTCACCCTTTAACTTTTGATTTTGTTATAGGAGGTGAGGTAGGAAAAGAAAAGAGATTCCAAAGACAACCTATAATTTCCTTCCAAACCAGGGAGTGTACTAGCAAAGTACTGCATTTAAACAAAGGGCCCATCCCTGAGAATAGAGGGAGGAAGGGTGAGGTTGAGTTTTGTGTATTAGCTACAGTTGTTTGTTTGCTGTAGATCACAGCTGCAGTATAGTTCTAGGGTAGAGAATTGATTATGACAGATGTTGGCACCATCAACACGTTTCTTATCGGCTGGGATAGTATTAGGTTATAAAGAAGTAATTTTATAGACAGACCTTTAGAGGGACCATTTAAATAGTTTCATTCAGTTCTTTTAACTGATTTATCTTTAAGGGCTTTTAATCTTAGGCATTTAGGCTGTCTATACACATGCTCAGGGGTATGGGGGCCTGTTGTAATTAGAGCTATTCCCAGACAGCCATTCTAATTGAAATGGCTCACCATCATGTGTATTAAGTTGTATGATCTACACACATTGATACAATGACGGAGGTAACTGAATTACTTACATTAATTATGCTGAGAGTTTTGTGTCCATGTTGTTTCCTACTCAATAGTATTTGCTATTTTTATATTATTAATTCAAAAGTAACATTCCCTAGTAAATGCTCTATAACCTTGCACAAAAACAAAATTGGGGATGGAGGGGAATCTCAAAGAAATATTCTACTTTGATTGTTTAAAGTGAGGTAGAGTTGGGTATCTAACTTACTTGGCAGTTTTGTGGAATTTTCCACCTAAATTTTAACTCTAGACCAATTTTAAACTGTATGTGCACAAGATTTAAAATTGGCCCTGGATGAGTAGGGGTGGGTAAAGGGATACAATTCACAGTAATGCTTTTTAACTCCTGCATCTACCCTCAATATTTTAAACAATCAAAGTGGAATATTTCTTTAAGATTTCCCCCATCCCCAATTTTGTCTTTGTGCAAGGTTGTAAAGCATTTACTAGGGATTGTTACTTTTGAATTGATAGTATTTGTTACTTTTGATATTATTGAGTAGGGACAACATGGGCACAAAATCTCAGCATAATTAGCGTAAGTAATTCAGTTACCTCTGTCATTGTTGTATCAATGTGTAGATCATACGCCAACTAAAGGAGGTTCTATTAACAAGTTATTTAAAGCATGAATGTCTTCAGAACTCTTGTACAATTAAGGGCAAACTAATAGTGATGGTTACAAGAAACAGTAGATGCTGTCAAGAGCAAAACTTGCCTGTTACGATTGTAATTCACATTTATGTCACTTGAGTTGTCACTGACTTGCAGAAGCTAGACAAGAGCTGAATTATCCTGGTTAATATCCTGAATCTCCCACATGCAACTTAAAAGAGATAATCCTTTGGCAACTACATATATATATTAACCCTACCTTTTACTGATTTGCGCTCCCCGCTCCCCCCAAGCTATTTTTTTTTACATCCAAATGCTTTAATGCTGCAGGCACCTAAATCATTCAAGGTAGATAGTATATAATTATCCAGTCCTGCTTACAATCCTTAAAATAAATAGTAGTTGCATAATTTACAATAATTTAAAGGACCAAGATAGAATATAGATTTGGAAATTGCCAAATTGGTTTACCAAGATCACATAACATTATGATTATAACATTATATTATTTCGACTATTTTAGTGTTTAAATTCAGTTATTTTGTAAGACAGCCTGGTATTTTTGTAGCCATCACTAAACTAGTCTTGTGTTAACTGAGGTGCAAACAATAGTGTAACTTAAATGATCCACCATTAATCTCTACTTACATGCATCACAGAACCACCTCACTTAGGAATCTGACAAGTATGCTGAATTGGACCAATAAGGCATTCCGTACATAACTTCTGAGACATGATTAATAGGGATGAGTGTCCCTGGCATAAGTAACAGGGAAACCTATACAATGCCAATCACACTTTTTTACATATGTTCAGGAATTCAGCTTCAAGGCAGAAGGCATAATATATCTGCAATCTAAGCCATGTATCATAATGTAAAGGGAAAGAGACAGACAGTTCTAACTTAGTATAGTCATGGGAATTGGACAAAAGCTCTTCTTCAGTTTTAATAATGCTCTGGCACATGACCTTGGGGCCAAATCCAAGGGGTGAAGCTTGAGTTTAGGCTCCAGAGTCCAAAATTGCAGTCCAAAAAATACATGTTTATTGTCACCCAACTCTAAGCTCTCTAGACACGTTCCTTTTAGAACTGAAAGTTCCCTACATATATGCCTTTTACACCTATGCAGACTGCCTCAATCTAATAAGAAGCGAGAGGATTTTGGTGACAGCTTTTATTGGATGAGCTGTATAGTTGGAACAGATGTTGGCCAAGCTTTCAGGTACAAAGCACCTTTCTTCACCCAGTTCTTACCTAACATCCTGTTGTGGTAGAACAAACAATATCTAAGTCCACTAAGAAACCTGATCTGGTAGATGTGTGATAGAGGCTCACAGCATGCCTCAGTCACTGGCAGAGTTCAGCACAAAACACAGTATCAACAGTTATGTCAACTGCATCTTATACGAAGTACAGTGGTGGTTAGAGTACATGCGTAGAAAGTGGCAGACTTTGGTTCAGTTTTCTCTTTAGCCTGCGAGGATTCAAACCTACATCTCCCATGAGAGTGCTTTAACCACTAGGCTAGGTGCTAGGCTGGGTTGGTGCATACTCTAGTACAGGGGTGAGCAATTATTTCAGCTGGAGAGCTGCCAAATGACTTTTGGTGAGCTGTCAAGGGCTGCAAGGGTAGCCCTGCCCCTTGCAGGTGCCCTGCCCTGTGATCAGCATCTTTGGACTGGAAGTCCCACCCCACACCCCCAACCTTTGCCATTGGAAGTCCCTCCCTTTGCCCCCAGACATACTCCTTTTGGGAGGGGGTTTGCCATCTTGGAACCAACCCCCCCCATATAATAACATTCAAACATGTACTAGAACATTTTAGTTTTATTTCAAAAAATATGTTTGAACTGATTTATGAGTGTTTGCATAGTGTATATAGAGGTGATTGCTCAAAATCAAGTCTTACCCTTGCATATTGTGTGTGTGGGATTTGTGGGTACGTGAGGGGGTGTGGCTTGTGGGGGGTTATGAAGGATGTGGGTGGGGTTTGTGGGGAAGTGGAGTTTGGAGGAGTCTGTGGGGCATGTGGGGTTTGTGGGGGCCTGAGTGTGTACCCCCCCACTCCATGGTACACAGACCGTGCTGCCAATAGCAGCAGGAGGCCCTCAGGGCACTCATGGTCAATGGCAGGCAGAGCCCCCTCAGTAGCATGTGACTGAGTCCCAGGATCTGCACGTGACAACCTGGAGCTGGCCCAGCCCAGCCCACTGGTGCATGATTCCCTGCAGCCCCTAGTCTGCATGCCATCAGGCCAGGCAGACTCTGTGCCACCATGGCTCCCAGCTGGAATGTGGGAAGCCCCAAATGCTAGCATGGAGCCAGCCTTATTTGTTTTGAAGACCCACACCAGCAGGCCGGGCTGGGTGGGCTCCGTGCCATCATGTGCAGCTTCCAGGATTCAGCCAGAGCTGTGTGCCACCAGGGGGCTCTGCTTGCCGCACACCATGAGTGTCCTGAGGGCTCACTGCCTACTGCTGCCGCCAGTGTCAGGGGCCATGCACCGAGGGGCTGGGGGTGGGATATGTATGAGCAGGTGTGGGGTTTGTGGGTGGGTGCACCCACAAACCCTGTGCCTGCCCCCATACCTCCCCACACTCTGCAGGCAGGAGCTCACCTCCCACTTACCAGCTGCCCAGTCATGCACCTTTGCGTTCAGTGCTGGGAGCTCCACAGAGGTGGAAGCATAGATCTTGCTCAGTCCTATGGCATGTATAATTTCTGAATATTGCCTCCTGCTGGCTTTGAGAGAGGCAGCCGTGAGCCGGTAATATTTGTTTTTTGGAGGAGCCCGGCAGGTCAAATAGAATGGCCTGGCAGGCCAGATGCAGTCTGTGAGCCATATTTTGCCTGTCCCTGCTCTAGTAGATGTTGACACTAGGCTACTATGCAGGAAAGAATGAAAGATGGTGTTAAGGAGAGCAAGAAATAGGGAACATGACTGTCTAGTTTGGTGGTTAGGGCACTCAGCAGGCAGGGGGATTCCTAGCTTCCAGTTCCTTCTCTCAGGATTACTTCTGTTTTTGTCCAGTGATCATTTTATGTAAAATGCATAAACAGTCCAGTCTGCTGCCAGCAATCCCTCCAGGCTCTGCAGGATAGAGATGTCTTCCTTTCAGCCCTGACTAAAACACTTATGCTCTAGAGAGAGAGGCAGGAGAGCAGATCTGTCTCTGTGCTTGGTATTTTCTTCTGGCTAGCTCTCAGTGGCTCTTTGTTCAATGTGCAGGTCTTGAATCAGCCATCTGAGGCACCTAACTCTCCCATTGTATTGTACAGAAAGCCTACTCTATAAACCTAGCTCAATATTATTATCTTCAGGCCAAGAAGCAGATTCAAATGGGTTCTGTTGGTGTCCAGTTAAGATTTAGGCCAAATGTAGGTACCTGAGTCCTAAAGACTGATTCAAATTGGCCCTGTGCCAGTAGCCACAAAATGCAATAAGTGCTGTTGTTTTTGGACTGCCAAGTACCCAGGCATCTACAGTTGGACTTTTGAGCACTCTCAAAAGTGACTGAGTTGGAATACCTAGCTGCTTTACTGGCACTCCAATTCTGTTGTAATTCATATTGGTGCTGGGATGTGCCTAAACATCCAGCTAACCCCCTGGAGAGCTATGATCCTTAGGGCTGATTAACATGTGCCTAGTTTCATACTTATGGCACTGAATTCAGCTCAAAACCATGATACTCATGGAACCAAACTTTTTCCCAATAGCACGTTGGTTAAAGCACTGGTCCAGGAAGTAGGAGAGCTAGGTAACAGACCTTCCTCCGCCTCAGAAGGTCTGACCACATACATCCCATTTTTCATGTGAGTTCCCGAGTCACCCAAGTTATAGAATATGCTTGCTCCATCCCATTTATTGAAACTGAGCCAAAAGTGCAAGACTCATCAGTCTGTTAAGAGACCAAGCAAGAAGGAGCCTACTTCTGTAACCTAGAATGACTAGCCCTAACCTAGGGAAGGGTAATCCAGGACTCTAATTGCTGTAAGTACCAGGTTTCCTAATACTTTATTACATTGAATAGTCATTGATTAAAAAACAGAAAATCTTTTGATTTTCAAGTCTCCTTCTCCTACCATGACATTATTAGGCACACATCCTCAGAAGTAGTACTAGGGATTTTGAATCAGAAATGAACAAAGGTGTCTGATCTGTAGTGTGACTCAGGTAACTACATTCTAGAGGGGGTGGGAATTCAGAAACCTCCCCATGCTTTAGAAGCATTTTTGATCCTCATTGATTGTGGAGGGATTCTCATCTGATCAAACCGATCTAACAAGCCTTTGTGATGAAAATGCCCAGGTTTTAGGCATTCCAATGTCTAAGTATAGGTGCCTGTGGAATCAGATTGAGTCTGATTCCAGAGATGTCTAAAATTAGGCATTGAAGTGCCTAATACATAGATGCCTAAGAGCACGGGCAAATGAACAAGTTACCATGACATAAAAGAAACTGGCGGCTTGTAAAACATCAGCTCCATGGTTACTGGGCACATGCATTCTCTTACTCTGCAGTATACATAAACTAATCCACAGTAATTTATTCGTGTGCTCGTGCTAGATCTTGCCCTTAGACGTAGGGTTTGGCCTTCTAGGTGACTAGTAGGAGCAGGAATAAGTGTTTAGTATCTCTATATCTCATTTTCTGCTGTATTTTAGAGATGAAAAATTCCTCACAAAGGGATTAATTCAATTGGACTGTACTTCTAACACTCAAAGCATTATTTGATAAGTCTTTAGATGCAAAAAAGGGCTGTTTATAAAAAGTATGGCTGTCAATTGTTCTTTATGTCCATCAGAGACCAGGAAAGAAGCAATTGGTTTAAACTGAAACAAAGAAGATTTAGGTTAGATATTAGGAAGAACTTTAAAGTTATGAGGATGGTTAAGCACTGGAACAGATTACCGAAAGAAATTGTAGGCTCTCTGTCATAGGGAGTTTTAAGAGCAGGTTAGACAAACATTTGCCTGGGATCGTTTAGATGAGGACCTTGAACAGGGTGTTGGACTACATAAATGTTAAGGCCCTTTCCAGCCTTGTTTTTCTATCAGTCTGAGCACTGTAACTTCCTCACTGATAACACACTGAGAAGTGTCAGTTGCCAGTAATTATACAAAACAGTTTACTTATCATTAAAGTTATAGGCGTTCCTTTAAAAAGAAATGTCACCAATAAATAGGGGATATAGTGTGTTTAAACCAAGTATATGAGACTTGAACATGTTTGTCAGATTAACAACAAAAGCTGTCTTCTCTTTGCTTCCATGGTATAGCAGGTTCCACATACCTGTTTCAGCTCCTGAACCCTGAATAAACTGGGTCTTACTGGGTCTAACTGACAATGGAGCATTGTCGTGGAATGAGTTTGTGAACTATTGCATTCTTTTACAGCTTAAACTGACAACTATTTAAATATGGAAAGCATCCCTTCATTAACATCTTGGCAAGCAAGTTTCTAGAATCTCATAATCTCTTTTTAAATTACTGTATATTTATTGGATTTTCACAGAGAATTGCAAAGCATGTCTCTATTAATCCGGATACATCCAAACCAATCTATACTGCACCTGCCTTAAGCAATCAGCAATGTAAAAGCAACCCTTGTGTAAAAGAGAACAAGGCACCAAAAAAAAAAGAACTGGAAGCTGAAAAGACTTAATGTTTCATTCTATCTAGAAACATCTAGCCAGTCAAACAGTGGAAAAACCCCAAGTAATGCATCTGAGCATTACAGTAACTTCCATAAATAGGGTGGTTTACTAGACCACCCAGAAGTGTTCTAGTGGATTGAACATATAGCAAGGAGATACAAGACATGATCCTTCTCCCCAGTTGTAAGATGAAAATGATTTCATTTCTCTGTGATATTCAGAGTTAGAATCCAGCTCCTTGCATACCATAAAGTGCAAAATCTGAAATGGATACTGCCGTTGCCAGGAGCAAATGCAAGGAAAACAGTAGAAATTGGAACACAGGGAAACTTTAGGGCAGCAGTCACTAATCTGATTTGAACAAGGCATTCCTTAATGAAAGAGAGGACGTGGCCTCTTGTTTTTATACCTATTGATGATGACATTGATATCTACTAAACTGAACAGTTTAAAAGTACTGGGGGAGGATGGAGAGCTTTGTTTGCAAATCTTTTAAGTGAATAATGGGATTAGAAAAGTGTGTGACTCCCCACATGACAACTTGAAAATGTATTCCTTTTCCCCATCTTGTAGCACCACTGCAGCCCTGCCACGTTCGCTCAGTAGCAAACACTCAGTTGTCTCTAAGGGTTAAGAACGCTAGCAAGGATTTATGATCTATGAACAGTCTCTGGGGAGAATAAGCAGACTACTCCATGCCAAAATGCTTCTAAGCTCTCCTGCCAGTGAGCAGCATTACAGGAAAAGTACCAGTATGATGGTAATGGGGGAAGGGCAGAAAACAGTAAAGAAATAGAGAAACGCTGCCAGATTTCACCTGTTCTATTTGTTCTTCGCTCTTTCTTCAGAATATCTCCTTCCTTTTACAATAGAGACATGCGAGTACAATAGTTTTAATTTAAATTACGAGGCAGTCTTGCCCTTGCCCTTTATGCAACAGGTAGAAATGGTCTTTCATAGCAACGGCTGACACTATTCCAGTAAATTCCTCTTCTGTTTCTTGAGTGTGCATTATCCACCTGGAGTCCAGGTCTGAGCTAACTTTCACTGCTTTATTGATGCTTTTGCCAATGATGCTATCACTTTAAACTCTTTCCGGTACAATAGTGTTTATAAGACTGTAGTAAAGCACAAAAATCAAATCTTCCCATGTGTGAACATTTGTAAACACAGTTTTATGCCAGTTCCCTGTGCATGGCTGGGAATACAAGAAGAAAAGACTGCTTAGAGTTATATACACAGTTTGAAAAAAAGGTGACAGGGAGTGGAAAGATTTGCAAGACTGTAAATTATGCAGATTATAAGAATCCAGATTTGAATTAATTTGGCTCTTTCAAAACTATTAAATGGTCATCATATATTGTGCATGCTCATATAGTTAATAGGGGTCAACACAACCTTGAACATAAGCTGGCTATTGTCTTTTCACAGCGCAGCTCTTCCCCCGAGCAGTGAAGTTGCCACCTCTTGCCAACCCCAGAACCAAGGAAAACAAATTGAGGGGAGGGAGGGTTTGACTGTACTGGCCCAGCGAAGGGCCATGACGACTTTACCTGAATAGCCTTTTCAAACAGAATAAAACATGTCCTTACTAGTACAGGAATTTATATCTTGTTTGCCTAAGGTGTGTGAATGAGATGTGCCTTTCATGAGTGACAGAAACATTTCTGAAGTGCTTTGTAAGGCAATATTGGGCTCTTCTCTCTGACTCCTGCTGATATAAATTTAAAACTAAAAACTGAATCTTATTGAGGACTGAAAGGGTTAAATCTCAGCTCTGAACAGTAAATTACATTTCTCTCATTCTCTCCTGCAGAAGTTGTTGCACTCTGTACAAAACCGGATCAGAGTAAGAATGACTCATAGCCTGGTGATAGCTAGGGCATTCATTTAGGTTCTGATCCACGCTCCTGTAAAATATTTAAATATCTTGTTTAAAGTGAAACAGCTTCAGAAGGAGGATCTGAGAGATTCCCATGTCAGCATATCCTTTAGCCAGTTGTTAATGAAGTGTTCTTAGAGATGAGACTTCTGAGTTCAGATTGTTCCTCCAGAGAAGATAGGAGAGGGATTTGAAACTGGAGCACTCGTGTTTTAGGTCACTCAAACCACTGGGCAAGTGGGTTTGAAACATCAGCACTCCTCTGTTGTTTAGGTGAGAAAAAAAAGGAGTGAACTGGCTTAGATGCTTTACTCCAGGAGGGGGGTCAGAGCTAAGAATTCTGGGCAGAGTGAGCTGTCTTTCTCCAGTGTAAAGCAAGGCACCTACCTCTTTTTGCAGGACTGGCTTAGCTAACTGTTCACTCTGCTTGCTGGTTTCTGTAATTTTTTTTTTTAGGCACCTGACTCTCTGCTTATTGTGGAGATGACACTAACCTCAGGCATTTCTCAATGCTTCTTATACACAGGTTTGTGTACATCTCTTCAGAGCATCTGATGAAGTGAGCTTTAGCTCACCGAAGCTCATGATATACACACACACACACTTTGGTTTGTCCATAAGGTACAAATCTACTCTGCCTTCTACTTAGACTGCAGTCTATCACAGCTAACTCCATCTCTCTGAACATAGCACCTAAAAGGTTATTATGGCAATATTTGAATTCCATTTGTGATTCTAACCCAAAGCGTCTACTGTATCAGGATGTTTAAAAATGTGATTTCCAGCCTAGTTCAGCAGATTGAAAATGGTCAGATAGTTCAGATAAACATGTAAACTTTAAAGTGATTGTCTTAAAAAATCCTGTGAAACGTCAGTGGTTCATTCATCATCATCATCATCATCACTGTTGTAATTATGGCTTATAAGAGTGAGTTAGTGATGAGAATTCTAATGCAGCAGAATGTGCAACAATTATACTGAACCACCATGTTTAAGATGAGACATGTTCTAGACCATTGAATATCATCTCTTCATAGCAATTCAGCTGCAGTTATTTAGCATACTGTAGGAGCTGCTCTAATCGTGACATGCTTGGAAAATCAGGGTTGAATGCTCCTCAGACCCATACTTCTAGCTGTGCAATTTAGTGGCACAGTGAGTAAGGGAACTCATTTAGATCAAAATCTGCTAGAGGTTTCTTATTCTTACATTTGGATCACTTGTTAATACAGATCAGGCAGTTCACTCCTGCCTTTTGACACTAAAAACAAAAGCAAAACACATTTTACTGCTGTCATTTAAAATTTGGCAACATCTTGCAAAGCAGTGTGGTACACTGATAGCACAGTCATAAACATACATCATGATTAATGAAGCTGGGCCTGATAGGGTTTATCTGTTAATGTATGCACATCTGAACTCTGTGGGCCAAATTCTACAAGTGAGGTCAAAATTTACTGCTGTATTGATTCAGCAGGATTCCAAGTTTCACATTAGTATATTTATAAAATGTGTTTCCTCTGAATGTGTTGCATACATTAACTATTTGAGCAGCCATACCCCAAATCATTAAACAGGAAACATTAGTAAACAAGAATGGTAAATTGGGGCAAAAAAGTAGTAACTATTGGTGTTAGAGATCACTAGACTCTAATAGTGGTTGGCCTTCCATTTAAAAACCATTGTAAATACATTTAAGTTCATTAAGTAATAAAGTACAATACATCAAATGCCTGTGCAAACTGTTATTCCAAGCGGTGCACAAATATTAACTCTATCATTTGGACTGCACTCAGTCCAAGCAAAGTTAAGCAATATGTTCTCTCCCTCCATCAGGAATGCAGCAGTGTAGACAACAAGTAGCGGCAAAAAAGATGAGGTAGTACAATTAGTTCTGCCCCGCTATCTCTGCAATGCAAGAACCATTTCTTAGGCAGGCTATGCTATTCAGTTTTTGCACTCCATTGGCCAATGGTCATGTTTTTCTTAAGTCCTTTACTTGTACAAATCACATACATCTTGTTGTATGCTATTTTTCACCAGTATCACTGGTTTGTGATCATTTAGTGTTAGCAAAGCCACTTTTGTAGCTGGTCTCAGGAGAAACCTTTCTAAAAGCAGGCAGGCAGCTGCACTTAGCAGACATCTGAACACGTCATGTGAATATTTGGAGTGATGAAAAGATATAGTCCCAGCTGAACACTGCAATTTGGAACTCTTGCTTTAAACTGGATATCCATGTGGTTTGTCAAGCAAGGTGTCATTCACTTGGAAAAAGTGTGTTGTAGGAAAATGAGTGGGTTGAAGGTGTAATGTAACAAAATCCAAGATACCAGTATTTCTTTCGAGCAATCAGCTAGACCCTCTAGGATGGAAGAAAGATACTGTTAGACAGCGCATAAGCATCTGGCATCTGGTTGCTAGACAATCAAGAGAAAAGGAGAAGGCCCCAGAGTTCTTATGCGAAGTCAGAAATAGGAACCAAGAGCAGGGAATCTGGGATCTTCTTCCTGGATCATAAACTCTTAAGAAAGTTTCCAACTTGGAAGTCAGCAGTTGATAGGATGATGAGAACATCAAGGTATGATGATTTTGTTCTTCCCTTTGCCAGCTGACGCTGGTTTGATATACTCACAGGCCAATGGATGGTTTTCTGGGTCCTATAAACACCACTGTTTTTGCTATTACATGAGAAGATACAGCATCACATAGGGCAGAAATGCCAATTCTCCTCCAGCTCCACCGGAAAAGAAGAAATGGGAGCCTTCTAACCTACCTGTGATCACCCGTTTGGCTCCACTCTGGATAATACAAAGTTTGTCAACTCTCTCTGAACCTTCTTCCAGCACAGTCCTTCCATCATTATTCCAAATGAGGCAAAAGTACATGGCAAACTACTAACAGCAGCTGAGTAAATCATGTCTTTGACTGGATCCAAAACAGTGGTCAATCACAGAAAAATGTATTAAAGCCAAACCAAGAGAAAATATAACATATCTGTGATAACAAACTACAGAAAAGCAACACAAGTATGTGGGATGGTGTTAGATCAGGGTTCTGTTCAACACTCCACTGCCAGGCAGCAAAACGAGGACAGTAATGTGGTGGATCCAGAAAGCTATTTTCCCCATCTATTTTTCCCCCAGTCCTATGGGGGTAGCCTTATAAAATCTTTGTTAAAACTATTGATGTAGTTTGATAGACTTATCAGGTAATACCACTTCCCTTGAACTCCCCCTGAAGTCCGCTGTAGTTCTGTTCTGGTGTACATCCTCTCTTATAACCTTTTCAATAACTTAATTGAAACTTATCAGCCTTGCTTTACTAGAAATGAGGATGAAATACACGACATGGAGGACATGGAACAGCAGGAGGAGGTGGCAGTACTGCTTCTGCAAACGCTGTTTACTTGGGGATTACTGCTGGAATGCTTGAGAAGGATAGGACCTGTGCTACAGTGTTCAGTGGCAAGTTGTGTTCCTGGTTTAACAGCATTAATGATAAGAAGAAGATACAGGTACCCAGAGGACTTGGAATACACAGAGGAAAGTGAAGAAGTGGAATTTGACTGGGTTCTGTTGAAAAACCTGAGGAGGACCAGAATCCACATGGTGTGGGCCCAGGCGAGCAGCCCGGGCTGGTGGGAGCAAATTGTGCTGATGACTTGGAATGACCAGTGGTGGCTGGAGATGTTCTGAATGAAAAGGGAGATGTTCTATCATATGATCTTGATGCTGGGGCCCCACATCATGAGGCAGGACACTAACATGCGTTGGGCCATCCCACCAGGCAAAAGGGTTGCAATGGCTATCATGAAACTGGCCAGCCCATCCAGCCTCTGCTATTTTGCGAACCAGTTTGGCGTGGCTGCCTGCAGGGTCGGGCTGGCAACTCATGACGTATGCCAGCTGCTTAAGGAGATTGCTACAAACAAAATTATCTGCCTGGCGAATCTGCAGAAAGTCATAGATGGCTTTAAAGAGAAGGGGTTCCCAAACCATGTGGGGGCTTTAGATAGCACTTGCATCCCAGTGCTGTGCCCTGCGGGGATAGGGAGAACATACACAAACAGGAAAGGATATGCCAATGTGAGCTTGCAAGCCATGGTGGACCATCAGAGCTGCATCACAAACATTTATACCAGGTGGGGTGGCAGCACACATGATGTGCGTGTGTTCAGAAACTCCCCTCTGCCTGCCCTCGTGAAGAAAGGACACTACACACCTGGTGTGTGGGAGACCGTGATCTGCAGTGTCACTGTTCCCCTGGTTATATTAACAGATGCTGCCTACCCCCTAAAGCCCTGGCTCATAAAGCCTTATAGAGGGAGTGTCACCGACCCGCCGAAGCTGGCTTTTAACTACTGCATGAGCAGTTGCAGGCTGGCCATGGAATGTGCATTTGGCCGACTGAAAGAATGATGCAGGGCGCTTATGTGTTGGCTTGAGATGGAGCAAGAAAATATCACTGCCTTTGTAGTGGCAGCCTTCATGCTGCATAATATCTGTGAGAGCCATGGAGAGGTTTTCAAGGAGTCGTTGGAAGAAGTGCAATAGGCAGTGGCCAGACAACAGAGACGTGGGGCAGCAGCAGCAGGGACCGAGGAGATATCCTCAAGGAGAGGCTGGTCAGGTGGCCCTTGTGCGTGATTGTCTGGCAGGATATACTGCTGACAACAACACCCAGTGCTTTTTTCTAAAATAAATTTATTTTTTTACACTTTAAATCTGTGTCTGTCTACAGGGGTGTGTGGTGTTGCAGACGGGGGAAGAGGGTGGAAGGGAGGACAGTGAAGGGAAGGAAATCTGGACTGGGCTAGGGGTTTGGGGGAGGGGGGCATTACGCACTGTCACCCACATCTGAATGGGCCCCCCCGCCACACACACACACACACACACACACACACACACGGATGAGAAGGATAACTATATTATAGCTCTTGGCAGGCTAGGCAGGTGGGGGACCAAGTCGAACAGCAACCCACATTTTGAAAAAACATTCCAAAAACATTTATAAACAATTCACAGAATGCTTCCAGCAGCTGTATGTGGCACTAGACAAACAGACTGATGGTGTACCTGGGCTGGGAATGGGAGGATTCAAAAAGGAGCGCCCACTGGAAACTGTATGAAAATCAATGGGCTTGGGAATCCTGGGAAATGTAGTAAAAAAAAAAGCCAGAAGAGCTCACTACCACCAACATTGAGAGCAATCACCAATCAACTGGGAGGCAACAAACCTTACCCACCCACCCACTACTCTTATGATATCGTAGCAGTTATCACAGTAGCTATAGCACATTAAAGAAAAATCACATACATTCGTAACATGATGGGAGGGGAGGGGAGGATTCAAGCGGCTTGTCTTTGGGATTGGGATGGGGTCTTTGAGATCACATACTGATGGAGAGAGACCAGACCGACTGAGCATGGGTGGGTGCAAGTGACAAGGATTTTGGGGTGGCCATGATCATGTCCAGGGGAGACTCAGTGAAAGTCAGGACTGCCCAGTGAGAGTCTTAGGGGTGGAGACTAAGGAAACCAGGATGTTTACATGTACCTCCTCCTGTAATACACTGGGAAAGATATTACAGGGGGTAAATTGGTGTTTGACACCCCCTATTGAAATCTGCAGAGAATGACACACAAGGCTTAACTGGCTCGAAAGTGCCATTTCTGCAAACAAAAATGCACCACATTAAAAAAAGCTGCCTTAAAATTTTCAGGCGCTCTACATTAATGCCTGTCGTCTACACACGCGCATAGATGAGGGAGTAGAACAGACAGGGAAGTAGATCAGAAATCTTTGCATTCCACAGCATTTGTGCTTCTCATTAATAGTAGCCCAAACAAGGGGAGAGAAGGAATTATCTGAGTATCAGTCCTGAGCACTGACTTGTGGGGAAGAAGCACAAAAATAGAAACGACCATGCTGCTAGCTCAGCTGCTGTTACTGCTGGCAATTTGGCTGCAGTTGCGGCCATGTGTGCTGCCACCACCCAGGGTGAAAACTTCCCTGTTATGCCTCTTCTCACTGACACCCACAATTAAACTGGATGCAAGTATGTTGTAAAGGAATTAGTTTTGGATATAAAAAATAATGCAGAATGTTTTAAGTTCCTAGCAGGTTGTTTTGGCAGTCAAGATTAGAGGGGAGTGTTTGTACTCATCTTGACAGTTTCTAATAGCATAGCAAAATCCCTTGAAATCCAAGAGCAGTAAGAAGAATTGTTGTGTAGGTTGAATTCCTAACTTAACTCGTCTAATTGTTAGGTTACAGACTGGCTAAATGTTTTAAAACAACAGATTCTTAAACTATGCCTGCTCAGAGAGAAAATACAGTTACTTGTGTATGTAAATACCCATTCTGAGCATGCAAGGGCATTTATTGCAGCTGTGACACTCTTGTTTCTTTGAACGTAACCAAAGTTGTTATTTCTTTATCTACACATCCAAGAACATTGATGGTTTGTTCTGGAGATGTCCATGCTTTTTTACATTATCAAATTGTGGGTAGGCTTTCTTGGTGACAGTATGAAATATACAGGGATAAATAGCTGGTGAAGTAGCATTCATGCCTTCTTTGCACTCGGTTTTTCAGGGAACACAAGAAACTCTTTTGAGTAGCGGGATGTATATAGATGCACTTAGTGTCAGTTCTGTAAATATAACTATTTGGAACCCAGATGTACCTACCTTGGTTTCTTCATGTTCTTCCTGTTGTATAAAGAGCAAAAGGCACAACATATCTGTTCTGTGAAAAAGCTGGACTTCAGTCTTTAGGATTGTCATGAATTTTTGCATACATATCAGAAGTACAAGCTTTAAAAGCTGATCCAATATAATGAAGTCTATCGACAAGAGAGGTGTTACAATGAAACTTAAAACTTATCAACTCAGATTACATAATTAACTTGAGCAGACATATTATGGTGTGGTAATATAGAAATTACCCAGCAATTAACATTAGAATAAATATGTCAGTGGGGTAACTTTTGCTACATTTCAAATCATGTCTGTGGAAAAGTAAAGCTTTTTGCTAAGCTCTGTTTCAGATGCTTATATGGCAAAAACAAAATTTAACATGCACTAATTAAACTCTCCAGTTTCCTTATATAGCCATTTTGCTGACATAGGTACTTAAGTATAGAAGAGATGATGACAACATTTTCAAAAGCATCTTGGTGGCTGAATTTTTACATGCTCAACTTGAACTATATGACATATAACTTATGCTGTTGCTGACACAACTCAGAACCCAGAACTCTCGTTCTTTGCCTGCAAATATCCCAAATTGGGTATACAAAGATAGGGGCTATTTTGAAAGTTTTGGCATAAATGACTTCCCTTGGTCAAAAATGAGAAACAATGACAGTTTTGGAAATAGATCACAAAAGTCCTCAATATTCTTCCTCTTCTATCTCCTCTTTTTCTGATATCTACATATATCGTTTTGCCTTTACGCTGCAACAATCATAATTACAAACTAATCTATTAACAATTCATCATCTTCTTTCTTGAGAGAGTACAAGTACATATGGAATTTCCATAGACTCTCCCATAGATATTAATGGAAGGTCTGTACATAGACCAGGGCAGTAGTTGGCTTTATGTGCCACCATAGTTTAGAGGCTTTTCTCTCAAAAATCCTAATTTTGAAGATTTCATTTTTCACCTGTATTGAAAGAAAGCTGCATCCATTTGTCAATAGAAAAGCTTAAGGACTGAATTAAGCTGCCACTAATGCAGCAGCACAGAGGTAAAGCTCCCACACTAGGGTGTGGACAAACATGGCGTTAGAAATGTTTCAAATGGCCTCAAAATGCCTTTGAAATATTTCAAAAGGCTACAGTAGAGGCAGGTTAAAATGCTCAAAAGTATTATGAAAATCTACTTGCAGGGAGCAGGTAGTTTTACCATTTTGTCCTACCCATATATATGTTTGTTCCACTGTAATACATTGATATTTGTGTGGGTCTGGTGGTCCTCCAGCAGCCTATAACTTAGTGCTCTTTCACTGCTGCTCCCAACACCCTACTTAGGAGTGCTGGTGCTGACAGCACCCAGAGTGCTGATACTCCCAGCACTCAGTGGACCATAGCTGAGAGACCAGTGCCCTTGCTGCTTCCAGTGTAAGACCCACATCTCCAATGTAAGACTCCCGCATTATCCTTCTGCCACCATGAGGCCTCCCACATCCTGTAGCAAAAGCCAGAATTCTAGTTCTCCAGATGTCAGTCCTGGTGTATCCTTTACACTCTGGTGGGAGCTAGGGGTGCACCAGGAGTGCAGAGGCCAAGCAGCTGGAGAGCACTCACTAAGATCAGCTAAGACCCATCATGGGGGGAAAGAGTGGAGCAATAGTAAGAGGATATTGGTAGTGTAGAGGGGCACTGGCAGCCCCCTCCATATCCCCCATGGACATAGGTGGAAGCAGAGCCAACTACAGCCCCCTGTTGCGCCCTGTGACGGAAGAGCATGTCATTGCATTCAGCCACTGCAGTTTTGAAGCGCATCAGCCAGGATGAGTAATAGGGTCTGTATGTGTGTCTGGCAACAGAAATGGTACATTTTGAAACATTTCCAGGCCTGTTAATGTTTCCAGGCCTGTTACACTTGGAAATGTTTCAATGTTATGTTTGGTTACCACCCTGAGGTATATATTAACATAGAAAGTGCTTCCACAGAGCTACAGGTAGCTGGTACAGGGTCATGGACAGGAAAGAGCCTTGGTATCATGCTGAGCTTCATAGTTAAATGGTATATCAGGACCTTGTTACATGGTAGTTTTAGGCAGCTCCTGAAGCTTTTAACCCAGGGTGGGCAAAATATAGCCCATAGGCTGGATCTGGCTTGTGGCTTGTATGGCCTGCAGCACATCTTTCAGTTCCACCTGGCCTAGGCACCATCTGGCCCGTGGCACATCCCACCACAACCTGGGCACGCAGCGGGGCTGGGACAGCTCTGCAGCCAGACTGCCTTTCTAGGCAGCCCAGGTGGTGGCTCCTTCTGGCCGCCGCCACCATTGGCCCCAGCCCCATGGTATTGGTGGGGACCTAAGCGCACAGCCCCAACCCCAGCTCACCCCACACCGGCTGCAGATTCACCCACCCACGCTGGGCAGTGGCAGCAGTGGTAGCAGCTGGATGGAAGCTGCTGCTGAGCACAGGAGAAAGCAGCCCCTCCACTTTGTTGCTGCCAGGCTCTTCTTGCTGTTGCCACCTGGAGCCCGTGCCTGGGCTGCCCTGTGGTTCCTATGCACTGCCACCGCTACCCTGCTGGGCAGCCTGAAAGCAGTAGTGACAGTGACAGAGAGGAGCCATTGGGCAGCCCAGGCATGGGTTCCAGGCAGCTGCAGCAAAAGGGCCCAGCAGTGGTGGGGGGTAAGGGCTGTTCTGTCCCCACGCCAAGCATCAGCTTCTGCCCAGCTGCTGCTGCTGCCACTGCCGCTGCTCAGCATGGCGCGTTGGGGCTGTGCACACTGGTTCCAGCTGGTCCAATCTGGCCGGGGCAAACCCAGAGCAGGCACAGGGTAGGCTGGGCTCAGGGCTCAGGCTGTTCGCTGTTGACAGTGGTGGGGAGGAGAGACCCACAGGCTCCAGGCTGTTGTAGGGGTGGGGTGCTGACTGGCCTACAGAAGCTCCCCAGAGTTGCCTATGTGGCCCACAGGCCCAAATAATTGCCTGCCCTTGTCTTAACCCCTGGCCTGGCCACACGTTAACACCTTTACATGTCTTAAAGCAGTCATTATGCAGCTCAAAGTCACACTACTCCAGGGCACAGTTGTCTTGGGTCCTCATAATCTTGCTCCTTTTCCATTAATGTGTGGCCACTCCCCACAGCTGTGCTGCCCAAATTGCAGTCCTCCAGCACCCAAGGGTGCAGTGCCCCCCCCACATGGTGTTTCTGCACACAGCTGAAGATGGCAGCTTGAGGCGGGTTGAGGCTGGCAGGGACCAAGTGTGCCAGGATGCTGTCGTGGGGTGGGCAGAGTGTGGCCCCACCAAAGAGAAAGAGGAAGGCTGACTTGGGAGGTGCTGAGGATGTGAAAGGTGCTACATGAGGATGGGCTCTGGCACCGACTCTGCTGCCTGGCCCTGACTGCTCCATTGCTGCCTCACCTGGGAGTATTGCACTGCGCTGCCCCACTGGTTTCCTCCCACAACACGATGACATGGCTGGTGGGAGCATTTAGTAGCCCTGGAGGTGGTGGCAGTGGTGTATGGGAGGAGAAGGGAAAGGCACTCCCCCCCATCACAGGGAGCCACCAGCAAGCTTCCCCACCAGGGAAGTCAGGTGACATTGACAGTTGCACGTTCCAGTTGTCCCCCCCACAAGGCGTTTCTCATACCCCTGCCCGTAGAGCAGGGATAGAAGCCCGTCCTGGCTCACCAGCCCAGCTCACCAGGCCTTTAGTGGCAAGTCACAGCTGTGCAGGTGGGAGATAATCAGAAAAGGTTTTTAGCCTTAAGGTGTAACTGCTCCAAACTCCACGATAGCATTATATATATAATTTGCACTTCCTGAACCTTATCAAAATGCTTCTCAAAATATGCACTCTTAGGAGTGGATCATGACATTAAGGTCCTCCCAAAGTAAGAGGCAACTCTCTGCTGGGTTGTTCCAGCCCAGGAAGGAGACTGAGACTCATGGTGTTACTATATGTGTATATATATAGATATAGATATATAATCAAGTTTCTAATTGCAATTAATATTTCTAAGCTACCTGCCATCTTGCAGAAAAGTGACCTCATCTGAGAAGCCCGCAGCACTGAAGCCCAAACTCAAAGAATGCAAACAATCAGAGTAAGAGCTTAAAAGTTTAATATTTACTCAACAGTTTTAAATAGAACATCCATTTCAATGCGCACAGGGTCAAGATGCTGCAGATAAACAAAGGGAGAGCACTTTTTCCTGGGTGGAATCACTGCTCTGTGTAACATGAAAGAGGCTTAACTTTTGCTCAATACTACTTTGTCTTCTGTGCTTTAGTATTGGTGAATGTTGATCAGCTTCAGTCTTATGGTGCCTTTATGAATTGATGTAGGATGAATTTCTACACCTTAGTCACATTATGTTTGTAACGGATAAGTTATATGTAAGTTAAAAGAAAAATAAATAAATCAGGGAGTTAACCAAGTCAGGGCACTGGCTAATGTATGTGTAATGTAATATGTCTCCAGATTGCTAAGAGTTAAATAGGCTTCTATTTGTGCTTCTCATTCCCTGTTTGAGTAATTGCTTGCTTGCTTGGAAATGAACCAGGCTCAGCACAGTTAAAATACGCATATTATGAGTAAACACAGGTACATCCTATATCCAATCCATATCTTCCTCAGCTCTTAAGCTTTTCCTAAAGAATTATTTTAAAAATGCAGACTGAGTTTGAATTTTGAATTGTTGCAGGGCAAACACAGATTTAATGGACATTGTAATAAACATTCAAAGAGGGCAAAAACTCTTTGCACTGGTTCTAGATTTTCAAAATCTGGAATAATAAAGGTAAGTGCACTGGCTGGATGCCTACAAATGTATTTTAAAACGTAAATAGAAAAAGTAAATAAATATATGTAAGGGTATCTAAAGTTACTTTATTTTTTAAAATATTGAGTGCACAACAGCTCACATGGAGAAAAAGCTAAGTTAGATGCTTGGATATAGATTTAGGATCCATGCTTTAGTCTTTATTTTTGAAAATCTTGGCCATGAACAGTAAAACAATCCTTTATAATTGGATAAATTAAATTAATCTCTTTCTTGTGGCTTAAGCTGCTGGTCAAGAGAAAGTAGCTAAGAGCCCGACCTTTAAGGTATTAAAGTACATTAAGATACTTAAGTCAAAATCATAAAGCCTAACCCCTAGTCAGCCTACTGTCTAGTGGAATTTTTAGACCCATATTAGGCATAAGCTTTCCAGTCAATGCAGCCAGCAAATGCGCAGGGAACTGCTTAATCTAGGAAGGGAGCAATGCTGAGGAGAGGGGCTTAAACACCCAAGAGACTGGTGTACCTGACTGATGAGGCACAGACAAGTGCCTTCCTTCACTCAAGATCCTTAGTCATGAACCCCCTCCTGAGGTTAGGAACCTAGGCAGATAGCTGCTTGGGTAACCTATGCCCTAGCATCTGAAAACTTCTCTCTCTCTCTCTCTGTGTCTCTCCTTTCTCAGTGCCGTCAGCTATCTTTTGCATTGGGACTTGGTTGCCCTCCACTCACCGGTGACCTGTCTCCTGCTCTCCTAATGCAGGCTGGTAGGAAACAAGAATTCGGCATACTATAATCATGCTTGAGGTGTCACAGCCCACTCATGAGATAAGCATTGTCTGGTTAGAGAATCCTCTTTCAGGATCTCAGGGCTTCTTCCTGAGCTATAGATCCAAGAAGTTGTTAGCAGGGAGGCATTGATCGCTAAGCAGTTTAGCAATTGCCAGCTAGTGGAAAATGAGGGGTATGGGGAAGCTATGTCAAGTATCATCAGATAGGTCTCTAATTACTTAAAAGGACATGGACCTTAATATTTATGTAGATGGAAATGGAATATGTAATTTCTATAAGAAATTACATGGCATCCCATTTTCCTCTTCTTGTTATTTATTATTTTTATTACAACTGTGCCTAAAGACTAATTAAAAAAAAGGCCCTATTGTGGTAGGTATTCTTCATACACAGAGCAGTAGATGGTCTTTGTCCCAAAGAGCCTGGCAGACAAAATAATTCTACTGAAAAATGTTAATGACACTATAAAATAGTGGTTGGTAATTATGAGGTCATTAAAACTTGCTTTCAAAATAATACCATGGAAGAGTTTCATTATTTGGCTTGAGCAATAAGAACAGTAATATTTATTAACTTGTAATGCTTAGAATTGCATTTGATTTTTATGGCACCTTTCATCCAAAAGTTACTGCCAAGCACACTGAAATAAACATTGTCAGGACTGTGACTGAGAAGGAAACAAACTGAGCAACCAGTATGCCAGCAGGCCAGTTCTCAGAAATGCCACCCTAATAAGAATGCTATCTTCTATTTACATTGGATCTTTCATGCAGGAGGATCCAGCATTCAAAAGATGTTACTGTACTGGGGCTGATTTTCCATTCTTTTAAAATAAAAAGCAGGCCAGTGTAAGTGATATAATATGGAAAATGAGGCCCCTAGCCTCTAAGGTGTGAGATCATTCTGCCAGTCACTAAAATGAAGGCATGCTAGACAGAATTAAAGTAGTGATTTAAAAATACACAGCAACACAACAGTATTAAAGTGTCCTTATAAATGCATCTCATTTGAATGAAGTCTGTATGCACCTGATTCAACTTCCCAGGAAGGCTCCTTGCAATAAAAATTTAAAGTATTTTATTGCTGATCAGGCAGTGTGGCTATGTGCTTGCCACTACTTTTGACAACTTGTCTTTCCTGTAGCCTTCAGGTGTAAGAGATTTTCTTGTCATGCTTGGCACCCTCTCAATTTAAGTGATGTTCTTGTCTCTCAAGCTCTGTTACCATTGGACCTGTTCTTATAGTGGTTAGCATTTTCAGTATTGCCCTGGATATAACTTTGTAGACTTCAAGCTAATGCAGGTGTTTTCTTTCTTCCTTCCATAATTATTCTGTTACTGGGCCCAAGAAAGATCTTCAGAGCGATTCTAGCACTGACTCCTCTGTCTTTCTGATTGTCGTGTCCACATTGCAGGTTTGTTCACCTTGTAATTAGAGACTACGTATGTTTTGTTAAAAGACAAGCACAATTTATGGGAGAGGCAAGGAATTCTGTGAGTGATATCTTCCTTTGCACCAACTGCATGGTTGGGATAGACAGGGGTCCAATAAAAGATGTCACCCACCAAAATCCTTGCCTCTTGTGTATTTCCTGGACCACTGTAACAGAGGTGTAATGAGCAGAGCTTGGCTGGAGTTTGTGCAGGAGTCTTCCTGATGCTGGGACTCAAAAACAGTCTCTGTCACCTGCTGCTGCCACTACTGCTACAGTGCGGTCTGCCCACCCCAGCTGTTGCTCTTACAGCTGCAATGTGGAGTCTGTACACCCAGTTGTTGCAAGAATAAGATCATGGGGCAGATTTTGCTGCAAAGGTGCAGACTCTGCAAGGGTAGAGAGTGATTCTGGTGCCCCTCCTAAGCTGGCAACAAGGGCTGGTGTCCCACTCCTCATTATGCTGCTATCATATTACAGCTACAACTTCACTTCAACACTATCAAAATTTGGATTATGGTTTCTTGGGAAATCATTGTGCAGCAAAGTGCTTTCACTTTTACAGTGATTTGCAAAGTTCCCTATATTTCACAATTTATTTTCAGGTTCTGATGACAAAAGGATAATTTAATAATACTGTAAATAAAATAACATGTTAGGAGAGAGTTCTGTTTTCTGTACAAAAACGAAAGGCTGACTGTAATGTCTAATAAGGTAAAGAATTCAGGTATCAGGTATTTTGGTGTAAGAAATTGGGCTGAGAAAATATATGGTATGACTATACTGTAGAATCTACCAATGCATGAAAGCTATCTAAGCTAAGTATATTAACATACAGTCTATGATTTAACAATTTTATATAAGGATTTCCTGAATATGAAGTAAAAACAATTGTACAAACTGTATCAAATTAACTATTCATATTTGGGTCATAGAAATGTGGCAAAATAGATCCATAATTCAGAAACTAACAAAAGAATTTGAAGATAGACACTTTTGCCTGTCAGGTGTTTATGACTAGCTGCTTCTGTATTTAAGTTATGTTGTCCTGTTTTTTTATACACAGAATAGAAATTAAATAAAAACAACCATCCAGAAAGTTTGAATGCGTGCCAGAAAATTAGGTTTGAATAAGTTCAGGAACAGGTGGATAGAATACCATTATGTCTATTTTAATAGTTATTGAAGTAGGTATTGCAGTATTAAGCCACTTAGATCCTGAATTAGCCAAGCATTCAAGCATATATTCAACTTTTAAGCACCTAATTAATTCTGTCCCTATGTAGCATGGTACTTTTGTGTTTACTTGGCTTGATTTCAGTGAGAGATAAGCATATGCATGAAGTCAGGCATGTGCTGAAGTGCTTTGCTGAATCAAGCCCCCCTTTTTAACGCTCAATTTTAACCCACTTCTACTGAAAATGCATTCCTTAAACAGAGGGGTGCCTCTTATATCTCCTCACTGATTTTGAGCAAAAGATCATTCTACAATTTAATACATTTTCAGTGTCTTGACACTGACCACCTGATTCTGAGCCCAGATCAGCTCTGTGATCCAGCACTAATAGAAACAGGAGTTTGAGTCTCCAGATATATGCCTAATAGAACATATGCGTGTATCACTCCATGACTTTACAGATCTTTTCTAGAAACTTTCTAATGTTGTTAAGCACTAATGAGTATTGCACTAGAATACAATAGCTGAAGTGCTAAAGAATACATTTTCTATGTGGTTCATGGGAACATTAGGTAAAAATTTTTAATTTTCATTAATATACCTGGGAATTTGTATCTAAAACATACTAAAATGCATTCCAAATTGTTAGAGAACCTTGTGTAGTTTCTCCAGAGTGCTAATGACCAAAGTGATTTATTGCCATAGAAATAGCCTTTCGGCTATATTAGTTTATAAAGCAGATCACATCCGCTGGCCATTTTTGTTAATTATAGGTTTGAATTGCTGGTGACTATACTAGAGGATATATTCCAGGCTCTGATTTCTATTTTTAGATATTGGTTTGGGTAGCATCAGAAACTTACCCTGTTCAGCACCTCTAATATGTAACATATTATTAAGCCTAACATTTCTAAAGCTGCAAGTCTGATGTCACTACCACAAACTGCCATTCTTCATTTACATATATGGAATACCAATATGAACATATAATTGTCACTCCGCTAAATGCCATTTATATATTTATAATGTCAAGCCATTTCTGAATGATAATATGATAATTCCAGATAAATCTGGAAGCCATGTAAGGGAAAGGATTGTGTTCTATACTTCTCCATGTACTTCGGTGTTCTTGTAGTTCTCCAGAAATAGTTTACAGTAGTTCTTATTCCAAATAAAAAAAAAACAAGTATGAATGTCTTGTTCTTTGTTTAAAAAGTCTTCCATTGCACAAATATGCTCAAACCTCATGAGTTGTGCTAGCTCAGCTGAGGCAGAACTTGTCCCCTGGACACTACAGAGTTTCATTTGTTTATTGATCATCCCAAACCATACAACATGGAAATTCCATTTTAGTACCTACCTTGAGACTTAGTTTTCTATTTTCGGGGAACAGGAGTATCATCAAAGATGTGCCAGTCTTGGAAAGCTTCTGACACTGAAGGAAGGGTGCTATGAGCATAAGTATAAATCTATATTAGGATTTAATTTGAAAAATGATAATTGAGAATGAAAAGAGGCTTGAATTAGTAATATAGGGATCTTAAGTGCTTCTCTAAACAGTGGAAACCAGTAGATGAACTGCCTGAATTTCCTGAGGCCAAAAGACCTGGCATATAGCAGGGCTTATTCCAAGATACCTACCAGTTCATGTTTTTGACCAGAAATAATTCAAGAGTTGCTAGGGTTTGAGCCAGAACCTGGAAATACAGCCATGGAGATTTGACAACAACAAAACAGGTTGAAAGGGCCCTTGTGGATGATTTGGTCCAACTCCCTGAACAAATGCAGGGGTATCACTCCTAAATTATCCCTATCCAGTTCTTAACCAGCCTCTTCTTGAAAACCTCTAATGAAGGCAATTCTACAACTTCCCTAGATAGTCTGTTCCACCATTTCATTGTTGTAAAATGGAGTTTTTCCTGATATCTTATCTAAATCTACTTTATTGCCATTTAAAATCATTACTCCCACCGTCTTCAGCAAGAGAGAAGAGTTGTTCTCCCTCTTGTTTATGGCACCCCCTCCCACTTAATTACCTTTCCTGCAATCTAAACATACATATTTCTCTCAATCTTCCTTCATACAATTTGCCTTCCAACCCCTTTATCATTTTTGTCACTTAATTCTGCACCTTCTCTAATTTCTCCACATTTTTCTTAAAATGTGGAACCCAGAACTCTACACAGTACCCTAAATGAGGCCTAAATAGTGCTGAGTAGCATTATCATATCACCTAATGTTCCTGCTGATGCAGCGCAAAACCATAATCACTTTTTTGGAGCTACCTCACATTGAGGCATGTCTCATGTTGAGTCTGTGATCCACCAAAACCCCAAGATCCTTCTCAGTAATGCTGGCACCCAGCCAGTTATTTCCCATTCTGTATTTTTCCTTTTGATTATTCTTCCACTTTGCATTTGTCTGTATTGAACTTAAGCCTAGCCTAACTTTCCAACATATCAGGATCTTTATGAATTCTACCCCTATTCTCCACTCTGCAGATGTGCTCAGGAAGCCCTCAATTCCAGCACTCAGATAATTAATAAGCATGTTAAATAGTACCAGACCCTGGACAGACCTGTGATGAACTCACAGCCTTGTACCTTTGCAACTGTGATCCATTTGTAATTACTCCTTGCTTGCAATTGCTAAGCCCATTATCTACCCACTTTGTAGTAGTGTTATCTAGCCCAGAGTTCCATATAAAAAGGTCATGTGGGACTTTATCAAAAGCCTTACTTAAGTCCAAGTACACTATTTCCACTTAACACTATGTCCATTCTCTTCATCTACCCAAATAGTTACATTGTCAAAGAAAGCAATCAAGTTGGATTGGCATGATTGGCTTGGTCAATCTTATTTGCATTTCAGAAAAGGTACTGGACATAAGTTCTAGCCTGTTTCAGTATAACAAAAGTAGCAGTTATGTAAAATAGTGCTAATTTGCCTTTTGCTTCACTCAGTCTTGGGACCACTAAGAGCAGCAGAGCTCACTAAGAGCAGCAGAGCTGCTCTAAATTCCATTATACTAGCTGGAATGGTATTCTGCTACCTTGATATACCCCTAACCTTCTTCCTATACCTGAATTGGGGGTATAACTGAATATTGAATATACATATAGAAAAGGATAGGACGCACAATAGAAATATTAATTGACTATAAAAGGCAAATTTAAATAAATAAATAAATGGTAAAAATTCCGAATTAGGAATGCTATTAATGATCTTTTCAAAAGATACGATATTGTGCCATGGCAGAGCTACAAACCACAATGTGAAAAGCTACTGTATTGGAAGTCACTGCCTTTTTTGATTATTTAACTAGGAAAAGGCCTCTTGAAATGCCTTATCCTGTTTTGTCAAAAATGCCCTTGAAAAAAGTATGCCCAGTGCAGTGGCAAACATTTGCATATTATAACTCACAGTTTATTAGCAGAGATAAAGAATTACATAAAAACGTAATTACATGTATATTTACAATGGTGATAAGAGCAAAGAACTTAATCCAGCAAAACTTATCTACCACTTCTGTCACTGGAAAGGCCCAACCCAATGCCTAACTTGTATAGATAAAAGATTTGGCTAGACACAATAAGGTGGAACAAACACTGAAAGTGAAACTCTGACATGAAAATTTATGGAGAAACATAATATGGGGGAAGAGGGTCTATGCAAATAGGTTTTCCTGTAGAGCACCATAGCTGTTTGAGTGTCCTGTCCTTCCAGTGTAATAATATACAAAACTTGCAGGTTAGGACTGGAGTGGTTCTGGTATATTTCCCCCAATCCCTTTCCCCCCAGTCCCTTTCCCCTGCTGCTCTGCTTTCTGCTCCCTGCTCTCTGCTTCCTGCCTAATCTATTGCTCTTCTTTATGCTTCCTGCTATATCTACCACTGTGCTTCCTATCCCCTCTGTGATCTTCCAGCATCACACACAGAGACTATCCATGACACTTATGGCACACGTGCTACAAGTTAGGCACCCCTATTCTAGTTGTTGATTCCAGGTAACTCCCTCAGATTGAGTTCCTGTAGTGGGAACATTGTAATATATGACCACATTAGGAACGAATCAGCATGGAAGCAACAACAGATTGACATGCACAGAAGTACAAGTGAGAACTGCTCTTGTCTGGCTGAAGATGTGCTTTGTATTTGAAGAGGGGAGGAAAAGGAAAGGACTGGCTTCTATTACTGAGATGGAGGAAGCAAGAGAAAGATGGAAGCAGACTTCCTACCTGCAAGAAAAGAGTGGGAGAGAGAGACTGAAAAGGAGTTTCCTTATATCTGTTCCTGCATCTACAGTACAGGGAATGAGTCTATTTCTATTTAGTACTCTAAAGGTTACCACTATTTTCACTATCTGATTTAAGTACTCCAGAACATTTTGCAATAATTTGAGATAAGATAAACTTTTCCTAATGAGAGGAAGAAATCCTAGGTACAGCTTTTTGAGTCAAGTTAACAAAAGATTGAATGACGTTGGTAACACTGATATATACTTTTTTTCCCAAGAAGCATACTGATGACGTAAACTGTGGTAGCTTTCTATTACAATGCCACTAAATCGTCATATATAGTACTACTAAATCATCATATCTAGCTAAAAAGGTCTCATTTTCTTATAATGTCCCCAACCCTGTATGACCAGTGGAAAGGACATTCAAGAATGGTGCTGTCAAGTGACAAATTATTTAAAGGGAAGAAAGCTAGGGCAGTTTATAATACCCTCTCACTTACAAAAAAGCTAAGTCTGAAGTTCGTGTTACATAAGCAGAATTTCAGCACAATAATGCTAATGCTTTCTTTTCCTTTGTATCATATTTTCAATTCCGAACCAGCATGTAGTTTGTTTTACTATATCTTGATAAACTGTTGTAACTATATCTGAAAATGTACTTGCGTGAAGAAGAGTTTATTCAAGGTATTTATTTACATCTTATGAATATAGGATCTACATAAAGCCGTAGGTGTAAAAGCATTACTCAGTTTCAGACTTAGATACAAAAGTGAATTCTACCTGGTATGCATATCTGAATAGAGAGTTTGTGTCCATAGTATTTGCAGTGTAGAGCAAGAGGAAAATGAGCAGTAACAGACTTAACATGAGCATCTAGGTCTTATTCTCTAACAAATCTGTTAGAGAATTTAACACTGTTCAATTTATATCCACAAGACAAATAAAGCAGCACACTGGTAAATTTTAGTGTTGGTTAAAAATGAATGAGAGTAAAGACAGAGTGATAAAACATGTCAGTAGACTGTGACTGCGTCTTTTCTCAGTACTGTGTTCTTTTTAATATCTACAGTACAGTTCAGTTAATAAAAAATAGTAGACAAGGCTGACCCATTTCAGATGCAGGTGATGAAACCAAGACAGTGTTTCCAACTTTATGTGAAATGTTAATGTACCATTTGACCTTTATAAAATAAAAATATGATTTTCAGCACATCTGGATATTATATTAACAGCAACAGCTGCAAAACTTAAGAATATACTTTGAAACATGACTTTTTCTCATGGACATTTTTACTTTGTGCCTTTGGTCCTAATCTTTCCTTCCTGTGCATATTACATAAACAAAAAGCATAATTTACACTGCCGAATTTTCAACAAATCATGTTTTACAAGTTAAAGCTACTTTAAGGAAGCTTTTGTACATAAAAGGGGGAGGGTTTGGCTAGTCAAATCATTTTATTCACAAGAGTAAGTCTTAGGATGTGCAAAATATTCATAAAATACTAAATAGCTTGACATTAAAGGTTTTGTTTAATTTCATTTGACATTCAGCAATGGATTGTTTTGAGTGGATTTATCATCGCAATACAAAATTCCCCTGTTTCTCGTGAACATGGACACAATTTCAGAGGAAAAGCAGCCTGATATTGAAAAGCAATTAAATAAAATGTCATCAGAATTCTGAAGAAAGCAGTAATCGGACTAAAATCAGTGAAAATTAATGCATATACTGTGTGAACTTGTACAGTTGTGAACTTGTATGTATAGTCATTATAGCTTTCCAGAAAATCGCATTTGGGATCAGGACTGCAGCAGTTTTATTTCATGTTTGTTATGCATTTACTGTATACATTTGTTCCATTTGTAAAGATGAGATTGTAACCTTTCCTAAACTGATGAGACCATTTATTTACTAGACAGTCACCAAATGCCAGACGTGTCTACACTTCATCAACATATTGACACTGCCAAAGACCAAATGAAGTGACAAGCATTATCTTCCAAAAATGGCAGACAAGTGCATTTATTCATGTAATATTGTAAAAAGAAAAAACACCTGCGTTCTGTTATGACAAGGAAATTGACACACTTAATATAAACAGTTTGCCAAGAAAAAAATGGTGGAAGTAATGATTAAGCAAACATGCCAATTATTTAATGTCTAAGTTCATTGTGTGCTTGTTTTAATATTGCTTAAAATTATCTTATACAGAAAAATACATATATTTTCCAGGGAAAATAGATCTGGGGGGTTAGCTAGCCTCTCTGCCCCACCCCTATCTTTTTCCCTCTGCAGCCCCCCCCTCCCTGTCACGCCCAGACCCTACACTCTCTGAGTGTGTGAAAGTGAGGAACAAATCTGAAAAAAATGACTTTGAAATAAACATAGCTGTAGCAATTTGCATATAGGATCCATAGACTTAATTCAGTCAGAATTGATGCATTTTACCTTTTTTGAAAGTGCTACAAGTTTTGACACAGGAACTCCATAAACGTACTTTAAAGTAGCACTTTAGCACGTACTCAGAGACAGTACAAGCTATGCATGATATTAGTCCAAAGCAAAAAGGCTCATGATTATGCTTCACTGGGCTGGGCCTCATAGGAGTCAATAGCATTTCAAGCCATGATCACCCCACAGCTCAGCACTGCTTAGTATATGTGTGTATTCCAAATACCCGCTGCCAAGGAGCCATGCACTTGGTGTCACTGGCCAAGTTCGCAGACGACACCAAATTATGGGGAAACGTGGTCACGCCTGAAGACAGGCTACAGATACAGGCGGACCTAGACAGGCTAGCAAGTTGGGCAGATTGGAATCTGATGAAGTTTAACATTGAAAAATGTAAAGTGCTCCACCTCAGGATGAGCAACCCCCAACACACCTATAGGCTTGGTGACACTAAACTGACTAGCACCACAAATGAAAGGGACCTGGGGGTAATAATAGACTGTAGTCTATAAATATGAGCTGGCAGTGCAATGCTGTAGCCAGTAGAGCAAATAATACCCTGGCATGCATCAATCGATGCATCTCCAGCAAAACCCAGGAGGGGATTTTTCCACTTTACTCAGCACTGGTGAGACTGTAGCTGGAGTACTGCATCCAGCTCTGGGCACCTAGTTTAACAAGAACATGGACAAACCTGAAGGAGTCCAAAGAAGAGCCACCTGAACGATCAGAGTGTTATGCAGCAAGCCATATGAGGAAAGACTGAGGGAGCTGGACTCTGAGAAAAAGAAGGCTGA
The DNA here is from genome assembly GCF_001723895.1 of Crocodylus porosus. NCBI lineage: Eukaryota > Metazoa > Chordata > Crocodylia > Crocodylidae > Crocodylus > Crocodylus porosus. The sequence continues at coordinate 11,421,919 of NW_017728950.1, read as the reverse complement.
GAGGAGGCCTGTTAGCAGCTTACCGCTACACTGGGGGAGTACATCAAGGACATGGTGAGCAACTGTTCACCAGGGTACCTGAGAGGAAAACCAGGAGTAATGGCCACAAACTCCTGGAAGATCGATTCAGGTTCAACATTAGGAAAAACTGCTTCACATTCAGGGTGTCCAGATTTGTGGAATAAGCTCCCTCCAGAGGTGGTGCAATCACCTACCCTGGAAATCCTCAACAGGAGACTAGACAGTCACCTTGCTGGGGTCACCTGACCCCCAGTTATCTTTCCTGCTTGGTGCAGGGGGCTGGACCCGATGATCTTCCAAGGTCCCTTCCGGCCTTATAATCTATGAATCTATGAATAAGTCCCAGGATCCTGCAAAAACTGATATGTAGATAAGGCATAGGGCAACCTGGTCTGGCTTCACCTCATGGAGGGCAGGGCCATACTAGTCATGCAACAGACTGAGAGAGGGGTCAACAGAGGGATTCTGGGTGGCCTGTCTGGGGCCCTGTTTAGTAACATATGCAAGGCATTTAAGGCTAATGAAGAAGCAGGAATCATTGGAAATAGGAAAGAAAAGTGAAGCTCAGCTGTGGGAGTGAAGAGAAAGTTCAAATGGATGCAATGTCATGGCTCACCATGACTATGAAAAGAGTTGGGAGTGAGAGGGACTGCACTTGGTGGCACTGTTGTATGTTTTATTCATGTGAGTTGTTCTAGCTTTTTAGTTAAGATCAAATGTAGTATTTTTGGCACCATGACCAAGTAGGTAGTAAGTTGAAGCATCTGAATCCTAAGGTCCCTGGACTTCGGTATGCACATAGGATGCCTGCCAATAGAGTTGAGAGTATCTGAAATCCTAGGGTGAGAACGTGGGATAGAAGATGCTTATTGGTCATAGCACCATACATGATGTTCAAACCAATTGAATTCTGCCGATTCAATTGATATGGTTTTTATAATAATTGATTTCTGTTCAGTTGATATGATTTTGGAACTGATTTGGCTGATTTGACCCAGAACATGAAATATATTAATTTAAAAAAAATTGGCACCAAAGGAAGGTGTCAGGATTGGCTCTTGTCCTCCTGAGGCTGGCATGATGTTGCAGTACCTTCAGGCCCAATGTCAGTTCCCTGCAGCAGAGGGAACACCCAGCCATTTGTTTAAGGGCCACACATACAAAAAAAAAAAAGGTTCCTATTAGCATGTTTGCCCCATATGGACCACATAATTAATAGACATGTTCAATGTTGGCTGCATTTAATCAGTTTCATAGTTGGATTTCATTACTGAGCACATGCTGTTTTTAGCACCAGCTCAGAGATATGCAATGTATTTAATGTGGTTTCCTTGTGAAATTTGGGAGACAGCTGCATATTTGCACTCCTTTTATTTTGAAAATAAGATCTCTAATTCTCAGACAATAAAAGCATAGTCCAAATGGAGTATAGCCTGAAGCAGACTATTATTGGTAGCAGAACACCATCAATAAAATTCAGTTCAAGTATTCAATTAAATCATCCAGTAGCACACTAATGTGTGGTCCTATTTATTTTTCAATTTATAAAACTATCTCTCGTGACTTTTATGCATGTGTACAGTAACCATGAAATCACACACATTTAAATTGAATCAATACTAGGTAATGAGTACAAAAGAAAGAAAGAAAGAAAACCTTCATATTCCTTCTTCACGCCATTCAATCAGAACACTTTTTAGAAAAAAAGTCTTGCAATGTAGCAGAAGGGTAATACATTTGTTTTTGTTCTAATCAAGACATGTGAATTCCCATGCAATGACTCATCACTGAGAACACTCTGGACTCAGTTCTTAGGAATCCAGGTAATGTCAGCTCATGTATCCATACTGATTTTCACTTTGAGGTTGGATTTAATGTGTTTCTGCATAAAATATTGATGTCTATGACAATGTGGGAAACACTGATAACTTCTAAAAGTTGTTTTTATATATATATAGTGTAACACTTAACCTAGACCTGCCCACTTAACACATTCCTCCTTTCACCCCTTAAATTACACTTATACAGCACTCCACCCCTGCTTGGCAATGTATTTAAGCAGCTATTTGACTTCAGTGGACTTTAATGAGATGTTTAATGATAAGCACATGCGTATGTGTTTTAGTAAAGAGTGAAGGAGGTAAGAATATAATTAAACATTTTGCTGAACTGTTGCTTGGATTTGTAAAATGAATGCATCTATTGGTCAAATACTACTCAGATCATTAAACAGGTTCTTGATTTTGTAACCTACAGCACTACTACCATGTTATACTGTGAGAAGCGGTCCCTCCCAGCCTGCCAAGACCCAAACTGTAGGACTATAGAACAAAGACCCAGAATGACACACACAAGCAAAATAATCATGCAAAAAGTAGAAAATAATATGTTGTCAACAGCTTTAGGATAAATAAGCTTATTAGCACAATGTGGAATTCAGAATGTCTCATGCAAGTGAGCTAAAATAACAATAAGAAGCAATGAAGGTAAATTTGGTTTCAAAATGAAGGGAGCATCCTTGTAAAGGGGAACAGTGAATCATACAAAGAGTAACATTGTAACATTTGTCATTATTATGTCAATCAGTACCATAGTGGTTAAGAGTAAATTGTCATTTCCATTACAAAAACTGCTTTCAGATATTCTTCCTGTGAATGATGTCTACTTGGAGACAAAGAAAAATCTGTTGCCTGTTGACAGACTGTATTGATAAATAAAGCTATAGCAAGAAAATGCTTTTGATCTGGACAGTTTATAGGTTTGCTCATTTTTGCTGTGTTACTTGAAAAGGTAACCAGGGTTAACACTCAGAGGATGTCTAGAGGGTGCTGTAGGGAAATACTGGTGCTTCTTATTCATTTCCTTCCAGTCCCTGTCTAAGAGAACTAAAAAGTGACTGATATTCATTCTATTTGGTATAGATGAATGTTGACATTAGACTGCAATTTATAGGGGAATGTTTGCTGCATATTTTTCAGAAACAGTTAAAAAGACTGTTTTTGAAACTGCATATAACCTAAGTTTTGAAGCTTTATATGTATATGTATATGCATGATATATATGTGTGTGTGTGCATGTGTTTGTGTGTACACTTACATGCACACATGATATCCTTTCTGCAATTAGGAGGAGATATAATTGTGGCATTGTATATGCCAATTCTGACCGGGGTTTAAACAAGGTATTCTTGAACTCTGACTGAAGCAGGTGAAGAGTGGACTGGAAATAAGAGCAAGTTACTATAGATGTTATTTACTGTCTACTCAGCTTTCACCAAATGGAAGAATAAAAAGTGCAAAATGAATTTTTGTCACACCTACCAGAAGAATCTGTGAGCCAGATTTTGAGTACTTGCCATGCTGTGTTCACAGCTCTCAAGGAGACCAAAAAGGTAGCTTACAAACCCTTTTTATCTTGCTGCTTGTTTCCTGGTCACTGAACCAATCCAGCACAAGAAATACATCTGAGGACACTTAAGAGTATTTTTTTCTGACTGCCAAACCCTGTTTTAGCAGTGAAGAACTAATGGAGGTAGTGCCATCCTCTGCCTTTATCCCAGTCACGCTGTCAGCAACCCCCTACAGGAGCATAGTCGTGTGTTTGTGATGAAAAGCATAACATAAAATCACAAGATTACCAACACTGTCTAGAAACCAACTCTCTAACAGTGGCAAGTGCTAGCCACTTTGGAGAAGGGTACAGAAAAGCCCATAATTACGGGTTGGAATAACCTGCCCTCAGGAGAAATAATTCAGAAGATGGCTTATATCATGAAAGCCCAAAGACATGAATACTTTATCATTTTTATTTTATCTAATATAACTATTGATGTATTCATTACTCCCAACGTGTCTAACCTCATTTTGCCTGATTTTTATGGCCTGCAGGCCTACAGGTTAATTATATATGGTGTAGATAGCATTTCCTTGTATTGATTTTAAATTGTCTGCCTTTCATTTCCATTGAATATTCCATTCTTGTCCATTTGACCTTTTCTAGCCCATTTATTATTTTGTACTATAGTTATAATGTCCCAACTTATCTTTTCTGAAAAACCTCAGTCCACTCAGTCTCTTGTTTCCATGCCTATGATTATTTCATTAGCCACTTGAAACCATTCTCTCTACTTCTGAGACTGAGTGATCAGAATTGAATGTAATATTCCAGGTGAGTACAAATAATTCCTTTACTTAAAGTAACTCTGGTAGTTTTAATATTACATTATATCCCATTCTTTATGTATCCTTTTCTATTTTAACAGTTGTTGTTCATTGAACCCTGGTTTTCATTAAGGTGCCCAGAGTGTGACACTGTCTTTTTTGTTTCTTTGAGTGGTGACAGGTAATTCAGAATTCATTAATGTGTAGGTGTTGTTCAAATAATTCCATCAATGAATTTCACCTACATACATGTGGCTTTAAGACCATTTAGTAAGCCTGAATTTACCCTTGGAGAGTTCAGTAAAACATTAGGAATGAAAAGAAAATGGGTATATGCTACCTTTTACAGTAGGTGTTATGGGACCTCTCTTATTTGAAAGATGATTTTAGTAGCCTATTGTCCAGTTCTTTCTGCAGATGCTGGTGAGCATTAAATCCAAAGCATTAAAATCCTTCACAAACTCATAACAAGAGAACACCATGGCTCAACCACAATATTTAGCTTTGTTCAGGGATGTAATAAATTACAGAGCATCTTGTCCTGCCAACAGTTCTTTATAAGCTACACAAAGGACATACAATTAATACCTGTAATACAATCTGTAGTCCTAACATAAGGACTGAGCACAGGGAAAACAAATGCATTATGACAAATGTATGCTTTCAGCTTCCACTACTTATAAGATTATAATAGATTTGACTGACTTCGGTATTAGTAATTTCTTGGGTAGATCTGTGGGTGGAGCACAAGTATGGAACTGAAAACTGAGCAGCTGTTACAGGTTTAAAATGTCCACCTTCACCTACAAACAAGAATTGCAATTCAAGTAGCTTTCTCTCTGTGCCTAAGTGTCATTTGTACAATTGTGGTAATGATATTTCATAAAGGACTTTAGAAGTGCTATGTAAAAAGTAGGTCTTAACTATTACTCCATTTCTCATTACTATATACATTTTATTTTCTTCATGAAAATAACTAGAGTGAATATAAACATAAATTTGTCCTATTTTTAGTTCCTTATAATATTCTTTTTTCCATTTATTTTTCATTTCAAAATAGTTCCAGCAGCTGGGATTCACCAGGAACCCCAGCTCACTTGCCACACCTGCTGTACCCGTGGCTGAAAGGTGTGGTAATAATATGGTATCGCTTTGCTACTTAGGGATGCACTTCAAGGAGCTAGCTAATCCAGTTTTAGAACTGCTTTGTGCTGCCTGAGTTGTACATATCTATACCAGTACAGCAGCTGAAGGCGATTGTCTTTTTGTTAAGGTGATTAGAAATGACTTCATACTTAAGCATCTATAGTCCCCAGTGAGAACTTTCTATTTGAGAAGACTGTCTTTCTACTTGAGAAATCATGACATTAGAAGCAATTAAACCGTGTTTTTAAGTTTGTTTGTTTTTTAATGGAGGTTTAGCCCCTACACATAGTCTGGGGAAGGGCAGATAGAGTTTTACTTCCCAAGCTAAGCTCTTTGACCACTATTATAATCTCAGGGTTGCAGTAATCATCCTCCACTTCCTTCTCCGTCCCTCTTAGGATAAAGGGAGTGCAAACTTCAGTGAATCTGTTTATTAGCAGGTCTGTCATACTTCATCTTTCACTTTCACCCCATTTGCTGATGACTTTATGCCCCCCTCTACACATTACAGGCATCACACAATTAACTGGTTAATTGAGCAGTTACGTAAGAGACCAGCTACCCGTGCAAAGTACTTATCATACAATAGAAAATTGCAACCAACTATAAAGGTAGACCTCAATAATGTTTGCTAACTTTATAGCAGGTTACTACTGAGCTTTAATTTGCATGTATAGCAGGGTCTCCCCTGCAGCTGGGAGCCTTGTCAGCTGAGGAGTCTCCCAGCCACAGGGGCAGGGCTGAAGGGTAGTGGGCCCTAGACAAACAAACTCATGGGCCCCTACTTAATACAGTATATTTATATACTTCTTTGTCACTCAATAGTTATAATAAGTAAGGTAAGCACAACAGGGCCCCTTCTTCACTTAGGGCCCTAAGCATGTGCCTAGTTAGCCTATGCATTAATCCAGCCTTGCTCAGGGGTGCACCTTGCCCAGCCAGGGATGCAAGTCCTACAATTGCTCAGGACTTTCTGCCCCAGGGCTGCTAGAGGGTGGGTGCTGCCAAGGGGGTGCCACCACCATGGAGGGAAGGTCCAGGGCCCCCCGCAGCTCAGTGCCCACTGGCAGCTCACCTCCCACCTGTGTGAGAGGTGGGCAGGCTTCACAGGAAAAAAAAAAAAAGGATCAGGCACCTCTACACTTTTTTTTTTCTTCTCTCTGCAAAGCTTGCCCACACAAATTGCAGCTGAGCCATGCAGGCCCAGAGGTGCAGGAGGGCCTGGTGCTTCCCTCAGGGGCAGCAGTGCCCCCCAGGGCCACCCAGCCTAGTGCTAGCTGTACAGGTGCTGCCCCAGCTCACAGCAGCTGCCCCGGCTCAAAGCAGCACCCAGCCCAATCCAACAGTACCCGGGGTGCTGGAAGCCCAGGGTGCAGCCAGGCTATCACTGTTCCATAACAGTGACAGAAGCCCCTATATTGAAACAGTGGGTCACAATGAAAAACCCACCCATTAAAAACCCACCGATTCAATTTAGGGGAACTAAACCCCCCTCATGTACAAGCACCTGAAGTACTCAGTTACAAGTGACAGAGATAATCTTATTCTGCTCCATTAAATACTGTCTTAGATTTTTCCAGATAATTTTTTGAGCATTCTTTTAGATCTCCTGTAGCCTACCAAAGCTTCCTAGAATTAGCCAATATCTATCTCCTTGGCATAACTTCCCCTGTTCTGCCTGAGTAATAGTAGGATCGATTTTTAATCTTCTGACTAATACTGTAGTGAAGTTATACATGTTGAGTATGGGTCTATAGTTATTTATTTTGTGAACATGTATTTTGTAACAAAGTCTTTGTGAGTCTTTTTAGGAATTAAAATATACTTTCAATCAAACAATTCCTTTTCTTCATTCATGGATGTGATTTAGTAAACTGGTGGATCAAGGATATGTCAACTCTTCAAATACTGTAGCCTACCATATAGAACTGCAAGGTCAAAAAATTGAGGGTGTGATAGACAATTTAAATATCTGGCTGTAGTCAGAAAAAATACTTATTTTATCATGTTAACAGCATCATAAATCTCTTTATTTAATTTCTTTTGGTAGCTTCCAAGGTCAAATTTGTCATCTTAAAATCTAAGAATTCTTCTTGTGTAACATCTTTCTGGGACCTGAAAACCAAGTTGCCTTCTTTGTGTAACAGCGTTATATCAACAAAATGCCACCACTAAATATAGGCCTTGCTATTGGATCATTCAAAATCAAGTCTGGGGTTAACAAACTCCTACATATTCCCAATATGGAGTTTATAATCCGTGAATTGCCTTTATGCTTGATAATTCGTATGGTATCTGGGGTTTATTGTTCATGAGAATGAACTGAAATGAACTATACATGGAATAGTACAGGTAGCAGAAGGGAAAAAATATACTTGTTAAGCCAGTATATGCAGCACAAGTGGACCTGTTAGCTGTTGTATACACACAAAACACAACTAAGCTAACATTAGTATGGAACTCATTTCAGCTTTAGAGTGATTTATGGTATTACACTTAACCAGTTAAGGACTGATTGAAACTGAACAAAAAGGGTGTGCCCACACGAGTGTGCATCTGCACTTTGTAAAATGCATCCCACACATGTGATTCTGCACATGGCATATTTGTAAGGTGTAGCCAAATTTAGATACCAGGAAATCCCATTATAAAAAAAAAAGTATGCCAAAAAAAAGTTGTGCAGCACATATATAGCAGCAGTATGCACCATGTGAAGATGGAGCCTGACCAGCCAGAGCCACACTCCGGCCTCCTGCCAGACTCCACATGCCTGGATTGCTGCTGCTGCAGCCCCGGGAGACCCCCTACCCAGCCTCCCCTACCCTACCTGGGGCAATTTGCCCTGCACTAGATGTGTGCAGGGCTGTTCCCTGGGGATAACTAGCAGCGGCACAAATAATGTTGTCCCCAGGGAAACACACATGCATGCTTGTCTGGATGCGCCCTAAGTGTGCATGCAGCTTCTTAAAACATGTTATTTAAATCTGTTTAAAATCACACCTTAAACTAAGGTGGGGCAACTCTCCCTGTAAACAAGCCCTTCAATCCTGCAGTCTGGAGTTAAGATTTTTCTGACTGGAATCAACTTGTAATAACTCTCTGAACATATAATAACCCTTATAAAACCTCTTACTTCAATATTCAGAAAAATGCTTCCACTTGGCAATCAAGTTGTGACAGTTTCTAACATGGAAAGTATTAAGGCTGTTTTTGTGATCATAGTAAAAAATTGTGGTGACGTACACTCATGCAGACCCCTTGAAGTGAAGTGGACAATACAGATTGTTAATAAAAAATGAGGTTTTGTATGGTTCCTAAGGCTTTCTAATGTTTTGGGGTTGTTAATATTTAACTCTAAATTTATCTTTGAGTCTCCAGATTTTCTGATCATGCTATCTGTAAAAAAAAAAATTATAATATTTTCAAAATATTTGTAACCTATAACTGGTATTTACACAATTTATAAATGATGTATCCAGTTTCTGGGGGTAATATAATGAAATACCACAACAACCTTGTGAAGTAGGTAGAGAGATACCTGAGATATACAGGTACCTTCACCCTCCTGTAGGATATTTACAAGTGAATAGCTATACTGTAAATTAATTATTTCAGCAAAAAGAGATACCAATTAAAAAATGCAAAAAGCAAACTCAAAAGTACAGAAACTGACTTGGGACCCAATCCTGCAATCATATCTATGCCCCTACAAAAGCATGCACACATGTGTGGGCACTGATTGGCAACTAGCCAATCCACAGTTAGGTCTTTTTATAAGCTGAATATTTTAGAAAATATCCAGAGTTTAAATGAAAGGGATGCAAACAGAGAGATCACATTATCACCAGCAAGGGTGATTAAATAAACAGAGCAAAGCACTTTGAAATGAAAAGCGAAATAAACATTACAGGGCTGCACTTAGGAGGCAAGAGATTGCTCACACTTACATATTTATAATCATCCCTTGATACCTGATGTTTGAGCCAAGCTATTAGACTTGCCTCCAGAGAAAGAGGAAAAGCAGGTCCTGCTGAAGGTGGATTCTTCACAACCCTCCAGTCCCCATACCCCCACCCCGCCATAGCTTTACTATAATAAAATCTATTCAGGTTCATGAGAAGTCAGCAGGAGAAAATCAGAGGAGAAATACCAGTTTCAAGAGAGACCCTGTGTGACCTAACCTTGCCTGCTTTACAGTCTATTCAGAGTCAAGGCTGGTGTTCTATGGTCAGGAGCTAAACAATATGTCAACATACATGCCTGCTGGCTCTTTATTTAAATAAGTTGTCTTGGGTTTTCTGTACTTCAGTCTTTTACAAAGAGCCTTAAAGACTAGGCAATTTAGAAGTGACTGCAAGAGTCAACATAAAAAATATCCCTGAAGAGCTATGATTTGCTTTTAAAATATACTAGATTTCACAAACAATACACACCATGGCACTTTTGTTTGTTTCTTTATTTTTAATTATGGGATTGTTAAAATGGTGCCCATCTATATATTTAAGCAGCTCTTGACATAACACTACAAGTACAGCAATTTAAGATAACCCACAACAAATCTTATTACCAATTTTCAAGGGCAGGGCAGAGCATGGGTAATGGTTTGAATATGTTCACAAAATACTCCATTTACCAGGGGGAGGCTCAGTCTTGCACAAACTTCAGTTACCAGATGGATATGAAGTCTAGTCTACAAGGACTGTTCTTATAGTATTATAAAAATAATTTTCTAAGAGAAGATTTCATAGATTTCATAGACATTAGGGCTGGAAGGGACCTTGGGAGATCATCCGGTCCAGCCCCCTGCCCAAAAGGCAGGAAGTCAGCTGGGGTCAAATGACCCCAGCAAGATAAGCATCCAAATGTTTCTTGAAGGTATCCAAAGTAGGTGCTTGTACCACTCTGGGGTGAATTTATTCCAGACTCCGGAGTCTCAGATGGTAAAGAAGTTTTTCTTTATGTCCAGTCTAAATCCGTCTTCCAGTGGTTTGCCACCAATAGACCTTGTCTTCCCTTGGGGAGCTCTGGTGAACAGACATTCTTCCAGTTCCTGATGCACACCCCTTATGTACCATGGCTTGGCAGCCACCAAGTCCCCCCTGAGCCTATGCTTCTCCAGGCTGAAAAGTCCCATGACTCTCAGTCTCTACCCATATGGCCTGCTCTCTTGACCTCTGATCATGCGTGTGGCTCTCCTCTGGACTCCTTTAAGATACCCTTAATCAGTCTTGAAGGACAACATTCAGTCATAGCAGATACATGTTCCTTTAAACAGTGCCCTTTAAAATATCTTCATTTTATAAATGACAAAAACAGAACAGATGTAGGAAGGTGTAGGAAGGCTAAAATGATGGAATGCTGAATACACAAAAGTCCATATCACAAAGTTTGCTGGAAACAGTAAGACCCCCTAAAAAAATGTCCTACCTCTACATCCAGTTAGCAGTTCAACTCTCCCAAAATGTCTCAGTCCAGAGGGCCTTAATCAGATTTGTTTGGCAGTCTTTCACAAGTAGTACTTTATTTTATTGTTTTTTTATGGAAGCTAGGATTAGTGTAATACAAATACAGGTAAGTTGCCACATGACTACTTAATATTTGTTTAGGAATTCATCCACTATTTTGGAGGTAGAAAGACAGTATTACTTAAGGCATACCTTTGGACCAACACTTAACAATCAATATAAAGGACAAAATAAACAGAGTAGCAGAATACCAATGTTGTTGTGTATGCCTTCCTTTCATTTGAACCAAAAGGAAGAGTAGAAGGGGTGAATGCAAGGATAAACCCTTTTGAATACAAGAAGTAATGGGACTGCAAGTAACAAGGAGGTATGATTAAGAAAATGTATTTTATTAAAGGATGCTTATTATGTTTTGCTTTGTTTTCAACATTCTTAAATTCAGGATATTGGGTGTGAAATATCAGATGTGGCTTAAATATATATAGGCCTAAGTATCCCTTTTACTACACCAGTACCAGATTCTGTTGTGGTGAAGGGAATCACACCAACATAAATTAGGTGGAGGAGTGGAAGTTCAGCCTATCTATGAAATAATTTAGTTGCAAATACAAAAGAAATATCTATTAGGCCTTATTGTTTAATCTATATATAAATAAAGTGGAATATGATTTCCTTGAAATGTATAACTTTTTAAGTGAACAATTATTAAAAAATGTAGATGTTAATTTATGATGTTTTATATATCAAATCACAAAAAAAAGATAAAACTTAACATTTAGATCATAAACAGATGTAGCCAGTTCTCAGAAAAAGTTTCTCAGTTTAATTATTTAAAACATTGAGCATCACAATTTTCTGCTACCGCCTCATTCATTTATAATATACCAAGTGAAAACACATTTCCTTCTCAGTGTCTTCTGCTAATAATAAGAACCACTCCAACTTTGAAGGTACATTTGATTGCTTTAAATATCAGAATAGATATTGGTGATACTGATAAAGCCCTAATCCAATAGTATCCTGTTATTCTTCTGTATAGGGATATTTTTGGATAATTACTTTTTCTCCCAACCTGGTAAGCCCATAATTGGATCTTTCAGAATTTTTTAAAAATTGTCTTATATAATTTTTATTTATTTTATGTTATGTTGCTAGCTTTTGCTTTTGTTACAATGTTAACTTTTGCTTTGTTGACTTGCTGGCACCTATGATTAATTATAGGAATGATATAAGTAAAACATTATGAGGAAACATGTCATTAATAATTTCCGTTGTATATAACATTTTCCATCACTTTCTGTTATGAATTCTTGTGCAATGTTTCTATGCTTAAATAGCTGATGGATTCCAATCCTAGAGGCAGCTGCATTTCTTTCAAAAGTGCATCTAAGTCTTGCTATACATATTATGCAGTGCATAAAGAACTCTGCAAAGAAAAAAAAGCTACTATAACTATATGGTGAAAAAGAATGGCGTGTGATAATAAAGTGTTTATTTAACTAGGGGGGTTTACACATTGCTGATTCTCTGGCCCAACTGATTTTATAAGCTTCCTGTATGGTACACTCTCATTCCCCCCACCTGTTTCAGGGACTCCCTGCAATTTCCCCCTGCCTCTTTTACAGTGTGGTGGGGGGAAAGGTTCCATATGGTCTCCCCAGCTCCCACCCCATGCTAAAATCCATCAGTCTCCCTTCATTAGGGATTCTGAGTCCTCCATTTTTCTCTGTTTATACTAGAGTCCTCTACTCTTCCCACAGCAGAGGATCTTTGCATGCCCTTGTCCTACTTTTCCCATAATTTACTTTTTCCCCTTCCCTGAGTCCAGGTTCCCCTTGTTCCCTTCCTGCGAGCCAGGGACTCTGTTCATGCCCATTTCCACTATGCCAGGGTCTTTGTCTATCACCCGTTCCCAACTTTCCCTCCATAAAATGATCTCTCAGTCTGTCCACGTGAGAACTGCTGTGCCCACCCCATTCTAAAGCCTATCATTCTTTGCACAGAGGGTGGCCTGTGAACCTCACATTACCCATTCTTTTAGGGTTCCCCATTCTCTCCACCTGTAGTCCAGGCTCTGTGTATGTCCTCATACTCTCCAAGTGGTCCTTTCCTTCAATCAGGTCCCTCCTGCAATGAACTTTGTGTGAAAATCCATTCCATATACATTAGGAACAGTGTGGGCTAGGGGTTCTGTGTGCTTCCATACTCTCCTATAACAGATTCTCACAGTTCCCTTCCAGCCACATATTCTGTATTTCTCCCATTCCAAGTTTCCTTGATCTCCCCTATGGGGATTTCTGTGTGCCCCTATTCTCCATATGTCAAGTACAGTGTGTTTATTCCCAGTTCCCTGTTCTCCCAAATGAGGATTCCCCATTTTACCTTCTATGCAAGGACCCGTGTTTCCCCCATGCCTCCCCCCTCCCCCTGATTCTTGACCACCTTGTTAGGATGTCACCACATTCTACTCCACAGGCAATTTTGTGGCTTTGCTAAACACATGGCAGACACTCCATGTGACCATTTATGTTCTGATTTTTGCCAAAATCAATAGGATTTGACTGTTGATTCCTACAACATTACCTAAAATGAGGCAGCATCCTGATTAGGGCCATCATCACAAACTTTGCGATTTCATTGGCCCCCAAAGTCTCTGCTAGATTAGCAGCCCTGAAATTGACTTGCAGCCTTCAATTTCAGACTTACTATAATTAGCCTGGTTGTTTCTTAACAATGGGTTACGAGACGCTAACTGCACTGTAGCCTAATAAAACTGCACAGTAGCATGCCAGGCAAAAACCATTAACTTGGTTAACCAAGTACTAAACTTAATGCTCAGTAACTGCAGCGCACTAATAAACATGTAGACATACCCAGTAAAGGCCTAATACTGTACCTAAACTAGAGCCCCTAAAAGGTAAACCCCAGCCTTATGCATAAAGCTGAGACAATGCAGCATAACACTGGGCATGTCTACACACCCAATTAATGCACATAAATAAATTGTGGAGCAAATTGCTTCATGGTAAACTGAGCCAGGGAGGAGCAGTTTAGGTCAGGGCTGCTCCTGTCCTGGTCTGCTTTTCCTGCAGCAGCCAGAGGGGGCTCCATATGCAGCTGCCCAGGTGCCAGCCCCAGGCTGTCAGGGGGCTCTGGGGTCAGCCCCAGGCTTGCAGGGGGCTTTGGGGGCAGTCCTGAGCTGGCAGAGAGCATGGGGCCTTGCCCAGGCTCTGGGTAGCTCTTTCAGGAAGCAGAGGAGCTCCCCATGCCCTGAGGCTCCTGCAGCTAGCTGCAGTTTACTCCCAGATCAGGGTCTACACATGCATTACTGTGCAGTAAATAACACCACAGCAGGATAGTACTTGTATTTACAAGTATTTACAAGTACTATCCTGCTGTAGAGTTAATTAATCTACTCCACCCTGATAGAAACACACATGTAGCTAGATGCGTGACATTTACTGCACAGCTAATTAGTTTTCTATGCAGTAAAAATATGTGTAGATGCACACCCTGCCTACTAGAGGAATGTTACTGTATTGCTTCTGGGTCGGTAGGTAAACTCAGAATACCTCTCAAGGAAGAAACAGCATAGTGATGTTCATGTGGCACTACTCTGCAGCTAATTATTTTTGCCTTTCAGCAGTTAAAAGCTGTCAGAGGCACTGCATTTTGGCAGCTACAATGAATAGTATTGGAAATGATATAAACAACTTCCATTTTTAAAGATCTGTGGAGCATCTGGAAGGGCTGCATCCTCAATTTTGCTCCCTTAAGAGTTGAAAACTAGATGCACAGTGTTTTAATAATAATTTAGTATACTAAAGAGATCATGAGTTAATTGTATATGGAAAGTATATGACTTGACATGCTACCCCTCATTTTTTCCATATGAAAACATTTCCTTTTCCAATCAAGAAATAGGCAGAAGCATCTGTTGATTGCTTACAAATGCCTTAAGAACATATAAAGGAGTTCTGTTCAGGTGGTAATGATGATGTCATATCTATAATCGTCTATGCAATGTGTGTGGTCTATGGATTCGCTTTGTTAATGATTTCTACATTGTTTAAGAGGCAACAATCTACTATTGGCTTCAGTTGTTCAGTTGGTGACAATGAGAAAAAGTAGATGTTGCCATAGTTGTTTTCTCTTAGTTATAACCTGAGATGATCTTTTTCTGGCTTTTCTCTGCTTCCTCTACTGTGTTTTGCAAACTCTCTCTCCCTTTACTCAAATTAATTTTTTTTACGGTAGCTTTACATTACACTTTTGAGTAGTTGCTTGCTCTTACATTTATACCATAGGTTATGGAAAAAAAAACTCTCTTGCATTCTGTAATCTATATCTTTCCAGCAATATTGGAGATCATCACGATTAAGTATTGATTAAAAGTCAAAACTATGTGGTTTAAAATAAAACCATGTGGCTTAATCCTGCCCTTCTCTCCTACCCATCCGCTGCTGAAAAAATAATTATGGATTAAATTCAAGATAAATTTATGTTTCCTTGCAAAAAAGTGCTTTGATGGTTGAGATGCCTGAAAAGATGTGCTTCTCCATCTTCTGAAGCCACCAAGGTGACTTTTATCTTTTATACACAGTCATGTACACATTTATATTAATGTATTTACTCCAAATGAATGCCTTAAAAAAACAAGTTTAGATATTTCTAATTTCATTCTTACTCAGCTCTCTCTTGAATTATATCACCAAATATTTTGTTACTATAAAGTAATACATCTGAAAATGGAAATTAATTTAAAAATGTACATTATAGATTTCTGGTGGTGAAGTAAAAGAATTTATTGTTTATTTTAAAAATATAATTAGGAAGAAGAGAATACCATGCTCTGAAAACAGGGTTGATTTTTGCCATGAACTGCAGAGCTCATTGTGACTTCTGGAGAAATTAAAAAAAATATATTATTATTTAAACTAATAGAAACCAAAGTTATATACCTTAGAAAACTTCACAATATAAACAGTAACAATTACATTACTTTTTACCCTTTGCAGACTAAGATTTTCATCTTCTAATACCACAGATTTAATGCAAATCACTTCCCAGGAGGTAGATACCATCACAACCGGCTATAGGTTTTGTTCTGGCACTCCTCTTTAATTTACATCATCTAAACACTGGCTACAAAAAATTATTAATTTTATTTGTTTAGAAAAAATGGCTGTTTTTGAAAAGTATATCCACATTTTGAAAATATATAAACTGAATTGATATTATTGGAACTAATGGAAACTAATATTTCAATAGACTTTGAGCTATCACACTTTTGGCACCTATACAGATGCAGTAAAATTTGCTAAGAGTTTCAAATAATTTCAAAATGACACGTGTATATTTTGAAAATCATTTTCAATATGGAATTAACACAGATTGCTAATATCACTTACCAGGAGTATCCTAAACAGATGCTGGACTGACTCTTATTTTTTGTCACTGTATCCACCACTTTCATGGGACCATAACACACAAAGTCAGGGCCTTGCAGCACTTTAGTTAGGATGTATTAACACCATTTGCAGTGCTAATGTCTGAGTGTTCAAGTGCTAAGTGCCACTGTAGTCTAGTAAAATTAGGCCTTTCTGGTAAGGAGCATCTCTAGCTCATATTACCCAACATACGTTGAGCTAATGTCAGACTGCCCCACAGAGGAAATACAATCAGGAGATTCCAGTTCAATGGCAAGGGTGGGAGTGGAGCCTGAGAAAGCTGTTTATCAGGCTCCCATCCTCCTTAACACACTAGAGCCTTGAACATGCAAGGCTCCAGTGCAGCAGGGAGAGGGAGCCTGCTAATGTTTGTCAGGTTCCCACCACACCAAAGTCTTGCTGGTTCAAAGTTCTGGTGCAGTAAGGAGGCTGGGACTGGGCGTGCTACCTGCACAGCATGGGAGCCAGTCCCTGGCACTGCACTGCATGGGTGCCATGCCAGTGTTACTCCCAGCCTTGCACCACACCAGAGTCTTGAATCTGCTCTGGTGTGATTCTAGGGCTGAGACTGAAAATCAGCTGATTTTCCATCTTGGCTCTGGGATCACACCAGAGCCAGTTCAAGACTCCTGTGTGGTACTATGATCTGTATTTAGATGGTAATAAGCATTAATGAGCCACTCCTCTGAATACTTTCTAAGTCATGTTAATGCTTACTACAATCTAAATATAACACATGCTAAATTTAACATATAACAAGGACCTGAAAGAATCAGCCTGTCCTCATCATAGCATCAAGCCTCTTAAGTGGTGTTTTGCTGTCCTGTCTACAAAGCTGTGTTTTTCATTCCAAAAGGTACCCTCAAGCCAAAATAAAGTTCCTGGATTTTAAATATGCATTCAAATGTATTGATTTGTTAAAATAAAATAAAAACGATGGAAATTTTGTTAGCTGATCTTGTTTTTATTTCTTGATAATATGGAAGCAGAAATGAAGTTATTAAGCCATCCCCTTGCTTCTTCCCTCCCAATCTGATTGGTGGCTGCATCTTTTACAAGTCTGAGGGTGGGAAGTATTGTTAGAAGGTCCTGCTTTCTCTCCATCAAGGCTCTTGATGAGTGATGGAAGAAAAGCAATAGAACAATTGCATTTCAAATGGAAAATTGGACCATCTGAGCTGTGGGGAGAACAGCTATCAAACAAAGGGGAAACAGGAGGAATATGTATTACACAGGAAGAAAAGGTACCTTTTATGTATGACAGTCTTTGGTATGTGCATGGAAGCTGCAGTGGTGAAAATGATACAGGCAGTCCTCAACTTACAATGTTTTGCACTTACATTGTTTATAAACTGACACCCTGTTTCCACTTTCTGACATCAGTTTCGACTTTACAACTCTTGATCTGAAGTGATGCCATGCCAGTGAACAAGTTTGCTGCGTCGCCCATCTCCCTGGAGAACATCTGTCCAAACTTCCTTGGACATGTTCTTTAAGAAAGCAGGCAAGACTCCTGAGAAGACTCCAGCCAGGAACCCTTCAAAAAGCCCGCAAAGTCACCTCGAAGAAGTCCTTCCAATCAATATGTTTGCTACTTACACTATAAATACATTAATGTAGCTATCAGGACTTGTAGTAGAGATGATATCTTTTATTAGAACAACAAAATTTTTGCAAAAAAAAGTTCTTTAATTGGAAGCTTTTGGACACAAACACCCTTCATCAGGCATCGGAGAAAAGATTGTAAAAGTTCTCCTGGGTAGAAACGAAAGGTATATTGCTTACATAATTATATTACTTATGTAATAACTTACTAACCTAGCTATATTACACAGTCTCAGCAGAGTCACGTGACCTCCTGTGCCCACACTGTGCATTGCTTATGCTATCTACTAATTTCATTTTCTGCCCCCTAGTTCTTGTATTGTGTGAGAGAGCAAATAATAAATCCTTATTTACTTTTTCTTCACCATTTATTATTGTGTATATCCTTATCATGTCCTCCTGCACAAGTGTCTCTTTTCTAAACTGAATAGGTTGAGCCCAGGAGTCAGCAACTTTTTAGGGCAGAGTGCCAAAAACACCTGAAACCTCAGCTTGTTAGATGTTGGTGTGCCAGGGGCAGCGAGCAGGGGAGCTGCAAAGGGCCTGATCCTTGATGTGGAGCCCCCTTCTCCACTGTCCACCCTGAGGCATGTGTGCCAAGCAAAATGCCTTCATGTGCTGTGCTCTGGCACCAGTGCCAGGGGTTGCCTACCCTTGGCCTAGCCTTTTTAGTCTGTCATATGAAAGCCCCTCCATACCACTAATCCTCCTTGTTGCCCTTCTCTCCACCTTCTCTAGTACTTCAATATTCCTTTTGAGGTGTGAGGACCAGAACTGGGCACAGTATTCAAGGTGTGGCTGCACCATGGATTTATAAAGGGGCATAAAGATACTATCTGTTTTG
Source organism: Crocodylus porosus (assembly GCF_001723895.1). Lineage (NCBI taxonomy): Eukaryota > Metazoa > Chordata > Crocodylia > Crocodylidae > Crocodylus > Crocodylus porosus. The sequence goes on along the minus strand of NW_017728950.1, from coordinate 11,403,228 downwards.
TTTACTATTCCCTTCTTATTAATAACTAACATTTTGTTTGCCTTTTTGATAGCTGCTGAACATTGAACTGATGTTTTTAGCGAACTGTCCACAATGACCCCAGATCTCTTTTCTGTAGTAACAGGTAATGTAGAGTCCATCATAGTGTAGGTATAGTTTGGGTTATTTTTGCCCAGGTGCATCAATTTCTACTTATTTGCCATTTCATTGCTCATTTGTTCAATCATGCCAGATTCTTCTGTAGTTCCTCACCATCCACTTTGGTGTTTACCACTTTGCTTAATTTGGTGTCATGAACAAATTTTACCACCTCACTACTCACCCCCCCTTTCCAGATCATTTATGAATAGCTTAAATAGCATTGGTCCCAACACAGATTCTCCCCGTCCCCCAGGGAACCCCACTGTTTACTTCTTTCCGTCCTGAAACCTGACCATTTACTCACTCTTTGCTTTCTTTGAGTCAATTTCTAATCCATGAGTGGACATTCCCTGTAATCCTGTGATTTAGTTAAGAGCCTCTGATGGGGGACCTTGTCAAAAGCTTTTTGGAAGTCCAAATATACTGTCAACTCTGTTATCCCAATCCACCTGCTTACTGACATTGTCAAAAAACAAAATAAGTCGGTGAGGCACGATTTCCCTTTGAAAATGCCATGGTGATTCCTCCCCAGCAAGTCATGTTCATCCACGTGCTGAACAATTCTGTCATTTTCTTTTCTACCAGTTTTCCAGGGACAGTAGTTAGGTTCACTGGCCTGTAGTTCCCTGTGTCCCCTCTGACACCTTTTTTAAATATGGGATTCATGCCGGCAATCCTCCAGTCCTCTGGCACCAAGGTTGTTTTTAGTGGTAGGTTGCGCACCACAGTTAGGAGTTCAGCAACTTCCAATCTGAGCTCCTTCAGGACCCTAGGGAGAATGCCATCAGGTCCTAGTGATTTGCTACTACTTAATTTAGCAATATCCTCTATGACCTCATCTACTGAAACCTCAACTTTGGTCATCTCCTTTGACTTGTCTACTCAAATTCTTTCTTAGTTTGTCCTTTTACAGTTTTACATTTGCTTTGCCAGTGTTTATGCTCTTTCTTATTTTCCCCATGAGGATTTGACTTCCACTTTTTGAAAGAAGCCTTTTTTCTGCGTATTGCCTCTGCAACTATGCCAGAAAACCATACTGGCTTTCTTTTGCTGTGCTTTCCATTTCTTTGATTTGCAATATTCATTTACTTTGTGCCTCCAAGATGGTGTTCTTATGCAGTTCCCATGCTGCCTGGAAGTGTCACACTTCCTTAGGGGCTTCTTTTAATTTCCGGCTAAGTAGCTTCCTCATTTTGGTGTAGTCTCTCTTTTTAAAATTAAATGCCTCTGTGGGAATTTTCTTGTCTCTCTTCCTACATGGCTGTCAGATCCAGTTGCACTGTGGCCACTTTTGCCAAGCATCTCAGTAATACTTGCCTTTTGCACCAAATCCTGTGCACTACTTAGCACTAGCCCAAAAATGACCTTTTTCTTCTTTTAGGTTCCAGCACTAACTGCTCCAGGAAGCAGTCTTTTATAACATCAAGAAATTTGGTTTCTACATCCTGGCCAGGTGTTAGACTGACCCAGTCTATTTGTCTAGTTGAAGCCCCCCATTATTACTGCATTTTCTGCTGTTGCAGCAGCTCAACTTCCTTAGCATTTCTAGCTCATTACTGCGGTCTGGGCGTCAGTAGTATATCCCTAGACACACTTTTTTTTTTCTATTTAAATCCAGGATTTCTATCCACAAATATTCTATAGTACCTCTCATATCAGGTGAAAAATCTAACCTATTTGATTTGATGCAGTCCTCGATGCAGAGTGCCACTTCCCTACCAGTATGACCTACTCTGTGGTTCCTGTATAATTTGTATCCTAGTATTACAGCATCCCATTGATTGTCCTCATTCCATCATGTTTCAGAGATATCTGTTATGTCAATATCATGATTTACTGCTAAGCAGTCAAATTCCCCCACCTCTGATCTTCTAGCATTAGTATACAATCACGTGTACTTTTTATTGTTGCCTGGCTGGTTACTTGTGTGTCACCTTTTACTTGCTAAAGTTACTAACTTGTGCTTGTCTTCACGCTATTTCTTATCCCCATTGTTTACGGTGCATGTGTCAGTCTGAATGCAGTTCTGCACCTGCCAGCTTTCCCCCCATTTTGAGTTTAAAAGCTGTTCTACCACCTCTTTAATGTTATTTGCCAGCAGTTTGGTTGGCTTAGATGGAGACCATCCCTTCTGTACCGGCTCCCCTTGTTCTAAAAGGTCGCCCAGTTCCCAATAAACCTAAACCCTTCTTCCCTGCACTGTCATCACACTCATGCATCAAGTCTCTGGAGCATTGCCTGTCTACCAGGGTCTGCATGTGGCACTGGAAGCATTTCAGAGAATGCTATCATAGTGGTCCTGGACTTCAACCTCCTACCTAGCAGACTAAATTTAGCTTCCAGGACCTACCAGCTACCCTTACCTACATGGACCATGACCACTGGCTCTTCTCCAGCCCTTCCTAGCAGTTTATCTACACATCTTGAGAGGTCTGTTTCCTTTGCACCTGGCAGGCAAATCACCATGCAGTCCTCTTGGAGGTCACAAACCTGGTTATGTGCTTAATAATTGAATCCCCTACTACCAACTCCTGTCTCCTTCTATCCTGTGGGGATCCCTCCCTTGGAGGAATACCCGTGGTGCAAGAGGATGCTATAATATTAGCTGGAAGGTCCCATCTAAGAGAGTTTCTCTTCTTCCCAGCTTCATGTCCTCGATCCCTGATGCACTCATCCTCCTCAGCAGCATGGCACTTGCTACAGTGGAGGTGGGACTGCTCTACTATGTCCCAGAAAGCTGCATTTATGAATCTCTTTGCCTCCTGTAGCTGCTCCAGTTCTGCCACCCTAATCTGGAGAGAATGCACTTGCTCTCTCAGAGCCAGTCCTAGCACCAGGTGCGCACATATGGAACTTGCCCCCTGGCAAGTAATCATACATGCTGCACCTGGTACAATAAACTGGATAGCCCCTGCCCTGCTGCTGGACTTCTACCTGCATACTTTTTAAAAGCGTTGCACTTAATCGCTCCAATAATATTTCTTTCCTTCCATGTATGGAACAATGGGAAGGCTAATGATCAGTATGCAGTGATGCAGGGGAGGTGGAAGGGTAAGAAGTGGCACCTGCCTGGGAGAGTCAGGCAGATGAGGGAAACCCAGCAGATGTCTGGGATACTTTGAGAGTTGCTGAAGGGGGACACTGGGAAGAGTGTGCTGGAGTAAATGGGAAGAGCTGATGTTATTGTGCCAAGGGAAGCAAGCAGGATAGGTAATCTTCAATGCTGACACCAGGGTAGGCCTGGTGCACTCTTCTCTTTAGGTAATTATCCCCAAATGTCTGCTACGTGCATGACACTCAGGTTTGTAGGGACTCATCTCCTCTCCACTAATTTCTCCAGTTCCAATGGTTTTTCAGTCAAATTGTGAACAGCAAGTTTTAGGGCAGTGGTATCTAACCTTTTTAGACTTGAGGCACCCTTCATTAGATTCAAGGCATCTATTAAAAAAACTTATTCTAGTGCTTGCCTCCTTGCAGGGGCAGGGATGGGCAGTGGGGCAGGGGAACAGCTAGGCAGGGACTGAGCCTGTGCTTTATCCCCTCGCACCTCAGAGCACCCTTCAAAAGATCTTGCAGCACCTCTAAGGGCCCTGGCACCTTGGTTGAGAATCACTGGTTTAGGCCAGTGGTGCCCAATCTTTTCACTCTGTGTCCCAGATGTGCAGTGCCAGGTTCTTCTGTGGCCTGGATCCAGCTGATGGGCCTGATCCAGCTGCAAGGCCCCAACCTTGATCCAGATGCCTGGGGGCAGGCAGAAGTGGCCCTAATCTGGATGCCTCCAGTGGAACAGCCCCAATCCTGACATGGAGCTGGGGTGTGGGGGGCATCTCGGTCCTCCTACTTATATCCAGGGTTGGGGTGGGATGAGGCAGGGCAGGGAAGGGCAGCCCTGATCTGGACACATGGGAGCCACTCCCTCTTCCACTCTCCCATCTGGACAAAGCAGCCCGGCTCCAATCTATGTGTGTGTGGGGGGGAGGCAGTAGGAGCAGCTGGCCAGATCCAGATGTGGAAGTGGGGGTGGGGGTTAAGGCACCCCCTTTGCTGCAACAACCCCTGCCAAGTTAGACCCAGCTGCATGCAGCTGCCCCCCCTGCCAATTTTTCCCACCTGCAGGGGAGCCCGCCTGTCACGGATCTGGCCCGCAGGCCAAAGGGTTAGGTACCCCCAGCTACATGGGGCCTGCTGGGTGGTAGCAAGAACCGGGGTGGGGTGGGGAGGGGAAGGGCAAAGGCAAGCAGGGACAGACGCCCCCAGGAATAGGCGTCCCATCCCCCCAGCCTCACCCGCCCTGAGGAGGCTCGCACCCAGCATCTCCTCAAGAGCACCCCGTCCCTCCCCCCAGCCACGCGCTACCCAGCTCCTCTCGCGAGATCTCGGGCCCCGCAGCACCCGGCAACTTTTCAAATGCGGCCGGCGGAGGAGGCGTCACCCCCCGCGCCCCCCCGGCCC
>NW_017728950.1:11389601-11398384 GCF_001723895.1 Crocodylus porosus | reverse complement strand
TGGACCCGTCGGCTGAGAGCCCGGGGGAGCCCGAGGCGCCCGGCTACCCCAACGGCGGCGACACGGTGCGCAGCGAGGGCAGCATGGTGTCGGGCGGCGCCGGCGGGGCCCCGCACTACTGCTACGACACGCACACCAACACCTACTACCTGCGCACCTTCGGTCACAACACCATGGACGCCGTGCCCCGCATCGACCACTACCGCCACACGGCCGCCGAGCTGGGCGAGAAGCTCATCCGGCCCAGTCTGGCCGAGCTGCACGACGAGCTGGACAAGGTGAGGCGGCCCCGGGACCGGGGCGCTTGGCAGGCGCCTGCCTCCGCGTGGCGAGGCGGCGTGGGGCCGGCTGAGCGCATCCCTCATTCTGCCCTTACCGGCTGCAAGGGACCTGCAGCGGCATGTCCCGCCCCTCATTTTCCCCGAGGCAGAGAGATGCAGCTGCTGCCGAGCCGGCAGAAGACTTGGCAGCTTCCCTGGGCAACATGTTCCTCATCCTGCTGCTTTTGTGGCTTTGTGCATCCCTTGCCCTCCCTTTCCAGGCTGGAAGGGACCTGCAGGGTCTTGTCTATCCCGGTAGGCGCACACTGGGTTTCCCCAAGGCAGAGATCTGCAGCTGCTTCTGAACCGGCAGATTTCACAGCTTCTCTCAGCATCTTGCTGCTTGTCCTGCTGCTCTCACAGTTACCCAGTCTTGACAGGCACTTGAATCCACATGGGGGGGCAGGAGGGAGCTGTCATGGGGCTGGGTGCTTTGTGCATCCCTCATCCTCCCTTTCCAGGCTGGAAGGGACCCACAGGGTCTTGTTCAGCCCCTTGCTTTCCCCAAGGCAGACAGATGCAGCTGCTACTGAACTGGCAGAAGATTTGGCAGGTTCCCTCGGCATCTTGTTCCTTGTCCCGCTGCTCTCACAGTTACCAAGGGTTTTTTTTTTCTTCTTTTCCCCCCTGAGTTCGGATCTCAATGCACCTGTCTCTAGCTCAGTGCTGCTGCAGAGCAACATCCCTGAAATGAGTGGAGTTTTTGAGAGGGAATCGGACTCACTCAAATTTTGCATTGTGTTATTAGCATTATATACACAGACAGGTGGCTGGTGCTGGGGAGATGCTCAGGAAGCGAGAAGGCTTGAGCAGGTGACTTCCTCTGACCTGTCAGCCCTCCTCACGAGGGTTCCTGCGCGCCCCCGCCCCCCCTAGTGCTGCCCTACTGAGCTCTGGACGGCTCCTGGGAGGAGGGAGAAGGATGCCTTGCTGCGGTCCATCTTTCCCTTGCTTGCCTCATTCCCTTTCATCATTAAGCCCTTGGAGCCGTGTCGCTGCCAGCTTCCCCTGTTTTAGAGCAGCTGGCATATTTTCAATGGCATATGACAGTAAAAGGGTCAGCAGCTCTGCTTAACAGATGCTCTAATTCACATAGGAAGTAAATTTGTCCTGGGTGTGATAGAGGTCAGAGCCAGCATACATTTACGGGGTCCCCCCGGTGCTGTTTTCTGGGCAAATGAATGCTTGGTGGATGAATCTGGTCTAGATTTTTCTTGGCTTTGGAAGCCCTATTTGAAGACTACTTTTGCTCTAGATCACAATTGCAGTGTTTGCATTATGTCTTATTAAAATGCCTTGGATGGGGGGTAGTAGGGGAAGGAAGTCTTAGGTTTCTTAATCTCTTTTTTCCATTCAAGTGCCCTGTATTAGCAGCTGTCTTTCCAATAGTAAGTTACTTCAGACGAAATAATGCTTTCCTTTGTACTGGTAATTGATGCATACCACATAGCTATAGCCATTTCTGTTCTCTTTCCCTGTATATTTCTAATAGAATTCTTACCTGACTTCCTTTTAAGGCAAGGTTCTCCATTGCCTTAAGTTTAATGTCTCTGAGTTGTGATGCTAGTTTGTTTAGCCTGTACTGCTGATCAGTTTCTGAATTTTGCAGGTTTGTACCCTTCGCTGCAGACCGTTGCAGGAGTTGGGAACAACACACTTGCAGGCAAGGTTGTACGAGGCATAGTTCTGGTGGAAACTATTGCTTAAGTTCGAAAAATGTCAAGGCAAGGAAAGGCATGATATCCAGTAGTTTCTAAGAGTGAAGTCTTGATGTACTTCCCTCATTCCACCTCTGTCCTGTCTGCCTCTCCACCCCACCCCTTCCCCCATTCCTCTACTTTTGGAATCCAGGTAAATTTTGCTATTGCCTTTAGGAGGCTGTGCTTTTGGAGGAAGGTGTCAAGATCTCAGCTTGACATGTTTCCTACCCATAATGCTAAATGTTATGTAGTTTATAACAGGTTTGAATGTCATTCCTGTTTTAACAAATGTAATGTTAAAACCTACAATCAAAGTCCATTTATATGGAAATACTTTGTGCTCCCCTGAAATGCTGTAGATTTAATATATCAACTACATAAAAAAATCCTTAAACTGTTTTTCATTATTGGTCTGTTTTAGTTTCTCCTATCTTTCCTTACTACGTACATCATTCTTATAAGCTGATTATCTAGAACCAGTGAGACGTTGATAATTTTCTTCTTTTTTGTGGCTTTTCATACATACTGGAATATAATGTGTGTTATTTTTCATTATATAACACACGTGTGTTTGTGTGTGTGTGTGTGTGTTTGTGTATGCATCTATGAAAATTAGCAATGTCTCACTGTTTCTAAATAATCAGGTATATTCTTTTTTGCAAGCTAAGGTAAATGACACCTTGTAGATTTGGAAGCGACAGCAACACTCAGAACTGGGATCTCTCTCTCTCTCTCTTAAGAGCATAGTGATTGAAGAAACTACTTTGTTCTCAGTCAACCACCCATGACCTTTTGGTATTCTGAAACAGCATCAGTTTTAAACAGCCACAACATCTAAAACACTTCAGCAGGAAACCTAAGTCAAATTCTGTTTTGAGATGTCACCCTGACTGGGTAGTGGGTGAGAAGGGGAGGGGATGTAGGAGCAGTGTGTGGAGGTAGATAATATTTTTATAGTTAGATTGCTCTAATTAGGCCAAAACAAAAGCAGATAACTCAAACTTGTTAACTTCATAAGTTGTCATGTAGTATTTGTTGTGGATGTGTCTGTTGCAGGGAAGCTTGGTCTTGAAAAAAGTTGTGTGTTTAAAACTGAATGGGAGTCTGTGGTGGTCTGATAATTTTAACTTTTATTAAAGTGTGGTGCTCATAGATGTATGCAAATGCTTAAATTTAAATTCTTTCCACTGAATCGCTTAGCCCCTAATGTAGTATGTGTTGTCTTTACAGTGCTTAATAGATGCTAACAGGTGCATCCTCCTAACGGTGAGGGTAAGCATTAGCCTCCATTTTAGAGATATGGAAAAGGAGGTGTGTTTTGCAGTCTGTGGCATTTAATTTGTGTGGAAACCAATATTGGAAGTAAAGTGTTGTAAATAATTGTACAACTATGGCACAAAGTGCCTGTGGGGTTTTTTAAATCTTTCTCCATGATATGAATACTATAACCACATCCTACAACTACATGGCTGCCTTCAGGTCACATAATATGTGCCTTTTAAACCAGAGAGATGTCATGCTTAGAAGCAAATGGCACAATGGATTTTGTATATCTTGCTTGTAAATACCTCTGCTTTAAGGAGGGGTGGGAGACCCCCAGCAGTGTTGGGTGTTCTTGTCTTACTCAAAACTCAGGCCTCTACATGGTGGTTGGATTACCTGTGCATATTTCAGCATGCAGTCAGTGAAGGCTCAGCTGTAGGCTTCAATACAAAAAGTTTCAGTAATAACACTTCAGCCAAAGGTATGGCTCAAAATAACTATAGCATACACAAATGCATAAGGCAAAATTTAGTGGCACACCTGGTGTCAACTGTCATAGTGTCACTAAGGTCAGTTTGTTAGCTGAAGGTCTACCCCAGGAGGCACAAACATCTGAAGTGCTACAGGAACTGTATTCATTCCTATCTTGGGCAAATGTTTTGACTAGTCTTAAACATGTCCCTTACTTAATATCAACATAAACTTAAAAATCTAGAAGCTTGTAATACCACACACATGCTTCTCTTCATATTGTACTTTTAACCATCAGATTGACTGACTGGGGTCCTAATAGTAAAGATCATGTCCAAAATAATCATCATGGGGTGGGGGGGAGGGGGCGGAAAACTAGGGAAGGAAAAAGTCACACATCTGTCTTCGCTTAACTTTTAGCTGGGACTCACACAAGCATTACTGTAAAAATAAAAATCACCTATGTAGTTTAGTTTTTCTTTTTCAATTTAAGATACTTTTATATCTAGGTTTCAGTACTTGTTGTTTGATTTATTTCTTGGGTTCTCCTACACAATACTCTGGTAGTGGGGGAAGCTGTATACAAATACATATAATATCCTGTTTCTGGTTTCATAATTTTAATGTAACTGGGAGGAAGGTTGTACCTAAAAATAATGTTGAGGCTTATAAAACTTACTGTTGTTGGGAATATATGGTATGTAAATTGATTAGATTAACACTCTTAGTCTGTGGAAATAGGTTCCATGTAATACAGTCTGGGTTTGAATTTGGAAACAGATTACTGGTTGTCAGCATCACTCTCAGAGGTTAAATTAATGGACGAGCTGCCTTCAACTACAATCTTTTTGACATTTAAATTGACCTACAATGTGCTACATGCTGAATTTGTCAGATGTCCTTTCTTTAGTTAACTACTGTTTAGGGGAGGTATCTGAATTTAGCTGTCACCTATGAGTGGATTGCTCTATCCTGTGATGATCTGATTAGCATGAATTTTTTTAGAACACACTTTTTTGATGGTGTTACTTTAAGGTGCAAGAGAAATTATTTAGTGTTATTATGCTAGTTGTAATCTTAATTTAAATACTGTTTAGTCTAAATGCTGATCTGTTGAGAGAGGTCCAAAATTTGAAGGAAGGCTGAAAAGGGATGAGGGTACTGCAGAAAATTTGCATATGGTATGGAACCTGTTGACACAGGCTTAAAAAATCATAGTGGGGAAAACTACTTAATCATTTTTGTTACGTCTTTTTTTACTGAGGGAGGAGGAGAGAATTGTACAAAGTTATATTGGTGTTCTTGTTACTTGTAGGAAATTGTATGGTATGCTCTCACTGAAAAGAAGAGACTATGCTCCTCTATCATCTGGGTGGGGAAATGCACACACATACTTTGTTTAGGTGCATGAACCAGTATCTTACTTCATACTTCGCCAATACCATTTTATTTCCAAGTTAATGTCTGCTTCTTGCAGGATTCAGCAAATACCTCCAGACGCAACATTTCCCCCCACACCCATAATTTGGGAGGTTTAGGGGCAGCTCCATGTACCTTACTTTTTAACTGTAAAGAAGTTAACCTTGAATATCACATAATTTTCAATTACGTCTTTAACCAAGATGCTGTAGTCAGCAAGAAGGTTTATATCCCTAATTTCACAGCTACAATGGCACTCCAACCCCACTTCATCAGGCAGCATAGTTCTAAACCGAAGAATTAATTGTGCTATATACAGTGCTTCTGTTTCAGAACTTTAATGTATAGTTGTTTCAGGAGTGCTCGAAATGAAGATGGTATTGTCTTAGGTTTGTTCAGAAACAGTTTCTCTTGGGATAACATTTAAACCTCTTAAATTTTAGAAGAAATTTTTTTTTTAAACAAATGTGAAATGTAATTCTTCTTTTTAGTGTTCAAATGTGAACTCTAATGCCACTTTGCTTGACTCCTTTGGGGCACTGGTAACTGGTTAGTATGTGAAGCAAGCCCTCTACTGGTAGCTGTGGTCTCATTTCTATCCAAGTTGTTTTCAGAAGATTCCATCCAGTTTCTTTGAGGTAGGAGGCCACAGAAACAGGAGTGGTCAGAGTAGCAAAAATATACCAAAATGAAGTTGTGGGATACAAGAAGTTGCAAGAATTGCCTCCGTTCAGAAGAGAGGTGGGTAGATAACTGGAAATCTGACAGGGTGGATTGTTGGCTTTTTTTTTTAATTTTTTTTTTTTTAAAGCAAATAATATGACTTGCTGACTAATTGTGATTAGTGTTGATTTATACTTAACCTTGGTACATATAAGCCTTACATTATTTCATTTTTAAATGTGCATGGGCAAAGCATGTTCTTCTTAGGCAATCATGTAACTTTTAACATATTTGTTCAGATTTTTAATTTTTACCTCTTAGAGAATGGTGAACATTTGAGTCTAGTTAAGCTTACATCATTCTTCCTCCTCCCCTCCCCCATTGGTACTGGGCATTATTTGAATGGGAATGGAAATTCAGTTAAAATGCACAAAAAACATATTAAGAACTTTTTTCCCTATTGGGAACTTAGCACCTAAAGGGACCTCCTGGGACACTGAGTTCAGTCTGTGTTACGTTAGGTGACCATGTCATAGTTAGTAAAACCTTTTCTCACATCTGAAGGGTTCGTCTGCACTACTTCCATTGGAAAGCTGTTTATGAATCTTGTTTCTCTGTCTGCTGGAAATCAAAAGGCTTGTAACCTAAACTTATTCAGGGCCAGTCAATAGCCACTTGTAATTTGGCCAGCTTTGTGTGTTAGCTTAAGTAGCTCTCTTCCTTCCCCAGCATTTACCCCAGATATGCACTTAGAGCAATCCTGTCCCCTTTCTTTCAGCCTTCATCCTGTTTGTCATAAGGTCTTTTGCCTCCTGTAAGATGGGTGTCCATTTCCTGATCATTCGGGTTTCCTTTTTTTATGTTCCATTTTGTTTGAACTTTACTTGAACATTGACTGGGACTGTGTTTGAGTTGAGGGGTCTCACCAGTGCCATAAATAATTACTTTACTACTCCCTTATTTTTATTGGAAATGACTAGCCTGATGTATCCTAGGATCATATCTGTGTCTCTCTACAGTTACATTATGTTGGCTGTGTCCTACAGTAAGCTCATCTTTCCTTTTGTTTGTAACTCTTGACATACAGCAGGAGCTTTTAGTTTCAGTAGGAGTCCTATCCTGATTCTGTTAAATTTTATCTTATGTTTGTTATGATCGGAAGAACTGGATGACATTAAAAACTATGACTTGTTGGTTGTCCCCTGTATTGACAGTGTCTCTGAATATTTGGTCAGAGATGAAACTTTGATAGCGGAAGCCCATCTCTTCCCATTCTAAGACTGATCCTTGAGGAACTCCAGTAAGAACATCCACCCAACCAAAAGTTTCCTTCAGCACAACTTGTTGTCTCCCTACTTCAGCTTCTCAGCCTTATTCGGATGAGCGTGGCTGTGTGGCATGTGGTGCTGCAGACACACCACATACCGCACATTCAGTTGCTCTTTGCATTATAGATGTTAGGGTTGGAAGGGACCTCAATAGATCATTGAGTCTGACCCCTGTGTAGGCAGGAAAGAGTGCTGGGTTCAGATGACCCCAGCCAGATGCCTATCTAACCTCCTCTTGAAGACCCCCAGGGTAGGGGAGAGCACCATGTCCCTTGGGAGCCCATTCCAGATTTTGGCCACTCTAACTGTGAAGAAGTTCTTCTTAATGTCCAGTTTAAATCTGCTGTCTGCTAGCTTATGGCCATTATTTCTTGTAACCCCCAGGGGCACCTTGGTGAGTAGAGCCTCACCAATTCCCTTCTACGCCCCCATGATGAATTTATAGGCAGCCACAGAGTCGCCTCTCAACCTTCTCTTGTGGAGGCTGAAGAGATCCAGGTGCCCTAGTCTATTCTTGTAGGGCTTGGCCTGCAAGATTTTAATCATACGAGTTGCCCTTCTCTGGACCCTCTCCAGGTTATCTACATCTCTCTTGAAGTGTGGCGCCCAAAACTGGATGCAGTATTCCAACTACCCAATAGAGGGGAAGTATCACCTCCTTGGTTCTGTTTGTCACGCATCTGCTGATGCATGATAAAGTGCAGTTAGCTTTGCTGATGACTTCATCACACTGGCAACTCATGTTCATCTTGGAGTCCACTAGGACTCTGAGAGCCCTTTCTGCTTCCGTGCTGCCGAGCAGGTCATTTCCTAGGCAGTAGGTGTGCTGAACATTTTTCCTCCCTAGGTGCAGCACTTTGCATTTCTCCTTGTTAAATTGCATTCTGTTTTTTCTCTGTGCATTTGTCCAACCTGTCCAGGTCTGCCTGTAGTTGTTCCCTGCCTTCTGGTGTGTCCACTTCTCTCCGCAGTTTTGGATCGTCTGCAGACCTGGACAAGTATACTTCACTCCCTTGTCCAAGTCACTGATGAAGACATTGAAGAGTATCGGTCCAAGGACCAAGCCCTGCGGGACCCCACTGCCCATGTCCTTCCAGGTCAATACTGACCCGTCCACCACCACTCTCTGGGTATGATCCTCTAGCCAATTTGCCACCCACCGGACTCTGTAATCATTCAAGTCACAGCCTCTTAATTTGTTCACCAGTATGGGGTGGGATACCATGTTGAAGGCCTTCCTGAAGTCTAAGTAAATGATATCTACCCCTACTCCTGCATCCAGGGGTTTTGTAACCTGGTCATAAAAAGAGACTAGATTAGTTGGGCATGATCTACCTGCTATGAACCCGTGCTGGTTTCTCCTCAGCATAATTTTTCCTGCTGGGCTCTTACATATATGAACCTTAATAATCTTATCAAAGACTTTACCAAGGATGAAGGTGAGACTGCCTAGATCCTCCTTCCTCCTCTTCTTGAAAATAGGGAACACATTGGCCCTTTTCCAGTCCTCCGAGACCTGGCCCATGTGCCACGAGTGCTCAAATATTCTTGCCAGTGGCTATGCAATGACATAGTTTCATAGTAGGGTCGGAAGGGACCTGAGCAGATCATCAAGTCCG
>NW_017728950.1:11366313-11389089 GCF_001723895.1 Crocodylus porosus | reverse complement strand
TCAGTGTTGAATCCCATCCTATTTTCATCTGCCCACCCCTGTAACCTGTTTAGGTCTGATTATAGCCTATTCCTTCCTTCTAGCATGCCCACATCTTAGTGTCATCAGCCAGCGCCTTCAGTACCCTTGGATGGAGCTCATCTGGGCATGCCGACTTAAACGCATCTAGTCCTTCCAAGTGACTCTGTACCATCTCAGGGTCAACACTTGGTAGTCTGGTGCTCTGCTGTTGTCTTTCTATGATCCCATTGTAAGACTTGTTTTTGCCCCTTGTTTAGGAACACTGAGGCAAAGAACTCATTGAGGAATTCAGGCTTGTCCCCACTGTCTGTCACCAATTGCTTTTGCCCATTCATTAGTGGTCCTATACTGCCCTGGGCCTTCCTTTTGCTCCATGAAAAGGAGTAACATTTTTTGTTAACTTGGGATGCCATCCTCAGCTCCATGGTAGCTTTGGCCTGTCTAACTGCCTCCCTACAAGCACGAGCAGAAGAGGTATATTCCTCTTTGGTGATCTCTCCCTGTTTCCACTTTTTATGTGCTCCCCTTTTGGCCCTTAGTCTGCCCTGGATTTCTCTGGTCAGCCAGGAAAACCTCTTGGCCCCTTTTCCCCCGCATCGGGATTGTCTCTCTCTCTGTGCCTGAAGGATTGCTTCCTTAAGGAAGTGGTCTCCAAACTTTTTTGATTGTGCACCCCTATCAGTAAAAAATTTTTGATTGTGCACCCCAATATATGTATATTTATTTATCTATTTATAGATTATATACACGTACTACTGCACTAATATATTATGTACATTATAAAACATACCCAAAAAATAGAAATTAAAAAAGGATGAGATACAGAAGAAATAAACTATTTTTTAAAATTTTTTATTTTACTTTATTAACGGTACAAAAAACCTTTTTCTAAATTATTATTTAGTGGTAATTTTTTTTTTAGTGAGAGCAATGTGATTGAATATGCTGCATTATTTTTGAAAATCTTGGTTTAACACTTTGTGATCCAGCGATTTGAAGGCCTGGTTCTAAGTTCAGTTTATTTCGATACTTGGTTTTAATGGCTGTCATAACTGAAAAAGATACCTCACAATGATATGTAGATCCAAATGGAAGAAGTGCATCATTGGCTGCACTTACTAAATCATGATACTCATTTTTCAATCCCATCCACCAATTATGCAAAGATTTTTGTTGAAATTCGGCTAGTAAATTTCTGTCTTCCCTGATGTCAATCAGTTGTTCTTGCAAACTAATCGGAAGGTGTTGTATTTTTTATATTTTTAACAAATGAGTTCAGAACCCACTGGAACTCTTCATTTGGAAGATTTTTAAACTGGTTAGAAAATTCTGTTTCCAAGTTTTTTAAGTGTGCAGATATGAGAGTTTTTATAGGTGACACACTTACGTCATTTTCGTCAACAAAATCACATAGCGATGGAAACATTTCCAAACATCCATTTTCAAAATGCTCTCTGTAGCATGAATTTATTTTAAAAAACACTTACTTTTTCACTTGTTGTTAAAACGTCATCTTTACCTTGAAGGGACAGATTAAGCGTGTTTATTTTTTCGAAAATATCTGCTAGGTAGCATACTACTGACAGCCGTGTCATCACAGAAAAGGTCAGCAAATATGGAACACTTGTGTTTTTGTAAAAGAAAAATGCATAACTCATCTTTAAGTTTGACAACTCTTTTAAGCACTTTGCCACGAGATAACCAGCGAACCTCTGTGTGGTACAAAAGATTTTCATGGTCACTCCCCATCTCATTACAAAGTATTGTAAAGATTCTCCTATTTAAAGGTCTTGCTTTATAAAAGCAACCACATTGATAACATCCTGTAGCACTTTGTGCACTTCTGGCTCCAACTTCTTTGCTGCAATAGCTTGCTTGTGAATGATGCAGTGAATGAATTTCACATGTGGTGCTATCTCTGTAACCTTACCCCGGAATCCTTCTTTTATTCCAGTCAAAGCAGCCGTTCCATCAGTGGTTACACTTGCACGGTTTTTCCATGAAACATTTTTATTAAAGAAGTCATTTACTGTTGAGAAATATATCTTCTCCAGTACATCTTTCCTTTAGTGGCTCACAAAAAAGTAGTTCTTCATGTATTTCATTATTGAAACAGAATCTGGCAAATACCATAAGCTGAGATATGTTAGAAACAAACATCTGTACTTTTATCCAACTGTATAGCAAACCTCCCACACTGCGTAATTTGTTCTAATACTTGTTTCTTCAAATCTTCAGCAATGTTTTCTGTGCATCTTCCAACAGTATTTGCTGACAAAGGAATGCATTTTAGTTTGTCGCCATATTGTTTTCCGTATATTATTTCAGCCATTTTTACTGTGGCAGGAAGAGCAAGTGTTTCCCCAATGGTATGTGGATTTTTGTCTTTTGCTATTAAGTAAGAAACCTCAAAAGAGGCTTCTAAACATTTATCATTAAGTTTAGTGAAATTTTGTAAAGTACTGAATTGAGTATCGCATGACTTTAAACATTGCTGAAAAAATTATAGAGGTTTGTCTTCATCTTCTGGTTGCTTAGTTTTTAAATGTCTTGCTAATTGTGATGGCTTCATACTATCATTAGCTAATATCTCAAGGCACAATATACACTTAGCGCAAGGTTCATCATTAACGGTAATGGATGTAAATCCATATTTCAAATAGTGTTTTTGATAATTTCTAATTTTTTTTGGCCAACTTCTTGTCAGATCTGATTAGATCGTCGTTGTTTTTACCTTGTAATGTGGTTGACGAAGTGCTTGTACTAGGAGTAGGAGAAGTGTCAGCTCTGCCATTTTACTGCTGTTCACTTGTGCTCGCATTATTAGTATTATCTTCAATCTGCAGTTCCTTTTGCAGGAATCTTTTTAAGCCACTTGTCTATTTTGTGAGGGTTAGTTTAGTTAAAACTAGATAATATAATTTGTAAATCCACTTAACTGGGCACACGTAAACTGCAATACGTCACAATATGCCGAAAACGAATAAATACTTCTTCCCTCAGGATACCTCACATACCGTACGTGACACGTGACTGTCCAACATAAGGACTGAGTGAGGGTGCCAGTGTCGAACTGTATATTAAATATTAGTAAAGCTTAATTTCTTAATTTTTTTAGATAAATAAATAAAATTCAATTTCTAATATTTTCTTTGCGGACACCCTGGAATGCATGCACCCCACTTTGGAGACCACTGCCTTAAGGCACAGCCACCCTTCCTGGGCTCCCATCTTGCCAAATCTCTTACTCTGCAGTGCATCATTGACTAAGCACCTGAGCTTGCTGAAGTCAGCCTTCCTAAAGTTTAGCACTTCCACCCCACTAGTTACCTTTCCCACTCTGTGCCTTACGGTGAATTATTTAGGGGTCAAAAAAAATGCACAGGAAAAAAAAGAAGTGGAGTGGCACATGTGGTGGCAGTATGTGCTGCCCAGAGCTGGAGCCTGGCTGGCTGGAGCCATACTCTGCTGCCAGCTAGGCTCTGTGTGGCAGGATCGCTGCTGCTGCAGCCCTGGGAGGCCCCCAGCACCCCAGGTAAGGAGGTAAGGCTGCTGGGGCCAGTCGAGTGCTGGCACCAGGCTCCCCTACCCACCCAGGGTAACGTGCCACACACCAGAGCATGCATGGCACAAGCATTCCCTGGATACAACTAGCAGTAGCACAAGGTGTACTGGCACTAGTTGGCCCTGGGGAAACAAATGTCCACGTATGTCTGGATGAAGGCCTCCGGTTTGTCATAATACCACATGGAAAGTTAAATTGATTAGATCTAAATCCATATTTTTGGCTTAAGTTCCATTTCCCCTTCCCTGACAAGGACAAATATTGAATTCATCAGGGCAGACTGTTCTAGCATGACCTGGGCTGTGTTTTATCCCACGGTCTTTTAGCTCCTTGTCTTCAACTGTGCTGGGGTCAGACTAGTGCATGTGTAAGTACACAGATGACTTTCACCCTCCCCCCTCCCTTTTTTATTATTTAAAAAACAAAAATGAATATTGTGTTTACTATTCACCACAGATATAGTACCACCCTCCTACTCCCTCTCCTTGCATAATGTTTTAAGCATCCTTGCTTCTGATCTGTAATTGCATATACTTGTTCTTTCACTGTTTGGGGATGAAAATTCTCCAGTTCTTCCAAGCTGAATGTATCAGTGTCTTCTGAGTTTTACTTTCATTTTCTTATGTTTGTGCACTCCACATGGTAAGAAGCTTGAGTTCCATCTAAAGAAAAATGAAAGCTGAAACAAAAGTTAACAACTGATAGAATAGGTTGTACATTTTAACAAAGGCATTACTTGGTCAAGTCCTCTGCCCAACACAGCTTAATACGGTATCTGAGAGAAGCAAGCAAAATCCTTCCATCTTAAAAATAAACTGTTTCTGCTAATAAAACTACTTGATCTGGGGTTTGGAGTTCAATCTTCCCTACCTTTTAAAGGCATTCTGTTTTAATCCAGGAAACGTAATATTCCAGATAGCTGTTTTGCAGATGGATGTGGTGAAAACATCTTGAAACAGTCTTGTGGTATAGTTGTACCTTGATTTACAGAAACTTATTATATATCCCTCTCATACCAGGCTGGTTATGTCATAGTGCTGCAAAATAGACACGTGTTTAGAGGGGGATCTTAAGAGCTTCGTTGGGATGGGTAATGGAAGAATATTGACAGGATATTAGGATCCTTATCAGGGTTTGGCTATGGCTGAAAAGCTGTAAGAGAAAATAAAGTACTTCTTTCAAGCTGTTTTGTTCAGCTGTGTTTGACAAGTTCTCTAGCTTGACTCCACATTTCTGAGATGCATAGATGAAGCGAGATCTGCCTTTGTTCAGCACTTGAAACCTGGGGTAAATTGCCCAATTCTTAATGGGTGATGTATCCTTACTAGGTGTCAGTGTTAACTTGCTACACATCAGATCACATAAGAAATGTGAAAGGAGATGAAATCGATATCTGTGTAAGGAGCTTTGTATATTGGCTGTACTTGCAAGTGGGCTTGCTTAGAGTATTCTTATTGGGTTTCTTCTTGCTTGGGAAGTCTAGTAGGAATTTAGAGCTCCCTCATTCTTGAGGCTGAGACGAGGCCATCCTCATGCCTAGTGTGGCACTAAGACTCTCAGGAAGCCAACTTCAGTAGCCACAAATCTTCATGGGCTGAAGGTACCTTCAGACCAGAGAATGTGCATGATCATATTTTGAATATATCTGCAGTCTTCTATCAATGGTGTCTCTTGTCAGCAGAGCTTATTTTCATGGGAAAAGCTTGGCAGAGTACTCTTTTTCTAATGTGTATTCCCATCGTCACTGAGTGAAGAGGTATTTTGGATAGCTTTGCAGTACTTTAAGTACTGCATCTGTATTAGGCTGCAGTAGGTAGAAATAGCTGTCTGAGTAGTTGCAGCTGAGTCTTAAGTTGGAAAAACAGCATTTTTTGAGCCAAAGAGAAGTCCTATTTAGGCTACATTGCATTTCCTGCAAATCTTGTTATAATTTGGAGCATCTGAAAGACTCCTAACTTGATGGAGTTAACACATTTCTAAAAGCGCTCAAATCCCATGGCTTTTCATAGAATCATAGAAACTAGGGCTGGAAGGGACCTCAGGAGGTCATCTAGTCCAACCCCCTGCTCAAAGCAGGACCAGTTCCAAGACTGTCTAGCTGGGTCTTAAAAAATCTCCAAGGATGGAGAGTCCACAACCCCTCTGGGTACCCTGTTGTACTACTTTACTATCCTCCTAATGAGAGTTTTTTCATAATAGATAACTTATATTTCCTTTGCTGCAACTTGAGACCAAACCATTGCTCCTTGGTTTGTCATTTGCCACCGCAGTCTAGCTCCACCTGGTTTGTAACTACCCTTCAGATAGTTGAAGGCTGCTATTAATTCCTCCCCTTAGTCTTCTCTTCTCTTCTCCAGACAAAATAAACCCCAGTTCCCTCAGCCTCTCCTCATAGCCCCTATTTTCAATGGAATGCAAAGGGGCCCTTTGGCGATCAAATCCATTTTCAGCCTAACTGAAGGAATTGAAGGATTCCTTCAGTTACTTTAAATCCTTGCCCACAATAGAAAAGGGGGAGTTATGAAATACGAAGTGTGGCAGGGGTCTGCAGCGTTTTGGGCCAGGGTGTCAAACGCCCCAACATTGACTTCAGTGTCAACTGGCACCTTGACTTGGCATGCCAGGGGCAAGCAGAAGGGGAGCTCTGAGAGGCCTGATCCTCGCTGCTGGAAGTGGGTGGTGTGTGCTTCTGGGTGGATGGTAGGGGAGTGGCTGGGGTTGTATTGCCCTGGAGCTTCACAGGCATGCAGTTGGACCCTGGTGCAGCTGTCTGCAGCTTCCCAGCTGCCTGCCACAGCTGGCTTGGGCTCCAGGCAGCTGCAGCAGGCAGTGGGGCAGGTTACAAACAGCTTTACCAAGGTGTGAAGTCTTGGCACCAGCTTTGGCAGCAGCAGCCACATATGTGCCTCTGTGTGCACAGTGGAGATGTAGCCAGAGCACTGCAGCCCTGGCCCCTCCCTGCTACATACCCTGAGGCACGCCTGTAGCCACCACCACCGAACCTGGCTGGGGCTCTGGACCAGCAGCCTCCTGGCTGCCTGCAGCAGCCAGCTTGGACTCCGAGCAGCTGCTGCCTGTCATGGAGCCCACACTGCTTGCAGCCTCCCAGCTGCCTGCTGTGAGCAGCCCAGGTTCTGTGGCTGGCACCAGCTGCCCAGAGCCTGGGTCAGTTGTGGTGTGCTGAGCAAAATGGCCTTGTGTGCCATGCTCTGACACACGCATGCCAAGTGTTGTCAACCCCTGCCCTTGATACTGCCGCAAGAGGGAGGGAGGTAGCTGATGGATGCTTAGAAGATCCATGGGAAAGGACCATGCTATATGCTATAGAGGAAGGCTAAAAGCATCCAGTGTGCAAGTCGGATTGGGAGGTGGGGGGGGGAATCCCTAAATCTGGTCATTTGGTATAACCGAGTAGAAAAGCAAGACCTCCTAGCCAGCAACCCAAAAGCCAAGGTTTCCAATATTGGCAGGAGCATCTGTCTACTAGTTTAACTGTGGCCAGTGTCCCAACAGAACTTGGGTTTTTTTTCCTAAAAATAATACCCTGTATACTTACTGATTTCTGGCATGTCAGAAGCACCTTACATGGAGTGAAGACATTACTTGTGGGTGTGTTGTGTTTTCTGCTTATAATAAACTAATTGTCTATGACTAGCCAATATGGAAAGTGTCAAGATCAGAAAATGTTTATAGGATTGATTCTACAAAACTCAAATCAAACGAGTCCTTGTGCTTTTTTCTATCAGTATATGGTAGAATTGATTTCTCTTGATATTATGACCTTCCTTTGGAGTTTTGAGTAGAAAGCTTCATCCAGTGAGTAGTGGTTTGGAGGGGATGAGACAAAAGACAACAACTTTTGATGTCCTACATCAGAACTTGCTGACTTTCCCAGGTGTAGAGAGTACCTGTAACATCACCTGAGCATTGTCTTCCCTTGTCCATATATGTGATCGCTAGACTGCAGATTGGTTATTCCCCATATAATAGGAAAATATATTTAGCTAACTTGAGACCCTTACTACAAACTTCTATATGTCTAGATGCTTCCCCCACCCTGCCTGAGCAGTGCCTGCCCGAGCCCCTCCCTCACTGTGTGTGGGGGGAGGGGATTGATCTGCCCCCCTCCTTCCTTCCTTCCTTCCCTCTTCCCCTTCCACCACACTGGACTTACCAGCTAGAGGTAGCTCTCCATCTTGCTGGCTGTGCTCATTGCTGCCTGAGTGCTGTGCTGAGGCTGCCAAATTATCGGCCCCATTGGGCTGATATCTGATACAGCCAGTTTTCTTTATATCAGTATTGATCTGATATCAGACCGATGTATTGGTGCATCTCCAGTTTCAAATTAGTGTCCCCTGTTTGCCACCATGATAGAAAGCTGAGAGATTGTTTACCCAGATTTGATGTAAAATTATTAGCCTTTTTTTATAACTTGCCATTAGAATTACTTGGAAAGCTTTGTATTTCAATTGACTTCTGGGTAATCTAACATGAATCCAAGCAACTCTACCAACCTACTGGTCACAACAAATGAGGCTGTTCTCCCTAGTGAAATACTTATGGTTGGGCAATATCTGTATATGCTGGTAAATACTTAAAAAAAAATATGCATTGCCTTTTTTATATCTAGAAGAGACCAGATGAATCTTGGTGTAAGCATCTTAAACTTTGACTAGGTGATCTTGACGGAACCCTGTGTGTTTCTGCTTTTGGCGGGTGTAACGGTCTGGATTTTATTTTGTAGGAATAGTTTGGATTTCTTGCAGTATTCTTCATAGTGATGACAAGCACAGGAATCTTGTGGCTTGCTGCTGCTTTGGGAAGATGGAAGAAAAGAATGAGGATGAAGTCATATGTATGCAGTCAGACCATTCTCAACACCACTAAAGGCTTGTGTCTAGGGACGATGAGGAATTTAAAATGATGCCAGATCTACCTCTGATACTGGAGGTAATGGTGCACTAGCTAAAGTTTTGGCGTGCTTAAAATAGCATTCTTAAGCTTGCAGAGGAGACGGGGCTACATATTTCTCTATTCTTATTTTTCACATTATCTGGTGCTCAAAAGCATTTCATAGTGCCTGACATAATTTTTAACCTCTGAAGAACTCATCTCTTCCTGCCTTAGAAGGAGTGATTAGTGAGGTGAAATTTGTTGAGGGTGGGGGGGTGGGATGGGGAGGAATTGGTGGTTTTTGATCGGTTTATTTTGGGTGAAATTCAGGAGTTGCTGACTGTCCTGGGCTCTTGTAATGATGTGTGTCACCTCAATAAGCAGAATTTGGTACCATTTGGTTCGGTGTTTTAGTTTTGCTGTACGGACCTTGATTTCAGTGCTGCCAGTAAAGTTATACTTCAGTAAGGAAGTTAGGCACTTGAACATATTGGAGAGGGGTGTGAAAGGGAGCATGTGTCCCATGTGTGGAGTCTTGGTTTAATAATGCCTGCTAATGAACAGTTCTGGGCCAACCAGAGAGAGGAGTGTCAAATGCTGTGGTGGTTAAACTGAAGTTGATGCTTATTCAAGTTGCTTGGGTAGCTCAATGAGAAAATGATGTACCAAAAACAGATGGACCTGGATAGGGTGTGAGGGGAATATGGAAGTACACTTAAGCACCTTGATCTCCCAGATGGACTATATAAACATAGTGAAAGTTTCTGTGGTTGTGTAGGTACGCTCTGTTCCTGCTTTGAAGATAAAGTAATGCATCAGTATCTAGAGCCTGAAGCAATATTGGTGTCATTTGAATTTACTCATCTTGACTCAATGCCCAGTGAAATTTGTCAAAATTAACTATTTTGCAGCTGATCAGAGCATGTCAGAATCCTGTGACTAGCTGCACAGTTTTTTGTTTGTTTTTGTTTGTTTTTGTTTTTTTTAGGAGAGACCAATAAAAGTATCTCTTCCTGGAGCACTGAAGCTTTATACACTAGAACCAGGAGTTGGCACCTTTTCTGCATCTCCTTTCTCCTGCTCCCCACCCCCCCATCCCCTAATTTGAGGCTGAAGCTTTGGGGCTGCAGCAGTTAAGCTGCCTGTGATTAACCAGCCCTGTAGATATCTGGCCCCTCTGCAAAAAGGTAGGCATAGGCACAAGATAGCATCAGGAATTGCTGTGGAGTGGATGGACAGCAATGTGGATCTCTGCATACTGCCCAATTTCCCCCATGCTGTCTCAGCCCAGGTCAGACCTTCCTGACCTGAATTGGATCTGTGCAGGCCACATCTGGCCTGGGGATCTGTAATTTGTTGCCCCTGCACTTGGAACACAAGCTTTGGGCTCTGATACAGATATAGTGGACTTTACCTTTCCTTCCCTTGTAATGCATGGAAAAGAATATCTGGGGACCCTCACTGTAACTCTGAAGTGCTGGGATCATGGCTAAGTACTTGCTAGAAAACCACTGTCTCTAGTAGGTACTTTTCTGCTGACTAAGAAGGTATGTTCAGAAGGCAGCCTCTCATGATCATGCTATAGTAGACTTTCCACACACAACCAAGACTAGGCATATAAACAAAAAGCAAGCTAGGGTAGCACCATAAAGACCATCATGTGCAGAAAGGCATAAGCTTTTGTGAACTGGTTGGATGCTTTGTCAAAGATCTGGATATCTTAGAGTGTTGCTGAATTGCATATCTTGAATTTTGCGTGTGTGTGAAATCTAATATATATATTTTCCCCTAGCCTGGGGGAAAAATTGTCCTTTACTGGCTGTAATTCTTGGGGCTGGATCATGATGTAAACCAACATTTGCATGGACTTTTTGTTGGCTTTCAAAAGTTTTAAGATTTCTCAGTGTGGGCAGTCCTTGCTGTTTTCTCATTTTTAGAATTATTGGTTACTTTCTACTTAACCTTTTGTATATATAAGAACTATAACTTTGTCTTGTGTGGGAGATAAACAGATGGCGCACAATCTTTGAGGGAGAAGAAAAAACTTTCTCCTCCTGGTTGGTAGTCCACACTACAGGAAAAAAAAAAGCTTTTCTTTTAAGACTTAAGTGGTGGTGGTAATGAAAAAGCAGGTAGCATATCCTCAAGACTGCCACAAAAGATAATTTAGGTACTATCCATGCTAATGGAATACAAAGACTATCTTGTTATTTGAGCAAAGTTGTGTTGAATAACAATGTAAACTGGTCTCTAGCATGCCAGCCTGGGCAATGGCAATCAATCATCCAGACTGTTCAGTTTCAGGGTTTTAGCCAGATTCTTTCTTAGCATACACAATCATCACAAGCCAGAGGAAGCTTTTATCTTTCTAACCTGGAAAGAGGTAGTTGGAACATTAGCTATAGCTATAGCTATAGCTATAGTGTTACTCCTACCCCTACACGGCACAGTAGAGATGTTCCTCTTAATACACAAAGCAAAAGTGGGTTGCTTCTGGGAAACTTTCTAATGCTCCTAGCTTGGCCCTGTAGTGGGTCCCTCTTGCACATTGGGCAGCCTTACTTAAAACAGGTATGGCTGCTCCTTGGTTCTCCCCAGCCCTTACAGGGTGTGGGGAGGAAAGTGGCCTGATTAGAAAGAGACACTTATCCCTGGTCTCACCACCTTGGGGATAATAGGAGTTGCCAGTAATAGGAGTTTGTTTACAGTTTTTGTCAAAAGTATACAATAACGTGAGCAGTAAAACTTGTATGTTTTTAGCAAAAATTGTAGTAAGACTCTCCATTCTATCAGTTTTTACATTAAAGTAGAACATGGTGTATGATGAAATAAAAGACAAAATGAAGCAGCGGACAATATTTCAAAATTAATTCTATTTGATTTTTGGTCCTTATGCTTTGTGCAAGTAATGCAAATTCAGCTAAGAAGTATAGGACAAACTCCCAGTTGTTAGAGAGAAATCACTTTTGTTTTCTTCATTAATCCAGTATTTAAAATTTCCCACTAATGGAGGGATCAATTTTCATCTTATTTCTTCAGAGAATAAACAACACCACAAGTAGTGATTTAAGTAGACTATCTCATTCTTCCTTGTATTCAGACAAAAGAATATAGATCTGACACCACCTGACCATGACAACTGCAGATCTCATTAGCGTGAGTCTGTCTAGTTAGTAATGGCTCTTTGTGGTCTGTAGTTTTGTACCACAGACAGGTTGGTTCCTGGGCCAAGAGAGTGCTTTTTAAATCAAAAAAAGGAACTTTGAGTGTCTTTTACTGCCAGCATTCCAGTGTGCACACTGGCATCTTTAAGTCTTAAATTTGTGTCTTGTTTTAAATGGAGAGGAAATATTGGGTCACTGCACTTTCCAGGTCATTTGTTTGGAGAATATATATGTTTAACCAACTTTTGCCAAAAGGGGGAGGCTACTTGGATGTATGTCTAAGTAAGCAGTTTTTAAACTTTTTTTTTTAACTGAGGCCCCCCCGAGTTACAATTCTCTGTTCACACCCTCCAGCTCCAACCCATACAAAAACAGACAGCCACAATATGCTTTCGGTAAGCTTAACTCTTTGCATTGAGTTCAGCCATTTTAGCTTCTGCATTTTTGGTTTGGAACAGTATCTTTTGGCAATAAGTACCAATTTGTTTTTACCTCATAGTACAGTAAAAGCTTTATCCACCATGCATGGGTTAAGGGGGGTGCTGGTTATCTAAAAATTCCTGTTGTCTGAGAGTTATACCTATCAAGGAAGACAGGGGTGCAGCATGGCCACCCCTGCCAGGAAGAGCCCACCCTGCCCTGTGCAGAACCCTTTCCCCTCCCCTTCCCCTTCCCCTGCAGGTTTTCCCACCTGGAGGGGAGCATGCATGTGCTCAGCCCACCCAAAGTATTTTTCTTCCTCTGCCTATGTGGATATCAACTAGAAGGGCTTCCAGCAGCTGCTCTGTTGGCAGCATCACTAACTAATGTAAACAGTGAAATACTTGATGCGCATGTGGGATAGACTCAGCAAAGAGTCTGGTTGCTAAAGTGAGGATTTCTATTGGGGGGATACTGGAAATTCTGGTTAATAGAGTTAGTAAAATGCCAGTTAACACAGCTTTTACTATAGAATGAAAAATAGCAAACTTACCAGCAGAATAAGCTTCTGGCCAGAAGGTATAACTAATTATAATTATCCATGAACATTATCAGTTACACCAGCCAAAAGAATATAAATTTCCCTTTTATTGGTGCCAATCTGACATGCAGCTGATGTATTAGTGCACCTCTAATTGCTGGCTTAATTTAAATATATTGTAGCACCTGTGAAATCAGTTGCAAAAGGTTCACTTGTACTATTCATTTCACTGTGTGATGTCAAATTTTACATTCTTGTTATTATAATAATAATTTAAAAAGTAAAATACGTCTTGTGCATGGCACCCCTCCATATTCACCACCCCCCCTGCCCAGGGCATGCCCTCATTTGAAAAGTGTTTTAAGGATATTTTGTAGATGTGTAAGATCGAATTTTATCCAATAGTTTAGAGTTTTTAATTGAGTTAAAGTGCTCACATTTCATCAGTCTGGTTTCAGAACACATGAGCTGCTTCCTCCTCCCTCCCCTTCCCTTTCCTCCCCCAATTGTAGAATTGGGTAGAGATAAAATTCTCCTTTTAAAGTAATTTGAAATGTTCTTTCTTCATTTTTTGGGTGTACCAGAGTTCTGCTGTGTGCAATAAAATGGACTCTACTGTAAATCTATACATCTTTTTAGTGTAGAACTATTTTTTTTTATGCATCCGTAATACAGAAAGCTCTGCCCAAGGATTATTTTGCTCTAGTGTTTACATTTTTCAGTGTGCTTATTCTAGCTCAGATTTTTGTTAAAAGGTGATACCTTTATCTCAACTACATAACTGGTCCAATAAAAAATCAGGAATTCTTTCTTGGGTCACCTTCATTTTTTTTCCCCTTTGTGAGAACTAAACCTGTTTCCTCCAAACCTTAGATATAGCTATGTTGATTTTTTTTTTTTTTTTTTTTTCCCCTCCTCTAAGCTATCTGAGGTGCAGTACTGCTGAAGGGTATGTAATGACCTTTGGAGGCCTGTTTGGGATTCTGATATTATTAATGCATCATCTGCCTCAAGCAAGACGGGGATAAGGTCACTCAATATCGGGGGTGGGGGGTGAAAGATCATTCTAGAATAAATTAAAAGTTAGTGGAAGAAGTAAACATCCTTTTCATACCCCTGTCTTAAGTGGAGAAAGAAACTACTGAACAGGGCACTGCCAATCCTGTAATGCATCCTAGATGCTGTATTTGAATAATAAGTAACGATTATTTATGAGAACTTTTATCCGTTGATGTTGCAAGTGTTCTTCCATAATTTTAATTAGTCTGTGGAGTCAAAAGCTCCTATTAGATCTGTGAAGCCTACGTACACGGACACATACACATGATTTTTCTCTCTTTGTATTTAGATGCTAAGTAGTTTAACGCCAAGCAATAGTCCATGGGGAATACTTTGAATTCTGGGGGCAGGAAGAAGTTGAGGGACAAATGGTAATCTGATTATATCAAAACTTGTTGTTTTTCTTCCTTTTTAGAAACAACATATGCAATATCTAATAGCTTTTTTTTTAAATTTTAGTATAGTTTGTCATTTTCAGAAGTTAGGGAGTCTCTTCCAAGGGTTCTTAGCTTGGAGGAAAAAGAAGAAAATTGGGTTGCAAGGCATCAAAATACTTGCTGATTTATAGAGTTTGGTTACCTAACCCTGAAGTCTAAACTATAAATCTGCAGTCTTTGTATTTATAATCACACTGCTGTAATTAAAATAATGACTTAATTTTGGCTTAAAATAGCATTAGCTTGACACCAAAGACGGAACAGTAAGTCCTAAACTGGTGGAAGTAGCTGAAGTAAAATTTCTGCTTTAGTCTCTCAGGCCATTGTAGAGAGCAAAATATAACGGTCATCCAAGATGTTAACAGTAACAACATTAAATATTTAGTTAATGCCTTAGATTAAAGGAAATCTTCCAAGATTCCTTCTCTTTAAAATTCTGTTTGAGAGCAATAAATTCTTTAAAAAAAATCTGAATAACTTGGCCATCACTACTGCAGGTAACTGTCACTTGGATTTTTAACTTGTGGACTAGCCCTACTATCGTGCTTCTTAAAGCAAGGAGAAACTAACTGTAGTGGAGAAAATCATGGGAAATTTACATGCATTTGTGTTTTATCAAGATGTAACTCCTCCTTGGCTGTAAATACAGAATGTAAAGTACATGGTATGCCACGTACAAATTTCTGAACAGTTCTCTTAACTACAGTCAGCAGTTGTGACTTTACAAAGCATCGTCACATGATCAGACAATCCAATTTTATTTGTAGTCCTTGAATTGAGCTTTGCATTAATGTCTTTGGGTATTAATAGAGCATTGTTAACAAGACATCAGATTTTTGTAAAACAGTACTTTTGTTTTGAAAGGATAGTTTGGTACTGGGAACTCTGTAAATAATAAGAACTGTTTGCCAGCAGCATGGTTAGGAAGCAATTGTGGCCTTTGAATGATGTAAGTAGCCAGTGGATTTGTCTGTGGTGGTTTTGTATATATGTGGTTTTGGTTTTATGCTTTAACTTTTTTCTTTCAAATTCTGTCAGTGCCTTTAGGAGACCTGTACTTCTTGCTAGAACTTCAGATACTTCCAAAACTTTGACTACTTTATTTTTTCCCTTTTTCCCTGTCCAACCTCTGGTTGATGTCTACTCTAGCCGCCGCTGCCACTTTCTTCTCGCGTCCTTATCATAAGCCAGATGGGGTTTTTTTTTCAGAATTGCACACAAGTGATGGCTCTTCTTATTGCTGTAGCAAGGTCCTCCTTCGTACAGATCTCACTTAGGAGTTGGCAAACACTCAGGTGCTCCATGGTCTACACTTCACTGCATTCACTTGTATTCGTGTCATAAACATGATCGAATGGGGCTACTTTAGTTTTTGACTTTCTAGTTTGTGTGCAGGTGGTTCAGGCATTACCATGTTGACCAGTCTGTATCAGTCTCTCTGGGAAGGTCCCCCTTGGGTTCCTGGTCCTGTTTGGGGCATCTAACTGCACATAATCTTTCCTTCCATAACCTCAGTCGTGCCTTGTTGGCCATCATGTCCAAGGGTGCAACGTGGGTCACAAAACTCTGTTGCACTTCAAGCTGTTTGGGTACTTTTGTGTGACCTTAGAGTGGATGCCTGGGGTCTTCCATTTGTTGTGATCTTTCTTTTTGGCTCCACTTAGGTTCATTTGTTTAAAGCAACTAGCATTCAGAGTTACTTAGGCATTTTTTTAGAACTTTTGGTAACAGGTTATCTATCTTTCCACTTAAATCTTTCCCACTGGTACTGTGGGACTGCTTTAGAAACCTAATAAAACTTTTTGCGGTTACTAATGTTTTGTTTTAAACTTCCAATTTCAGAAATCTGGACTTTTTAAAAAGTCTTCAAGAATACTGGTTTCATGTGTAATCTTGAATTTAAATGTTGTATTTTTTTTAATCTTTATAATAACATGTATTAGTGTAGCTGTTTTTAGTTTGGTACTCCATAAGAACTTTGTGACCTGCCTGAATCTTCAGGTAAATTCATTTTGGACATTCCTGTCCCCTTTTTAAAAAAGTCTGCACTCTATTGGTACATCTCCATGTGGTGTTAATGCACCTGAATTTGCTGTGTATTATACCATGCCTAGGCATGCATCTGAACATGTGCCCATTGGGGGCAGATTTCCAGGGCTGCTCCTGCCCTGCCCCCTGGTAGCAGCCCAGGGGACTCCAGGATCTCTTGTGTGCCATCCCTGGGCTGGCAGGAAGCAACGGGGGTCAGGCCTGGTGGACACAGGATGAGGGGAGCTGTCCTGAAGGTGGGAGCTGACAGATCAAGGTTGGCCCCTGGATCTGGGACAGCTTCCCTGACCTGTGGAGAACAGAGCTTAAGCTAACAGCAGTTGTGGCCCCCCGCTGCCTGGGTTGACCCAGAGCAAATTGCTCTTGGTTAGGGTCTCTGCATGCACTTCAGCACATTGTGCCATTAATGTACCATTTTTCTGGTCCCTGTATGTATTGGTACTGGCAAACGGTACATTAGACTAATGTGCAGTAATTGAGGCACATATGTAAATGGTGATGCTTTAATACACATTAGTCTAATGCGCAGTAAAGCTCATGTAGATGTACCCTAAGAATGACAGTGCTTTAAAAACAAAAAAACTAAAATAGTAACAATAAAACAAATATTCAAGTAGTTTGTTCACATGGGCTGTAGTGCCATTTGTTTTTGCTTTTTTGTGAAGACGTTAACTCCCAACTGTCCATCCTAAATCCATAAAATTTTCCAGATGTGGCCCTGTTTTTTCATAGATTTCATAGACATTAGGTCTGGAAGGGACCTCGGGAGATCGAGTCCAGCCCCCTGCCCAAAGGGCAGGAAGTCAGCTGGGGTCATAGGATCACAGCAAGATAAGCATCCAATTTACTCTTGAAGGTGTTCAATGTAGGTGCTTGAACCACCTCCGCTGGCAGACCGTTCCAGACCTTGGGGGCTTGGACAGTAAAGAAATTCTTCCTTATGTCCAGCCTGAAACGGTCTTGCAGGAGTTTGTGACCGTTCGACCTCGTCATCCCTTGGGGCGCTCTGGTGAACAGACGTTCCCCTAGATCCTGGTGGTCACCCCTGATAAACTTATAGGTGGCCATCAGATCACCCCTGAGCCTGCACTTTTCCGGCTAAAGAGTCCCATGGCTCTTTTGCTACTCCTATGGCTGTTTACCCCATTTTAGGTCTTCCGGTCATGTGTTCAGACACATGTCTGCATGACTTTGGAAACTCTAGTCTAGAGTTAACAGTGTAGCTTTTATTTGCTCTTGGGATCTCTTGGATCTTGTGCAGTTATAGCAGTATCAAAGATCTGAGTGTTTGGTCAGAACTCTTCATGGAATCCAGTAGGAACCCACTTCTTTCCTCTGGAGTAGTTGTGGGAGGGGAAAGTAGCTCCAGAGTAGCCCAATATATATCATATTCAGCTGTCTGAAATCATCTTCCTCATTACTTTAGAACCTTATTCTTACTGAAAATTAGGTAGGCAGATTGACAGTTAACAATGTTTTAAATTAATTCCAGCTATTACTCATAATACAGT
Source organism: Crocodylus porosus (assembly GCF_001723895.1). Classification (NCBI taxonomy): domain Eukaryota; kingdom Metazoa; phylum Chordata; order Crocodylia; family Crocodylidae; genus Crocodylus; species Crocodylus porosus. Next base: position 11,371,429 of record NW_017728950.1, on the reverse strand, counting down.
AGTGTGGCATCAAAGCAGGATTAACTAGGATATAACATTGTGCTCCCATTGACTTGGCTTATGCAACTGTGTTTTGGTTCCTGTATCTTGCATCTTGCCTGAAATAGTGGCAATAACCCTTTTTGCTCTCTCTCCTTTCTTTTTTTTTCCAGGGCCTATGCAAGAACAGACTGCAGCCAGTTCCTCATCCTCAGTGCAATATTGATTGTACATCCTTTTTCATCCAAAGAAACAACCTAACCACTACGTTGCAGACAGAGCACTCAGAACACAGGCCAGGCTCCAATAGAGAGAGCATTTCTCTGAGTGTGGCCTGTGCTCTGTCTGCAGTGGATGAAACAGTATGTGCAACCGATGGCTATTTCACTGAGGATGGGGAGCTGGATGCTGCCTGCAGTCTGCTCTTGAATAAGTATATGTGTATGTGCGTGTATAATCCATTTATTTCAGTGTTGGAATTGGCAAGCTGCATATCTCTCTTCCTAGATTCCATGCTAGAGGGGTAGTGACATACAGTACTGCCTTGTCATGGAAGTTTATTAAGTTTATTAATTATACTCTTTCTAATTTGGTTTCATAGCTAGAATAGAAATATTTCAAAACTGTTTGAACATTTCTAGTAGCTCTGTCACTAAATGCAAAGTTTTTAAGCTTGTTTTAAGTTAGTGCGCCAAGGCAAATGTAGCTGCTCTAATTCAATTACTGGTATATAGTCCACAGAGGCACGTGTTATGATTTGGTCTAAGTGATACCCTGAATGCAATTATTCTCATTCTGAGTGTCCATAGGCAGCCAGTATGACAAAGGTCATTTCAAACATGAAGCTAGTGTATCCACTTTAGTATAAAAAAAAGAAAACCAACGATTGAATAAATGTGTTTTAATATACCGACAAAGCTACACTTAACTAAATAGATGTGAAGCTTTTTGTGATGCATGTTTTAATACTTCATCCAGTCTTAGTGCAGTATCTTCTATTTTAAAGTGTTTTAAGTATAGAATGCAGTTGTTTTAAGAACACCTTTTTGTGGGTAGAACTGTGTGGATGTGAAAGTGTTTGGCAGGGTTTTTCGTACAAGGTTGTGTCTACCTTTTGAGCCACTTCAAGCTAATAAGAAAATCGAGTTTGTATGCGTGTGGTTTGTTGTTGTTGTGGCTGTGTGTGTGGTTTGTTTGTTTGTTTGTTTTTATTTTAAATAAAATACACCTTTAATGGGTTTTTTGGAGGTGAAGAATTAAGGGTGTTTGTATAATTGTGTCTCAGCATATTTTCAGAGGCTTCTGTTTTTCTCACTTTTTAAGAATGTCAACTTTAACTGGTGTTTGATTTGTTGCTTTTAGGAAAGGATAGGAAATAACTTAAGGATTTGAAATATTTTGCAACAAAACAGCCAAAGAATGTTACTAGACTATAGGCAAGTAGTTTCATGGTTTGGCTCAACTAAAGTTTTGTGAAGTGTATTTCCTTCAAATTATCAAACTGTTAGATCAGCACTAAATTATTTGTATTATGAATAAAAGATGAGGGTTTTGTTCTGTATGGCTTGTCTTTCTACACTATGTAATGTTCTGTAGGAAAGTATGTTCAAGTACATGGTTACTTAAAGGTTATTGTTTGTTATCAGTGCAAGTGGGTGCCATTTTAATAATGCACAAATGAGAAGAAGGACATTCTGAAAGTTTGTGGGTGCAAAAATTCCATTGTTGGGTTTCATGTTTTGTCCTACTATTTTGACAGTGTGCCATTAGCTATAGAAAACCCAATATCTATGACTCTAAATGTGGAAGAGGGGGAATACCTTCCACTTTCACTATGCAGTGTTAAAGGTTTGGAAACCATGTTTTTTGCATTTGAGTCACAGTACATAATAGGAAGTGCTTTGTGTACTACCTTGATTTGTACTTGCGCATCCCAATCAACTTAAAAAAACAAAACTCCAAACAAAAAAACCTATTCCATCCCTGAGACCAGAAAACACCCGCATGTGGAAAGGAAAGTGATTCCCTTTGAGCACTCTCTTCTCCCCCTCCCCTTTCCAAGGATAGAGATTTTATAATTTCTCTTGGTAGCCTGTTCCAAAGCTTGACTACCCTCATAGTCTGAAAGGTATTTGAAGATTATTATCAAATCCCCCTCAATCTTCTCTCTTCTGTAGGTGAAATTAGACCTAGTTCTTTCAGCTTTTCCTTGTAAATCATGTTTCTCAGGCCTCTTACTTGTGTTGCTCTCTGTTCATTTCATAGACATTAGGGCTGGAAGGGACCTCGGGAGATCATCGAGTCCAGCCCCCTGCCCAAAGGAGTTGCACTCCTTTCCAATCTCTCTACATCTCGCTAGAAGTTTGGGGCCCAAAGAACATACTGACTTTTATATTCAGCTAATGGTCCACTGTAACTTTCAAGTCCTTGTCTGCAGTCCATAGCTCGTCATTCCTCAATCTGTATTGGTGGATTCAGTTATTCTGTCCCAAGTTCAGCACTTGCCCTTATTGCATTTTGTCTGAACTTCTGAGTTCCTTCAATTTACCTAGGTCATTTGGATCCTAAATCAATTCTCCTAAGTATTTAATAACTCCACCCAACTTGATGTTATCCACAAATTTTAAATGTGCACTCAATCCCATAATCTAAATCTATTAATGATGTTAAAGAATCCTGGAACCAGGACATGTCCCTGGAAACCTCCTTCTAACTGGGCATTGAGCCCTTGACTGCTTGTTGAGCACACCACCACCAGTTGTATATCCACCTTGCAGTACTTTAATCTCTGCTTCCTTAGTTTATTAATGAGAATGTTAGTGGCAGATGGTGTCAAAAGCCTTACTAAAGTCAAGGTTTTCCTCCTATTCACAGAGCCTGTTACCTTTTATCATAGAAGGCGATCAGATTGGTCAGGCTCATGGTGAATCCATGCTGGCTTTTCTTGATGACCTTGTTCTTCTCTAAGTGCCCAGAAACAGATTCCTTGAGTACCTGCTCCACGACCTTTTCAGTTATTATGGTCAGACTGGTCTGTAGTTCCCTAGAACCTCCTTCTTACCTTTCTTTGTCTGTATATGCCCTGTCCCAATCATCCAGGATCTCATTTGACCTCCATGGTCTCTCAGAGAAGAGACCTCTCAAATTACCTCAGTCAGTTCCTTCAGCATCCTACAGTGCATTCCATCCAGCACTGCTAACTAGAAAGCATATAGCTTCTCTGAGTAATTCCTAATCTGTTCTTATGTTGCTCTAAGGGCCTTCTTACACATTGTACTTTGAGCCACACAAATGTTGTTTGATGTAGTGTTACCTTGGAGTTCGCAGCAGTCGCACATCTAGTCTAGAAACTTTCTTTGACTGCCCAGCCCAACAGCTTTGACTTCCCACTAGAGGCCTGGTGAGCAAGGAGGTCACTTCCAGCCCTACTTCTCTATGCTTGGCCTGTCCCTTACCACTGCAGCAGCAGCATTCTAGACTGCAGAGAGGGGAGGGAGGTGGCAGGGTCCCTTGAGAGCAAGGCAGAGGGACTTGGCAGGGGGAGGTCGCTGCCTGCCCTGCTCCCAGCACCCAAGTGCTTTGGCCTAGCTGTTGTGCACTCATCTGGGCATGTCTTCTGGCCACACGTGTCCCTCAAGTTCTTCCCAGCTCCTGGGCAACTTCAGTCTGAGGGAGCATTCCCCTGCTTCCCTCCTCAGCTCTGCTCCACATTCCCCCACCCCTCCTTGGTGCCCCTGGACTAGCAGCATGTGGGGTGTCTGGACAGACACTTCTGTGCCCTGAGGTGGGGAGACGCCCAGGCAGGGGTCCTGAAAAGCCTGTGTAGGGCCAGGGCTGGGGGCCTTAGCAGCTGGTGCAACCAACCTTTTTCCCCTTCCCTCAGTTGGCTTCACTGTACATCTGGGAGTGAAGTTCACCCATGTCTATGCAGGCAGAACGCTGTACCTGCAGCCCAGATCCAGCCACAGCTGCCCCTCCCCAGAACAGCAGCTTCCTTGGCAGCTGCATTCCCCTCTGCCCAGCAGCTGCCACCGCCAGCTCTCGCCATGCATATGGAGCAGGGTGCTGCTAGAACCACGAGGCTGGAACAATCTGGGGGGTAAGAGCTTCAGGAACCACCCAAAACTAGTGTGCAGCAAGGCCCTAAGATATTTGTTTTCTTCTTTATCTTTGCTGCCAGTCATGCTAGTCATCTAGTAACTGACCTTTTTTGTGAAGACTGTACTTTAAAACAAACAAAAAAGTATACTTTTTGCCTTCTCTGCATCATCCATAACTAAATTGCCTTATCCTTTAGTAAGGGGCCTATATTTTCTTTTGCTCCTTATGTATAGAATCTCTCTTGATTTACCTTTTGCATCCCTTGTCAGTTGCATCTCAAACCATTTCTTGGTCTTCATGATTTTTTTCCTCCTTGTATGCCTGTACAATACTCTTGTATACTCTTTCATGGTAATATCACCAAGTTTCCACTTCTTATAGGATTCCTTCTTCAGTTTCAACTCATTGAAGAGATCATTGTCTAGCAGGCCAATATCTTGTTGCCTTTCCCATTCTTCTGTTATATCTGGATAGCTTGCTCCTGGGCCCTTATATGGTTTCCCTAATGTACAGCTCTTGAACAAGTTACATTCCAACTTCACATTCTTAACCAGTTCTTCTATTTTGTGAACTGTGAGTTGAGAAGAGTCTCTCCAGCAAGCCTTTCCACCTCCTGTATCAGAAACCCCCAACACTGCAAGGACTTGCTGGAGTGCCTGTGTATTGCTGTGTTTTGCTTCCCAGCAGATGTCAGAGTAATTGAAGTTCCCCATGAGAACGAGGTCCTTTTAAATTCTTTGGCTAGTAGAATTTACCAAAAAGATGGGAACAGGTTGGAAAAATAATACGGGCACATTTTAAAAATGTTTAATCTATTGTACACAAATTCTCAACATTTAGGAATTGTGGTTTAAAACCAAGTACTTTGGATTGATTTAAAACAGTGTTTTGAAAAGTAACAGTGGGTTCATAGATTTCATAGACATTAGGGCTGGAAGGGACCTCGGAAGATCAAGTCCAGCCCCCTACCCAAAGGGCAGGAAGTCAGCTGGGGTCATAAGATCCCAGCAAGATAAGCATCCAATTTGCTCTTGAA
>NW_017728950.1:11345907-11366213 GCF_001723895.1 Crocodylus porosus | reverse complement strand
CTCTTGAAGGTGTTCAATGTAGGTGCTTGAACCACCTCCAATGGCAGGCTGTTCCAGACCTTGGGGGCTCAGACAGTAAAGAAATTCTTCCTTCTGTCCAGCCTGAAAGTCTTGTAGTAGTTTGTGACTGTTCGACCTCGTCATCCCTTGGGGTGCTCTGGTGAACAAACGTTCCCCCAGATACTGGTGGTCACCCCGATAAACTTGTAGGTGGCCATCAGATCACCCCTGAGCCTGCGCTTTTCCAGGCTAAAGAGCCCCATGGTTCTCAGCTTGTCATTGTAAAGTCTGTTTTCCTGATCTCTGATCATGTGCGTGGCTCTTCTCTGGACTCTTTCCAGCTTCTCCACATCCTTTTTGAATTGTGGAGTCCAAAACTGGACGCAGTACTCCAGCTGCGGTCTCACCGAGGCCGACTGCAAGGGGAGAAGGACGTCTTGGGATTTGCTGGAGAAGCATCTATGGATACAAGCCAGCGTTTTGGTCGCCATACTCCTTCATATACTGTTCTTGAATACTGGCATGCTTTTAAGAAGATAATAAATTACTTTATACCTTCCTTTTCTTCTCTTCTCCCCGATTACCATGTCGTGTTTTCTCCCTTCTGCCCAAGATCTCTCTAAAGAACAATTTTTATTTTTTCTAATAAGAAACATGACATGGTCTTTTGTAATAGCAAATGCTGTTATCAAATGTTGGTAACCCTGGTTTGGCCAAACCCTTAAAAAATCACTTGGATTATAAAAAAGGACCTGTGTTTTTTAATAATATCATTGAATTTTAAAATTCAAGTTAGTCACAAGTATAATTTGGTGCTTTTTCTAGAGTAAGCAAAGTATTGCACGAAAGGTAATAAATCATTGGGTAAGCTGTATTTTTGGACCAGAGATGGGGAAGAGTTCACTTTCATTTACTTATGTATGAACAAATATACCTTAGACATTCTGAACTTATTGTTTCTATAAACTGTGCCCCAAAGCTGGACACCAGGCCTCCTTAGGCCCCTCCCCTCCTTTTTTTGGATGAAGTAGCATGAACTTGTGTGGCCACCTGCTGTTTATCCTCTGTTATTCAGGAGTACAATGCTCAGGTAATTGGCAGGAAAAAAAAAAATCTGATAAGTTTTTGGTTTGTTTTTTTTTTCTTTTTGGTGCAGGAGACTCGAAGGTTTTTCCACTGCTTAACCACACTCAGAGTTATTCCTGCTATCCAAACTCAGTTTCTCGTGCTGTAATTTAAGATATTACTGGATGGCTTTTTGTCCTTTTACCCTGTGGCAGTAGAGGACAGTCTGTTCCTCTTTTCTCCTTACTTATTATCATCCTTCATGTCTCTGAAGATTCATCGAAATACCCTTCCAGTCTTCTTTTCTACACCTCTGTTTTTGTTGCTCTCCACTGGGCACCTTTCTCTGCTGGCCTCTCTCCAATCTGTCCATATCTTTCTTGAAGTATGGTGCCCAAGACTGTATACAATACTTCAAGTGAGCTCTTGCCAGTGCTGACTGGAGTGGAAGAATTGCTTCCTTTATTGGGAAACTGTCTACAGTGAAAGTGCCTGACTAAGTCAGTGGTTTTCAACATCTTATCTTATTTTGTAAATGTGAAACCTTTAACCCTTCAATCCATAAGATGCAGATTTTGAGTAGTTTCATACTCGACACTTAAATACCATTTGTGTAAGTGGAATAGGATCTAGCTAGCCCATAAACCCCTATATAAGGGTTTCAAATTTGTATGAAAGTTTTGAAGTAAAAAATATAAAATAGTCACTTAAATTGACTAGAAAACACCCTGCAGATGTACCTGTGGAAACTTTCTTTTTGCAGTAAAACACTTTTGAGACTATTATTTGATGTAATCAGTAGAGTATCAGATTTTGAAATCTTTATATTTACCCAAGCTTATGAAGGACTAAGGAGTTTTTTTTATTTATTTCCCCTCTCTCTTCAGGAGCCTTTTGAAGATGGATATGCAAATGGTGAAGAAGGGACTCCTACAGGGGAAGCTGCTGCTGCTTATACTGCTGATAGTAAAGGGGTAGTCAAGTTTGGCTGGATAAAAGGTGTATTGGTAAGTGAAGATATAATTCCTGGTCTTTTTAAATGTGATTAGTTTTTATATTTTTATATGGGCTGGCAGGTGAGTGACTTTCAATTTTCCTACTGAGAATAAGTCTCTTTCAGATAAGAAAGTAAGAATAAAAACAGCAGTAACTTTGGAGGGAGGATGTGATGGTTGTGCAGAGTTGTATCTGTGCATTGCTTTTTTTTTTTTTTCTCTTCCCTACCCTTTGCCCCCTCTGCCAGTACATTTGTGCTTTAGGTCTAAAAAGGTTTACTGTTATTTTCCACACACCCAGCCCCAACCCTCCCCTGCTCTTGTGATAATAAAAGATGCAAACCACCACACGCATACAGGTGTTCAGTTTCTCCTGGGAGAATCACTGTTTTCACAGTAGGAAGTGAAAGGGTGCACATGTTCCACTTTTTCTCCTGGAACAGAAATGGCTGCTCTGACAGAAAAATAACTTGACAACTAGGTAGAAATCACCCTTGGGAAAATGTCTTGAAGGAGATTTGGACATCTACATACTTTTCCTCCAGCATAACTCCTGCTGGGAGCCAGGAGAATTGGAACAGGAGGGAAAGGCTCGCACATCTTCCTGATAATGCAGTAGTCCTGGTCTGTAGAAGGCATGGTGGACAGCTGTTCCTGCATGTCCCATAGACCAGGAGGTGATAAGCTGTTCCTGGTGTGCCCTACTGGTCCCTCTGCTTGGCTTTTGGGCACCAGCATGTGGGTGTAGGGAACAGTAGTATCTCCTACCTGCTACTTCCCCTTGCACTCCTCCTAGCCCCAACCCCTCCCCACACACGCCTGCCCAACACCATTCAGTTGAGTGGCAGGGTGGCGAATTCTTTAAAAGCTGGTGGAGCTGGGAGCTGGGCTTGCGAAGGCTTTCCTTGAGCTCACTTCCTGGCCCAGCCAGCTTTCCCGTGACACTCCATTTCCCCCACCCTTCCAAACCCACTCGGTTAACTGGCTTTTAGATTGCTACCCCTACTGCTCAATAGGGTTGTATGGTGGGATGGTAAGGGGAAGTGGGCAAAGGGGCAGTGCCATTCCTTCTGTTTTGGTTTCTGGCAACCAAGCAGAGGAAGTTGTCTAGTTCACACTGGAAACTCTGTGAGATGTGGGCAGAGGGCTACACTGCTTCTGGTGCCTGGCAGCTGGGCAGAATTAGCAGTGAAGCAAAGCCCCTACTGCTTCTCACACCAGTCTCAGGTATGTGAAGCAGGTGGGAGTTTTGCAGAAGGGCTCAATCTGCTCTCCTTCAAGCACTAGGAGTATGTGGAGGAAGCAGCACTATAAACCCTTGGCCTGTGCTTCACCCTGGAGCCCTTAGTGTGAGAAGTAGGCTGGGGTGTGCAGGCGTAGGGTGGGCATGGCTGGGTTGGACTGGAGCAGCAGAAACTGGAGGATTGGAGCAGCCTGTACCTCTTTTCTGGACTGGTCTAGGTAAGGTACAAGGAGCCCTCTCCCAAAATCATTTCCAGCAGTGGAAACCTTTCCTTTGCTAGAAATGAACACTTTTATGTGGCCAGTGCCTTCTGTATATTTCTCTGCTTAAAATTACATGTTGCTGGGGTACTCAGCTTTATCTCAGTTTAACTTAAAGTTGCACTTGCTTTATAACTATCCTATGCCTAAGTGGATGTTTTGGATTGAAACAGATGAAAATTAGTTTACCAAGGAAGCAACTGGTTCATTCAATACTAAAGTTTTTTGTTCAAGTTAAAAATCTCCTCTTGGAATGTAGGTCTTTTAATACAAATTCAGAACTACACCTGTCTTGACACTTGGTTTTTCTTTCTTCTGCCTTCAAGGTTGCAGGTAGCCAAATATCCCTCTTTTTGAGGGAGGAGAGAGAACTTTCATGAGCTGTGTAGAAGCATTATCTGTTTTCCTGCTAACGTAAACATTAAGAGAGAGATAGATAGAACAGTCTTAAAGCGGTCATAAAGCTGGCTTTTAAGGCCAAGAATCAAAATCTCAGTTGGTCTCCTTGACTTTGCAAATAGCCCAGCCTTGGATGAAAAAAACATGTTGTATTTATGTAGATCTCAACACAAATTGATTGTTTATACCTCGGTATAGACACTTGTCAGACATGCACATCCTCTCAATCCAGAATTTGTAATTTAAAAGCTTGCTGGAATAATCACTAAATCTTTAATAATAAGCCCTTAGGGCTGTTTCTTTTCATTGTTTCTTTTCTATTTAGGACATGATGCTTTGAATAGGAAATAGCTGAAGTACTAACCTTTTCATCTGAGTTTCTGCTTCACATAGGCTTTGTAGAAGAGCTTGTAATGAGTGGGCTTTCTGAGTCTGCAGAGCCAGACACCTTCTTGTTCTTAATTCTCCTAGGAGTTAGAAGCTCTCCCCCCCACCCCCCAACAGCTTTTTGTATTAGATATATGAATGCCAAAATAATAATCTTATTTTTTAAGATCTGGTGCTTGTCTGTGGTTGTAGATTTACAAAACAAACTCAAAATTATTTTGTCAAGAAGTAAAAATAGAAGTAAACTTTTAGGACTTCCTGGTGACTAAAGTAACTTGGCTGCAGAGACCTTTCCACGTTTGCCACAGTTGTAAGAGGCTGAATTTGTCTAGTGAAGGCACTGTCTAGTGCTGGGGAACCAAGTAATAGAGACCTTGTCAGAGAGCACCAGCACCATGTTTTTTGTTTGTTCCTTTTGAAAGCTGGGATTTTTCTCAGCTGAGAAAGTTGAGTGGTAATAGGCATGCTGCACAATGAAGAGAAACTCATTGATCCTTTTGACCAGTTAAGCATTTCTGCAGTTGGTTTACAACCATAAACACTAGCGAGTCTCCTATTAGTGATGTAATGCAGTTGTCTGTACCAGGAAAAAGGTATTCCAGACAATGTATTGCGTCTCAAAATTAAATATATTAGTTACCATACTAAAATTCTATTTAAAATATCTGTAAATCTTTAAAATCCTTTGTCATACTGCACAATGTCTTGCATTTTCCTAGGTACGATGCATGTTGAATATTTGGGGTGTGATGCTCTTCATCAGACTGTCATGGATTGTAGGACAGGCTGGGATAGGTATGTGTACAATTTTAAAACAATTCTAAGTATTATTTTGTTTGGCTAGCACAGTAGTCATGCCTGGGGATTTAATAACTTCTGAATCAGTTGTGAATCACTCAGTCTACAACAAGCTGGAGAGACTGAACAATACATGTGTTTTTGATCAAATAGATCAAGAAAACTTAAGCTAATGGAAACATCTTTTCACTTATAATAGAAATACTCAGGTTATATATGCCTATTAACTTTTTTTCAGAACATGTTCTATATTTAATCAGTACCTGCTTCTGAGGCCTAGATAGTATGTTCATAACACTCTAATTTGTAATTTTGCCTTTTAAAGGCTTAGCCCAACATTGGAATAAAACAGGCTTCACACTGCGGGCATTCATCCAAGGGATTCTAAGGAGAGGAGCTGTTGTGATGTGATGTTTTTTAAAGGAGTAGTGTCCTCTTCCATTGTTTTCCATTGTGTTAGTTGGATTGGGGTGAATGGTAGTAGAGGAGGCTCTGTGCGTGTCTGTATAAGGCCTTTGTATAGTCTAGTACCCAATAAATCTACAGGACTACAGTTTTGATATGGTGAAGCAAATGACTCCTGTGATTTTTCTGAAATATACCTGTAATATTGTTACTAAAGTGCAATTCTTTCTCAAAAGGTCTGTCTGTCTTAGTTATTGCAATGGCCACTGTTGTGACAACTATCACAGGACTGTCTACTTCAGCAATAGCTACAAATGGATTTGTAAGAGGAGGTAAAAATTAGTTTAAGATTTTCACTTTAAATTTGTATTTTTTATTGTTATGATAAAAAAAAAATGTGACTTAAAGATCAAGTCCAAAGCTTTTCATTTTAAATATGAAATTTGAAGGATCCCCAGATTGCAGAATCTGTTTCTTTTCCATGTCTTTCATATAACTGCAGGTTATTCTTGTGAACCACCAGAAAACCAGGTTGTATGGCATTAGCCACTTGCAAATAATCGGTTGTGCTTTTTTTCTTTCTTCCCTGTAAATCTTTAGCTTGTTTAGAACATATGTGGGCTTTGGGGTTTCACTTTAAAGGAGAAGTCAGCTCCTCCTTTTTGTTGTCACAGTTTTGAGCATTTTAGAGTTCCAAAATTGAGCACGTGCTCTAAGCTATAAGAAGTTTAAGCTTGTCAGTATTGGTGCCTTGGAGACAAATTTTATTAGGGCATAAATCATACTCCCAGGTTCACCTAGTAGGTGTATATCTTGAAAACGCTTATTCAGTGTTGTGGAGATGAATTGTGGATAACAAGAGTTTACATTTCTTGTTGAACTTGAGTGAAATAAATATCTGCTTTTTTTGTCATAAAATGTACTGAGGTTTGTTTCAGTTATAACTGATCCATGAAACTAAGACTAATTATTGGATGGAAGATTCTCCCAAAAGTTGCCCTTTAGATAGCTTTTAATATTGCTTGTTATGTAATGTTTTGAGACTGACTGACTCTGACTAGCTTACAGTGTTGATAATCTGTAGCTGGCAATCCTGCATCTACAGAATGATTAATGTGGAGAAGACAAATTTTACTGATGACTACTCATAGTATTTTACCATTTTATAATAACTATTTTACATCTTTACCAATTTTATTACATGTTTGTGCGTCCCCCAGTCATCTTTCAGGCATAGAGAGAAATCCATCTTCTATTGCACGGCAAGTAATAGACCAGGCAGGAAAAATGGTTGGTGGGGTAGGGGGAGCAGAATCCGCACAAGTCTGTTATTATAATAAAGAATATTGCTGAGGCGTGTAGGGAGGAAGTCAGGAAGGCCAAAGCACAGTTGGAGTTGCAGCTGGCAACGAACAAAAAGGGTTTCTACAAGTACGTTAGCAACAAGAGGAAAGTCAAGGAAAGTGTGGGTCCCTCCTGTAAAAGACCTAAGGATCCAAAACTGAGCGGGATTTGTAAGTGGAGGTAAGAACTTGGATCCAAGTTCATGAAGAATCTAGGTTCTGAACTTGCTGTCAACTTCGTTGTTGGAAACGTAGGCTTCTAACTGTGTCTAAATCTTGGAGTCACTTCTGAGGACAGTAGTCAATAGCTGACTTGATGGACCTTCATCAATCTGCATTTCAGACAAAAACATTTTGAATATCTACAAAAAAAACATGGGGCAGGTGATGCTCTCTTCTCTGTTCCTAAGCCCTAATGTTCTGAAAATCCCTTGGATTTTAAAACCCTTTTTACCCGCCCAGTACCTTCAGAGGTGGGCCTATATGGCGATTATCTACACTGCCTCAGTGCTGAGCCCAGGCATTCTTATTGGGACCACACGTTAATGGAAGGAGACATGATTGTGGGATCGCGTATTAGATCCCATCGTGCCTTATGGTTAGCGCAGGGGGAGCTTGATCCTGGACTCCCTCTGCACTGGGAAGAAGCAAGCTCCTGTGGCTGGGAGCCCCCTTATGAGGGGCTCCCAGCTGTGGTGGCATTCCAGGCACACCTTAGGTTCAGTGATTGCAGCTGCTGCAGTTGATCTCCTGGTCTTAGGGGTGTGTGAAACCTCCCTGGGGCTGAGGGATTGCAACAGCTGTAGTCTCCCAGCCCCAGGGGTTTCATACATCCTTGGGGCATCTGAGCCCTCTGGTTCCTGGTCTTGGCTTGGAGGCAATGTAAGCAAGTCTTGAAACTATGGATTACAGCTCAAGCTTTGGAATCTGAGGTTTAGGAATAACAGTTTAGCAGTATCTTCACAGCAGTGATGCTTAGGGGGTTAGAGCTGGAATTCAACTGTATTAAGGTTCCTTTCTTTGTGGTTTTTGGATGAGCAAGAAGTGAACTCAAATTTTTATATTTCAGTCTAAAAAAATTATACAGAAGCCACCTGAGCTTTCCTTGCTGATTTTGAGATCAGGGCCATTTTTTTAACTTTTTCAATTTTAAAGGATAATAGGCCATCTGGTGAAGAGTTTGCTCTTCTGAGTGGGTTATTGAGCTTTTTGTGCAGTTAGCCAAGATACCACAGGTTAGGATATGTTTCTGCAATGGCTAATGCTACTACAGACCTCTACTCCATACTTCTAATTTCTCCTTTCTCCATCCAGCACCTACCCATGCTGTCCCTTCCCTTAGTCCCAGTGAGATTTTCTAATAGAAAGTTAAAAACAAGGCTTGAATTGGGACTTGTTCAGCAAGTATCTGCCCTAGCAGTGTTCTGCCTGACCAGATCAAATAGGCTTTAATGTTTTTGTTCTCCTTTGATCAGTAAAGTATTTGACAGGTCACTGAGATAGTTGCCAAATGGGACTTTAGTTTTAGTACTGAGGCCTTTAAACAATCCTCTCTCCTGACAAATGGGGTTATGTTTTCCTTTCCTGCCTGATGCTCAGGGCTAGATCCTTGGGCCCAGTGCCACAGTTTTGTGCTGTTGGGGGAGCACAGAGCCACGTGAAGGAGCAACCAGTGTCCAAGTGGTGCAGTGGTCTTTGTGGAACTGCAACAGCTTAGCATAAGGGTGTTTTTTTTAGTTGTTTCACCTTTATATAAAAGGAGCTTGTTTTTGCTCTTGGCCTGCCCAGGTTCTAGAGACCTGAAAAGTAGCTTAGTTTTCTCCCATCTCCAGCTGCGTGATGGAAAAATGCTATTCAGCTGACAATCTGTCCTTTCTTAGAGTTTCCCACCCCCTCACATGAGTACTTCTTTCCTGTCAAATTTTATTAATGATTTGGTGCCCTTTTCTGTAAAGAAAAAATTTCCATTTTTTAATTTTCTGTGTTTTTTTTAAATTTCTACTCAAGAATTATCATTTTTTTTCCTTGGAAATCTGGTCTTCCTGCTGTGCTTTCTAAGTTTCCTCTAGCTTGTCTTTCATTTCTTGCCTTGATTTTGGTTTTTGGGATTTTCAGAACTTCTCAAACAAATTTCAGTCCTACTTACTGGCATATTTTCCTTAGTTTGGTCATGGTGAAGGTTCTTTTTTAGGGAACAATTGTTCTAGGAAGGTCCAAGAGAGATCTTTTAGTGAGTGTATTTAACACACCCTGTTGTAAAGAAGGATTTAATTGAAAAATGGCAGGGGGTGAAAATTCTACAGTGTTGTTTTTGTGTTTTGTTTTTTTTTTTGCCCTTATCTACACAGTCTTGACCAAACCTCAGTAAACTAACAGAATGCTAATTGGGATTAAAAGTTTTATTTATAGTGCTTGCAAAACTGCCTAGCCAAATATATAATATTTTTTAATTTTATTACCCCAAAGCTGTAAAATTCCAACTTAGTTGTGCACTTAAATTGTCAAACAGTACATTTCTGCATCTTAATTCATGTCTGGGTGGTAGCAGAAGGCACCAGATTGAAGCCATTTAAAACAAGAAAAAGTATAGTCTCTAGAGAATTCCAGTATTACTTTAAAATGTAGGATGCAACATACAGAAAGCAATTAAGAAGCACTTTAATACTATTGGCATTGTATCCATTTGAATGTTTAGAGCTGTATGGTTTATCTACAATCTTAGATTCTTCAGTAATGTTATTAATTTTTTATTTTAGGAGGAGCATATTATTTAATTTCCAGAAGCCTGGGACCTGAATTTGGCGGTGCGATAGGTTTGATCTTTGCATTTGCTAATGCTGTTGCAGTAGCAATGTATGTGGTTGGTTTTGCAGAGACAGTTGTAGAGCTCCTCAAGGTAAATGGATTGCATTTTATGCCAGTGTTAATTTTTATTTTGATTTAAAAAAAGCAAGCATTATAACAGACAGGATGAACTTTATATTATAATATAATTTCTTTGAAACACTGCTGAAATTGAGACATTGAGCCTAGCACTAGAGATGCATTTATACACATTGTAATTTATTTTTTAGACTGGGATGGTTAACTGTTTAAAAATGTGTTCAGTGCAAAGCTAGTAAGATGTTTGTTGGGAAGTAGTCTTTAAAGATAAAAAAATGATAGCTGTCTGAGAGTATATCCCTCAATTTAAAAAAATCTTTCTAAATATTTTAAGTTGGAAGACAATCAGATGGACTTTAGCTGGAAACTGTAGTCTAATACTTCTGCATCGGAGGCTGGGGACGAGTTTAAAACATCTTAGTAGAAGGGAGAATTTGAACTAACAGTGAACAGTACATAAGAGTATATTAAAAACAATCTGTTGGCAGCAGTAGGTTGTTGATTTGGTGATGCTTCAATAGTCATTTACATTAAAGATGTATAGAGACGACTGACAGCTTTCATTTTAAGCCTGAGACCAATTTTCTGTTGACGCTTCATTCATAGTCGATAGCAAACGCAAACTTGTGTTTTTAGATATTATGCTTTTTTACTTTGTAACAATTTCCTCAAGCTACCTATTCTCTGAGCCACTATGTATTGTGTAACAGGGAACAGGCATATGGCATACATGTGTGTAATGGTTTTGTTCTCTTTTAGGATAATGGTGCACTTATGGTGGATGAAATGAATGACATCAGAATTATAGGAGCTATCACAGTAGTTATATTGTTGGGTATCTCTGTAGCAGGAATGGAGTGGGAAGCAAAAGTAAGCCATCATAATATTAAAATTTTATAATTATAACTTTATTAGTATTAGTATTTTGCATGTTCTGTATTTGAATTGAGAAGGAAAACCAGCTTTACACCCCTTTCCCCCCTGCACCCTACACATTTTTTATTTTTTGATGTAGCTTATTTGGCTTCAGTTCCATAAATAATCTCCTGGGGTCTTTGCATGTTGCTGCAGCAGTCTGGCAGAGTAGGAAACCTAATAATATGGGAGAGCTGTTCTATGACCATAACAAACACCTTACTGGTTTTATGCCTCTTTAATTCAGTTTTAAAAGTCCTAAACAACTTATTAGTGAAATACTTGTTCCTTATGATTCTAGGGTATTTTTAGAATGTAGTTACTGAAGCAAACTAGGAATCATTATACTTTCAAACAGTTTGTGCCCAAGACTTGGGTTTTAATTTGCATGCATTTATCACTTAAGGTGGGGTTTTTCAGGGGTGGGGTTTGAGTTCAGATCTTTGCTGGTAGCTTAGGTCATCTTAGTACTTAAACTCAGTTACAGAGCATGAAAAATTAGAAAAATATGAACTAGTCTGCTTCTAAGTAAAATAACAAAAGTAAATGTCTTTTTTTATACTTATCTTCATTTTCAGTCATCTTGGGTATTAAATTATTGAAGATTAATGATTATTCACCCAATAGCTAATAAAAATGATGCTATATAAGGGTGGTTATTTCAAAAGCTTATATACATAAATAGTAAGCCTTAGCTTTGGGTGATGTCACTTTCACTACTTGAAATTGAAATGGTTTTGTAAATCTTACTACAGATCACTTCTTCCTGAAATAAAAGGACTGACATAATAATATTCAAGACCTGGTTGCTTTGTTTTCATTCTATCCTGTATGCTGGGAAGGATCTACTTTCTTTGTAATATTTTGTTTTCCACAAACCTTGCCTGAATTTGGAAACTGTATCTTTTTAAAGAGATTGGGCACTTTCATTAACATTTAACACCAAGTCTTTTAGTCTTTTTAGCTATCAGGTACTTGGTAGGTACTTGCTTCTGATTCTTATCCTTAAAATTTCAGGCTCAGATTGTTCTGTTAGTGATCCTGCTACTTGCTATTGGGGACTTTGTCATAGGAACTTTTATTCCAGTGGAGAGCAAGAAGCTTAAAGGTTTCTTTGGTTATAAAGGTATGTTAGAATAGTTAAATATCTTGTAATGCCAAGTCTTATAGAAGAACACTGATGATTTTAAAACTATTTGAATTGGTTGAAATGTTGCAGATACTGTATTTCTGTTCTCCACATGTGCAATATAGCATGGTTTAGAATTTTTGCAATTACAGTTTTTGTCTGTTCCTCCAGATATTTTTTTGGTAATTTAATATCCCTAAACCTTTTAAATTAGCAATAACATTTTTTCTGGTAATATCATGCAAGTTACATTTATTAAGTACTAGATATTGCATTATTGCTTTCAAATTGGGTGTTTCTCTATAAATATGGGTTCATATGTGGATGGGTTTGTTTTCATTTTAGGGCCAGAGAAATTTAAAGGCAGGTGTGGGTGTGGATGGGCTGGCTCCAGCATCCTTACCTAGGGTCATTGGGCCTCCTAGGGTTGCAGATGTGGTGATCCTGCCACTTGGAGCCTGACTGGTAGCCGCAGCGTGGCTTTCGGCAGGCTCTGCTTTTGCCCTTGTGTGTGCTGCTCCGCTTCTTTGCACAGTTTTTTTTGACCTTTGGATATGCAGAAGTCAAAAAGAACCCCTGCACTGCTGCCTTGCAGTGGGGAGAACAGCTGAATGTGTGGTATGTGGCACCACGTACTACACGACCACACTCACCTAATGCAGCCATTGTGTAACTAGGGACCAGGCACAGGTCTTGGGCCAGATTTAACTTGGACCAGTTTTGCAAAAGTGAAAAATATCCAAGTGGAATTGCTAAATGTTAAAGGCTTCATATAAATAAAATAAATTTAAAAAAAACAAAATAAATTTAAAAAAAAACAAACCAAACTGTTTTTTTTAACAGCTGAAATATTTACTGAGAATTTTGGCCCAGACTTCAGAGGTGAGGAAACATTCTTCTCTGTGTTTGCCATTTTCTTCCCTGCTGCAACTGGTATTCTTGCTGGCGCAAATATCTCAGGTGATCTTGCGGTGAGTAGTGAATTGTATACTATTGCTTCCTGTAAGATTTATGTATTGGTATTTCAAGTATTCATTGAAATGTTTCTT
Source organism: Crocodylus porosus (assembly GCF_001723895.1). Lineage (NCBI taxonomy): Eukaryota > Metazoa > Chordata > Crocodylia > Crocodylidae > Crocodylus > Crocodylus porosus. The sequence goes on along the minus strand of NW_017728950.1, from coordinate 11,353,342 downwards.
TCAGGATCCCCAGTCAGCCATACCTAAAGGAACGCTGTTGGCCATCTTAATTACTACTCTGGTTTACACGGGAGTTGCAGTATCTGTAGGTAAACAGCTGATTTTATTTTATTTTTACTTCCCAGGGTGTGTTTTGATGTGGCTTGTTCACATTAATCTTTCATATTTAGATTAAATAAGATGCCTGTAGTTAGGATTTTCTGTCACTTTCCTTTTGTAAACCCCAGTATTTCAGCTGCTTCAGACTTGTCAAAGATTGTGCAGACTGAAATATTTGCTGTTTGTTCTGCTTTGGTCTGAATAATATTGGGTTCCACAGTTTCAGAAAATGAAGATAATTAGAAGAGACTTGAATCAGTGAGTCTTATGCCATTTTAAATACCATTAGTGTTTCCATCATTTTTAGTATGAGTTTGCCAGGGTAGGGTTCTGGGGTTGGAGAATTGCCTTTTACCCTTATCAGGGAATACTTAAGTAAATTTGTCTGAATTTTGTATAACCCTAGGTAAACCAATTTCAGTATGGTCAGACCTCTTCATTTAATGCTCTGCACTGCTCTAAAGCTTCAGTGAGTAGCCGCTTTCCTTAAGAGTTTACTTGTTATCTAGGAGGAAATAACTTACGTTATCTAAAGAGCATGAGTTTAACTTGCCTTTTTATCACTTTGGTCTCTTTCTGTACTTTCTAACCTTGTAAATAGACACAGGACTGAAAAGCACCTCCTGAAACAACAGCCCCCTTCTGTCACAGGCATTACATTGCATCTTATCCCTTTCACAAATTTGTAAAGCTCTGTCTTGAAAGCAGCTGATGATTTACCCTGTCTGCACCCAGTAGAATCAGCCAGTAAAAGGCTTTAGAATCTGGTTATTTCTGACCATTACAAAATTCTTCTAATTTCCAGTTTTTAAATTTATTCATGGCTAGTTTATGCCCATTTGTTCTAATGCCAGCTTTGCTCATTAGTTCTTCCTCTCTGGTGTTTACCACTGATTTTTCATATTTAGGTGGCAATTTAATCTTTACAGCCTTCGTTTTGCTTGACCAAACAAGCCAAACTCTTCCTACTTGTGTGTGTGTTCTGATCATAGAAGGCCTTTTTTGAACACACAAACACAGGTGACTATAATTATATACATTATTTCTAGATGAGGTCTTACAAATGTGTTGCACAGTGGCATTAATACTTAGTTATGGGGAGAAACCCCTCCTAAGCCATGGTAAAATCAAAGCTGCATTATACTGGTAGCTCATACTCATCCTGTTATTGTTTAGTATGCTCTGGCCCCTCTCTACCTGTATAGTTGTCAAATGATGAGTTCCCAGTTTGTAATAAAAGACTTGTTTTGTTTGTTTGTTGTTATTGGTCCTCAAGTGTGTGATCTTGCATCGTTTGTACTACTGAATTTTATTTTATTTCTAGTACATCAATCTTCATAGTCATTGTGTCTTGATTTTTCTGTTTTGATGTCTCCCACTTTTTTTTTTTAATTATTATTATTATTGGGTCAATTAAAACCTTTAATGGTTTTGATATAGGTTTGATGTAGGTTTTCCAAAACAGTCAGTGGGGGAAGGCCTGTGTGTCAGAGGTGTTACAGAGACTGAAAAAGCACAAACAGCTCTAAGTTGGGCAAGATAGACCCCTGGCATAAGCTCATTTAAAGCAGCTATTCTCAACCATCCTGAGCACAACAATTAAGACTGGACTATTGATTTTAATAAAACATATTAAGCAAGATTTGATCTCAGAACTGGTGCTTCAGGAATTCCATTTACAGCTGTCTTCCTTTCACCGTTGTCTATTGCTGTCTCCCCATGAGCTGATTCTTTTACCATCCTTCACTTCGTCTACTCCCTTCTTCCCCAGCTTAACAAATATGGTGACTTACAGTTGATAGACTATTAAAACGTTGGCATCTACTACTTTTGCTATTTGTTTTAGAAAATCAGTTTGTCAGGGAGTGCCCTCCAGGAGACTTATAGATACTCAGGACTTACAGATACTTGTCTGATCTCAGAGAGTAATCCTTGAAGTTAGCCCAGGCTTGGCTTCTACAGCGTATGTGGAGCCTGAGCTCCTTCCACTCCAAGACCTTGGCCTCACAGTCCCTCACTCACCCTGCTCCCCCATGGCCCTGACTCAAGGACACTGCATCCTCTTGCTCTCCTAAGTGAGAGACTTTGTCCTTTGGGGTGTAACCCAGTGCAACCCACAGTTCCAAGCAGCACAGCAGACAGACAGTCTCTTCATTAAAGGCATTTGAAGCAAAAGCTAGCCAGCCAGAGGATCTGTCCCTGTAAAAGGGTCAAACAGTCCTTCTGTCCCCAGTCCAACCTGCACTTCACTGAACACCCCCAACATACTCAGTTGTTCCCTTTCACTTTTTTCGGGCTCCCCAGAGCATTTCAAACTTTTGTCCCCCAGGCTCTTCTGGCCTTGGACTGCTTTTTTCATCCTGCTTTCCCCTGGACACCATCTGGGTTTTGGCTATGTCGCTTCTTCTGTTGATATGCCAACACAGCCGTTCAGGACAGAAGTTAAAGGTCCATTTTTTTCTTTCTTATAGCCATTGTTGGCACTGAGACCCTCCTTTTGTGCACAGCCTAACGATGTAAGTTACACGATGTTACTACAACTTGAATGTCATTAACACACACAAATCACAATGGAATCTGTTGTCCACTGGTTTTCATGTAGATTGCGCCAAATTTAAGGTTTCATGAAGATCAGGTAGCATTTTTGTCCCATTTTTCCCCTTTCTCTATTTTGAATTATCATTTTCTGTTAAGCCTTGACTACCATTAAGTACATTGGTTCTATATAGGATCAGTACCAATATAAAGAAAATTGACTGTATCAGAAAATGTTGGATTGTTTTTTTTTGCCTGATGTGGCTGATTAATTTGGCAAATAAATGCCCTGTGCATGTGCGCAGCTGCAGTGCAGCACGTATGTGGCGAGGAGCACAGCCCAGCAGCATGGAGAGCTGCATGCAGCTGGTAAGTCTGATAGAAAGGGAAGGAGGAAGGAAGAGGTGTGGGGGGAGGCAGATCAAGGCTTCTGTGATGAGGGAGGGAGCGGGGCTGGTGTGGGGTGCGGGATGGAGCCACAGCTCATCTGGTGGGGGAGGGGGATGGCTCCTGCCGCTGAGCACATCTTGGGAGAGCATGGGGGGGGAAGGGCAGTGGAAGAATGTGCCCCTAGATCTGAGTGCAGGGTGTGGGTGGACATGCTGGGGCTGGGGCTGTGCTGGGCTCTTCCTGGCAGGGGCTGGGACAGGTGCTGGGGACAGGTTGCTAGCCCAGGGCTCCTCTGACCGGGCTTAGTGTGCTGCAGGGGGCCTGGCTTGGGCATGATGGTGCTTCACTGCAGGTGCTTCACTGCAGGGCTAGCCAACAGGCAGCTCCCTGAAGTACTTTCATGCCCCAGCCAGCCAGCTTGGCATCTACACATGATCTGTTGCACATGAAAACTCTGCTGTGCAGTTCATTAGTTTTGTGCACCCTAATAGGGGCACACATATAGATGCTGAGACATTTACTGCATTAGTCAGCTGTGCAGTAAACATCTTGTTGACGTGCTCACTGCTTATTAATATTTGCGGTGGGCTTTCCACAGACTTAATGGCCTCTTATTAGAATCTGCTCCTGTTTTTGTAGCGGGAGGTGTGGGGGGTGGGGATCTAAGGGGGAGGTGGTGTATTGGGGAGGAAGTGTGTAGTTACATTAAACATTTTTATACAGTGTGGATGTAGAAGGTGGTAGGATTATGGTGTCGGAAGCCACTGCAATTTTGACATACCTAAACTGTTTTTAGTGTGTGACTTGAAACAGAATATGTGTAAGGCTTTTTAAAAGGTAGGCTTGATGCAATTGGTTATTTTTCATTTGACATTGTATTGACACCCACGTGGCTCGTGAGCAGGGTTGGAACTTGTTTCCATACACAAAATCTTTCCACTTAAGTGAACTAAGAGGTTGTAAGAGGATGACATCTAATATGGGGATCAGCCCCAAAGGTGGGGGTGAAATGCATACATTGTGCATGTGAGTTTTCTGATACTTTCGATATAAGAGAGCCTAGTGAGACTTTGGGATCATGAGCCCCCTTCCAGAACGGGACCTTGGTGGCCAAAAGTTCTTCCTTTTTTTCTTCAGTCTGCTCCAGCTCTGCCAAGTTTTGATCACTTCAGCCCGGCCTCTTTCAATGTGTCCCAACTCTCTTTCATCTTTTTCTCATCACAGACCTTTTCCTTGACACTTAGTTTTTCCCTGCTTCCTCCTACCGATTCTTAGTCTTCCCAGTCGGTCCTGTCTCCTCCTTTCTCTTGCTGTCTCTTACTAACATCTGTTTCTGTTTTTACAGTGGCAGGGGGCAGAGCATTCAATTTGACCACACGTCCAATTTAAGGCACTATACAAGCCTGCTATAAAGAGTTCTGCATTTTCTTTGTTTGGTTGTTTATATAGAAAATAAATGTTTTTATGGCTTGTTTGCCATTTTTGGCATTTTTAAATTGGATTTGTGTTGTAGCCTTAACAGTTATGCTATGATTTCTGTAAATTGTGGCATAAAATATAAAACCCAAGCACCCTGGTTGAGAATAGCTCCTTTCAATGAGCTTGTGCCAGGGGCCTATCTTGCCCAACTTAGAGCTGTTTCAGTCTCTGTAAACATCTCTGGAACACAGGCCTCCCCCACCGACTGTTTTGGAAAACCTGTATCAAAGGCAGTTGCCATTTAGCCCATTTGTCTTCACTTTGCTTTAAAAAGCTAAACTTTTGGCTTAAATTAAGGTTGGGGAGGGGGAGAGGTAGATGGTTGGCATGGAAACGTAAGGTTATCATAATTTGCCAAAAGCTGCCTAAGTAACTGACCTCGGGTGTCAATAGGAAGTGTTCAGTCACCTTAATTAGTGGTGTTGAGCTCTACTTGTATATTGTCTTGTTGCTTTAGTTGCATCATAACCAAATTGTGCGTGTGTAACTTCTTTGTGTTTTATATTGACAAAAATCTTTCAGTTGCGGGGGAGGGACCAAACATAAGTTGGGTAATTTTGTACTTTCTAATGCCTGGGATTCAAGATTGAATTATGCTGGTAACATCTCCCTTTAAAAGGAATGTTTTACTAGCACGTTAGCTTTTGAAAGTTTAATTGAGCCATGAGAGAGTGTATTCTTTAATTCCTAGGACTTCCCTATCTGTCACTTTCTGAAGAGAATTAATTCCTAAAAGGGAATGCTTAAATGTTTTTAAGCATTCCCTTTAATTTAGACTTTTAGACTCCTTAGCTGCATCCAGACATATAGGGCCATGTGCTTGTAGTGACACCATTGTCCTGCAATAGGCAAACTGCCCTTGCCCAGCTCCTCTGGGCTCTCCAGCCAGGGAGAGCTGGTGGCTGGGGCCAGGCACCAGAGGTGGCCCCAGCAGTGGCCTGGAGCAGCAGAGGCACAGGTTGGCTGGTATGGAGGCCTGGCCAGCAGCCAGATCATTGCTGTGTACAGCCTGGAACTTGTGTGTGCCAGTGCACACTTGTTATGTGTGCATTGCACTGATTTTTGTTCCATTCCCTTTATTTTTTTACTACTAGAAAATCTCAGTTGCAAATTTTGGCCTGCACTACAAATTTGGAGTGCAGTGTCAATGTTAATGCCATATACCGCATGTGGCGAACATCACAGAGGCTTACAATGCCACAAACCGCATGCCCCTGCATGTCTGGATGCAGCTCTTTCAGTCTTTTTAGGCTAAGGTCATTGTCGTAAACTTTTTAATTTTGTTTAGGATACAGGACGGTGACCATTATCTCACATTCATACCTTGGCATCAATTATCAAAACTTTCAGAATGGTATGGTCATTTTGATAGCTTGAGCTATTGAGAAGCATGCAAGTTGTTTTAAATAGAAATAAGCTCACTTCAACCATGCATGGGTTAATAAAATTATCATTTATACTTTGAAAACCTTTTTTTGAACATGTACTTGTAATATTGCTGTCTTGATGCAACTTTTTATTGTGACATAGTACATTGTTTATATATTAATAGAATAGACATTTTAGGAGATATACCTGCTGAAATAATGGTTTTGCTTTTCAGAACTATGCTTTAAGGTTAAATATTTTGTAAGACTACCTGTAACGTTCTTTTTAAAAAGTAATTTTTACTTGCCACAAGTGCCTGTGCTGCCATTTCATGTTAAAATACAGGCAATCCTCAGCCTTATGAAACAATTGTTTCCTGAAAACGATGTCTTAAGTTGAAACATAGCTGGGAACCAGTTTTCCCATAGTAATAATGTTATAAATGGGTGATTTGGTTCCTTTTACAATGGTGGATACAGCTGCATCCAGCTGGTAATTCTGGAAGGGGGTGGGGAGTAGATCAACACCCCTGCAGTGAAGGAGGGATTGGGGCTGGGGCAAGCGCTGCCCAACTGTGTTGGAGGGTGCAGGATGAAGGAGCGGCTCATTTGAGGGGCGGGGCAGTGGAGGCAGCTCCTGCTGCTCTGGGAGCTGTTCATCTGGCGGCTCCTGCCACTTGTCCATGAGGGCACGGGGTGGGGAGGGGATGAATCTGTTGGGCAGGGGCTGTACCACGCTGTGTTCTGGGAGGGTATGAACTGGGAGCAGGGTGCTATGCTTTGCTGCTGCTCACCCAGGCAGGGCGGGCATGGGATGGAGTTGCTGCGCTGCCTACAGATGAGTGGCATGCAGTGATGGGAGTGCCCCCCGCCTCCAGCTGAGCTGCGGCTGTGTCCCGCACCTGTCCCACCCCAGCTAGGTGAATGCCAGGAGGCTTGGGGTGGAGGGGGAGGGAGGGATGTTCCCTTGGATCGGGGCACGACATGTGGGGCCTGGGCTGTACCATTCTGTGCTCCAGGTGGGTGGTGGGGGCTATGGTTAATATTTGGGTGGCTGCAGCCCCCTCATAGTTCCTGCTCTGCTGCCCACTGTGATCTAAGAGCACACTTCCCCCCCTCCCCCCAAAGCCTCCCGCTGCACCCCCAGCTGGGGGGCCAGGTTGCAGGACAGAACTAGAGCTTGTCCGGGGGGGCTCAGGGAGGGAGGGGCAGCTCCCGCCACTGCATACCACTCATCTGGAGGCTGCGCAGCAGCTCAGTCCCATGCCTGCCTTGCCCCAGCTTAAGAGGTGGCGGCAGAGCATAGCCCCACTCGCAGTACTGCTGTGCCCACCCAGAGTGCAGTGTGGTACAGCCCTGCCCCCAGCCCTGCCTCCGTCCTCCCCGCATAGATTTGGGGACATGTGCCTCCCTGTGTCCTTCTGGACAAGAGGTGGGAGCAGTGGCAGGAGCTGCCAGACGAACAGCTCCCAGACCAGTAGTATGCAGTGACAGGAAGCACCCTCCCTTCCCCACGCCCCTCGGATGAGCTGTGCCTTTGTCCTGTGTGGCCTCTTTCCCCCCTC
>NW_017728950.1:11341704-11345807 GCF_001723895.1 Crocodylus porosus | reverse complement strand
CCCTGGCCCAGCTGGGCAGCATTTGCCCCAGCCCCAATCCCTCCTTCACTGCGGGGGCATTAATCTGTGCCCCGCCCCATGCCCCTCTCCCCTTCCAGACTACGATGCTGGATACAACTGCATCTAGCTGGTAAAAGTGGAAACCTGTGCTGAAACCTTGAAATTAGGGTATCAATTTATAAAGGTCGTAAGTGCCATTTGTTGTACCTCAATTGTAAGTCAAGCACTGCCTGTATTCAAATATCCATTAGCACTCCGCTCCATGGTTGGGTGATAGATTAGACTTAGAGCTGCATCTAACCCCTACCTCCTGTACTGCCTTCAGGTTAGTTTCTTTGGTTTACTAGTGCAAAGAAGACCAGTTGCAGATGCATTACAGGAATGGAACCCCCTAATAAAGCTTTTCAAAAGATTCTGAAAAGGAAATACTTGGAAAATTATGCTGACTTCCATAAATGTTTCTGCAAAACTTTTTATATTTTTCAGATTTAGAATGCAATTAAAAATAAATAAAAATATTGGCACATCAATAATGAGAACAGAACCAAAAGTGATGGGTAATATTAGTTGCATGTAAAAATAATAATAAAATTGCCCTTTAACTTACACATTCAACAAGGGAGTAGGAGAGGCCTTTAGACGTGTTCTTACTATTACTGATGCATTCCAAACGTAACTGCATTTTTATTATGAATCAAATAAGAAGTGGTTTTCTACAGTTTCTTTGCTTATTTGAGAGGCAGCCAACAAAAGCAGATTGCTTATATTTGTTGTATAAAGCACTTTTTTTAAACATGTGGTATAAAATATTTCATCCAAGAAAATGAGCATATTTCTGTTTTGCCAGGTCTTCAGAAAAATTGAAGGAATGATTTTGTTTGAATGCTCTTTGGTTATAATATATACTTTAAGAAAAAGATTAGAGATTGGCATGGTGTTTAAGTGTCATTATATTTTTGTCTCTGTTCCCACTAGGTTCTTGTGTTGTTCGGGATGCCACAGGCAACGTCAACCATACCATCTTCACCGAATGGACAAATTGCACTACTGCTGCTTGCAAGTTAAACTATGACTTTTCATCTTGTCAGAAGACAGAGTGTCCATATGGTCTGATGAATAACTTTCAGGTACAAAATCTTAATATTAGAGTGATGTTTTTGGTTTGTGGGTTTTTTAAATTCTATTTTATTCATCCTGTAAAGTTTTAAGAAGTCATTTTGAATAGGATACAGTGCTACTTGTAAATACAAAGAGAAACTAGTAATTTTCTTTTTTGGAAAATAAAGTCTTTTTTATTGATTTGTTTAACTGTAGTGATTAAAATAGTATTTCTTAAAGGCTTTCCGTGGAAGCATTTTTTTTTCTAATGTATACAAGAGCAAGGTAATTCTAGGAAGTGTATCCATGGATATTGTAATTGGAATGGATCCTATTCACCTGAATGATGCATTCAAGTAATGAGTTGTAGGATCATTCATGTTTTAAAGTTATAAACCAGTAGGTCACCTTGGCAAGTATATGCAACTTAGTAACAAACAATCATGATGCTTGATAGTCGTAATTTCTCTATCTTCTTAATTTCACGTACTTTCTAACTTTGTTTATACTGCATTGAGTCGTGTTTAATTTCAGGGAAAACTAAAGGGTCATTGTTGAATCAAAACGTAGTAAAATATTTTTTTGTTCCTGCCCACACGTGGAAATGCATTAAAACATGAATCAAATTCATTTTAATTTGAAAGTGTTTCGGAATTTGAGCTTTGTAACAAAGTCTAATGTTGTGCTGCCATTTAAAGGAAATACTGCTAAATTGAGGTCTAATGAATGCATTTAAAAGTGAAGGTGAGGTTGCTCTACAATAACTTTATATTTATTTAAAAACAAACTTGCAGACAAGACTGCAGGGAAGACTTTCATGGAGACTGAGGCCATGTCTCCATGAGTAAATTGATCAAAAGAGTTATTTTGGTACAGTCTACCCGTTTCACAATTAAGTGACATTTTTTCTTTTTTAATCCCAGAACACTGACACTGGAAGCTAGTCTAGAACAGCTTAGCCCACAGTAGTTATGCCATTCTGTTATAAAGACTAACTTGAATCCGTGTACAACACATGTAGAACTGAAAATTTAGAGAATATTCTTTCACTTACTACTCTCTTAAAGTGCTTAAAGTGTCATTTTCATTAGAGACCACTTTTCATTTGTATTTCAGCTTTTGTATTTTAAAATGGTCTGTAACTAGAATAGTATCTATTGCCAATAGAGCTTTTACCAATTACCTACTACAGCAAAAGCTTTTTTTATCCAGCACCCATGGCGAATTGGGGGTGCCAGATGACAAAATATGCCAGTTACCTGAGAGGCTGCCTCTCCTGCTGCATCTGGTGTGCTGCTGCCCCTTCTGCCACGTCACCACCCCTCCTGCTGCGAGGGACAGGGAGGGGGGGCAAAAGAGAAAGGGGAAAAGAACTGTTATTGTGGGGGCTCGGCAGCACAGGCTGTTTTGCCCCAGGCTGTGGGGGCTTGGCGAAACCAAAGTGCCATGGTGGGGACTTCTGGTTTCATTTTTACCTTACAAGCCTGTGTGCCTGTTAATAGAGCATGCAAGCTTGTGAAGTGCCGGATAACATGGCTTTTACTGTATTTAGTTGTCAAGATTCGACTATGATGATTCAGCAATTATGTTTTATAGGGCTGTGTGAAACGGCACCAATCCATTTCGCCTTGAGTTCCAAGGTTTTGACGGAACAGCGTTCCATTTCGAATTTCATTTCAATTTGAAACAGCTGTTCCGTTTTGCTTCGTTGAAACAGCAGTGAGGCTGTTTCAGTGTTTCACTAGATCAGGAGGGTGGCAAGGAGTCGGCCCAGGGCTGACTCCCTGCCTGATCTAGCACTCGGGAGGGGAACTGAGTGACTAGTCTCCGTTCCTTTCTCCAGCCCGATCGCAGTGCTGGGGAGGGGAACTGAACCCGGGCTCAGTTCCCTTCCCCTGCACTGTTACTGGCTTCCTGCAGCCTGGCAACAGGAGACAGGGAGAGCCAGGACTGCGCTTCTGGCTGTTGCCAGCAGCACGGCCCTGGTTCTCCCCTGTCTCACCACCTCGCTGCTGGCTGCTTTGAAACTCAAAATGTTTCAAAACTCTTGAAACATTTCGACTAGCCTTGTTTTGTTTCAAGGATGGTTCAAAGCCCTTCGTTTCAATTCAGTTTCACTGTTTTGAGCTCAAAATGTGTTGAAACAGTGTCAAATCAAAACCGGCAAAATTTCACACAGCCCTAATGTCTGCTTTAAGTGTATGTTGTTGTGACAAAAGTGAATTCTAGGATCAAGGGATTACACAGACAATCACTTACTAAATAGCTTATCCCAGAAGTTTCATTTTTTTCTGACCCTTCAGGCCAGGCTTAGGGCTGGTCCTGCAAGTCAGATCAGGCTCAAGGATATACCTCCCCCCTCCTCCCAAACATACTGGATCCAGCTGGCACCCACTCCAGGTGGTTTTGGACCCAACAGGAAGTCCAGCATTATGGATGTTCAGCTTTAGCTGCTGGAACAAGCTGTGGTACTGGCTTCTGCCTGTGGTGCTATTGGCATTCCAGTGCCACTGCTGTAGCCCAGGTGCTTGGCAGTCAAGCGGGCAAGAACCACAGCACTGGAGCCCCAATAGCACTGTGGGAAGAAGCCAGACACTGTAGGAACACTTCACCTGAGCAGGTCCTACATTGTCCAGGACTTAAAAATGCTTTGCCCATAAGCAATTAATGAATGTCACAGTTAATTGGCACTATCTTCTGTCTTAGTATGGAGATCTGCTTAAGTTGAATAGACATAAGCTGTGTTTGACTTATTGAATCAATGAGTCGGAAGGGACCTAGACAGATCGAGTCTGACCCTCTGCCACGGGCAGAAAGGAGCACTGGGGGTGGGAGGGGTCATAAGACCCCAGCCAGGTGCCTATCTAGTCTCCTCTTGAAGTTTTCCAGGGAAGGTGAGAGCACCACCTCTCTGGGAAGCCCATTCCAGGCTCTGGCCACCATTACCGTGAAGTAGTTATTCCTAATATCTACCCTAAACCTATCCTCCCTCAGCTTGTGGCCAT
>NW_017728950.1:11308508-11341249 GCF_001723895.1 Crocodylus porosus | reverse complement strand
CCTCGTCCAGGTTGCTAATGAAGATGTTGAACAGCACCGGCATAAGGACTGAGCCTTGGGGGACTCCACTGCCCACACCCTTCCAGGTCAACATCGACCCGTCCACCACCACCGTCTGGGTTCGCCCCTGGAGCCAGTTTGCCACCCATGTGACTGTGCATTGATCAATGCCACAGTCCCTCAGCTTGCCCACCAGAAGTGGGTGGGACACTGTGTCGAAGGCCTTCTGGAAGTCCAAGAAGATGACATCGACTTCTTCCTTCACATCTAAGCTTTTTGTTACCTGGTCATAAAGAGACCAAGTTAGGCAGGATCGGCCTGGCACAGACCCTTCAGGTTCAGTTAGTTGTGTTACGGTGTGTATTTTAATAGAAGTCTAGTGATGCAATGACACATCTTGATTCCAGTTTTGCTGGAGTCAGAAATCATCTGCTGATTTTTGTGCCATATGTATATGACCAGAGGATTCTCTGTTGGGTTTCAATCCCTGAAGGCTTTAAGTAGACCATCATAGGCAGAGTAAAAGAATTGAATAAGCAGGCCTCAGAAACAGACTTCTGAATTGCCTTAAGGCTTAGCACTAAGTCAAGTTGGCTACCTGAATATCAAGTAGCAGCTTCTAATCTAACATGACCTGCAAATTGTGAAATTCGACTTTACACATTGTCAGGGTCACCTCATTCACAAATGCTGATATCCTCTCCGGTGTTTTTTTTAACTTGCTTTTCTTCCAGTCAGCTAGCGTTAAATCACTGAAAAACAAATCCAAATTAAAAATTGCTCGTGCTCTTTCAAACCCTATTTTCTTTCAGATTTTTGTAGTGGTTTCAAGAGACTAAGACTAGGTGATGATGGAAGGGTTGTGGAATACTTGGGTATATTACAATACTGTGTGTACTGGACGAAAATGGAGCCAGGGTTACTGCATTCAGACAGTATCTGATGCACACATCATACAACTACCTTTCTTGCACTAGCCTTTCCCAAACTATTTGATATCAGCACTAGGAATTCTTGATGTTTGGAATGGAGATTCATAGATTGTTAGGGGCTGGAAGGGACCTTGTAGATAATTGGGTTCAGTCCCTCTGCATTATGCAGAAAAAGACAACTGGAGCCAAGGACCCCTGTGAGGTGACTGTCCAGTCTCCTTTTGAAGACTTCCAGGGTAGGTGACTGTACCACCACTGGAGGGAGTTTATTCTACAGTCTGGACACCCTGACTATGGAGGAGTTTTCCCTGGAATTGAGCCTGAAGTGACCTTCCAGGAGTTTGTATCCATTGCTCCTGGTCTTCCCGAGGGTGCCCTGGTGAACAGCTGGCCACTCTGTTCCTGATGTACTTCCCCTTATATAGCGGTAAGCCGCTACTAAGTCCCCTCACAGCCTTCTCTTCTGTAGGGAGAAGTGATAGAAAGAGAGAGAGAGATTAAGGGGAGTGATAGAAAGTGTCTATCTTATTCCTTGTGTAGTATGTGGTATGCCTATGGATGGTGAAGTGGAAGGTTTGAAATATCTGGGCAATTTTACAATAGGGCTTCCTCTTTTTTGTTCTGAACATTGTGCATACCAATCTTGACCTGAGTAATGTTTTAATGAGAGGATTGAGCAATGAACGGAAGATGTGCTTTTTGGAAGGTTGTTCTGTCAACTGTCATAAATTGCAGTGGCCTATGGAAAGATTTAGATGTAGCTCTGTTCACAAATGCTTTTGAGTTGGCAGCAACTCGCGGAATGTTTCAACTGCAGGACAAAATCTAGCATATGCATCAGTAGCTACGTATAACAGACTTCAAAATGTATAGCAATGAATAATCTGTCTGTAGCATCAAATCTTGCTTAGATTAATCTCTAGTTTTCATCTTGGGTAACATCTTTGTTTGAAAAATTTGGATCATGTTTTTATAACACTTCATGCTAAGAACTGGTGAAAAGGGATCAAGTTAAGGAGAATTTTGGAAGGCATGTAAACAATTGCCACACCTACATTTGAATATATACATTCAAAAATAGGCACAGGAGGTGCCAGATTTACCTTGTTTTTGTAGCAAAGCAGTTCTCTTTTGGGAGTGGATCATTGAGCACCAAATCTACATCCAGTGATGTTTATCTACTGAGACTTGGGTTGATTAGTTGACTTGGATGTCTGCTTTGGTGTAGGAATGGGTTAAGACGCTGATCAAAAAGATTTTTCCAGATTTGAATTTCCTGATTTAGTTGACCACAAACGAAGAATTACTATTGTTGTTATACATCTAAGTACAGTATCTCTTCTTTCAGAATGCAGAGGTGTATCAGGAAGCTAAATGCCTGGAGCAGCAGTAATTTCTGGGTATTGGTGGTACCAGTGGCTGTGAGGCTGCTTTAGCAGCTGTTGTCTGTTCTGCACACCCCCACTTCTCCCAGCCTCCTAAGTTGACACCCAGGGAGGATATGCTGCCTTAGGGCGTGTGTAGAAGAAACGGGGGCGCTAAATTGAAGTGGTGGGTTTTTAAAAATATCGCTTCAATTTAGGGCCCTTTAAGTCCCTATGTCGTGCACACACCTGAATTTACCTGCCTCTCTGGCGGTGGGGAAAGGAAGGTGAGCTGTTGGTGGACAGAGAGGTCCTTGGACTGTAGGAGGGCTGGTGCAGCACCTGGCTTGGAGGGGCTCCGGGGGGCACCGTAACCGCGGAGGGAAGTACCAGGCCCCTGTGCAGCTTTTGCTCCATGGCTGTAGGGCAGCAAACTAAAACTCCTTGGAGGAGTTTGTTTGTTTGCTGTGCCTCAAGTCATTTGAGGCGCATTACCCTCCTAAATTTGCTACAGTGGCTGGAATTACTGTGCAATATGCTACCAAGGCGTGCAAACACCAACACTATTAAAGTCATACAAAAACATTTAACCCGCTTTAAAGTGTCATGCGCACATGCCCCTCGTTTCATCTACACACAACCTTAGCTGCCCTGCCTTAGTTTTGCTATTGCAGAAGTAGTTTCAGGCATCTTCCTGATGCATTCTGATTTTTTTTTTTTTTTTTTGCAAGGGGAGTCTGTTCATAGAGGCTCCCCCCATTCCACTAATCTGGCATTTGAATTATGAAAAGGAATGAGACTTTGATTCTATTTGCATCTGTGTGACCCAGATAACTTTGGTACCCACAGCTTTGTACATCACTGTTTCTACTTCTGGCAGTGGATCTGATTGCTAAGATGGGAGAAGGGAAAAGACACTACATCCAGGCCTACAATCTTTACATCTTAACAGTTTGGATATTTGTTTGTTTGAATTAAAGCAAGAGATGTCCATAATGCCATGATAGTAGAAAGGAATGTATACCGTGCTAAATAGCATTTGCACTTTGGTCTTAGCAATGTCAAATATTAGTTTCTGCTGCAGGTATTACTGTACTATTACTTCCATTGAAATTGGATAGAGTCTTTTTTTTTCTCTGAAATTCATTTGACATTCTTTCTGCTTTAAATTGAAGTCTTGATGTTATAGATTATCTTCATGTCCCACATTTCATTTTATATAGGTTTATGAAGAATCTAATTTAACCAACTAAAACTGGTATATGTCTCTTCCTCCCTTGTTGGTTTTGAGTACTGTATTGTTTTGTTAGGTCTGATGAAACAACTTTTCAAATAAGTATGTGCTCCTTGAAAGATCGTTTTAGATGTAGAGAAAGTCGATGGATAAAGGGTACTGGTCATGTAGAACAGCTTCCAGTAAGAAATCCTATTAGATTATTTTCTGAGTTTTGTGACAAATTTGGCCTTCCAAAACCAGTTGAACAGTAATATGTGGTTGCTTCAGGTATTAGAAGATCAGTTTTGACCTGAGGCTTTAGGTGTAGCAAAAAGTTCAGTATATTATTTTTTGTCTTGAAATCTGCTTTTCCACGTTTTGTGCCATCACTTTATGAAAAGATAATATCGTGTAAGACCTGATATAGACTATTTACAACTGAAGTGGGAAAAAAGACCTACATATCCAGATAATAGAATCCCAATAAAGTGGCAATTCACAATGTTTGAATACTGACAATTTCCTATTTTTTTGGACTTGTCTTGCACAACAAAAGATTACTTTTTGTCTGCACTAGGCTCCTATAATGTTAAAATTAAATAAATATACTAGACGTAGAAACAGGTTGGTGTGATGTAACCAAGCATTGCTTGCAACACATGTTCATCATGCCGTATTATCAATTCTTTTTACAAAGAAATTATAGAGTTAACGTGGCTTCTAACACACCACTGACACCTTTTGGAAAATGTGAGTTCTTGTGTATAAGAAATTTAAATAAGCCTTCTCAAGCTGCGGTCTTACAGTGGGCCTTATTGACACAGGTGGTTATATTACTTCTTTGGAAAAGTAGGGCATTTCCAAAAGTTAGAATCTGATGAGATGGCATGGCTGACAGCTATGAAAAGTCATGTTTAGAATGGAATAATTAGGTAATTCAAATGTTAGTCCTTGCACTCTTCTTGTTCTGTCCACCCCTTTTCCCTGTTTCCCCCCATTTTATTATTGCTTTTGGGCATCAAGAGGCACAACTGACATTTGAAGTGTTGTGAAGGATCCTTCTGAAGTACAGATGCCTACTGAAATTTGTCACCATTCTCTGCCTGGTCCATGATGATGCAAGTGATAAGATCTATCGCAGATCACTTTGAGGCTCAAACAGAAGTTAGCAAGGTTGCAACATTGCTCCACCACTGGTCTCAATGTTCCTTGCCATGATGCTACATTTGACCATCAGCCAGCTTTTAGCCGGAATGGATGGCAGGCTGTTTAACCTCAGTGGATTCTGAGCCAAGACCACCCTACCCACAATCATTGAGCTCCAGTACGCTGATGATGCTGTATTGTATGCTCACTTGGAAGAAGACCTTCAGCCAATCTTTGATGCCTTTATCAAGGCATACAAGAAAATGGGACTCACGCTTAACATTCAGAAAACTAAGGTCCTCCACCAATAAGCTCCTAATGAACAATCCTTAGCTTTGGTAATCCAGATTCACGGTGAGACTCTGGAGAACGTTGAGTATTTCCCATATCTCAGAAGCCACCTGTTGCAGAAAGCTGTCATAGAAGAAATCCAACATTTTAAATATATAGCCATACAAATCAAATATGTAAGTGCAGGCTTTGGACCCCTGAAGAAACAGATGTTTGAAGATCATGACATTGGATCTAGAACTAAGCTCATGGCTTATCAAGTAGTCCCCACCTTTTCTGGGTGTTGGAGTTGAGACATGGACAACATACTGGAAACATCTAAACTTGTTGGAGAAATACCATTAATGCTGCCTGTGGAAGATCCTGTACCTGGCCTTAGTCTTCATGTACCCACAGGAGTGGAATTGCACGTGTGCAATGGCCTTATATGGCTATGAATCTTGAATGCCATCTACTATAATATAAGGAACCGCGAGTTCTTGTACATGCTCTCAGGGCTAGTCTAATTAAAGCGCCTACAGCGTCTTGTGTGTCAGTGTCCCCGTGCTTCAAAATAGCAGCTCAGTGAGCTTTAGTTAAAGCGCCCCACCACCGTTTTGAAGCGTGGGGATTCTGAAACATGAGACATGGAGGTTGGCTGGAGTGCGCTAATTGGCACACTCCAGCAGACTCTATTTATTCAAGTCTGCTCCAGCATGGTGTAATTACTCGGCATCAGAGCAGCATACCCACATGTGTACAGACACCCATAAAAGCTATAGATTTCATAGACGTTAAGGCTGGGAGGGACCTCACAAGATCATTTGGACTAGTCCCTGGCTTAAAGGGCAGGAAGTCAGCTGGGGTCAGATGACCCCAGCAAGATAATCATCCAAACTTTTGAATGTATCTGGAGTAGGTGCCTGCATCACTTCTGGGGGGAGTCTGTTCCAGACTTGGACGATAAAGAAGTTTTTCCTTATGTCCAGTCTAAAACAGTCTTCCAGCAGTTTATGACTGTTACCTTGTCTTCCCTTGGCATGCCCAGTTGAACAGATGTTCTCCCAGTCCTGATGCAAACCCCTTAAGTACTTACAGGCTGCCACCAAGTTCCCCCTGAGCCTATGCTTTTTCAGGCTGAAGGCCGATGCCTCTCAGCCTCTCCTCCATAAGGCTTGCTCTCTTGACCTCTGATCATGCACGTGGCTCTCCCCTAGACTCTCTCAAGCTTCTTCATGTCCTTTCTAAAGTGTGGATCCAAGAATTGGATGCATCACTCCAGTTGCAGCCTCACCAAGGCTGAGTAAAGTGGGACGATGATATCTTGAGCCTTGCCTGAGATGCATCAGTAGATGTAAGCCAGGATTTTATTTGCTTTGCCAGCTGCGGCATTGCATTGGTGGCTCATATTCATCTTGTGGTCAATCATGACTCCCAAGTCTCTTTCGGTTTTGATGCTAGTGAGTGTACTAATAGATGAATAGTACTAATAAGACATTAGAACTAATGTATGCTACATGCAGGCATACTTAATTTGTACACTAAAATACGTACATTGGTTGAAGAAGTAGCGTTGAAGATTTGTAGTGGTTTCTATAGTCCTCACAGTACAGAAACATCTTAAAATTGCTATGCTTTGAACAGCATTAATATTGAAATAGATTCCCTTCCTTTTTTGCCCTCCCCCCATCACTATATTGAATTGCTAGGATGAAAAAGGTATTCATTTAGGGCAAGTAATGCATACTTGACACTGATACTGCATCTGAAAGGCATAACTGTTTTATATTGCTCAGTGACTGAAAAAAGCCAATCAGATTTTCTAAGATATTATCAAAGCTGAAAAAGGCTGCCTTAGGGCTTAGTTATGTTCAGAACAATACTTTTAGTGTTAAATTGTGACTGTTATTGAAAAGGTAGTTAAATGTGTTGTTTCCATAGGACTTGTTATATGACAGCACAGGAGGGGAAAAAATACTTGGGTTTTAGTTCTGTCACTTGGTTCCTGACAGAAGAGACCTTTAAAATAACATCTTCGTCATAATGATAAAACAGTCCACTCAATTATTGTCCAACATAAATTTTGTTAGCTGTTTGATATGTCCTTGATTATTCCAATGTATGTGTGTCATGGAATGTTGGAAAAATCAAAGTGATTAGAACTTCAGAGCTGCAGGCAGTGTGTAGTAGGCAAAGGGAAGAACTGCTGTGGTGTATGTTAAACTGGCAGTACTTCAGATTACCCTCCTGTATCAGCAAGTGATCCAGGGTTTTGGGATGGTATAGGGTGGTAAGAAAATATGGATGGAAAGGGCCCTCAAAGGATCTAGTCCAGCCCTCTGCTTAAGGCTGGATTATCCCTGACTATACTATCCCAGACAAGTGTCTGTCCAACCTACTCTTGAAAACTTTCAAGGATGGAGATTCTACAGCTTCTCTAGATAGCCTTTTCTCTGTAGCTGTAGGGGATAAGACTAGAAGAAATGACCTCAGACTGCAGCAGAGAAAATTTATGTTGGACATTAGCAAGAATTTCTGATGATGAACATGGTTAAGCATTGTAACAGGCTACATCTGCTCTGTAATCTTCATTCAGGTATTTTTAAGACTTATCAAATCTACCCCCCCTACCCCCCAGTCTTTTTTCTTCTCCAAACTAAGCAAAGCTAGTTCTTTCAGGCTGCATACCAGTGACCTGAAAACCTACATTCATTATGTTTCTCAGGCCTCTAATATTTTTGGTTGCTCCTTACTGAATTCTTTCCAGTCTTTCTTGGATTATTGCTTCTGAAACTCAGGATTTGTATGTTGAATTTGATCCTATTTGATTTTGGACCACTTCTTCAGTTTATCCAGGACATTCTGAATTTCTTTTTTTTTTTTTTTTTTTGGAGAGAATTTCAAGAAAGCATTGTTTGTTTGTTTTGTTTTGTTTTGTTTTTTCCTTCCTCCTTCAAAACCACTTCTAAATTGCATCATTTTGGTAATACTCAGAAAAGAACAAGACCATCTAAACAAAGATCGTAGTCCTAATACACTTATCTAGAAGAATAGTTCATTTGCTACTGTTGCTGTGTGATACAGCAAGGGGGCTTAGTGTCCCATAGAAAGAGTGGACCCCACCCCAAATGATCTCAGCTCGTAGGGGAAGTTAGCCTGAGAAGGGCTGGTGACAGGTGCAACTTAACTGCAGGTGCTGGATCCACAGCAATAGAGCAGCACGTGGTGCTGCAGTGCCATTTTAAAAGCACATGCTCCCTGTGTGTAGGTGGATGTGCAGAGTGACACACAAAGATCATGCCCAGCATGCGAAAGCCAGGCAGCTGAGCCAGATGGAAGCAGCCAGGAGAGCCTCCCGACAAGAATGTCAGCAGACTTGGGCAGCTGAGCCTGGCAGAGGCAGCCGAGAAAACCCTCTGGCTCCAGTAGAACAGATAGCTCAGGATGCAGGGAGAAGACGTTGCAGCCTGCAAGGAGAGAACATGGAGGGGTTCTCATCCTCAAAGATTAAGGCCAGGGAAAGTCTGGAGGATTGAGCAGATCCTGCACCCAGATGACAGAAGCATAAGGGACGCGTGAGTGTGACTACCCCTGTCTAGTGCCAGACTTCGGGGGTCCTGAAGGGGCTGTGTTTTCTTTGAATTTCATTATTGTTTGGAGGGGACACCCCCTCCAAAAGACTGGGTACCCGGACAGCCTGTGAACTATACCCGGAGAACGGTGATGAACAGCATGTATTTTGCCCTCCTCCACCACCACCCGACCTTCGGCAGTCTATTCCAAACCTTGGGGGCTCGGACAGTGAAGAAGTTCTTTCTTATGTCCGGCCTGAATCGGTCACAGCAGAGTGTGTGACCATTCGATCTTGTCATCTCTTGGGGTGCTCTGGTGAACAGATGTTCCCCCAGATCCTGATGAGCCCCCCTGATAAATTCATAGGTAACCACCAGATCACCCCTGAGCCTGCGCTTTTCTAGGCTGGAGAGCCTCATGGCTCTCAGCATCTCATCATGAGGTCTGTTTTCCTGGCCTCTCATGCACGTGGCTGTCCTCTGCACCCTCTCAAGCTTCTCCACATCCTTTTTGAATTGCGGAGCCCAAAACTGGATGCAGTACTCCAGCTGCAGCCTCACCAAGGCCAGGTACAGTGGGAGAATGATGTCCTGGGATTTACTTGAGAAGCATCTATAGATTCAAGCCAGCGTTTTGCTCACTTTACTAGCTGCAGCATCACACTGAAGGCTCATGTTCATCTTGTGGTCAACCATGACCCCCAAGTCCCTTTCATCTGTAGTGCTAACCAGTGTAGCACTGCCAAGCCTATAAGCATGCTGCAGGTTTTTCCTCCCAAGGTGGAGAACCTTGCATTTTTCGGTGTTGAACACCATCAGGTTCTCGTCTGCCCTTTTCCTGAGCCTGTCGAGATCTGCCTGGATCACCCTTCTGTCCTCAGGTCTTTCCCATCCTCGTACAAAATGCAGTAATTGTAAATCTCAGTGGTGAAGGCCTTAAGTAAGTTAGAAAAGGTATAAGTCCTTCGTGAATTGAGATGTACAATGATTTATTGGAAGGAAGTGTTCCTGTGACTGACTGTGTGCGCGTGGGGTATCTGTGCATCTTTGTTTTTGATGGAACTATAAAGCTTGCTGTATTCTGCCTTGGTCTTCCCATCACAAATGCTTGCTAGTATGTAATTGCTGCATTAGAATGAATGACTGACAAGCCTTACTTTGTTCAGTGGCTACAGAGAGCACTCTTAAGGCCTATGTTCATAGTTGGGGTCAATGTTAAAGTTGTTCTCGAATCAAGAATGGCTGACTGTATACTGTGAACACCTGTGCTCCACCCATGGTAATATCCATCCTTTCCAAAAATGCAATCTTGGCTAGACTTTTAGCATTGAGGTGGATGCTGCAGGTGGTCACTTCTTAGTCCATTTCCCCTCCCCCTCCCTTATTTTTACAGTGTTTTGTAACTTTAATGTTGGCAGCTCATGTGAGAGTGTCTACTGCACGTGGACTTCCATAATACCCTCTTGTTCTCTTTCAGCCCTTTTGGACTCCAGCCCTCTTCCCCATTGTTCATAAGTAGAGACTTGCCCCTTCACAGGAAAGAAAAGTGTTGTGACAACCAAAAGTAGTTTGGAAGTGATGATCATATGCTGTAAAGTAGTCTGAGATGTATCTTAGTGTGGCACCCGAGGAATAAGAAGCCTTGTGTTAAGTGGCTTTGTAGCTTACAAGTTGTTATAGAGGGAATGGAAGAATGACTTGCATGGCTGAGGCTGGTGGGGGATGTCACCAAAATTGGTATAAATATCAGTGTGCACATGCCTTTTAACTGACTCTTAGTGATAAGAGGAAACAAACCTACTGGCCTACATACTTTGCCTGAGAAACAGTATGTGGTGAGTAATTCTAAACATTGTAGAGATAAAGAAGCAGAAATTCATTGACACCATTTTGCATTTGCAGTTCCTAACTATTTTTGTGGTCTTTAATTTGTGGTCTATGTAGCACTTTTCTTTTTTGACTGTACAATTTTTTTTTTCCCCAGGTAATCTGCATAGTGTTCTTAGATGCCTAAAACTGTTTCTTTCCTACTTTCAGGTAATGAGCATGGTATCAGGATTTGCACCGCTGATTTCTGCAGGCATTTTCTCAGCCACCCTTTCATCTGCACTGGCCTCCTTAGTGAGCGCACCTAAGATTTTCCAGGTAAGCAGCCATGCCATAATCACTTTTTTTCAAAGAAAAACAGTTCTATTTAATCTGGTTTAAACTCAATTTTTAGAGAATTAGGGAGTTTTTGTATATTGGCAGTTTTTGATTGATACCGCTTGAGGTCAAAGTGTTGATATTGAACTATTCTACTTGGAACAGATGGTAGCCCCCATTGTTACAATGTGCAGCGAGAAGATGCTATGTTCCAAATATCCATTCTGTTTTTGCTCTCCCCAGGGTTGAGATTCTGAGCTTGGACAGTTCTGTGCGCAGAAGCCAGGGCTGTATGTAAACTTACTGTACTTGGTAGCTGATCCCTCAAGGATGGGATGTGGGTTGTTTCATAACCCTAAAGCAGAATAGTTCTGTCTGTACATCATCCTGGTGGGGTAACTGGTACTGTCCCTTTGCAATGCTAATTTATCCACCTTTATGGACCTGGCTATACTACTTCCTGTTTAGGAGGCAGCATGGAGCAGTATGGTATGCTTGAAGTGAGGGCATCATTTCTGCAGATGTTGACATCCATGGAGTAGAAAAACAGATACTTGCATTGTGTAAATATGCCCAGCGATTCAGCCAGTTTTTTTGTTTGTTTGTTTGTTTGTTTTTAGTGGTGCCTTTTTAATTTGTTTTTGTGGTGCACCTAAAGTTGTAACACTGCATAGTTGGGGGAAGGGTTGAACCCTTCTGGCAGCCCTCTTGAGCCACTGAAAAACTGCCCTCTTGTCTCCTGAGTGTTGGGAAGGGAAAATTAAACTTGTGGCTCCTTTCACTGCTCCTGCCATATGCCCTTTTGTCTGGATATTGGTGCCAGGTATCAGTAGTTGAGTGGTGACTGTATTACAGTTGCCTTACAGTGTGGAACATCTGTTGCCAAGAGACCAGACAGTGCAGGGGTGGCCAACCTGGTGCATGCATGCCACAGGTGGCATTTCAGCTACTGTAGTGTGCAAGCCCTAGTTTCTCAGTAAAGTGAACTGTGGGAGTGGAGGCAGAGAGGCTCAGTCTCTGGCCATGTGGAGCAGAGTGGCAGCAGGGTGCTGCTGTGAGAGGTGTCAAGTGAGGTGCCAGGGACCCTTCCCTGGCACTACCACTGAGTTCAGGTCTTTGGATCTTTGTTTATCATATAAAATTATACTGTTGTGGGGAAAGAGAAGGGTTAACTTTCCTCAGATTCCTGCCGCCTCTCCACTCTATGCAGCTGGAGGATTGAGCTGCCTCTCCTTTTTTGGGTAAACCTCTGGGGAATGGAGTGGTACTTGGAGGGTCAGGGCTTAACTTGTGGCATGCCTGCCAAAAAGGTTGGCCATCACTGAACTAGAGCTACTGCAACAAAATCTTGAACAAAGTGCTACTGTTTGTTGTCTTTTTGGGGAGCATAGATCTGCTTAGAGCTTTAGATTTAAAGACCAGGTAAATGCATTTCACCTGGAGGTGGTTCCTGTAGGCAGAAGTAAGGGAATATTGTTAGCATGTCTTCACTCTGCTTGTTGCATCTCTTCTGGGAAGAAAACCTTGGTCTCTAAAATGTTTGGAAACTATTGCGGGGGGGGGGGGGTGTGTACATACATTTAAAAGCATAGAAACCAGACAGGAAATGGAGCTGGTGAAAATTCTAAGTAATTGGGGAGATGTATTTTTTTTTCCCCCATACTGGATGTCAAGAATTATTCTTTTCATTGTAATAATGTCAATAACACATTTTAAAAAGCAAATGCACTCATTTTTATTGATGACACTTTTTCCCATTGCTCATTTTTGTCTTTCCTCAAGATAAGACAATGAAGTAAAGGCACAGTGTTGTGAATAGAACTAATATGTCCCTGGTCCAAACTCCATACCTTCTGAGATAACATTGCCTCTGAAATGCATTGGGGCGTCTTGTGCAAAACCTGGCTTAGATACAAATTTTGTATTTTTTTTTTTTTCCAGGCTTTATGCAAGGACAATATCTACCCTGGTTTCCTAATGTTTGCTAAAGGTTATGGGAAGAACAATGAACCATTAAGAGGATATATGTTAACATTCTTAATAGCTCTTGGATTCATATTAATTGGTTAGTTTTTAATATTTAATTTGTAGTTATAATTAATATATTTGTTATAAACCTTTTATACTGTTTCCCATGCTTTGATGAGGAGGGTCTTCAAGGTCTTGGGTAGTGATTTTTAGATTAAAAGTTATAGTTTGTTGGTTTGTCTTTTTTAAAACTGTTCAGTAGGTGGATTAGAGCAGTGGTCTCCAAAGTGGGGTGCTCAAGATGATCCATTGGGGTGCGGGAAGAAAATATTAGAACTTCTTTATATATAATATTAACAGTAGTACATGTATATAATTTATAAATAAATATACATATATTGGGTGTGCATGCTCAAAACATTTTTACTGATAGGGGTGCGCAATCCAAAAAAGTTTGGAGACTACTGGGTTAGAGGATTGTCCACTTGCATGTTTGGAAGTTGCTTGATTTGATCATGATCAAGACAGTACCACAAGATAAATTACTATAACTTAATTAAATCCAAATTTCCTTTTTAATCCTTTAAATCTCCCAAACTCTAACCTTCTTTTGTCTTGGGAAGGAGAAAGGGCAAAGCTACTGGTCATCTTCTCAATTCTGTACAGCACAGATGTTGTACCATTATTTTTTTTTCTACAGATGTTAATGACACCAAAAACCGGTTATCAAAATTACACACCTATTTAAACATGTCAAGATTATTTTATAACCTCAGCTATTGCAAAAAGGGAAATTTGCCACTACAGACAAAGGGGGTTGCATTAGCAGTTAGCCTTCTTCCAGGTCTTCTGTTAAGTGCCTTCCCTCTCTGTCTGTGGGAGTGAGACTTCACTTGCCTTATAACTCCCATTCCCAGTACTTGATCTATTCACTGTAAGCAATTCAGCATGTATCCATTTCCTGATCTTGCATAATTGCAGAGTATTAAGAATTTAGTGTGAATGGGCTTTTTCACAAAGCCTGTTTATAAACGCTCTGAATTGACAAATAGTGTAGCAATACATTGAGGTTCAAACAATTTTGTTAGTCATGAGTGTAGGTGCAAGTTAAGTAGGCTGGAACTTTTTCCTAAAAACAAAAACCAAAAAAACTTGCAGTGAGTGACCCTGTATCTCGAAAATACTTGCAGTGTACGTTGAAGGAATTGCCTTTCTGTTTAAAACAAAACAAAAAACCCCCTGCAGTTAAGAGTTTATAGTAGAATGGTCATAAATATCTGAATCCTGTTGTGGCATTTTTTACTTGAGAAATAGGCTTTTGTGGCAAACTTTTGGTCTTGCAGTCTTTTCAATATTTTGACAGTGAGGCTAATAACCACTTGCTTTTGTGTGTGTGTTTTGTTTTGTTTTTTTGGTGTTTTTAGCTGAACTGAATGTCATCGCTCCAATCATCTCCAACTTCTTCTTGGCTTCATATGCCTTAATTAATTTCTCTGTGTTCCATGCTTCACTTGCAAAATCTCCAGGTAGGAACCATACAAAAATTTTAAACTACTTTTTATGTGCAGAAATACTCAGTCTAAGCTGTTAAGTGGTGCTGACCAATTCTTCATCATGAATGGGAAAATTAGGAGGGAAAATAACACTCAATTGTGTAGAAAGTTGCTTATGGAAGTAGCGGTACATTATCCCATTATCCCAAACAGAATTGATCAGGATTTACTTTACAAATCCTGCCTCCCCCTAACATCCCCCCCCTACACACGCGCACACACGCACACACACGCACACACACACGGCTTTGCTGGCCTTGCTTCTGGGAAGGAAATTCAGGCAATTCAGATGAAAAGATGACTTTTAGGTGATATTAAGTTCCTTACGCTTCCTTGTGTTTTTCATCAGTCTTTAAGAGTTAATGATTTCCCCAGCCTCAGGAAGTGGAGGCAAGTCTGTTATGACTATCTTTTTTGTCATAAGCTTAGGAAAAAAGTGTTTCAATAATAGAACAGAGATCACCATAATTGGGAATGTTGTAACCTTGACTACTTTTTTTTTTAAGTGAAACTGCTGCAAACCCTCAAACTCACCTTAGTATTTTTCATGGTTTTTATAGGAGCATTTAACATAGGGTTCATTTTGTGTTTTGTAAACTTTGTGAATGTATCTTTGTTATTGCTTGTGTATACCAGTAGTGGAAATTTCCCATGTGGTGATTCTTTGTGTAGCTAAATCCTCTTACTGTGAAAATATTACTTTTCTAAATTATACATACAAATAAGAAGCCTTTTGAATATGGTGTATGTCTAGCTGTTTTGTTGTGTATGCTGTCTGAGTTCTAGTCTTTTTGCATTCTGGGTTTGGGTGGCGAGATAAGAGTACAGGTGCCGCATTAATGGATATACCTGACTGTATGGCATTTGTCTTTCTCCATCTTTGAATGCTGTGGAGTTGTTGATCACCCAAATAAACCGAAAAGTTAAAATTATATTGGCTGGTATTCCTGAAACAATGATGGGGAACAAAAGACCCTTTAGTAATATGGAACATTTAGGTTGTGATTCATACTGTACCATCTTCTAAAGGGTAAACTGCAAAGCAAAAATAAAGTAATGTATAAGCTTGTTTTCCCTCTTAACTAGGATTAAACAAGTTTAAAATGTAACAAATAGTCTTTGTTACATCAAGACCTCTATTCTTGTCTGTTTCTAACGTGCGCAGTTTTCTTTGCATTGTGAGAAATCATTGGCAGACTTTATTATAAATGTGCCAGAATCTGTAATCTATTACTGTGTACTGTTGAAATTGTCTTGTATTCACCAAGAACCAGAGGGCTTAAAGAGAGATTGTATGACCAGTTTGTTCCATTATTAGTAGTAGCTAAATCCTTTTCTTTTATTTTCATTTTTAATAGGTTGGCGTCCTGCTTTTAAGTATTACAATATGTGGATTTCTCTAATTGGGGCAATTCTGTGCTGCATAGTAATGTTTGTCATTAATTGGTGGGCAGCACTGTTAACATATGTCATAGTCCTCGGACTCTACATTTATGTCACTTACAAGAAACCAGGTGAGTGTAAAACTTTTTTCTTAAAAAATACACTGTAGGAATCCTAGGATTACTTTAATCTTATAGTTTGACTATGCAAATGAAACCTTTTAGTTACAGAAGAATCTCTGGTTTTAATGATGTAATAAATGGTATCTTAGGGTGTCTTTACACATGCTACAGGGTTGGGGGGCAGAGGGGAAGCACTTTAATCAGAGCAGCTCTTGGGAGCCACTCTAATTAAAGCACCTGCAGTATCTCATGTATTTAGTGTCCCATGCTTCAAAATGGGGGTGGGGGTACTTTAACTAAAGCTTGTTCAATGAACTCTAGTTAATGTGTCCCAACTGCCATTCTGAAGTATGGGGACGCTGAATGCACATGATGCTGAGGCTGCTGAAGCATGTTAATTAGCATGCTTCAGCAGACTTCATTAAGCATGCATTGGAGCAGGCATCTGGCACATATGTAGGTGCTGTTAAGTATTTGTATAGAAAGAAGTAGTTAACTGTGTTTAGTCTGAAGTCAGGCAGAAGGCAACGCTGGATGATACCTTACAGCAGTGGGGACCAACCTTTTCAGCAGTTATTCCACAAATTAGCTTCATCTCCCCTCCAGGTGCCATTCTGATCCCCCTTCCCCTGCCAGCTCTGCTTTCTGCTCCCTGCTAAGTCTTCTCTGCTTTCTGCTTCCTCTTCTGCTCTACTTTTCCTGCACTATTTGCTGCTTTGCTGTTTATCCCCTCTGATCTGTCACATGCCAGACACAGAAGCTTCCCTTGTCACTTGTGGTTGGGACCTTTGCCTTTAAATTAACAGGCTCAAGGAGTTTTATAGCAACAGCATTCATAGGAAACAGGCTACCCTACCTTCTGCCTGTACTATATCCATTCTGTGTGTGTGCGTGTGTAATCAGAAGTTAGTAAGGTACGCTCAAACCAATTTATTCAGTCTGATCTGAAATAATCTGGTGAGAAATGATGAGAAGTAACTTCCCCACAAGTCCATTTAAGAGGTGTTTTGTCATAGTAACACTTGACCTGAGGCACCAACTTCTTTTTACAGGCAATGAAAAAGTAATGTGACCTGCTTAAAAGTCTCTTTTATTGATTAGGCATAGTATGTGTGTGATCTGTACAGCTCTGAAGGATAATGATCTGAGGTTACAAAATGGAACAATCGACCCTCAAATCTTGGACTTTCCATCTTGGCTGTTATTGCCCACACAACTGAATCAAAATATTACACTTTTTTTTAAAATCAGGAAAATGTAGAATATTACTGGAAAGAAAGTTCATGAATTGCTTGGATAATAAAATGTTAACATTCAATAGTTGTTGTACAGTTCTTTTCCTATATGTA
Organism: Crocodylus porosus; assembly: GCF_001723895.1. NCBI lineage: Eukaryota > Metazoa > Chordata > Crocodylia > Crocodylidae > Crocodylus > Crocodylus porosus. The sequence goes on along the minus strand of NW_017728950.1, from coordinate 11,324,229 downwards.
ACTTTTATAGTTTTTTATTTTAGCTGTCAAAACTACCCATTAAAAGAGTACAGTGTGAAAGAGTTTAAAAAAAGCAAAAAGAATTGTACAAAACCTAAAAAAAAAAAAAAAAATCATCTGATTTAAAAGAGCTAAGAAAATAGCATACTAACATATAACAGGTTTTTTGGGGGGTTTTTTTTGTTTTTTGTTTTTTGTTTTTTCTGTAAGTATTTAATACATTAGAACCTGAATCCAAGCTGAACTGTCACCTTTTCTGATGGGGTACTGTAGAAAAGAATGGGAAATGTAAATGGGAATACTAGAATATAATGGGCATTATATTTAAATTGAAATCTAAACAGTGAAACTGTATGTACCATATAGTCCTGGTATTGTGTTTTTGTACATCTGAGACCTGAACAGAGTTATAAATCTAGTGAAGAAAACCTGCATCAGTTCATTTTTTCTTAGTTCTCTTAATTGCAAAATGGTTGCATCTACAGACTTAAAACTTGGCTTTTTTGGCTGTTGATCTGCATTGCCTGAAGAGAAATAAAGTTGTCTTCATCTAAAATAAGCATGAAGACTAAAACATAACTGTTCACCACCACATAGCATACTTGGAAACTTTTAGGAGAGTGCATACTGGTTATGTTGGATTGATTTTTTTTAGTGAGTAGACAGGAATTTAATTTACAGTGTAAACCTGACCCCTTCAGAAAACATTTTAAATGGAAGTATTGTGTGCAAAGTGGAGAAGCAGGGAAGAAAGGAACTGAATAAGTGTCGTGGGTATTAGTTGGTCATGCACTCTAATTCTGGTATTCTGGTCTCTGAATGCCTGTACAGCCTCTTCCAGCTCCATTATGCACAGGCATCTTGATCAATATGGGTTCACGTTACCAGACTGTTTTCCTTCTCCCGTAGTATCTTTGCCTCTTTCGTTGTATAACATGGAACTGAATAAGCAGCAGACTTGTTCTGTTCTCGTCATCATTCAGTGTGTGGCCATTGGTTTCATTTAAGATGCACACTATTAAAATTTTGCTCTAAATCAGGATTATTGCTCTGAGGAGGAAAATCTTACTTGAATGTTAGATGGGATGAGGCTTCTTCTGGCCTGGCCTTTTATCTTCAGGGAAGCAGTTACCCTTCACAGTTAGTGGCTTCAAGGTCTTCCTTGGATCTTAATAAGGAAATGGAGATGCTTTAGGGCAGTTGTGTTAGCAACGGTCTGGCCAATTTGCATATATGTTGATATTGTCTTCAGTCTTGCAAGGCTGCTCATCTGTACCTGTGAGGAAGATTTTCTAGGGCAGGCCAGTGGCACTTTAGTGGACTTCAGCCTCAATTCCTGCCACTTCTAAGAAAGCAGACGGGAAAGATCAGATTCCTTCAAGGACTAGAATACGCTTTTTCATTCAACTTGTCCCAGGGTTTTAAGCTTTTCATGAGCTACCATCACTACTGAAGTCTGCTCCTGTTAAATCCACATGGAGGACAAGAAGCCCAAGCCCTCTGGGAGGAAAGTGCATATTTTCATTAGCTTTTCAACCTATCCCCACTAGTTTCTTATTCCACCTAGAGAAGATATGAGAGAGTTCTTATCACTTGGTTTCTGAATGGCAGTCTGAAAGAATGGCTTTTCATTTTGGTATTCTTCCTCTTGACTTAAAAGTTAACCAGAAATCTTTATATGGACTTAGTTTTATAGGTTTAAATTTTGTTTCTTGATGTCTAGTGTAGGTAGAAAACTTTTATTTCTACAAAGATTTGTTAACTTTTGTCAAATTCAAAGCTTGTACCATTCTTTGAAATACCAAAAATATTTAATATCAAACGGCTTGGATCTAGAACACTTCTTTGGTTACTAACATGCCATTTATAGAAGAATGTTTCCAAATCGAAAGTTGAGTTTGTTAGCCTGCTTTTAGTGGGGAAGTAGCATAATTATATTTTATCTTGCATAATCTGACATAGTTCTTAATTAGTATTAGAACTATAGGACCCCAAAATAGTTTTTTAATTTGAGAGGCAAACAGTTGTCAAAATATCTTGGCTTTTTTTAAAATTTAATGTCTTAAAACAAATCTGCCTACAGATGTGAACTGGGGATCCTCTACACAAGCCCTGACTTACCTGAATGCACTGCAGCATTCTATTCGTCTTTCAGGTGTTGAAGACCATGTGAAAAACTTCAGGTAAGAGAAGATGGTTATGTCATATTATTACAAATGACTTCTACTAAGCTGTGCATTGTGGGTGAAGTTCTGGTGCTTCACCAGTATCTCCTTAAAACTGTCTAGATTTGTGGTCGTTAAATCCATTCTTGCTAAAAACTGCAGCAACAATGCAGTCTTTGAGGATTTGCAGTTGCAGAAGGGGCATTGCTGTTAATTGACTGAAAATCTATGGTAAGTTGAAACTCAAAGGAATTCTACCAAAAAGTGGAAACTTGACTGTATTACTAGGGGGAAAGAATAATATTGCATGTGCATCTTGGGAGGAAATTAGGAAGGCTAAGGCTGAATTTGAAATGCAACTAACAAGGGATGTAAAAGGATTCTAGAAGTAAAGAAGATTTTACATGTTTGACACACATAAGAGGAAGATGAAGAGAACAACTACAGGTTCCTTAGTGAACATAGGTGGCAATCTAGTAACTGATGCAGAGAAAACTGAAGTATTTAATGCCTTTATTAATTCAGTCTTCACAAATAAGATTTGCTACCAGATGACAAGTGCTGTTGGCAGCAAGAAAAGAAGAGTAGCAGTCTAGTGTAGAGGAAGAACAGGTTAGAGATTACTTAGAGAAACTGAATGTTTTTAAGCTGGCAGGGCTGGATGAGATGGAGCCTGAAGGAATTAGCTGAGGTAATTTCATCTTTGGGAGATTGGGTGAGGTCTTGTGTCTAATAACAGGAAGAAAAAGATCCAGGGAATTACAGATCAGTCAGTCTGACCTCAGTACCAAAAAATAAGGAGTAGGCCATCAAGGAGTCCTACTCCTTGGCTGAGGGGTTGTACTCAGAGTGGTGGTGGACGGGTCATTTTCAACCTGGAGGGAAGTGGGCAGCGGGGCTCCCCCAGGGCTCAGTCCTTGGGCCCGCACTCTTCAATTTCTTTATTAGTGACTTGGACAACGGGGTGAAGAGCACCCTGTTTGAATTTGCAGATGACACCAAGATTTGGGCACACTAGAAGGGAAGGACAGATTACAGCAGGACCTGGACAGATTACAGGGGTGGGCAAATGAAAATAGGATGGGATTCAATACTGACAAGGGCAGGGTGCTGCACTTGGGCAGTAGGGACAAGCAGCATACCTATAGGCTGGGGAACTCCCTTCTTGAAAGCATGGTGGCAGAAAGATCTTAGAGTCATTATTGACTCCAAGATGAACGTGGGCTGACAATGCGAGAACACTTAGTAGGGCTAACTGTACCTTGTCGTGCATCCACCGATGCATCACAAGCAGGGCCAAGGAGGTGATCCTCCCCCTCTGTGCAAGACTGGTCAGGCCGCAGCTGGAGTACTGCGTCCAGTTCTGGGCGCCGCACTTCAGGAGGGTTGTGGACAGCTTAGAGAGGGTCCAGAGGAGTGCCACTCACGTGATCTGGGGACAGCAGGGCAGATCCTATGAGGAGAGGCTGTGGGACCTTAACCTGTTCAGCCTTTGCAAGAGAAGGCTGAGGGGGGACCTGGTGGCCATCTATAAACTCACTAGGGGGGGACCAGCAGGGTTTGGGAGAGACCTTGTTCCCCCAAGCGCCTCCCAGAGTAACAAGGAATAACGGCCATAAGTTGCTAGAGAGTAGGTTTAGACTAGACGTTAGAAGGCACTACTTCACGGTCAGGGCAGCTAGGATCTGGAACCAACTTTCAAGGGAGGTGGTGCTGGCTCCTACCCTGGGGGTCTTTAAGAGGAGGCTTGATGTCTACCTGGCTGGGGTCATCTGAGCCCAGTTTTCTCTCCTGTCCAGGGCAGGGGGTCGGACTAGAAGATCTACAAGGTCCCTTCCGATCCTACGTCTATGAATCTGAGTGTTTCTAAGCACCAGAAGAATAATAAGGTGATCAGGAACAGTCAGCATGGATTCTTCAAGAGCATGTCATGTGTGACCAGCTAGGATAATTTTATGACTGGGTGACAGGTGCTGTACATAAGGGGAGTAGCATGTGGTATGCATAGTGGATGTGGTTTTATTTGGGTTTTTTGTTTGTTTTAAACAAGATTTGACATGGTCTCCTACAACATTCTCATTAGGTAGCTTGGGAGTTGCAGGCTAGATGCAAGTACTGTGACATAGATACACAGCCAGGTGGATTGTGTCTAACAAGTTATCAATGGCTTGGTATATAGCTGGGAGGAGGTATCCAGTGGGGTTATCCAGAGGTTGTCCTGGGGCTGCTTTTGTTAAACATTTTAAATGATTTTGAGGATGGGATTGAATTTATGGATGGCACTGAGTTGGGTGGAGTTGCAGATGCTCTGGAGAGTAGGGCTGGAATCCTGAATTGATTCTGGATCATTTATACAATTTATCCAATTAATCAGATGAAATTCAGCAAGGGCAAGTGCAGTCTTGCATTTGGACATGCTATTATTCTTTCCCAAATGCAGACTGGGGAAGGACTAGCCAGACTGCAATACTACAGAAAAGACCTGGGGGTCGCACTGGATCATAAGCTATGAGCCAACTAGTGGACTGATGTCATAAGTTATGAGACTGAGTCTAGTGGAAAGCAACAAAAATTATTAGGGGCTTGGGAAGCATGACTTGCAAAGAAGAGCTCGAAGAGCTAGGATTACTTAGTCTGGGGAAGAGAAGACTGAGGGGAGATTTGATAAGTCTTCAAATAATTAAAGGATGCAGAGGAAGTATTCAAATACCTAAAGGATGCAGAGGGTAGAAGTGGACTACTCTGTGGTGGCAGGGAACACAGGACAAGGAGCAACAGTTTTTGGTTTTTTTTTTTTTTAAACTGCAGCAGGGGGAATTTAGGTTAATTTTAAGAAGAATTTTCTCATTGTGAGGGTGGTTAAGCATTGGAACTGGCTACCCAGAGAAATTGTGAAATCTCCATCATTTGAATGTTTTTAAGAGTAGGTTAGATGCACACTTGACTGGGATGGTTTAGTTGGGGCCGTTCCTATTCAGCCAGAGGGTTGAATTAGATGAAATCTAAAGGTCCCTTCTAATCCTCTTGTTCTATCATTCTATTTTATAATCTGCCTATGTGTAAAGGGAACCTATACTTAAGCTATTTTTGGCCCTTAGAGCGGCTTGCCTGTGATGAGGGCATGTCTTAGTGCTTGTTGAAACTGATTGGACTAGATATTGTAGAACAAGCTGTTCTTGAAAGTGCATGTGGCTGTTGCATTTTAGATGGTAGTAGTGATGTTTATTTTGACTGTTATCCTGTTCTATGTGAGAGACCACTGGGTTGGCATAGACTTTTTCTAAATTTGTAGATGGCAGGAATGATCACACTTGGAATCTTGGGTTTTGAGGCTCTAGAGAGGGTTCTGCTCAAGTAGGCTCCTCCCAAAGCTTTTGACTTTTTGCTTTCCTTGGATTTCTTATCTTACTTCTGATCTTTGGGATTCTCATCTCAGTTTAAATCTTAATTTCACCTCTGGGGACTGCCAATCCTTTTGTCCATACTATTTTAATTCCCCCGCTATGTGTTTTATTTCTGTGCATGGAATCTTGTCAAATCTCTCACAGCCTTTCTTAGCTAATCAGTCTCCTACACTTGCTCTGATATGATTTGACACTTTCTCTTAGTTTCATCGTCTTCCCTTCTCTATGATCCTTTTCTCTTCTGTCCTCAGTCCCTTCTCAGTTTCTTGCCTCTGTTCTCACTTGCTGTCCGCTGCATATATCTAGCTCTTTCTCCTTTTCTTGTTTGAATCAAGCAACTGTCTTTCCTGTACTACCTAGAGGTGGATGGATTCAAGCTCCCTAGTATTTTTTTATAGTGACCTGCCCTGGATTTGGCACAGTCCCTAATAGCAAAGCAGCTACAGTTGCAGGAAAAAGTAATGCATAGTCCTAAGACAGGAATGCACTCAGTACAACATCTTGGGGGGGAAAATTTAGCTTCTCAAAAGCACCTAGAAGTGTGCACGTGCGTGCGTGTAAAAGCTGAAACTTTTAAGTCTCCATAACTTGGCCAAAGTTGGGCAAGATTTTTGAGGATAGTAGAAGCCACATCCTGATAGGTTAGTTGCTGTCAAAGTTCTAGCCCATGGTTCAATATATAGAGGTGCAAGAGTCTTTCAAAGAAAATAGTATTTTTTAGCAAGAGCAAAATGTTATTTTTTCTAGTCCTTTTTTTTTTCATGACAATAGCTTTAAAAAAACAATTCAGAACAAATGAGGCAAACATCTTGCATGAAAAACTTCAGCTCATATAGTTTTAAGCTGCTGAAAACAGGGCTTATAAATTGGAAGTGTTGGGTAACCTCCAGTAGGGTGCTACAATCCATCTATAGTAAATGTTAAAGTGACAATACATGTATGCTCACTGGGAGTTTCTCTTTGGTTCGCTAAAACTCCTCTTACTTAAAAGATCCTTTTTAAATCTTGATATTTAACTGTAGCTTTCTACTTGTGCTAATGTCAGTAATGTAAAAATCTTATCTGTGAACCCTAGGGATTGGATTGGAAGTACTTTTGTGACTTCCTTTCCTTTAGAGTGAGGGAAGTAGTGGGTTTGAATGCTTACTTTGAATGTCACTTAACTTTTAAAAGTGTATTACAAAACTGACTTACATTGGTACAAGAACATCTTGTACTGTCAACAGTTGCTTGTGTTTCTGGAAAACAAGAATACAAGACAGTTTTGTGCTGCTTGTGGTTTTGGGTTTTGAAGGATTTATTCTGTGAACAGAGTGCTTGATCATTGGAGTATGGCTATGTCAACAGAGGCTAGACAAAGGGTATGGAAGCTGGTGAGAATAAAGTTGAACAATATTGAGTTTACAACCATCTTTTGAGGAGGAAGTTGAGAACAATTAACTTTTTATTTGAGGAGGAAGTTGAGAACAGTTAACACTTTAACAAAAAGCTGGCACATAAACTGTTAGACTACTAGAACCAATCGATGGAAAATTGGAGTGAGCCAAGATTTTCTTGAGTTGAAGACTGTCAACATGATACATTTTTTGACTTGCTGCTTGATTACTTGAAGTCTGCATTAGCAATTCTGAGATATGGAAAAATATTTTCATAAAACTTCAGAGTTGCTTACAAGTTACTAAAACAGACGAGCAGAAGAGATAATTGTACTCTAACCTTTCCTCTTTAAAACTTTAGGCCTCAATGCCTTGTGATGACAGGTGCTCCAAACTCACGCCCAGCTTTGCTTCATCTTGTTCATGCTTTCACAAAAAATGTGGGTCTGATGGTCTGTGGTCATGTACACATGGTCAGTATTACTATTTCTTTTTTCTGCATTTTAGGAAGTTTACTTGGCTTCTATTGATGTTTGATAATGTCCACATAATAAAATTTCCATTTTTTTTTGTTTTGAAAGCTGAGTTTTAATGACAAGATCCACTGATGGTTAATGTGTTTCTCAAAATAAGTAAATAAGTGTTTTGTACTTTTTGTGAAAGTCTTGAAATTTTTATGTCAGGTAGTTTCAGAAGTTATCATGTTTACATTGTTCAGTCTGGTATACAAGTTGCACTGTGTAGGTGTCTAGGTTTTTTAATTATATACATGGCAATTCAAATGAAATTGAAAACGTTAAAAATGGTCTTTCCTGTTGCAGCTGTTAGCAAGGTTCTTGGTTGGAAGCTGCAGTTGTGGATAAGGGAAGGGGCACAAGCTTTTTTGTTTTTGTTTTTTAATCCACCTTGAAAGCAGTCATGAACTTTACCAATTTCAGAATAGTTTGTTGGGAAACGATTGATGCCACAAACCCAGTATTTAGTCTGTCTGTAGCTTCATGGCTCTTTGCTCCCCAGATCTTTTTGTCACTTTAACATAGTTACTAGCTTTTATCCTTATACAAAGACTGAGGTTATGCCATCTGCTGGCAAGGGATCTCTAGCTTGGGAATGTTTACCTGGTGAAGTCTAGGAAGCACTACTAAACCTGTATTAATGCCTTTTGAATTTTATTTGTGGTGACAGCTGTATATTTGGAAATGACAAAAGTGTCTTTTTTGAATCTGAAATGTATTGGGCTAGAATTATGATTGCATTTATGAAACCATACATTTCCATTCTTCTGAAAAGAAACTGCACTCATTTTAAAATTCATTTCAGACTTAGTACATAGCTTCTTTTATTAAAGGGTCCTCGCAGGCAAGCCGTAAAGGAATTATCTACTGACTTGGGCAAATATCAGCGATGGCTTATTAAAAACAAGATGAAGGCCTTCTATGCACCAGTACATGCAGAAGATTTGAGGGATGGAGGACAATATTTAATGCAGGTATGTTTTTTGCAATTATCTATTTTTTACATCCTAGATTTTATACTTTTAAGCATGCATGTTAATATAACTAATTATTTTATGTAATATATTAATTAAGCTACATTTTATGCATTTCCTGAACTGTGTTGTGCTATAAAGAAAACTTTTTAAGTTATTATACTTACTCAGATTCCCCACCCACCTTCCTCTTCCTCTTCCCCTCCCCTGGTATTAACCATCCGTAACTAGTGTGCATGTTTTAAGCAAAGAATCTGATTTCTGTGCTGGATTGGAGGCATGGGGTATGGCTGCTAGGAGCTGTCTCCATGCTGCCCTCCAGCTGCACACAGGAGGAACGCAGTCAGCTGCTCCGTCCCTCATTGGAGTTCAAGCTTAAACTGGCAGCAGCTGAGACAGAGTTAAAGGGTAAGGCTGCAGAGTTTGAAAGGAGATGGTGAATGATGCTGAAGAGTAGCCTCTCTTCTCCAGGTTCCTGTGGTCAACATTTGGCTAGGACTCTGGGAAAATCTTTTTTTATTCATTTCCCATGTGCAGAAGCAGGTGCATCTTATTTGGGGGCATGTGGTATGTGAGATGGTAATACTTAAACATTTGATTGGCTTTGTTCTTAGGCAGCTGGTCTGGGTCGAATGAGACCGAACACTCTTGTTATGGGATTTAAGAAAAATTGGAGACAGGCTGACATGAGAGATGTGGAAACTTATATCAACTTATTGCAGTGAGTACAACAGAGGTTCTCAATCTTTTTAGACTTGAGGCGTCCCTCCATAACTTTTCAGAATTTGATGGCACCTCATTTAAAGACTGATTTGATTTCTTACAGTGCTTACCTTATGCTACACAGCACTCCTAAAGGATCTGGCAGGGTGGTGGGGTGGGCAACAGCAGGCAGGGAGCACCCCACCCCCCGAAAGCATACTGCAGGTGGTAACCATACTTGTCATTGGCAGGGGCTGCTAAGCCATGCAGGCTGGGGGCAGTGGAGCCAGGACCCTGTTATGTCCTGCTTTTTCTGCTGTGGGTGTGGGGTTTTTTTTTTCCTGGGGCAGGGGGAAGAGGTGTGGGCAGCCATAGCCCCTCTATAGGAGTGTTTGCTTGGAAGGGACATTATTGGAGGTGGTAGGGATTTCCCTTGAGTGAGGCAGGAAGATTTTGGATTTATCTGGATGTAAATGGAAGTTTGGAAGCATGATTATGATTCTCTGGTGTGTTTGCATTTATGGGTGTTAAGCAGGGAAGCAACAGGGGTTGCTGAGTTTTGGTATTTTTTTAAATTTTTTGAGTGGTGTTTGGGGACTCTACTTCTGTTTCCTATTTGTGGGTTGTTTGTCGGTTTACTGTAAGTTACTCTGAGTCTTCTGAATGGGGGTGTTGATATCAGTCTAATAATAGCTTTCAGTACAGAGATCTTGTCAATTAATAGATTAATTTGGTACTTCCCTTGGTACTACATTGCTGTTTAATGTGGGCAGGTATCTGGGTAATCAACTATTACTTTAAACCTAAAAGAATCCATTTTGTGCAATTTAAAAGAATTGTTACCAACCTTGTAATTTTTTTTGTATGCATCTATTTGAAGAGAGTGTGTGACAACTTCAGTTTAAAGTATTGAGAACAATGAAGAAAAGTCCCCAGAGATTTGTAGTTCCAAATGGTTTACCATAGAGATTAAATGCAGTTTACAAACTATACACCCAGGACTTCAAATCTTGTACACCTTTTGCAGTGCATATGTGCAGAGGTATAACAAGCAGGGGGAGAGTGCAGTTTTGGGGATGCAAGGTGGGATGATAGGCAATAACTTATGCTGGGAACTCCAAAAATGTACTTATGGCTCTAGACTTGTGGCTTTGAAGTGAAAAATCAAAAGGGGAATTACAAATATTAAAGTTAAAATAAGTATCTTAAAATTAATCCAGTATACTAAAGGTTATGAAATAAAGAACAGTTTATATAATTTATCTGTTGTTTTGGCTGGAATTTCTGGTCTCTGGAAGAATTCTTGTTGGCTGACAGGGTCTTGTAGCTCTTCAGTTTTAAAATATAGTCTGCTGAGACTTCTTTAACTATATGGAATATAGTTAGGGATGAAAGAATCTTTTTTTTTTTTTTAGAAGTATATGATAGAAATGCTTTTACTTTATAGAATGTTCATTTGTGAAATTTGACTCCTGGATTGAAAGTGACTTGTAATAGACAATTTAATGCATCTGGTTGGCATCTTCAGGCTTTGTCTGACTGCTGGTAATTTTCAGCCAGTCCTTTTTCTTTTTCCATGGTAATTTTTAGATCTTAATTTATGATATGTTTAGGTAAAATTTCACCTTTTTAAACTTCTCTGCTTATGCTCATATCGATGAGTTAGGATTCTAATGATGATGCATGAAATCCTGTTTCCATGATCTTGGGTCTTTGTAAACCCCATGGGACCAGGATTTCACTGTTTTACCTCATGGTCTACTAGCAACTCCTAACACATATGAGATTCTTGTTTCCTAGGAACTACAGATACAGTATGTTTGCTGCAGTATGTTTGCTGTATAGAGGATAGCTGGTGAATAAGCCACGTAATTTGAATGCTAAGTTTCATTAGAAACCCCAAAATATAAAACCATAAGGCTCCTATACGAGTGCAGCAAGGCTGCTCCAATCTGTTGTAATTGCAGCATGTCGGTGCAGAGTCAATTTTAATAGAGTCAATTTTAATGGAGTTCACTGGAGTTTGGTAATTAACTGCATTCCAGCAGACTCTAGCATCGTATGTTTCAGCATCCCCGCACTAAAAAAAATGGCATCGATGGCACTTTACCTGAAGCTTATTTGATGAGCTTTAGTTAAAGCTCCTCTGCCACCGTTTTTCAGCATGGGGATGCCGATGCACTTGACCCTTGGGGCACTTTAATTAGAGCAGCTCTCGGAGCTTCTCTTAAAGCATTTCCCCGCCTCCGCTGGGTCACTCGCTGGCTTCTGGAGCACATGTATAAATGCCCAAAGCAAATTGGAAAGCAAGTGAGAAACTAGATGCAATGAATAAGGCTTTTCCATTCTTTTCTTTTCCCACCCTGGACTGGGGAAGTTTGGATTGTATGAAGCAATTTGCATACATGAGGCTTGTTTAAAAATCTCTTAAATCTTTTGTTTTTTATGAAATTTTTAGGAATAAAAAAATATATATTTTTTTACAGTGATGCCTTTGACATTCAGTATGGTGTAGTTGTCATTCGCCTAAAAGAAGGGTTGGATATTTCTCACCTTCAGGCACAAGGTAAGCTTTATTTTGTGTAATATAAAAGGATAAAAGATAATAGCCGAGCTCTTGCATTATTTTTTGCCGATCAGTTTAATTAATAAATAAAAGCCTATTTTGTATTTTTTTATTTTTTTATTTTTTAAAATTTTTTAGAGTTGGAGTATGTATGACTTATTATTGAAGATTAGTTTTAAATTCATCCACATGTTTATTTTAACTTGAGAAACATTTTCTATCTCGGTTTATAACCAGCTATAAAGTTCCTCAAGATTTAATATTTTACACAGACAAGTTCATACTATATACTCTACCAAATATTACAGATTTGAAAAACACTGACAGTGTAGAAGAACTAAACTTCATCTGACAAACACATTACCAAAGACTTTTGAATTCCTGCCTGTCCATTTTGCAGACACCAGTAGTTTTAAATATTGTAAGTAGTACATCAATTTGGAAATATATTTCCTTATAGCTTGTCCAACACACAAAATAATTGAAATTCAAGTGAAGCAGTTCATAGGCTTTGTATTCAACCACAAAATGGCTACATTTAAAAGAATATTAGCAAAGTTGCAAGGTGAAGCATTTTAATTACATAATCTCCAGTAATTTAGACCCTTGAGACATGTTACTTTTATTGTGTGATGAACATGTTAATTTCATCATAAATAACAAGTGTTACACATTCAGCCAATTTATTGTGCCAAAAAGTGGCAAACTGGCTACAAAGATGTTCCACAAAAAACATGGAACATCTTTGTGGCTTTTTTTGCATGGCACCATAAATTTGAATGTGTAGCATGCCCCTTTAATCTGCATGACTGTCAAATCTGTAAGTAGTGGAAAACAGGGTCTCATAATTGGGAGTGTCAAACGTGACTAGTATGTGGTGCTATGAACTGTTTCAGTAAACTGCATGGCCTGGAATAAGATGATTTTACCATGTGCCTCAAACTTAAGGAAGTTTTGTCAGTAGTGGCTCACTAATTCAGTGATTTTTTTTTCTCTGCCTTTTTTACACTTGGGTGCCCTCCATAACTTTTGTGAATTGAGCAGAACCCCATTTCATAAACTATTCATTACAGTGCTTACCCTGAAGAGGAGCTGGGAAGAAGGAGGAAGAGTTGGCAGGGAAGAGTCTGCACTGTGGTGAGGGGGAGCAGCTGAAAGGGAAGAGCTAGCACTTATCCCCTCACTGGGGGGCCTGTGCTTATCTCGTACAGCTCTTCTCTCCTGATGGCACCTTTCACAGGGTGTCATAGGACTCCATGGTGCTGTGGCACCCTGTTTGAAAATCACTGGTCTAACTGGTGGACAGACAACTTTCTTTCTGTTCAGGTTTTTTAGCATTACTTTCATTTATTAGTAGACTTTACAGCTCTTGTTATCTTCCACTTCTGTCAAAAAAGCTTGTACCAACGTTTCTAAAAATAGATCTTTTTCAGTAATATGGAAGGACAGCTTTCAAGAACATTACAGAAATATAGTTGTTGGCTTAATGTTTTAGGAAGAATGCTTAGCTGGGGCAGAAAATGGTTAAGGGATCTTTGGGATCTAGTGATACTAAAGGTTCCAGGTTTTGACCTTGTTCTTATTCTAATATGTTCACACATAACGGCTCTCCATGGAACTATATATTGTATAATCAATAATTATTCAAGTACCATTATATACTTTTTTGGTTAGAAGTGATATTTTTTGTCTTGTATTTAGCTATATGTTATAACTCTTCTTTTTCACAGAAGAGTTACTATCCTCTCAAGAAAAATCTCCAAGTTCTAAAGATGTCATAGTAAATGTAGACTACAGCAAGAAGACCGAGACAGATGCTTCTAAGGCTTTTTCTCCACCATCCAGTGAAAAAACTCCTGTTCTACAAAAAGGTAATTTTCTAGTTAATGATGGTGATGAAACACTTTGTACAGAACTAAATTACTACTTTCTCTTGTGTGTCGCCAGTCTTTGATGCATTGATTATTTTAAAGTTTACCTCCAGTAGGAAACTTTGATCTCAAAATAGAATGTTTAATTACATGCATAATAGCAAGTGTTCTAAAACACTCTTGATGCCTTGCATTTGTATAACAAAGAATTTTTTTTCTAAAGTTTGTTCTTTGGGGGTGAGGGGAAGTAAGCTATCAGCTAGTTGGATATGTGGAGGATTAACATGTACTTTTTAAAATACTAACCGTTGGTACAGGACATGGTAGGCTTCATTCATGTTTTGGTTATGTTTTTTATGGAGTGCAGCTTCATTTTATGCTTGTTTCCTAAATGTGTACACAAGTTACATCTTCATTAATGCAACATTTTTGTATTTTTAAACATCTTCCAGAGGAGGAAGAGGATGGCAAGACTCCAACACAACCACTATTGAAAAAAGGCAGGCATTTTCCATCCTTTTGTTTATTTTTAATCATTTTTCTCCATATTGTTACTTTTCACTTTTCCTTTCTTTCTTTTTGGATTAGATGTATAGATTCATCCAGTGAATGTTTTAATTTTGTTTCTTTGTTGAACTTGGGTTAGAAAAGTGTTTGAAGTAAGACCTTAAATAGTGGCAAGAAACAGGTGGTGGTACTCTTGACATCATCTCTCATTTAAAAACAGCAACAACAATAAAAAAGAACAAACAAAAAAACCAAAACCAAAGAAAAACCCTTTCTGAATCTTGAGAATGTTACTATTTATAATGCATTTTGTGTGTGTAGTCAAATTTTAAAACTGTGCATGCTTGTAATTTCCTGAACTTTCCTTCCATTAAATGAGGTGGGACTATATCAAGTTTTCCAGGGCTGCTTAATGGGGTTGGCATGGCAGGCTGGGCAACTATTTGGTTTGGGGTAAGAGGAAGAAGGTATGGACTGTTTCCCTGTTGTATAGTAACTGAAATGTCCCTTAAGCTAGGAAGACTGTCATCCTCCCAGATCAGTGGAACAGTTAACATTTAAACTAAAGTTTTCACCACTGGTATGTGAGTCAATATTTCATCATGAATGTCTAAGTTCATCTCATCTCTTGAAGCTGTAATTCCAGGCTCTCAACAGAGGTAGCAATGCTTCCCTTAATCGGCAAACTTGTATGTTGTTTTCTCTCTTTATTTCCTTAAAGGCATTTCTACTTTATTACCTCTGTATAAAAGCTGAGGTGGTAGAGTAAAAGATGGCAGCTTGGAAGAAGTCTCAGTATTCTGTAAAATAGCATACTGATTTAAACTAAATTTTGTATAAATTTGTTATATCAAGTCCAAGTTAAACATCAAATAACTAGTTTTTCCACACGTTTAAATATGAGACTGAGGAAAGAGGTTGGTTTTTCATTCATCTCGCCTCTTGGTCTGTTTCATTCTGACTTCCCTTTAAAGCAGTCATGTTAGTTAAAGCAAAAGTACACTTTAATTATAGGAACTAAATTTTGTTTTATGGTGGATTTTTTTCTTTTTTGAATGTGGACTCGTATTAAAAAAGCCAGTATTCTGTATAGAAGTCACTAAAGTAAAAAATCAGTGGTTTCTGTCTACAGTTTGGTTTTGTATGTTTTTATAGAAAAGAAAATAACACTTCAGAAGTGCCAGTTTTTTCTTTCTTTTTTTTCCTTGGTAAAATCTCGAAGGAAGGAAGGAATTCATAGGTGCAGTTAGTGAAGCTAGAGCAACAGGTGTTCTCACTAGCTTTTGAGAAAAGAGTAGTGACTGCTCATTGTGACTTTTTTGAGTGTTTCTAATTGCATCCTCAGAACTGTTACTGTGGGGAAACTGTAACTTGCAAACTGTACCAACCAAAGGCTTGCTCTTTGTTTCTGGCAAACAAAGAAATGGCAGGTGGAGGATTCAGAGTCCTTAAATATTCCTTAGTATGCACTTTCTTCAACTCTGCTTAAGCAAGTTTGAAGCAATGACAGGTTCTTTTTACAAGAACTTTGGAATATTTGAAAAATAGATCAGGATGCTGTAATTGAGTTTGGGGGTACTTAAGCAAAAGTGTTTATTTTTTAATTCATCCTTTTCAACTTTTCTCTTCTGTTTGTTTGTT
>NW_017728950.1:11271264-11308408 GCF_001723895.1 Crocodylus porosus | reverse complement strand
CGTTTGCCAGACTCTAAAGGTCATTCTTCTCCCTTAAACTTGACTGACCAAAGACTTCTTGATGCTAGTACTCAGTTTCAGAAGAAACAAGGAAAAAACAATATTGATGTTTGGTGGCTTTTTGATGATGGAGGTAAGTTATTTTACCCAGACGTTAGTAGAAATGTTCTGATGTTGAAAGCACTAGGTGATGGGTATTTTCAGTCGTACAATGTAAAAATTTCACAGTTTAAAATTAAGATATTCCTAACTATTTGTCTAATGCAGGTTTGACATTGTTGATTCCTTATCTTCTGACAACGAAGAAGAAATGGAAAGACTGTAAGATCAGAGTTTTTATTGGTGGAAAAATAAACAGGATAGATCATGATAGGAGAGCGTAAGTTAACCTTAAAACTGTTCTGTTTGTGGGTTTTTTGATATTAGGTGGTAGCTGTGCTCAGTTTGCATATTTTTAAATGGCTCTTCCTATCGTATTTGAGAATATTGAAGAATTGGAATCCATTGTTACTAAATAATGTAACATACAACATGATTGTATTGTACTCCTAGTTTAGGATGATGTTCACATTCTTTTGGGGTAATGCGCAAGTGTTTGTATAACCCCTATGGCCATGTCCAGATGAGCATGGCTGTGCAGTATGTGGCAAACTGCACATTCAGGAGTTTTCTGTGCACAGGGAAAATAAGCGGAGTGGCACACATGGCAGCAGTGCGTGCCTCCCAAAATCGGAGCCTAGGTGGTGGGGGTCACGGTCTGGCTGCCAATTTAGGCTTCCCGCTGTGGGAGCGCTGCAGCTGCAGCTTCCCCAGCCCCCAGGACCCCAGCTAAGGCTGCTGGGGCCAGCAGAGTTGCTGGCCCTGGCCTCCACTGCCCCATCTGGGGTAACCTGCTGTGCTCCAGAGCACGTGTGGCACAGGCATTCTCTGAGGACAAGTAGCAGCACAAGGTGTACAGCTGCTATGTGTTTCTGGGGAACCAAACATCCATGCTCATCTGCACACAGCCCATGTGTGGTCTGATCGTTAAGGGTCCACCTTATTTGATCCGTATGGACTAATGATGACTATGATCATCATTATTATTACGGCATTGGTCAGTAAAAGCCAATTGCTGTAGGTTTTTAAGGCATAGCACTTTTCATGTCGTCTTTTTTTTTTTTTTTTATGAAAAACATAGCATGTAACTTAAGGATACATTTATAGTACTGGGGATTCCAAATGTTAGTAAGTCAGCTGCTTCTGCTTTCAAAGCAGCTATCTGGTGTACAAGTAAGCTTGGGTCTATGGCTCTTTTTTGATGCAGCTACTGTAATCTCCTTGCCCCAAAACTGAATTGGCTTGAATCCATCAAGCTGTACCAATTCTCCAACTGCATCCTTTGATACAGTGTTTTTGTGACTTATCTGCCTGGAGGGTGCATGGTTTTGTTTATAAAGCCATGGCTTCTCGTTCATTTTGTGAGCTCTCTTTCACGTCCACATTTCTCAAAGGCTTTATGGGAAGATTTCTATATGGCTTCAGTTCTTATCTTTTCTAATAATTTTACAAATATTTACAATTGAGCCCTCAAAGTATGCTGACATCCGAAGAAAATATTTAGTTTTAGCAGAACTCTAACTTGTTCTCCTGCTTCTCCCTACCATTCACTTATCGGGGCTGCATCTACACAAGACGCTGACTGTGCAGTCGTTACTGTGCAGTAATTTAGTACTTGTATAAACAGCACTGAGTTGCTGTGGAGTAGTGTTGCTGAATGGCTTTTAGGTGATGCTGACTGCACAGTAGCTCACGACTACTGTGCAGTAGCGTCATGTCATACTTCCTGCCATGCAGTGCTATAGTGCAGTAGTAATGAAATGAGATGCTGACTGTGTGGATGTGGCCACTGGGTCCCAAATGTGTCAAAAAACCAAGTCTATGTCTATTTTGTCTTGTGAAGTCCATAAGAATATTTGAAGTGCTTTTTTTAAATACTGTAAATACATAGCTTAAATACATTTACAAATGTACTATACAACAATTTTTTATCTATTTATTTTTCTATTTAGAATGGCTACTCTACTTAGCAAATTTCGGATAGACTTCTCAGATATCATGGTTCTTGGAGATATTAATACAAAGCCAAAGAAGGAAAAGTAAGATTATTTTTGGTAAAATGCATCATTTTTCAGTTAAATTCTGAATGTTTTGTTCCAAGTTGCAGCAATACTGAATGTTTCTAAATGTTAAATGAGTGCTTTTGTAACTCAACTTGGTGTTTACAAAGATGTAGTCTTTCAGAATAATATGAGAGATGGGATTCATATTTAGATTTAGTGTCAAGAATCCTACTACTGGCTTAATCTTGTAATTGGAGAGATGCGTGTGCACCCCCTCCCCCATGTCAGCAGAAACTGAAGTAATTCTGTCTTAACTGAAAAAGAAACAGAAATTCATTGTCGTAGCTATATTTAAATTTAAGGAAATGAAGTGCCTGATTCTCTGGCTAAATCAATATACCTGATTTATGATAGGGACAGATATTATACACAAACTTGTATAAGTGATTGGAAATTTAGTTGAAACCTGTAACACAGCAGAAGTTCAGTGGCCATAAACTGCTTTCCAAATGGCCGAAACCTGTTTAAAATACACCTTGATGGATGTAGTATCAGACTTAACCAATGTAGATGAAATCGGTTTATTGAAATTCTGTCCCAGATTCCCTCCAGATTCAAGGTAACTTAGTCCCCCAGCATCCCAGGATGCTGTACACCTCCCCCACAAAACCCTCCTGGCAGGGTGGGGTTGGCTAGCTTTGGCCCAAGCTATCTGCTCCAGCTGAGCAGAGTGGTATGCTTTAGCATACCTTACCCCACCACTTCACCTTCTGGCTTGGGCCACTGCAGGCATGTGGCTGCATTTCCAGAATCAAAAGTAAATGTCTGTTCACTTGTCAGTGTTAATATACACAGTTTAGACTAACCTGCGAAGATTGGATCAATTTAGTCTTGGGCTTTTTGATTGTTTGTACTTGGCCTTAAAGATCAAAGGTGCAATTTCAAACTTTTTTTCTGGAATCCTCCAAGGAATTTTATATAGAAACCTTACAAAGTGAGCTTTTTTAAGCTTGAATAATGTGGCTGACTTAGGCCTCTGGCAGACACTCAGTTAAAGGCACCATGGGATCTGATGCATGATCCCAACAATTGTGCTTCATGGAATGCTACACATGCATGGCAAGCAGTATGATTGTGGGGTTGGGGATCAGTTCCCGACTGTGCCACATTGCCAGTACAGGGGGAGCCCTGTATCATGAGCTTGCGTCAGTCAAGAGCTCCAATGTGCCCTCCAGGTGGGGAGTGCTGATCAGCTGACTGGCTTGCTACTTGCTGGTGTAGTAGAGCCCAGGATCATGGAGATCTCCTGCACCAGCAAGTAGCAAGCCAGTCAGCAGGTCAGCACTCCCCACCTTGAGGGTGCACTAGAGCTCTTGATTCTCATGCACCCCAAGGCTGGGAGCCCCAGTCAGCTGACTTCTACTCCAAACCTCAAGAGTTCATTCAAGCCAAGGGCTTTGTGTCGCCAAGATTTACTTCATTCAGAAACCATGTTGTCTGTAATCTGTGGCACAGTTAAACTGTAAAATGCATTTATCTCAGATCTTTCAGCAAAACTTAAAGGGACTCAGATTTCTCATCAATTGAAGGTAAATTGATTAACTGGAGTTGATTCATTGATTGATTGATTGGAGTGAAATTGGCTGTCTTAGTTTTTCTTACATTTCTTAAGTCTTGTAAACTTTCTTACAAGTGAGTTTTTAGATAGGTTTTAGTTGAATTCTTGAAACTCGTCGTTCTTTTTTGGTAAAAACCTTTTTTATTATGCTACTAATGAAAGTGAAAAATGTTCTTTTTCCTTCCCTCTCCGTTAACAGTCTCCAGGCTCGAACATGATTGTTGGGGTTGGAAAGCGTTACTTGAAATTAAACAGTTGAAGAAGGCTAATAAATTGTACTAAATATTGAATATCCTTTTGTAGGTGCTAATTACACTTTCCTTCACAAGCTTCCTTTAACTATATGCATAGCTGTTAAACGTTACTCATTCTCTAATGAAAACTATGTAGATAACATCAGAAGGTGGTTAATTCAGTTGGTAACATTACATATTTGTTTCATTTAGTAACAGTGTTTTGGATTTAACGTTGCCAGTCATGAAGGCTACTTGTCAAAACAGAGAAAATAATGCTTTCTTGGCCTAGCTTTGTTTTATTGACTGTTTTAGTTGCCATTCAGTATTGTAACGTGCTGCTGCTGCTGTTGGCAAGGTGGGCATTGGGATGTGTTTTGCTTATAGGAGATGTATTTACTGCTATTTTATCTACTTTAAGATTTTCTTTAGGTCTCTTGCCTAATATCCAAGTGATTTGGGTGTAAATTGTTGTTGTGGCCTCTAGAGCAGTGGTTCCTAACCAGGTTTCCTAACAAAGGTGTGCCATCAGAAATGAACAGGTGCTCCATGGAATTTTGCCATGGCAATGAGCTACAATAGGTATAAGAATGGGGAATGCCTTAACATGTGTGTCATGGAACATTTTTATTAATGTAAGTGTGCCTTGGGCTGGAGAAGGTTGGGAAACCCTGCTCTAGAGAACTGCAGAAAGGGCATAGTTAAGGCAGCCATGGTAGCCTTTTAATGTATAGAATACAGTGCCATTATGAACTTTGACTTTTAACTGTGAAAGTTGATAGCTTGCCATCAGCTATTTGAATAAAAAAAGCAAAACAAATCAAATATTATGGTTATATCTCCGTCTCTATTCAATAGTTAACTCTTGTCATGTAGACTATTTTCTTAGGCAAGAATAATGTAGCAGTTCTATATTTTTTGAGATCCTCTATGACTAGCTGAAAATTTGTATTTATTAATTAAATTATATGACAGACAAGAACATTGCCATGACTGTTTTAACTATGGTTGTAGTTTTCAAATGTGCATCAATTAATAATTTATCTGAATTTCTAGGTATAAATAATGAAAAATTGTAGTTGACAGTACTACTTGTTAATAATAAGCCTGCAGTACACATAGTGTTTGGGTTTGGTTTTTAATTTTTGGAATAATCATATCTTGCATCACTTTCTATATTTGTGCACTTACAGCCAAATTAAAAACAGATTTTTGTTAATAATCCTTCTAGTGTTGCGGCTTTTGAAGAAATGATAGAGCCATTCAGGCTTCATGAAGATGATAAAGAACAAGATGTTGCAGATAAAATGAAAGAAGATGAGCCTTGGAGAATAACAGATAATGAACTTGAACTTTACAAAACTAAGGTATTGTCCTTTAACTGACTGCTAGCATTGTTGGAACCCACAGGACAGGACCCTTATTACTTGCAGTACTTGTGGCCACATTCCCAAACTTGAGAGATGCAAGTCATCACTGTCTGAAGACCAGCTCTCCAAAAATACATTCGGAGGAGAAAGCCTCTCTTCCTGAGGCTCTGTGTCTATCATCATGCCATAAGCTTTGCCTAAAGGGTGGCATAAAATGTGTCCTCTGTTCAATATAATCCTCCAGGATTATATTGAGGAGAAATACAGAAGTTCTTCGGATCCCTTTCACATACTCACAGATATTCTTGGATACCTCTATGCCCAACGAAGCTGTCTTTCAAAAAGATGGATCTGTTGCAGCCAGCCAAGTTGGTGTATAATAGACTTCTTACACTATTCTACCAACACTTAAGGCTGTAAAGAGAAATATTATTATTCCTTGTGGCCAAGTGGGGTGTTTTTACTTACCCCACACCAGATTCTCTAGTCCCGGTAGCTGGTGAAAGAAAGCAACAACCAAACTTACTCCAGCTCAGAGATGAAATGCATGGACATGTTTGGCAGAAAATGTTATTCTTCAATATCATTACACTTCAGAATTTAATTGCCAGGTGCTGATGGAGAAGAGATTAACTGATGATTTTTGGTTTTGTCAGACCAGCTGTCTGCTCCCCCTGCCATTTTACTGCCAGTATTCATGAATCATTATGCAAATATCAAACTAGAGAGAGAACCAGATTTTATATTCTCTACCTGTCCATGCTGCTTCTGTTGTTGGCTAGCACTTCTTTTGATGACTGTGGGGTGGATGCATACTTTTTGTGCCTTTCCCACCTTGTAGGAAGAGTGCCAGAGTCTATTATAAAATGAGATACTTTGAAAATAGATAAATTGGTGCTGGAATCTTTTTTTTCCACTGAGTACTTGATCAAATTCCATTACCTTTTTCCCTGTCACTTCTCAGGGACATCTGTCATGAGGTTACTCAAGAAGAAAACCTCTTTTATTGTATTTACTTGAATCCAAGATGAGGCTTTTTCCCCTTTTTAGCATGGGGAGCAGAGGGTGAAAAGCTCCCCATCTTGAAATAAAATAGAAGGCAGTGGGGTGGCTGTTTCTCCCCCCCCTCCCCCCCCCTGTAGCTTTGGAGCAGCTGTCACTTCCTCCCATCTTGCTCTGCACCCACAACCTCTGCCCTGTCTTCCCACCTCCAATCCCTCTGCTTACCCTTTCTCTGGACCTGGCAGGCTCTGTCCCTACACCAGCCTGGTGTATGGTGCATGACTGCAGCCTGGTCCAGTAGTAGTTGGTGAGTCGGGGCAGAGGCTAAATAGGGAGGGAGACTGCAGTAGGGGGGAGCCAGGGAGTGGTATAGGGTGGCACAAGCAGGGGGGACAAGCAGCAAGAGGCAGGGAAGGCAGGCAGCAGGGGCAAGCTGCTTGACCTCCAACCACCTTCTTCCCCATTACTTCCTGCAATTTCTTAAATTCCTGATTGGCAGTAGCCCTTACCAGTGGTTGTGTTGTCCTCTGTAAATGTTCTTGATGCTTTTAACAAAGAACTAGACCGCAATCACAGCTAACATTAGCCAGCAGGGTGTACAAGTGTTCCTGCGTCTAGACAACCGGCCATGTAAAATGCACTCACTCCTAATGGGTCTAGCAATCTCTCTAAATAGAATATTAATCTGTTCTGAACAATGGGACTCTGGATAAACAGAAAACACTTGGATAGCAACCTACGCTAGAGAATAGTTGAAATGATTGTGGTCTATACAAAAGCAAAACTGTTTCTACCCCATAATAATGTCCTCTTTGGGGACTGTTTTAGTTGCTCTAATATCTACTAAATTGCCTTTGCCTTACCTGACTTCTCAATCAAGACCAAACCTCATATAACTAAGGTCCTGGCTACCTTTATACTCTTAAAATATCTCCTAAAAGAGACGTTAGCAGCATGGTATTGTTATCCCCCTTCTTAAGGCAGTCTGCACTTGTGTGTCAAGTGATGTGCATCAGGTGCCTCCTTTGGTAAAATAGTCCTGCAACCAGTCCCCTTACAAGGATTAGTACACACTTCTTACTAGTATACTGTCCAAGAATCTCCAAGCAAGTGGAGTTCACGCAAGGAAGAAAGGTTACTTAACAGTTCAGTTACTGAAGTTTTTCGAAGTCTTTCCCTAGGTACGTTCCACCACTTGCCCTCCTCTGCTTTGGATTCTTGTTTTGATATATTTGGATCTGAAACCTAAGGAATTGGAACAGTAGTCGGTTATGCAAAAACATTGATTACAGCAGTGTTTCAGTGCAGGATGTTTACTGTGTGCATGGTTTTGTTGGAAGCTACTGGTGTAAAACCTGATTTTCAGTGTACATTTTGCAAGTACAGTAAAATGCATACACGTGCTCTGCTATAGAGAATTCCAGTTTCTGAACTGCCCCTTTGCTAACCTCTATGTGAATCAGTGCAGTACTCTTTCAGGAGTCTGCAGGCAGCAGCAGAGGGAGGTTAACAAGACTAGCTACACGAATTCAGATTAACGGAAAGAGGTTCTGGGACTTGGAGGAAAAAGACTTCCACAAAAATTGCTTTGGGTGAGGGATGAATAAAAGTGTAGAGGATGTCCAGTTAGGATCTAGGAAGCTGAAGGAGGCTAGAGTGGTGGAACCTTATTATGAGAAGGACTCTGTACAGGAGAAACAGAAATATCTTTCTGTCTTAATAGCCAGAAGTTTGGCAGGGGGAGCTGGGAGGTTGGACTTCACAACAGCTACTAACTAGAAATTGATTGAGGAGAGTTTGGGACAGAATTTTGGAAGATCTCTAGTAGCTGAGGAGGTGAAAGATCTGGTCTCTACACAAAAACACAGCTCCTGCTATCAGCTGCCTTGTGATTTGGTTTGAAAATATTGCTGCATAACATTTTTAAGGCCTGAAGCAGCGTGTGTGTTACAAACCTGAGCACGGTGTTAAAAACTTGAAAGAGAGGAAATATAGATGTTGTTATAATTTTAGGCATCCTCTTGCATGCTTCTTAAATGGAATGATCTCTACTTCATTTTGGATTGTTTTTTAAAAAAGAGTTCTTCCTAATGAATTTGTTGTGGGGGCGGGTTTCTACTTTTATTACAGACCCACCGCCAGCTTAGGCTAAATGAGCTGCTGAAAGAACATTCAAGTACAGCTAATATAATTGTAATGTAAGTAGTGGTGACTTTTCTGTGTGTAAATAAAAAATATAAATATTCTTTGTTTTTGCATTTGGAGTAATGGCCATAGTTAGATGCACTATAATGACATTTAGGATAATAGGTGTAGAATAGGTATTGGAGGTATCAAGCTTCAAACAAGCTAGTTTTAAGCACCAAAAGTAGTTTACCATGCTGAGAAGCACAATGAATGAGTCCATGCATACTCCATTAATACCACATTTAAATGGCTTCTAATACATGAGCTAGCTTGTCTGATACATGAGCTAGCTTGCATTGATCTCTGTGCGTTGTGCTGCAGTTTGCAGTTTAGCACAGATAATGCTCTGCAGTTTTGGCTTGACTCGTACGTGCCTTCTGCTCCTTGTACATTACCTGCTCTCAGTCATCTTCAGATTCCTCCTTGCAACCTGATCTCTGAAGCTTCTTCCAGTTAAAGTTACCATGCATTTGTCAGATCTCTATGATAACCGTCTTTTGTACTGCAAGTCCTTCAGTGTAGAAACTTTTTCCTGTGGCACAGTCTATCCTCTTTTACAAGTTATGTAAAAAGTTTTCTGTGGTTTTTTTCTGAAGCAGAGGAAGCTAAATTGGAGCAGTACATGTAATATTCTAAGTGGTTTCAGTGGGGTGAGAATTGGAGGGTGCTTCCTAGGGGTCCAGTAAGAAGGATAATGAGATACCAAGATATTGCACTCAGAAACGAAAGTAATATTTAAATCGTAAACTGGGGAGAGTCGTCCACTTGAGTGAAATGGTGATCCCTAGCTTGAAGTTTGTTGGAGTGGAGGCCAAAATTTCAGGAGTGGAGAGAGTGGGTAGGTGAACTTAGAGGTCAGAAGTAGAGTGCAGTTTAGTGCATTTAAGAAGACTGCACTGCTTGAATGATTTTTGAGTTAAGGTAATTTAACTTCTGTGTGCTCAGAAGTATCAATTCATTAAATACAACCGTGTAAGAAAAAGAAAAGGTGGGGGGACAAAGTGTGGGCTGGAAATTACTGAATGTTTACTTTAATTTATCTTTTATTTAATTATTTTTCTCACTGATACAGCACTACTGCTAGCTTGATGTCATTTTTAAACTTTGTTCTTTGAATTCCAGGAGTCTGCCACTTGCAAGAAAAAGTGCAGTATCTAGTGCACTGTACATGGCTTGGCTAGAAGCCCTATCAAAAGACCTGCCACCGGTTCTCCTTGTTCGTGGGAATCATCAGAGTGTTCTTACTTTCTATTCCTAAATGTACTGCACAACAGACAGCTGTGATGAAATGGTACTCTTGTGCCTACAGGAGAGTGACTGAAATGTTCTGTAGATTATTTACATCACAAAGGCAAAAGGACTCTTCTTTCACTATTCCACTGACTTGAAAGCACACAAGGAACATCACTGTATTTCTAAAGTTGTGAAATCTTCAGTTTCATTCTAAATCTTCTGTAACTTAATCTTGCTTAATGGGGGAGGATTCCTTGTTAGACTGAAGAACAAGAAAACAAGCTTTTTCTTTGCTACTTGAATAGCAGCAATAAAAGTGTTTTATTTTTGATCAATGAAAGGAGTATAGATTTATAAAAGCCTTTTAGCCTTGAGGTGCCTTCTGAAATTAACCAAATTTCATCCATACACCCTATTTTATAAATTTATATAGAATGTCAAAATCTGCCTTCAACTAAGACTTTAGGTCAAACTTCCTTTAGTTTTTAGTCTCTTCCATCTTACAATAAAATGAATGCTGCTTTTCGGTCTTCCATCAAGCTGTTAGTTTTTAGTACTGTATGTTTTCTATTGTTCAGAATGTTTGTTTTTTTATGATATCTGTTAGATTTGAAACAAAGGTGAGGATTGGGGCAGGTCAGTTGGAATAAAAAACAAGTTCATAATGATGTTGTCCAAAACTTTGTACTACTAAATTTGTACAACTTAATAAATTAATTGTACTAGATAAATGAGGAGGACCCTTTTCTCAAATTTGACATTGTGTACTTCTTTGCCATTAATGAAACATGTACAACTGGCTACCTTGGTGAAGGTTAGCGTGTCAGTCTACTCTGTAGCTCTGACATGAAACTGTATTCCTGTTCTAGACTGCTGACAAAAAATTGGAGTATTCTAGTTTGTGTTTGGGGGAGGGGGAGAGGGGTTGTATTTAAACAAAGAAGGACCTGTCCTAGTTCCTGACCTTCAGATCTTGGTGTCACTTATTTAAAATAAATAAATAGGTTAACATGAGGCTCAGGAAGAAACACAAGCTATGTGATGCCATCTAACAGAATACAGTAAACACTATGTGGACTTGTACTAGGTCATCCAATAGATAAAATGTAAAAGCTAAAGTTCTCAAACTTTTCATCAAATGGTTAAATGGACCATTAGTTATTAGGGGAGATGTTTTTAGGTCAATTCATTCAGTTGTCAGAAAACATTAAGTCTTATTAAATACTCAGGTTTGATCATCTAGAAATTTAGATTTAATCAATATGTATTTTACACACTTCTCATGTTTAAGAAAACTGCCAATGTGTGTCCCCCTCCTCCCATGTGTGTTTTGACTACGTCATAACTTAGTCTACTATGGACACCTACACAAGAAACTTCACTTATGCCTTGAAGCAGAGGTTAATAATGTGAACTATATTTTTAATTTCTGTCCCTTTTGCAAGAAAGGATTACCTAAAAACATTTCACAACCTTTGGTGTTGATACTAGGCATATTACTACGTCAACTTAGTAGTGTTTCAGTGATTTTTCACTGATGCATAGGAAAAGGTGTATTTTACTGCTAACCATAAAAACAAATGTAGATGCTCAGTAATAGTTCCTTTTTGAATGGCAAAACTGTTAGTTGTCATGTGGCAAGATAGTTTCAAATGGTTACAAATGGAGAGAGCAAAATACATTCTACTTAGTGCAGTATACGTTACTGGTAAACAGCAAAATGATCTCCTCCTTTTTTTTTTGCTGCTGGTTTCCACCAGTGTGGATCTGCATCTATTGAATTGCTTCAATTTTTAGAAGGGCAGCATGTTTTGTTGTCATGTATGACGTGAACTTAATGCCAGGGTAGACCTTGGGAAGATAAATTCTCCTAGAACTTATTACAAAAATAAAGTGCTGTTTCTTTCCAGGAAGAAAGAGCATCAGACTTGCAACTAACAGCAGCATTATGTCTATTACAGGTTTTGCAGTGCTTGTTGGGGTGGTAGGGATATTTCATTCAGTGAACATGGAACCATTGCCATGTCTCTTCCTCTTGTTTTGTTTTCATTTTAAACAGATGAACCATGAGGCATTGACTTAGTGCTGCTATCTTGAAAATGTGCACAGGTACACTTAAAGTTTTTTGGTTTTTTTTTAACCCATTCAGGAAACCATTGCTTGTGATCTGTAACACAAGAACCAAATGAAGTGTGTGTATACATGCATATATGTGTATAAGATTATATAAAATATATCTAAATATGCATATGGGGATGGGGCGGGTAATGTCTGTGAAATAATGTAGGATGCTTTTTCACATATGCACTCCCGAAACTTCACTAACACTAGACACCAGGTCAGCAGTTTCCAGATTGGATGTAATGCTCTCTACTAAACTTCAGCAGTTACTTGTAATTGTTAGCAACAGATGTCAGCTAGTGACAGTCAGTCCAATTTCTACTTTGATTTTTGACGCCAAATTTTTTTTAGTTCCAATCATTGTTAATTACTTGAAATACAAATTGTTTTCATTGACACATGATAATTCATTATTTCTGTAGATGAAATTTCTTTTTATGGGTTTAGAAAGAGAAACAATAGCTGAAGAAATCAACTATTTATTTGGGGGTTTTTTGTTCTGTTCATTTGTGTTTGTATCTAGGTTTCTTTACTTTTACATACATTCTTTTTATATGCTTTTCTGATATTACATATTTAAAAAATGAACTATGGAGATAATTTAAAGATTGAGCTTTGGTGGGTATTTCGTTATCCACTGGATTTGAAAATGTAATATTTGATAAAACTGTACTGTAACTGTCACACAAAAATGCTTTTCTAATGTTTTAACATTTGAATATTGCAGTTGCTACTTTGTACAGGGGTCACTGCAATAAAAGGAAGTGAATTCAAGAAAATGGTCTAAACTTACATTTATTTTGGGGAGGGAAGGATATCTACTCACTGTATTTTTCAGCATCAACATTTGTTGCAGGTGCATGATGACATACCATTTGTGAAGCGTGAAAATATGCACAGCAAAGGTATAGTGATATTTAATATACAAACTATAAAACTCCTAGTAAAAATTATTGCCCTGCTAGTAAATGATTTGGTGGAAAAGTTGTTGCTTTCTCAAGGAATATCTGTCCTATACCAAATTGAGGAAGGATGTCAGTTGGGTTTATTACTTTCCTATTAAGGAAATTCTGTATTGGGTAAAGAATGTTAGCTGTTGTTCCTTTTTAACTCTTATGTTTGATTCTGATCAGTCCTGAAAATACCACAAGAAGAATGCAGGCCAAACAGCGATAGACAGGAAATTCATGGCATCTGATGCACAATCCCAACAGTTGTGCTTCCTGGCATGCTACCTGTTCATGGCAGGAGACATGGTTGTGGGATCAGGTATCGAATCGTTATCCCAAGTTTCCCCTGCAGTGGCACGTAGCAAACCAGTCAGTGGCTTCCAGCCTTCAGAATACATCAGAATCAAGGGCACTGATCTCCCTCTATGGCAGGGAGCACTGATCAGCAGACTGCTGCTCCCAACCTTGGGGGCACCCTGGAGCCCTTGACTCTGATGTGCCCCTGCAGCTGGGAGCAGCACCCAACTGATTAGTACTCCCAGACTTAGGAGCACAGGGGAGTGAAAGGCTTCTGTGTGCTCCCAAGGCAGGGAGCCCTGATCAGCTGATGCCTGGCCACATGTGCAATTTAAAGCATGATGGGAACCAGGTACAAATTTATTACACATCTTGTGTAGTAACTTTGTAGCTTATTCTTGTGTTATTGCATCATAATTGCAATAAGTTGTGGCTGGGTTGCTACTTAAGACGTGATTGATTGATGTTTGCCAGGTGCCTAAGTGACACTTGGTCCAATTGCTTCACTAGGGGTGGTGCCACAGGTTTAAGTTTGGAGGGGCTTGAATTTATACTTTAGCCCTTTTTGTATATTTAGGTGAGCTAATTTAATATCCAAAGGTGAAACTTACTTAGTGGCAAATATGAGTGGAAAGAACAACAATTATTGTAACTTTTAACATAGCATAATGTTTAACTGAAGGTAGGAGAGGTTATTTCATCCCACAGAAAAACCTCTTTAATCCATCCTTAATGGCATTACCCCTGTGTTACAACTACCTTCTAACCCTCCTTTCTTCCTACCTTTTGTCTTCCAATTTCATAAGCACATGCTAGAAGCTACTGTACGCAGAAGAAACTCATGCAGTCGATACAATAAATTGTACCATGGGAATAGAACATTAAGTAGGTTATACTCAGGCTCTAGCTTTACTTCAAAGTCCCAGACTCAAAGTAAGCACCTGACAAGTCTCATGAGTATATTCTCTTTTTTTCCTGCTGCAGTTTGCCTTATAAAAGAAACGTGTAATGATCTTCAGTAATTATTTGCTAACTGATCAGTTAATTGTGATGTTGCCCTGCAAATTCACCTAGCAGATATAACTTGATATTAAGCAGTTTGTGACAATAAATGAACTTTAGGTTTTAGGTACAGAACTTGGCTGTAGCTAGGGAAAGTTAAGGCAATAGGCTGTGAGAGACCAGATGACTGGTGATACTCAGGTTTGACTAATTATTTGCGAGGTAGCTACATACTTCAATTTATATTCATAATAGTAATTTAATTTTGTTAGCTTGCCTCTGAATATGTCAAAAAAACTTCAGCTGCAAGGGCAACTTAATGTGTACTTTTTCCCTCCTGAACAACTAGAAATACTTGGAGTAATTTGGAATGAATTCTCAAAACTTCATTTTTTTTACCCATTTTGCATTGCACTGTATACTAAGGCTATTAATTTTCTAATAGTACCATCTAGTAACGGTCTCTTTTTTTTATCGTTGCCCTATAATTAACTTTAGATTTTCTCTAGAATAACCACATTCCCAGGTTTTATAAACTTGAAAATTTAAAATTGATAGCCATGATTTAAGAATGGATTTCTTCCTCCTTTGTATTGAAAGGAATGAAAAGCCAAGAATGAGGCTTGCAAAATTATGACCTTTCCAAGAGTGCTGAAGAACTCAGCATCCCTAATCCATGGGACGTTTTAAGGTTCTTGATGATGATCAGAAAGATAGACTAGATGGAAACATTTACCAGGTAAATGAATATGTTTCATGCTAGGGCTGTGCGAAACGGCTGTGCTCCAATTTGGAATCAGATTCGGCCATTTTGGAGGGACAGTAATTCAATTCAGTGTTTTGGATCACTGTCCCGATTTTGATTAGCACAAAACTGTTTCACAATTTCAACACTGATTTGAGATTTGGCCATCGACTATGAGGAATCACTAAAATACTTACTTACAACTTAGTCATTTTTTGGCTGATTCAGATGACAACAGGGATAGTAGCCCCTTCTCAGGCCATGAAGCCTGCCAGGTTTCAAGGAGATAGGTGCAGGGGTTTCTGTGAAATGACACCTCAAACTGTTCAAAGCAAAACTTGTGATACTTGTATGTGTGTAGGTTTTAGCTATGTTGGTCTAAGGACATAGACAGGCAAGGTTTTGGGGTCAATCTGATATATTTTTATTAGATGACCTTAGTGTCCCGGAGTTAGTAAACCAAGCTCACGGTGTCACGGTTGGGCGGACGGGTGGTGGCGGATTGGAGCACGAACAGGTGGGATTAGCGGTGACGGAGTCTGAGAGGCACCGATGCGTATGGTTTCAAACAAAGAATGGATTTATTTACTCACGCTTTGAAGCGGAGGCACAATTCTTTCTTCTGTTACAGTTAAACAGGAATGAAGACAAACAACGGAAGGGGTCTGCTGGCCCATGAGGTTCCCCAACAAGCCCTTGCTTTCTACCCCACTGGGATAGGTGCGGTTGCCTGTTGGATAGTCTAAGGGCTGGTCAACAGCTCATATAGGGTTGAACGAATAAAATGAACAAGAAACAGAACTGTAACTCGTTGAGAAGAATGAAATAGTCGTGACGCCAGTCCAAAGACAATCAAATGATCGTGAAGAAAGCCGAGGTCAAAAGCCAGGTGAGTCGATAAACGAAGAAGTCGAAGTTATAGGGATGATCCGGATTGGTGGTCGTTGATCGTGCCAATGTTCAGAAGCCAGAAGATCAGTATAGTAATAACAATAATGAGAACGGTGTGAAACGCCAAGCGAGGGAGGAGACCAATAGGCCAGAAGGCCTAGCTGAGGAGCAGTCCCTGTAGCAACAGCCTCTGCTTTCAGCTTGAGAGGGTTTCCCCCCCACAGCGTGAGACAGTCTCCGCTAAGAGCAGTCTCTGCGACACGCTGTGTCTGGTCTCTCCCTGAGGGAGGGGCACACAAGTCTTTTAGACAGATTTAGTGGTCAATCAAAACGCTCTCCACAGAGAAATTTCTAGTCCAATTACCTCATGTCAGGTTCCTTCTGAGCACGCGCTCAGTCAGAAGCTGACACAGTCTGAGCATGCGCCTCTGGGGAAAGTCAGTAATGACTGACAGGCCCTCAGGTCACCCAGGGGGCACACACTGGGTGAGCTTCAGAACTTTCCATTCACAGGGTCAAATGCGCATGTCAGTTCTGGCACTTCTGTGTTGTCAGCATACACTTAAGATTTTTCCCTGACACTTAGTAGTTGGAGAAATGTATCTTAGCAAGCTTTCGGATTTAAAAATCCTTCCTAAGGCTGAGGAAGCATCTGCAGTTGGTGTGTGTGCTCTTCCTGGGTGGAAGGAATAGTAAAGAAGCCAGAGGCTGGGCTGCAGGCAAGAAAGCCAGTTAGTGAAAATGTGAATTAAGCTGTCAGGGGGTTAGGGACAGCCTGGGAGGGGTAAAAATGGAGAGGTACTTGGGGAGTCAGATGTCAGACAGGTTTATTGGTTTTATGACATGCTATGTGTATATTGAGTCCAGGAGTTTCTGTATCTAGGAAGTAGATGAAGTGAAGTTCAGCAGCTCATCTGTGGAAAAATGGTTTGTAAATTCAAACAAACACCAAACTTCGCTAACCTCATCACCAGAAGTCAGCTTCCTGCAGCCCAAAATGCACCAAAAGGATCCAGACCATGCCATGACAAGGAATGCAAAACCTGCCAACATATCTCCAGTACCCCCACAGTTACTACACCCCAGAACAGAACCATCACCCTTCCTGGATCTTACATCTGCACCTCCAGAAAAATTATAGTGCATAAGCTGCCCTGATGGAAAATATGTAGGAGAGACCCAACAGCAACTGTGCACCAGAATGAGTACACACCAGAAATCTATTACAGGCAAGATTTCTACATACAAGACTAAGCCCCCCAAGACGATTGGGGGGCTTAGATGCCTCTATACTAATGCTAGGAGCATGGGGAACAAGCAGGAGGAACTTGCAGTCCTGCTTGCAAATAAAGAATTAGACCTGGTTGGGCAAACAAACTCGGTGGGATCCTACCCACGACTGGGTAGTGGACATTGAGGCTTACGGGCTGTACAGATGGGACAGAACGGGGAAACAGTTATGTTAAGGAGCAGTATACATCTTCCGTAGCTAATTTGGGCCAGGAAGAAGGGCAAACTGAGTTACTATGGATCAGGTTACAGGGGGGTCAGGGTGAAAGGGACTTGATAGTGGGGGTCTACTACAGATCCCCACACCAGGGGACGAGTTAGGCCTAGAATTCTTGAAACAGCTCTTGGAGGCAGCGTGCTCGAAGAACCTGGTCGTCATGGGTGCCCAGCTTCCCAGACATCTGGGAGAAACAGGCAGCCAGGTCTGCCGATTCATGAAGGTTTCTAACCTCCTTCCAGGGCCTTCACCTATCGCAGGAGGAATGGATTCCTACTACAGGAAATGCCTTTACTAGACTTAGTACTGGCCACAGGGGACGACTTGGTGGGGGTTCTGCAGGTGCAAGGTAACCTAGGGGATAGTGACCACCTATTAATAGGTGGAGAAAGGTGGGGAAGGTAACTAGTAGGGTGGAAGTGCTAGACTTCAGGAAGGCCAACTTCAACAAGCTCAGGAGATTAGTTAGGGAGGGACTGACTGGTAAAAGCCTTGGAGAGATTGGGAGTCCAGGAAGGGTGGGTGTTTCTTAAGGGATTAATCCCACAGGCATAGAAAACAACCATCGCAGTACATAAAAAGGGGCAAAAAAGCAAAGAAACCCTCTTGGTGGAGCAGGGAAATCCAGGAGAGCCTGGAAGGAGAAAAAAGAGAGGCTTACAGGCTGTGGAAGCAGGAGGCTGCCACCAAGGAGGGGTATACCTGCTTGGCTTGAGCTCGCAGGGAAACGGTGAGGAGAGCCAAAGCAGAAATGGAGCTGAGGCTGGCAGCAGAAGTTAAGGATAACAAGTCATTAAGTACATATCAAGCAAAAAAAAAAAAAGCGCAGGGTAATTTAGGGTCCCTTCAGGATGAACTAGGGCAACTGGTAACAGATACGATGGCCGAAGCGGAGCTTCTAAATGATTTCTTTGTATCTGTGTTTCTGGATATGAATACAAATATGCATCCTATTGGGACCTTAGGTAAGACCAGTATAAATACCACCCCACCAACTGTTCGAGCTGACCTAGTAAAGGGGCACCTGGAGGGCTTGAATGTATTTAAGTCAACAGGTCCTGATGATCTTCATCCCTGTCTACTTGGGGAATTAGCTGGAGACATGGCAGAGCCGCTGGCACAACTCTTAGAGCACTCATGGTGCTCAGGACAGGTCCCAGAGGATTGAAAAAGGCCAGTGTGGTCCTTATTTTCAAGAAGGGGAGGGAGGAGGAACTGGGTAACTATAGGCCGGTTAGTCTCACCTCTATCCTTGGCAAGACCTTTGAGAAAATTGTTAAGGATCCCATTTGTAGGGGACCAGCAGGTAAAATGATGCTAAGGGGCAATCGGCATGGGTTCATAGCAGGCACGTCCTGCCTAACTAACCTGGCTTCATTTTACGACCAGGTCACTAAATGCTTGGATGAAGGAATAGAGGTAGATGTTATTTACGTGGATTTTTAAAAAGGCCTTTGACACAGTGTCGCACCCAATTCTTATAAATAAACTAAACAGTTGCATTGTAGATTCTTACACAGTCCAGTGGGTAGAAAATTGGCTTATGGGATGTACCCAGAGAGTGGTGATGGACAGGTTGGTTTCTACCTGGAGAAATGTGGAGTACCCCAAGGCTTTGTCCTGGGACTGGTACTATTCAATATCTTCATTAGTGACTTGAATGAGGGAGTAGAAAGCACCCTGTCCAAGCTTGCTGATGACACCAAACTATGGGAGGGGGGTACACAAACTAGACAGCAGGGAATGAATCCAGGCTGATTTGGACAGGCTGAGGAAATGGGCTGAACAGAATAGGATGTAGTTTAACAAGAATAAGTGTCATGTTTTGCACCTGGAGAGGAAGAATTATCAACACTCCTACAGCTTGAGAGGTACCAGTCTAACTAGCACAACTGCAGAAGGGGATCTCAGAGTTGTAGTTGACTCCAAAATGAATATGAGTCACCAGTGTGATGAGGTGATAAGTAAAGCTAACTGCACCCTTTCTTGCATAAATAGGTGCATCGCAAGCAGGTCTAGGGAGGTGATACTTCCCCTCTATGTGGCATTGGTTAGGCTGCAGCTGGAGTACTGCGTCCAGTTTTGGGCGCTGCACTTCAGGAGTGATTTGGATGGCCTGGGGAGGGGTCAGAGGACAGCCACTCATCTAGTTAAAGGCCTACAGAAAAAACCCCATGTGGACTGATTGGGAGAAGTGAACCTCTTCACCTCTCAGCCTCCTCTTGCGGAGGCTGATCTTATGGCCACCTACAAACTCATTGGGTGGGCAGCAAGAAATAGGGGATACAATGGTGCCTGTCAGGGTAACTAGAAATAATGGCCACAAACTGGAAGAGAGCAAATTCAGATTGGACATCAGGAAAAAATTCTTTACGGTGAGGGCTGCCAAAACATGGATTAAGTTTCCAAGGGAGGTGGTGCTGTCCCCTTCCTTGGAGGTGTTTAGATGATTGGACCGATACCTGGCCAGGGTCATCTGACCCCCGTACTCATTCCTGCCCAGGGCAGGGGATCGGACTCGGTGATCTAATAGGTCGCTTCCGACCCTAACATCTATGAAACTATAAGAATACCCAACTACCGGTTGGGGCACATTTCTCACAAGAAAACCACTGTCTCTCTCGCCAATCTCTCAGTAGTGATCCTCAAAGGGAATTTACAAAACACTTTTCACAGACAGGCCTATGAACTTCACTTCATCAACCTCCTAGATAGAGAAACTCATGGACTTGATATAGACATTAGATTTATGACACTACAATCTGCCTGACATTTGATTCCCCAGGTACCTGTCCACTTTTACGTGCTACATCCCCCTCATAGGCTGTCTCTCAGCCCCTGACAGCTCTATTTACATTTTCACTGATTTGGCTTTTTTGCCTGCACCTCAGCCTCTGGCTGCTTTACTATCCTTTCCATCCAGGAAGAGCACACACCACCTGCAGATGCTTCCTCAGCCTGACGAAAGGTAACCCAAAAGCTTATTAAGATATATTTCTCAAACTATTCAGTTGGTCTACTAAAATAAATCAGATTGACCCAAAGAACTTTGTCTGCCTCGTGTGTGTTAAGGCAGAGGAGGATGAATGCAGCAGCAATGGTAACTTGTAACAGGGGGCCTTCCGAGTGCTGGTTAGATCTCAGCCCACCCACCTGTTTCTGGGCCCAACTTCCCACCCCTCCTCCTTCTGCCATGCCTTGATGGAAAACCTATTCGGATGTTATCTAGGCAGGAGGCTTCCTATTTAGGCCTCTTATGTCTAGGGATGATATCCATTCTGCAGTTCCATACCTCTCCTACATTGTGGCCCATGCCTCACAGATGGCATCCTGGGTAGCTAAGCTCACCTGGAGCCTCACAACTCCACTGCAACCAGCAAGCCTTAGGCCTCTCAAACATCTTACAGGTCTGGGTTTTCCCTAGCCAGGACTGTGGGTGCTGGTAGCTGGAAGTTTTTAGGTGGCTCCTGCCTGCCTTTCACTAGGAGGTTTACAGTCACGGCATTTCCTGGGGGCTGCCATGCCACCAGCAGTCCCACCAAACTTCCTGACCCTGGCCTGGTGCAGTTTTAGGTCATGCCCAGGACTCTTCTCCTTCCCCATAGCCCCTGCCCATACCTCCAAGTTGATCCTGGCATGGGAGCTCAGCAGGGACATATTCTTCCCCTGCTGGGTGGTGATACAGTGAGTGCCGCCTCCAGCTCTGAGAGCAGGGCATTAAATGGTTGTGAAACCAAACCAAATAGAAAAAGGAAATAGGTGTGAACAGAATGAGGAGGGTGGCACTCTGTCTGCAGGTGGAGCTTGGGAACCCCAGTAGCGGGAGGTTTACCTTGAGGGACACCAGCTGCTCCACCAAACTAGAATCCAAAGAGGTGGGGTGGGGTGTCACTACATGACCAGCTATGCTGAACACCCTCTCACTTGGAACACTGGTCGGTGGACAGGACAGGTATTCCCAGGCAACTGTAGCCAGATTCTGTCATATGTGGATGTGGTTTGCTCAATAGGCCATGGGGTCGCAGAGCAGCGGTTCCACATCCTCTGCAAGATACATAGCCACCAAGGCCTCAGTGCTACCTGTCCGATGCTGGTGTCTGGTGCCTCTGGACCCCAACATGGAAGCCATGCCCTTGGCCCACATTGGTGGAAGAGACTAGCTCGTAGATGGAGTGCTGGCATGGGAAAGTGGACTCCCCTCTTCCACATTTCCCACCCCCACCTCTGTCCTTCTGCCTCCCTGACTCTATTCACCAGCACCTCCGTCCAGTGATCCGGGGCTTTGCTGCTGCATACGCTCCCCTTTACCCTCAGCTTGCACATGCCTGCCATCATGTGGACCGTACTGAACTGCAGTGGATCTAGCCACTTCCTGATGCCCTCCTTCTAGTGACAGTGGCTCACCCTGGCCAGGAACATCAGTTTCCTGGAACTTCCCCATTTGGTTCTGAAGCTCCCTCACTGGGGACCACCTGGCTAAGGAGGGGTCGCCAGTGCTGAGGCTGTTGGTGGCCTCAAGAGGACCTGAGGACAAAGAAGATCTGGGAGATATTATCCTGCTCAGCTTTTGTTAAGGGGGCCACTGATCCCAATCTCCCCAAACAAGGCCATCTCATGGATGGCCTTCTGTTGCTCCACCAGCCTTTCGTTATGTGGAGTTCCACTGAGTCTCCACATCCTGCACAATTTTGTGCTGCGGGATGCTCAGCTCTGCCTGTTTGTTCTGCAGCATCTTGCTCCTCTTGATGCTCCAGTGGAAGTAGCCTGCCACCTTCCTGCATTTTCAAATGAGTTGGCTGGTTGTGACAGCGCCTTCACTGTCCCTCTCCAAGGCATCCCTGACAATGAGGTAGAACTTGTGCGCCACACAGTGGATGCCAGCAACATTTGTGTCGTGGGCCACCTTGACCATATTGACCCTATTATCATTGACCATGAACCCACAGGTGAGTTTGCCCTGCCCCAGCAAGCCACCATGTGGTTCATGGCCCCCATGATCTCCATTGCCGTGTGGGACTCATCCATCACTTCCACTTGAAGGAGAGCCCACTGATGGCCTGACCAGTGCCCTGTGAGGGAGAGGTAGGCATGATCTCCACCCCAGTTGCTCCAGATGTCTGAGGTGAAGTGCAAGGCTACTTGCAGACATGCCTTGGGTACCTCCTCCCTGAAGTACTCCCTGCATGCCTCAAACAGGGAGGGCACCACCGTCCTTCTGAAGATGGTGCGTAGGGGCATGTGGTATGATGGGGCCATGAGCCGCCTGAACCTTGGCCGCTCAACTAAGGAGAAGGGCTGGTCATCCAGAGCAAGCATCTCTCCAGTGTTCTGGGTGACCTCACTTGCCTTTGGAATGCACTCCCCTTTGTGTCTGCCTTTCCCCCACTGTTCCAAGGTGGCCTGCCTCTGCTTCTGGGGCTGGGGGCTTTGGAGCAAGAGGGGGACTTCCCTGGGTACACTTGCACTGGTGCCAGGCTGAGGAGGAACAAGGGGATGGTGCCTCTTGAGATACATCAGCATCCCCATGGTGCCAAAGTGTTTTGCCTTTTTGCCCCGGCTGGTCTTGCTTTGGCAGTGCTGGCAGATAGCATATCTGGGATTATCTGCCACCCCAAAATGATCCCACGCTACACTACCCCCTGATTTCGGGTGCCGGTGGGGATTCTGCCTTATCTCCCTCCTCAGTGGCAGAGGCACAGCAACAGGAGGAGCTGACTCAGCTGAGCCACTTGCTTCCACAACCTCGACTCCTCCAAAGTGCCTTCCAGAGAAGGAGACCTGGCTCTAGGGGAACTTAGAGGCGTTTGGAGCACGAAGTCAGATTCCCCCACTTTCCTTAGAATTTCTTTTGCTAGGGCACTCGGGTCCCCTGCTTCCAGATCCAGCTCCTCCTCTGGCACTGGGAGGCTCGTGCTGGGAGCTGAAATTTGGGGTGGGGAAGACTGTTATGCTGGTGCTGGTGTTAGTGGAAGTGGTGCAGGTGCAGACACTGCTCCCACCTCCCTGCCGCCACTAGCGGCAGAAGCCTCATGTCTAGTACAGAAGAGGGTGCATCTAAGTTTGGGGTGGGGGAAGCTTACAGCTCCCCCTCTGTCCCTTCTCTCTCCCCTGCCTGAAGACCTGGCACCTGCCTTTCCAGCACATTTTGTGTTGTGTGTTTTGGAAAGTGTGTGTATAATTTGTGTTGTGCTTTCCTGCACGGTGACAGATGACATGCTGCCAGGGAAAGCACAGCTTTCTTTTTGCTTGGTGGGGGAGGAAATAAGAGGATTTTTGGGAAAGAATTAGTTGAAAGGGATAACAATAGGGATGGTAGACAAGGGTAAGTGTGAAAGGATTAGCTACAACTTGGTAGCAAGAAACTACCAGTACCTACTGCTACCAAGCAAGCCTAGACCTTTCAGATGCTGTGTGCTCTGCTGCTCCTGCTGCAAGAGAGACGCAGCTGACACAAGGCAGCGAGCGAGCTGGACACAGAGCCTTATATATTGCTTCTCTGTCCCTCCCCCAGAGCACTGTGATTGGCAGGGAACTCGGGGAAAGATCATAGTCACTGGCCAGCTACAGATGTCAATATCAGAACAGTCCCTCCCTTCCTCCTCCCTCTTAGTTTCTGTTTCTTTGCAAACCTGCCTTCCAAACTCCGAAATATTTAGAAACATTTCCAAAATGTTTCAGATGCTTTCGTTTCATTTTGGAGATTTTTTGGAGCCTTCTATTTTGATTCAGATTCAGTGATTCAGCTGCTGAAATTTGCTGAAACGCTTCCGAAACGGAACAGCTGCCAAAGTTTCGCATAACCCTGTTTCATGCATTCTGAAGAATGCATTCTGAAGAACTGTGCCTAGTACAGTTTTACAAATATGATTCTTATTGATGTCCCCTGCCCTCTTCACCTCCCCCTCTGGAAACCTGTTTGTCCCATCATAATATCTGAGTACTTTTTGTTGTCTGTATTTTTTTTCCTGTACAGTATCCCTGCTTACCTATTGAGGCAGACTGGTGCATTGATATTGAAAACTAGATCCAGTAAGGACTTCGGTGCCAGTAAGTCTGGCACCATGATGCCCAAGTTCTAAGTTCCTGCCTCCTTAGAGAGGAATCCAAACATAAGAGTTAGTAGGCTAGGTTCTGTCTGTGGTGCATGGGAAGAGTTAGGTGCCTTATAAGGGGTAATCCAAAAATCTATGCATGAAACAGGAAGCTGCCGAGATTTAGCCAGTAGGAAATGCGAAGGTCAGGGGTGTCTGAAATGTGATCCCTCATGAGTCACTTAAGTCAGGACTATAGAGAGGTGCTGCTAATGTCCAGAGCCCTCTGCTGTGGATGTGCACATATGACTGACTCTGTCAAAACTAGCGGAAAGTTGTCTCTCTAACACTACTGTCCCTTTTAATGTTACACTCTTCCGGTTAAAGCATTTGCCCAGGACTGGGAAACTGCTGTTCTAAATCAGCTTAGTTAAGCTGACTTTTTAAAAACATTTAAAAAATGTTGGCTGTGCTTGGAAGACCATATAATCACACTGGCCATCCTCTTAGTGTGTATAATTTGGTCATTTTGGCTATGGACAGACATTCAAAAAGCCAGAGCCTGATTTGATTCAACCCTTGCAGGTTAATCTAACTCAGGTTTGTCCAACATATGGCCCGCGGGCTGCTATGCAGCCTACCAGGCCATTTTCTCTGGCCCAAGGTCCCTTGCTTGGAACAGGCGAGGAGTCTTGGCGCCTGCTCTGTGCTCCACGGTGGCGGCGGTGGTGGAGGGGGGAGCAGCGAGGCAAGGCAGGCAGGGCTGGCCTGCGGTCACCAGCTGGCAGCGAGGGGAGGGGAGCTGCTTACCCCTGCGGGACTGGGCTCATCACGTGAGCCGGGTCCCACTGCCACTGTCCCAAGGGCCGCGTGGCACGGGGCTGTGCCAGATCTGCCTGATGAGACGAGCTGGGGACAGTACCTGCTACTTCTCTCTGGCTCTGCCTCTTGCCCCCAGCATCCAGCTCACCTCCTGGGACCCACCAGGCTCGGCAGCCATGGGGCAGGAACAGGCGCAGCACCTGGCACAGGCAGTTGGCAGGGCAGCCCCAGGGGGGCCTCAGCAGGCGGGATCCTTGCATGACTGGCATGACACGTGTCCTGGCTGACTGCTAGATCCCGTGCTCTGGGCTCGCAGCACTGAGGCTGCTGGGGTGGTGTGTGGGGGCAGCCGGGCACCATTGTGAGTGGGGCCGTACGGGTGAGGGGCTGCGGTGCCCCCTTTGGGCAGCACTGGCTCATGGGGCTGCGCTGCTTGGGGGATGGGGATATGAAGTCATTTATTTCTCCCCTTTAGTCTCTGGGGCAGTGGCTGGCTGGATGCAGATGGGTCCCTGCAGCATGCTTACAGGATGCAGAAAAACCTGCAGCATGCTTATAGGCTCAGCAGTGCTACACTGGTTAGCACTACAGATGAAAGGGACTTGGGGGTCATGGTTGACCACAAGATGAACATGACCCTTCAGTGCGATGCTGTGGCTAGTAAAGTGAGCAAAACGCTGGCTTGCATCCATAGATGCTTCTCGAGCAAATCCTGGGAGAGCAAAGGGGCGGGACCAGCCCCACTGGGCTGAAACCGAGCGCCCAGCCCAGAGAGCATGCTGGGATGCTAGGGGACTCTGGTTTTAGTTCAACCAGGAAAGGGCCTAGGACAGACATTGCATAAACCGGTTTGAGCTAAATCAGTTAAGTCTGATACTACGTTCAACTAGGTGCATCTCAAACCGGTTTCAGCCATTTTGAAACTGGTTTATGTGCACTGAATATCTGTTCTGTTAAAGGTTTAAACCAGTTTCTGATCACTTAAATGTGTAATATCTGTCCCTAGCTGTTCACATTATTAAGAGGTTTCTGGCTACTGATGTTAAGCATCATTTTTTATGGAGGGAGGAAGGGGTATGGAAGGAATGAGGTCACCAATGGAGCCTTTGCAGCCTGTTGAGGACAGTCGCATATTGAAGTGTGTCTGCAATTTTTCCAGAAAACAAACTAGTCATTTAATGGCACTAATGAAAATCCTCTGGTGTAATGTCTTTCTCCCTTATGACTGTTTTCCCTGTGGAGATTAACATATTGATACCTTGATAAACCTTCAGGGATTTATACCCCAGGCAAATAACAGTAGGTAGCCCAGGAGAAGTTAATGTATGAAGGGAAGGAGGCCAAGTTGGTGGGAATAGAGGTAAGGAAGGGGAGTGGAAAAGAGGACATAACAAAGTTCCTGTTGTGCAGGTGGAGAATAGAAGACCAAGCTAGGTGGAGAGAAAGTCCCTGTAATGGTGCAGAAAGGAGGGGAGGATAGGGAGGACCTAGAGACCCCAGGGAGGTTGGACAGCCCCTGGAATAGGGGCAGAATCCTTGATATGGAA
Source organism: Crocodylus porosus (assembly GCF_001723895.1). Classification (NCBI taxonomy): domain Eukaryota; kingdom Metazoa; phylum Chordata; order Crocodylia; family Crocodylidae; genus Crocodylus; species Crocodylus porosus. The sequence continues at coordinate 11,281,750 of NW_017728950.1, read as the reverse complement.
AATTCAAGTATCCTGGGTGCAGGGGAAAATAGAAATACACGCAAATGTATTTCTTTGTTTTAGGAAAAGGGGCCACAGAGCTCCTGGCTTTAGGGAGGAGGTGGAAGAAGTTGCAAGGAATACCTGAAATATAAGGAGATGGAGGAAGGTGGCAAATAAGAAACTTCCAGGAGAGTTCCAGGAGGCCCTGGCCTGTGCAGTGAGATTAGCTTGCTGGAGGTGGTGTGCAACCCCATCATGCATTTTGCTTGCCAGATAGAAAGCTCTGATGGACACGTCAGAATTTTCCTGAGTGGCCCTGGGCCCATTTCTGTATGGTTTTTCATAGCCTCTCTGCTTCTGCTTGCCTTAGCCAAGGGGATGTAGGAACTGCTAGTTCTGAAGAGAAGTATGTGTTTTGACCCCCAACTTCAGCATTTTCAAATTATGGCCTGCCGCTTCTGAAGAATGGGAGGGAAAACCAGTTGCTATCAAATTTGATTTAATTTGTAAAGCTCCAAGTGCCATCTTGTGGCCATAAGGAAAACTGTTGCTCTTCCTCTGTCAGAAGCCAAATGTGAACCAGGCTGGGGCAGGTTGTACTTGAACATGCACTAAAGAGGGTCCTATGGTCTACCTTGGGGATTTGTACCCCATGGCCTGTGGGGCCAGATCCAGCCTGCCAGGCAATTTTATCCAGCCTGCAAAGCTGGGACATCAGCAGCAATTTGGTGGCAGGGGAAATGGCAGCCAGGTTGTAAGTGGTAGCCTGCCTTCAGACCTAGCTGTGTTATTTTGGCCTTCTGCTTTGAAGGGTTGCCGACCTGTGGTCTGTGCTAACCTTGATATAGCAAGGTGCTTGTTTTGTTGTCTGTCATTAGGAAATAAGGAAGTTTGAATGCTGCGTGATTCACCTCGCTGACCTTCCTCGTGACAGGCTCTTGTAAAAGATGGTAGTGACTTGCTGTTCTGTTCCTGTTGCTAGCAGTTGTCCTGTGTCCAACATGCCAGCAAGCAAAGACCAGAGCTTCTCTATTGCTTATAGCAATATCTGATTGAGGACAGGTATACAGGGGGTGAGAGGGAAAATCCTTTCCCTACCATCATGAATGGTTTTTGTTCCCTGTTTTGTTGGCCTGCCGGGTGACCTTGAGCACACCCCCCCCATCTGAAAAATGGATATAATGCCATTTCCTCTGAATGCTCCAATGAAAACCTAAGCAGCGGCTACATATTTCCACTGCTCTAAAGAGCAATGTAAGACTGTGTGGGCATTTTTACGTATGTAAGCACTGCTCTTTTTTGACACTAGGAGATCCTGATGTCAAAAAAACACCTGCCACTAAAAAAGTGGCATGGCACAAGTGGCAGCAGCATGCACTGCCAGCCTCCCCTACTCCACCTGAGTCCCTTTGCCATATGCTGGAGTGTGTGTGCAGGGATGTGCCCAGAGACCAATAGCAGCAGCTCAGATATGAGCCAGTGTTATTTGTCCTGTGGAGAACATGCACCCCTGCACATGCATGCTCATGGGGACATGCCCTTAAGACCAACTCATTCAGAAAAAGCATAAACGTTTGCACGCACCAGCCTACTTCATCAGTTGTGAAGTAGCAAAAGGAGGTGATTTTTTTGGAAGAACTACTTTTCCAGAGAAAATTTTCCTTGAGTAATTCAGGACTGTAATTTTATCACTAGATGGCACTGTTGTCCTTAGGACAGTATATCTGCCTCATTAAAGAGAGGGGGAAACTACAAAATACAGATCACATGAAATCACTTCATGTGCATTTTTGTTGTACCATGCCTGCACATTTTCTCTGTAGAGAAATGTGTGGTTACATACCTTGTACTGACTAAGACTACATTAGATACCAAATTTTACATCTATTTATTTACCAATTTTTACATCTGCATATCCCCCTTGGAAAATAACTTGTTGCTTCCTAAAGAAGTGGAAATGGTTGAGAGTTTGTGTAACCATCATTTAATAAAGCTCTAGGACATTCCTGTCCATTGGTGGCAACTTCTGACTAGAGTTAAGTAAGAGAACCAGCATGGCAGGAGCCATATAGAGGGACTAAGAGGAACCCTTGAACAAAAGGCGTGCAAGATTTGTGACTCCATCTTAGTTCTGGATATCTCTTAGTTTAGTGCTTTAGCAAAGCTCTCTTGTCTGATAAATTAAAGAAACGTGGTGACAAGTTATAAGAATAGCAACCTAAAACCCTTTACCCCATGTCACCTTGCATTGTTCCTCTAACTTCTTGAAAACTCAAAACATAGGAACATGATGCCACAAACCTCCTGAGTGCTACAGCACCTGAATGAGAAATGTCTTTTCCTAATGTTGATCCATTAAGCATAATGTAGCACTTCTATATCACTTTTTACTTTATACTGTCTGATAAAGTAGGCTGTCACCTAAGAAAACTTATTGTCTAAGGTGCCACCCAGTTCTGCCTTTTTTATTTTGAAAGTACTTTATGTGTGTGTGTGTGTGTGTGTGTATACGAATCCTTACAATATCTCTGTGAAGTGCACTGTATTTCTGCTTTGCAGAGGGGAAAACGGAATAGAAGAGATGAAGATTTTGTACAAAGCCACACACCAAGCCCATTAAATTAGTATTGGGGTTTAAGACTTCCTTGCTTCAAACCCTACACACTCATTCCTTATGACCATGCTGCTGCCTCTGATTTTAACGATGGTGCCACTACTTTAACAGTCTTTTGAACTATTCCTTTGTAGTACCGCTGATTATATTTTCTTTTATACAGCTTTAAAAGTTATTTTATGTGAAGGGAGGGAGTCAAAGAATGTAGTTGATAATCTCATGTAAGCTTACGTGTTTTATAAACGTGTCAGGCTTTTTAATGTAATTCGTCTGTAGTGAACAGTAAGTGAAAATCAAAATGTGCGTATAAAGTGCAACTACGCAACCCTGAAGCATCTCTGCTTGTGGTGAAATATAGTAATTTAAGCATCAGTAACCTAGAAATCAAAGCAGATGAAAACAGAATCCCTGCCAACAAAAGCCTGCACCTCGGAGGAAATGACATTTTATGAAGTCAACCAACAACAGCCGTTCACAGTATTAATATATGAAATCAAGGCTAACCACAGAATGAATTGTGGCTTTCCCATGGGATTTTGGCTAACCTTGTATAGAATTTCATTTTACTCAGTATTGCACAATTGAGAGTTGTTAATTCTGAGAGTCTTTATTCATTAAAATCTCTGCCTATCTTTCAACTAGTAGCAATAACCTTTCAGAAACAGTTAAAGTCACTGGAAGTACTTTGAAGGTTTGGCAGCTGGGTGTCAAACTCCTTCAAGTCTTTTATCCATATCTGTTCCATTTCATCATAAATTAAATTCTTACCTTGTCTTCAGTCCTAGACTTCTCAGGATTTCCTTGTCTTCAGTCCTGGACCTTTTCTTCCTATCTATACATACAGTGCTTAACATATAGGACTCAAGTCTTGATTGCAGCCTGCAGAAGGTACCAAAAGATGGATGTTAGAAAAAATAATGGGATTTGTGGGTGCTTTATGACTGAGAACTGGGTTCTCTCTCTCTAACCAGAAAACAGAGGTTTGAGTCTTCCTGTACTGAGCTGTTGGCTGGCCCTAAACTAAATAGGTCACTAAATGAAACTCATTTCATCCCAGACACAAAACATTCTAGTATTCATTTGTACTTTACTGCCTAGCTTTGAATACATCTGTTCCTTGTGGCATCATTCCAGTTGCCAAGCTTTACTTTCCCAGAATAAAACTATTGTAGAAGAAGTCACAGCCTAGCTCTGTGCCCTGAACAGCTTTAGCACAAGGGGTAGCTGCCCAAGTTGCTACCCTTCAGTCATACTACAGAGTAAAGCCACTTTCTCCTGCTACTGCATCAGCAATATGTGGATTTCTAACAGTTTTGAAAGTTAGAGACAGTCAGCACCAGCGCACAGGTATTTGTGACTCATCTGTTCAGACTACTGCCCTTGAGTTTTCTAGCCATTTCCCTAATTACTTCTCCCCCCCCCAAGCATCTAATTTTAGCTGCTTTTAACAGTAACGGATCATTTTTTCCTGTCTCAGGGCCTCAATGCACTATGAAAGATTAATGCTGGCAACACCCTGAGTATAATTATACCTGTTTTACATCTGTAAGGTCTATAAATGAAGCGACTTGTAACAATTGGGAACAAAAATCAAACCTGACCTCCAGGCCCCAGTTAAAGGGAATGATTTTTTCTAACTTTGTTTTTTAAGGGATATACCCTTTGCCTTAAAAAAAAAAAAAAAAAAAATCTGGATAATATCATTTTTGATATCGTATTTTGACTATTACTTCACCAGCAGCAGCTCATTTCCATACATAATAGTGCAAGAAACTTACATATTCTTGTCACTCTGGATGATCTCAGAAACTGTTACTATCAACGAAAGTGATCTCTGCTGTGTAAATGTACTGCTTCATGTGAAAATTATTCAAGAATATTCTATAATAGTCAGTTAGCAAATAATTATTGGCAAAGTTATTTTCCTTATTGAAGAAGTATATGTAAAGATTAGGGCTGTGCAAAATTTTGCCAGGTGTTTCATTTTGATGTGTTTCGAGCTCGAAGGATGACAGGAGACTGCCGTTGCTGACAAGTGACAGGAGTTTTGCTTGTCAACACCTTAAGGTGCAGTTTCCCAAAAACTTCTACACCTATCTCCTTGAAACTTAGCAGGCTTCGTGCCCTTAGAAGGGGCTACCATCCCTGCAGGATTCATGCAAATCAGGTGAGTAATGACAAAATTATAGGCAGTTTCGTGCTTCCCCATTATAGCCTATGGGTGAAACATCAAAACAGTTTTGACGAAACTAAATGAAACTCGAAACAAAACACTGTTCCATTGAAATGTCAAGACAGACATCAAAGCAGAACGGTGCTGTTTTGCACAGCCCTAGTAAAGATATAACTGCCAAAAAATGTATATGTGCTTACATACATACACGTGTGAGTGCTTTAGAAAGTAACATTAAAAAAATAATACCACTTTGTGTGCAATGATTATCTGCTGAACCACATCACTTTTCTACCTAGTTGTAAACTATGGGTGCATTTGACAGTACCACCATTGGTGTTCCCTGCTAGTTTCTATTTCCCCACTCATTACACACAAAATGGTCTTATTTGAAATTGCTGTTACTTTCTGAAATTGATATGTGTGCACACGCATGCATGCACATTTTATAAGCACATTTATCTCATTGGTACTGTATTTATTTGAATCCAAGATGGTGTTTTTGCCCCAGTCAGCATGGAGGAATAAGCCCCTTATCTTAGATTTGAGTACAAGGTGGTGTGGCAGCTGAAAAGTATATCTGTGTGATAAAAGTGCTTGCTGAAGGCTCTATGAAGATTAAGCCAAGTGTTTTTCTGTATTTGTTTAAATATTAAGCTATAAGTTGTTGCTAAAATCCTAATTATAGTTTAAGATGTGGTGAGGCCTTGTATAAAGTAAAGCCTTGTAAATTTAGCAAAGCCTAGAAGTAGTAAGGCCCTGTGGCGCAGTTAAAATTACCTTATCAAAGAAATGCAAGGGTTGTATTGCTATTGGTCAGTCTATGGACAGTTGAAGAAAAAGGAATCTAAGTAGTCATACATTATCAGTGTCCTTCAAAAGCTAGAAATTAGCTGAAATATCTGCTAACCATACAGAAGGAAGATGCAGCTCTGTGAAAAGCATTAGTTAGTTAGCTGTTGCCTGGATCAGTGGGCCTGTGGACCTTGAGAAACCCAAGAACTGCATTCTAGGGTCCTTCCCAGCACCCCTCAGACAGCGTTGTTCAGGAACACCTGACCTCGCTGAACTTTGTGAAGAAAGAAGCTTGCTGTGTGTCAGGCACCAGAGGGACTCCCGATAAGTTGCTGATGCGAATTGCTTTTGTCTGTCATCGTTTGTCTTGTTACTATGCATAGTTGTGTTTTTCTTAAGTTGATAAATCTTTCTTACCTTTCTACCCCCGACCACACTCTCAATCTAAACCCTCTGCAGGCGGCTGAGACAGGTTGGATGAGCAGGGGGCTTCTGTGGCTCTGACTCTAGTCCTGAGCCTTGGTCGAGGCCAGAGTCAGAGCTACAGCGGCTGCTTGCACTCCCCACCCCTCGCCTGCCCCTGTGCAGCCTCTGTCCCTCCCTGCCTAACCCCATCTCTGCACCTTCCCGCCTTTTACTGTCAGTCTTGCCTCCATCTCTGGCTACAGCTCCATTCCTTCCTGGGCCTGGAGCACATGGAAACTCCACACTGCAAATGCCCAGACAGGGGCTGCACTCTAATTTCATTCAGAGGGGAATGAGGCTGAAGCCTTGTCTGACAGTAAGGGGGTAGGGATGGGGACAGAGGCTGTGGGGAACAGGCATGGGGGAGCTGGCAGGCAGGGTGCAGGGGGAAGAAGTTGTGGGGGCAGTAAGGAACAAGGAGGCCGCCTGTCCCCCTCTAGCTGCCTGCTCCGCTGCTATTTTTTTTTGTGCTGTAGCAGTGGAGGACACTTTTTTAAAGATGACCTTTCAATAATTAGATCCTATACCTGGAAAATTATAATAAATTCATAGCTCTCCTATGTAGAGAGGCTAATCAGTGGTGGGCCTTAAATTCAAAGGCAACTTGGATTCTAGTAAATGCAGCAAACTGTGTAGGGTTCATGAGCTCTTTCCATGTAGTGTAATTTTTGGAGCACGGTGTAATTTTGGCATGAACCTGGAAAATCAATTGAAATGAAAGGGACAGAGTGGGTGAAGCACAGGTGCAGTACTCCTAGGAGGAAGGCTAAAGGGACTTGCATCTCCTATCTTTCTTGGTGTGGAAATATGCTACCTTCCACCTTCAGTTAATTGGTGTATAATATTTAATTAGTGTATATACTTTTATGGTTTTACTTCATTTCTTATGAGGGATATTAAATAAATGTCATGCTTGTACATTACATGTGTTTAGAAAAATATTCAAAAGCCAGAACGTATAGGGCAAGGGTGTGGACTGAATATTTACACCTCCTGATTAAGTATTTACTAGCTTTGGTCTCTGCAAGTACATTCTTAGCACCTGATGAAGTAGGTGTAGCCTACAAAAACTAAGGCCTCTCTGAACCAGTTAGGAATTCCAGCACGTCGGAGCAGACTCCATTAATCGAGTCTGCTGGATCATGGCAGTTACTGTGCTCCAGCACCCTCCTGTGTCTTGTGCATCAGTGTCCCTGTGCTAAAAAATGTTGTCGGGGTGCTGAAACTAAAGCTTATTGAAGAAGCTTTAGTCCATGTGCTCCTGCTGCCTTTTTTAAGCATGGAGATGCTGATAGATGAGACCTCCTGCCACCACCCGCCACAAGTACAGCCTGGCCTAGCCCCCCACTGGGAAGAGCCCAGAACCACCTCAGCCCCAGCCTGCAGTGGCAGCCTGTCCCCACCCCACACAGATCCAGAGGCACACTCCCCCTCCAAGCCTTCCCAGGGTGCGTGCAGCAGTGGGAGGTCCCCCCCCCCGCACCCACCAGATGAGCCACAGTGGCTCTATCCCGTGCCCTAGCCCCACTCCCTACCCCTCAATACCTCTTCCCTCCCCCTCCCCTTTCCACCACCACAAACTTACCAGCCAGACGCTGCTCTCTATGCTGCATTTCAGCAATTGTGGATCAGCGTTGGCTGATATGGCTCATTAAAAATCAGCCATCGGTATTGGCCCAAAAGATCTCTATTGGTGCACCCTTAGTTGGCAACCTTTTGGGAGCATTAGGCCAAAATACAGCAGCCTGGTCTGAGGTGGGGTGGTGTTTGTTGTTATTGCTGCTGCCTATTGCTGCTGCTTCTTCCCAGCACTGAATTGCCACAGATGTGCATGCAGCCTGGTCACCGCTGACTGCTCTAGAATCGCTCCACTGCCACAATGTTACTAAATTGCCCTGCCATTGAAGAACTCCTGATATCTGGATTTCATGGGCTGGACGGAAGTGCTTGGCAGGCTGGATCTGGCCTGTGGGCTGTACTTGTTCCAGGGACAATGTTCTGGCAACTTCCAACTACGGCACCAATTGTCAATAATGTTTTCTGTCAAGGGATTCCTTTTAGCCGTAATTAGAGTATATACATACTTAAGGGCCATTTAAGTTCCTTCGTGCTGGCATTTGTCCCACGAGCAAATATGTGTTTCCCTTTTTTTCAGCTTCAACTCTGTGGGAGTTATTCCTGTTTTGAATTTTTTGGTCTGGCCATGCACCTTCCAAACATCGGTTATTACAGTTTGTTTTTCCTGGTCTTCTGGAACATCCTTCATAAGAGCATGTGCCCTGATGAAGGGTAATAGCTTCTGAAACTTTTTTCAGTTAGTCAAACTGGCTCTTATTTGGGTTTATTTTCCTGTCTCTCTAGCCGCTCAGAGGATGTTCTTCAACACCTCTCAGCGAAGAGGAAACTATAAAGTATGTTGAATTTGAATCAATAATACGATCGTTGCTAGCATAACCTACCACTGTTCAGTGTTCCATGCAGCAAGTGTTGGTTCCCATCCTACGAAAGGAATCTACCCTGAGGAAGTGGTAGATGTAACCTATTTTATTCAAAAGGAAATGGGATTCATCTGTGGTTAGCTCCATATTTCACAAAGTCTCTTATTTTGAAGTGGGCACGTTTATAAAATTTCCTTTTGTACTCTTACCAGCTGAAAAATGATTTATAGCAATCAAGTTTCCTTTCAAAAACTCTTCTTTGCCTTCATCCTGGCTTATAAATTGAATTTGAGGGCAGTTCCTTTTTTTTGGCCATAAACTCAGCAGAACTAAAATTGAATGGATCTTAATGTTCTGTAGGATGTTGAGAAACAGCATTTCTTTGCATCATGTGGCTAACACACACAAGAATTTCATTCTGTTTGGCTAACCGGCTGTCTGGTGCACTCTGCGTCACCATGTACCAAAACCAGTAGAGGTCCCAGATGAGGAGACTGCCCCATGAAGTTCAACTCGATGAGCTGTTGATACTGAGTAATTGTTGATCTTGGATCTCTCCTAAACATTTAGTTCACAAAAGCACATTGAGAAGATTTCTCTGAGTTACAGATACACTGAAGTCAAGCAGCTCAGAATGCCTTGGGTTCTTTAACTTGGAATCCAGTGAATGACTTAAAAAGATCTCTCCCTATAAAGTGTGTGGGTGTGTGAGGAAGCATTCTGCTTTCTAGCAACTCGCCTGCATTTGTCTGGTTTGTCTGTCAGTACTACCTACAGTTATCAGGCTAGTGACCACAGAGCTGGAGCAGCAGAAGTTCCAGCTAATGAACTTAGCCTAAAATTCAAAATTTTCAAGACTGACTTGAGTTTAGGCATTGTTGGTCTAGTGGGTTGCTGTGCAGCTAATGACCATGTTGAAAATTGCATTGTGATCTGTAACTCTAAACGGTCCAAAATGTCTTGGTTAAATCCAGACAGTGAAAAAAAAAACATATAAATTTTAGTTTCCTTGTTATAGCTTTAAACTGGTTTTTTTTTTTGGTAAAAGGATAGAACAAGTTGTCTTGCACACCCAAACAGAGCCCTTAGAGCTCTAACAATATTTTTAGCAGCATCATGAGTTATTGATGTGGTAGGCGGTCTACAAAATTATTTTGGACCATTGGTTGGAGAAACCATACTGTGCACTAGCAGTGGCTGATTCAGAAACAGTATCATGTTGACCATTTAAAGAAAACTTTCTTAGTGCTGCTTCCAAAGGGGGAAAAAAAAGAAGGATTAAGATGCATTAGAAACCAGTTACATATTTTATACCCTCATTTTCTATGATTCTATAATATATTTCTGTTCTTTATATATCCATGTTAAACGGAGAAATTAAAAAAAAAATTAGCTGTTTAAACTTTACAATGTTCAAACTCCCCTAATGGGGGAAGGAACCTCCTTCCCACATACCCTCCTTATATACTCACTTGCTGCAGAGAGTTTTTACAGCTGCAATACAAGGCTCCGAATATAGGATTTTACACTGGAAACACTGACAGACATGTGACTGTTGCGGTAGGAATGGCGCCACTATAATTATGCTCTGTTCTCATCACTGCCAGTATAAAGATATGAAGGCAATAAAAACTGATGCCAGGATTCATGCATATGAACTGGGAAACTTAAAAATTATACCTTTATAAACTCCCCTCCCCTCCAAAAATGGGGGAATGACTGTAAGTTTAAGTAGATATAGATGATGTAAACTGTAGTTATTACTTTCACCATAAAGCAAATACTGAGAGAGAGAGATACATAGAACTTGTAGGGAAAGCAATTGAAAACAGATGACAGAAAGGGGTTTTTTTTTCAGTGACATAAAAAGAAATGCATCATGTGACCTAGCAGACAAGGTTGATGAAAGGAAAGCACCCGGGGTCATTAGGGAAACAGTTAACTGAAAGAACTGGTACCTCAGGATTTGACAGTATTAAATTATAAATTTTGAAGGGCAAAATGCTTCTTTTTTTTTTT
>NW_017728950.1:11262127-11271164 GCF_001723895.1 Crocodylus porosus | reverse complement strand
GTTTACAGAAAGCATTTTTGCAAAGCAAAAGTGCCCCCCTCAGCATAGTAGATAATTCTGAGGGTTCCTGTCTTGGAGGAAAAGCAAAGAGGAAGTTTCCATGCAACAGTATTGAAAGAAGAGGGACGAGACTCTGCACATGGTAACTGTACTGGTGGAGTTGACAAGTTGTAAGACATTCTCAGACAATGGCTTTGGTATGTGGGGTAGAAAGTTGTGAGGGTAGGAAATGTTCAAGGGCATTAACCAGTCTCTGTGGGTGGGGTTTCAGGCAATCCCTTGGGCCTTGCTTCAGGCAGGTTAGCTGTCTTTGTGTTGGTGATTGCCTGTGATGTGCTCAATGAAGATGTCCCTTGACCATGGGATGGTAGCAGATGCCATGAGGTGCCTCATCAGTTTGGAGGAGCAGCTGGGTACTCTGCAGGCTTGCAGGATGTTCTCATTGTTTGCCATCCCATGCTCCTACTGCTCCAGCGATCAGCCTCTGCACCATCATATCATACTTCTCCCACAGGGTGTCAGTCAGTGGCCTCTATTTGGACAGCTTTAGCGTCTGGGCTTTGGTTAAAGCCTGCCACAAGTTCTCAAACGGGATGGTCACATCCATCATGGGGATCTTTTTGTTGTCCTAGTTTGTTACAACAACGTCTGCATGCAGCCTTGGATGATGCGATTCATAGCTACCATCCCAAATGTGTGTCCCTTTTTTCGAATTTGGCTATGCTGTCTGCTTTTACATCCTCCTGTGGCCATGAATTCTACGAGTTACCTGTGTTGCATAAAAAAGTACTTTATCTTGTTAGTTTTAATTCTGTCTCCTACTAACTTCAGTGGGTGCTCCCTAGTTCTGGTATTCTAGGACTTGGTGAATAAGTTCCCTGTTCTTTATCCACACCTTTTCATGATTTTTATAGGTCTCTAGCATATCCCTCCTCAGCTGTCTTCTTTCCAGACTGAAGAGCCCTAGCCTTTTTCAGTCTCTCTGGGTATGTCAACTGCTCTATACCCCTGATTATTTTGGTTACTCTTCTCCATACCTTTTCCAACACTACCTCCAATGCTGTTAAACTGACTTAGTGACTTTCTGATCAGTGTCTGTTCTCTTTGTGGTGTACTCCTCATTCCTGGTGTCCATTAAGCAAATTCACATACAGCAACAATCACCTGGGAAAGATAATTAGATCCTAAACTTTCATGACACTTTCCAAAAAAAAAAATAAACCAACAGGCCCAAAACAACAAGCCGTTCTCTTCGTTGATGTTAATGCCAACACTTTCACTGATGTCAGTACTACAGGATGAGACCCTTTATGTATGCAGAGCAGGTTAATGGTTTTCTTTTGGAAGGTGCCCACTTTACATTCTGAAGTGTAATTAATTCTCTTAAGCGTGTCAGGTTAACTTTAGCCTTTCCACTTCTTTCTGGTATATCCTTTAGCAACAAACACAAAACACAAGCAGATGAACAGGATGAGTAACACATTAATTGCATTTATGAGAGAAAGTGAGGGGTTTACTTGCTATTTCAGAGTCTCGTGTCAAAAAAAAAATCTGTTATAACTTAAATAGGTGACACAAATTCAAGACAGTAAGCAACAGAAGTCCTGATAGAAAAAAAATCCCCATAGCCCATACCAATCTGACCATGGGGTAAAATTCCTTCCTGACTCCAAATATAGTGATTTATCTGACCCTGAGTGGGGCGACAAGACCCTCTAGCCACAAACCTGTGGCTTCAGTCCCAGCAGGAGCATTGGCACAGCCAGTGCCAAAACCAGCATGACGTGTAGCAGAAAGTGGAGGCAGGGGCAACCAACAGACCCCAGTCTCATAGAATATTTTAAAGATTCTTCTTCTAAGTGCGAACCACCACTTTGGTACAAGGCTGAACTACTGATTTTTATATGGGGGAAGAAGTAAAATCTGAATATTTTCCTACTAATTGATTCTGTGCCTAAATTTTGCCGTGTATTCTGTGTATATGCATATTTTGTTTAAATTTCATTAGCAGACAGCTTTCCCATTGCACGAACAGAGAATTGAAAGCCTGGAACTCCCTGTACACACCTCTGGTTTTGTCCCTGGCATCCAGATTTGACCTGACTCTTGACTAAAAAAAAATCATTGCATCTTATGTTGACACTGCACTTTAAGCCAAAGGTGCTTAACTTCTGGCTATGGGGAATACTGGCCTGCAGGGCCACGTCACCCACCTACCGGACTCAGTGCATCCAGAAACGTGGTGCTGGGGAAGCTGTGGCAGCACTGATTGCAGCAGCTTCTCGAACAATTAGCACTGCCACTTCTGGGTTGCGCTGTGGGCCTGATGACATGGCCTCACATGTGCGGCTGGGTCGGCTGCAGCTGGGCCTGGCCTGATACATGGGGTCATCTGCAGTTATATCTGGCATGCATGTTATATCTGGCCAACACATGAGGTTTTGTTGTAGCCCGATCTGGTGCACCAGCAGCGTGCTGAATGCAACCTGCAGGATCTAGCTGGTGCCCGCAGGATCCCATACCACTCATCCAGGATATGGGACTAGCAGGTTGAGCACCACTGCTTTAGGCTGTTAATAAAATATCCATTCTCCAGTGTAAATTACTGTTCTAGCAGTTCATGGAAACATTTGCATTTTCCACTAGCTAAAGTATTTTTAGTATACTAAAGTGTCGGTGAAATTGAACAGCCTTGTAAGAGCTGGCTGCAGCAGAGGCTTAAAGATTGTAAATTGGCAATAGCTGATGTTGAAAAGTATCATGCTGAAGCTCTGCTTTATACTCTCTGTGGGTGCAGCTACACAAGACGCTTACTGCACGTTAACCTAATAACACTGTACAGTAGTGCGTCATGGCAAAAACCATGCTAATAGCCTAATAATGCATTAATAAATGTGTAGATGTGTCCGGTATGTCTGCATATTGTGTGTGTGTTCAGAGGAGCAATGAGCTTTTCATGAGCTCTAGTGAACGCTACCAGGAGCCAGAGCCAAGGCCTACGTAAGATCATGGCAAAGATCCTGTTGACTTCAGTGATGTACTATTGAGCTCCAAGTATGTTTGAAAACATGGTGCCAAATATGGTTTTGTTAATCAAAAAATCTCTTCCCATCTGTTTGTCCTGAAAAAGCAAGGTCAAACCAGTAAAGTAGCAGGGGAAATATGATTTCAATTAGGACTGGACTGTAGGACAAGGAGAGTGCGGAACCATTCTGTAAAGTTTCTCAGAGTTCTTATAGAAGTGAACACAATTTTCAGTGGTTAAAGATTTATGCATCAGCCTGAGCCCATACTCCCAATTCAACAGGGTGCTTAAGAATTGAATGGGAAAGGAAGAAAACTAAATATAGGACAGATGTGCAGGCTCCTGGTTTTTGGTCTAACTTGGAATGTATTTATTCCAAGTATTGTAGGCTTGGGACCCAACCTCATGGACATGTATGCAGCACTCAGGCCATGTCCAGACAAGTGTGGCTGTGCGGTGCCACATACTACACATTCAGTTGTTCCCCACACTGCAAGAAAGCAGCATGGAGAGTTTTTTTTACCTCTGGATATCCAGGGATTAAAAAAAAACCCATGGAGAATAAAAGCAGAGCAGCATACACACTGGCAATGCACGCCACTCAAAAGTGGGGCCGGGCCACCCATAGCTGCGCTGTGGCTGCTGGTCAGGCTCCGTGCGGCAGAGTCACCACTGCTGCAGCCCCAGAAGGGCTCCAAGGACGCCAGGTAAGGCTGCTGGGGCTAGTCCAGTGCCGGCCCCAGCCTCTCCTACCCCAGCTCAGATATTTTGCTGCACACCAGAGGGCATGTGGCACCAGCATTCCCCAGGGACAACGAGCAGCTGCCTGAGGTGTGCCACTGCTAGTTGTTTCCTGGGAACCAAATGTCCACACCATGTATGGACATAGCCTAGGGGGCTAGCTTGCTGCACTGGTCCAAACTTAGGTGCCTAATAGACTTTCAGAGCCTTTGTTAGATCCTATTATCAAGACTTCTCAGTTACAGTTCACCAGTTAATTTTTCCTTTGGAATTCCTTGGTTGACAAAGGAAATTAAGTCTCTTTTGGCAGCTTCATAAGAGGTGTGCCCTCAAGAGTGAGTGAATAATTGATAGTGACAGGATCTTATATATATTGTCAGTTTTGGCCCAGCAAATATATGGGATGAAATATGGGACTACTGGATTGTATTACTGATGGTGGCCAACATGGAAAGCTGGCAGTGATCAATTTATACTGCTGCCATTGATGGAAACCTAATAAAACCTTCCAAATTGTGAGGGGTTTTAACATACACATACAGGGGTCTCATTCAGCTATAGGACTTTAAAATCCATCCAGCATCAAAAACCAATATACCTGATGATTAGTATACTTTATTCCAGGTAGGAATGTGTCCAGTGGTCACTGCAGTAAACTGGAGTCATGATGTCTAGCTTATCGTGTGATGTTGCCAGTCTTAAGAAATTGGTGCATAAAAAGTTATCCATGAAATCGGGAAATATTTTCCTTTTCATCACTTATATAGTAGTTGAAGGTGCTGTAAAATTCCTACGTGTATCTCTTGCTTTTTCTGCTTTAGCATATTTCAGCATGTATGATTTAAGCTATGCATATCAAGATGACTGGCATTCTGCTTTTTGACTAAAGATACCTGCAAAAAATCTCTCTGTCATAAGGAACAAAGTTCTTTCCAAGAGTGTACAATGGCGTGTTTTCAAAATTGTTTGATATGTTTTCTTCTTGGTGGGAGCAGGCTACTAAAGTTCAGAATTTTAATTTGCAGGCCAAATCTTTCTATGCATCTTAAAGCCTTATTACATGTTGCACCATGAGCTGCTCAAATGGTGATGAGATCCATTGAGATCCATTACATGTTGCACCATGAGCTGCTCAAATGGTGATGGTGCTTAGTGCTAGCTTGAGTTTGGAGCAGCGACATGTTCAAGCCAGCAGGGGCCTGGAGGACTGAAAGGTAAGAATCCCGCCCCTGCCCCCTCCCTTCCAGGCTTCCCCATTGAGCTCCTCTGGTTCACCCAGATCCCCAGGGCTCCCCCCTGGGCTCTCTCCCTCTCGCTGCCCTCTGATTATTTGTGACTGCCTGTGCTGTCTGTCCCAGGGGGGCAGCGGGTAGGGATGGGTTAATCTGCCTGTCTGACCTCACTGCTACTGCTGCCAGGCTGCTTCTCTGCTCTGGGCTGAGCCCAGCCCAGAGAGCAGCAGTGGTGCTGGGACAGACAGTGCAGGCAGCCACAAGTGCAGAGGGGGAGGCAAGGGAGGCAGTGAGTGGAGATCTGAGGGGAGGGGAATAGCAGTGGGGGGCAGTGGGCCAGATCTGGGCCAGCAGGGGTGGTGAGGTAGGTGGGCTATTTGTTTACACTCAAGTCTAGATTGGCTACAGGTAGTGTAACACCAGCTGGATAACACAGATTGAAGATAAGCCTAGGCTGGAATGGCATAATTTAAAGCCACCTAAAGAGTACTTAAATTTAGGTTCAGGTATTAATGTCTGAACAATCCAGGGGCTAAGAGTGCCAGGAGCTGCCTACATGAATGTGCAACAAGGCTCTAACTGTTAAAGTTTTACCTAATTAATTCCTACATCAGTATTGCATTCCTCAAGAGTTGTCCTGAGCCATCTATTTTTGCCAGTGGGTTTCTAGTCACTTAAAAGTCTGCTTCCAAGTATGCCCAGAAGCCCTTCACTACTGTCTACGCCAGTAGTCCTCAGACATTTTTGACTCAAGGCACCCCTTGTTAGACTCAAAACCCCCTCAGAAAAAGCATGCTTTTAGTTTGTCATTATTTTTCCATGGTCAAAAAAATAAGAGCATTTTTCCTTTGCAAAGAACTCAAAGCCCACAACAGGTCAGAATGTTTTTGAGACTCTGGATTCCTATTTGAAATCTCTGGGTTTAATCTTGTGAATCATGTAGGTGTTTGACCACAAAACAGTGCTAATGTGTAACACCTCAGGACACAATGTGTCGCCCCAGTTCAGCAGCACTGGTCTATGCTGAGCAGCTAGATATCTGTGCTCCATCAGGATCCATAACCTGGGTACTACTTCTCCATTTATCTCACCTCAGAATCACTGCCTCTTTTTTATCCAAAGCTCAGCGGTCAGAGCATTTGCTCAGTATTTAGGAGGCATTCATTGTTCGGTTCTCTTGTCTGCTCTAAGTGACAGCTTGACGTCAAATACAATAGACTCCCTTTAAGTGCACGACGACTAAAAATAAGGCTAGCCACTTGCCTAAACTCAATGCAAGTACTACTCATTAACTACAAGAACAGCACGTGAAAGGCTTGACAGGGGCATCCCCCCAAGCTAACTCTGGCTGGGGTCCAGAGCAAGGGAAGGGATTTGAACTCCCCCTATCCCTCCCTGCCTCTGTGTATGAGCCCTGGGTGATGGCCATGCCCCCCACCCCGCTTAAGCAGGGCGGGGGGGGAAGGGATCCTGGATGGCAAGGGAGAGGGAGTTAAACCCCCTCCCCCACTTCGCCTGCCGGCCCAGGGCTTGAGCAGGGCACAAGGTGGAAGGGGGATGAGCAAAACCCTGGTGGGCTACCACCCACCCAGCAAACCCCAGCTGGGGTCTGGGGCCTCCCTCCCCTCCACCTCATTCTGCTGGCCTTGGGATGGCATCTGGCCATACTCCCTGCTCCCTCTGCTGGTGGGGCAAATGGAGAAAAATCAGGCAGGGGTTGCTGTGCCCCTGCCAGGTGGGCTGGAGGAGGGGGTTAAATGCCTCTCCATCCCCTCTGCATTTGGCCCCCTCCCCCCCTGCACCTCATTCTGCTGACCTGGCCCGGGGTCGGGCCACACCCCTGTTCTCTCTTCTAGCAGTGAGTTGGGGAAAAGCCTGTAAGAGGTCTGGGGCCAGATTTCCCACCCTCACCCCCTTCTCAGCCAACTCGAGCAGCTATAGTGTTCTGGCTAGGATGCAGAGGGGTGGGGTCAACCTTGCTCTGCTACAGTAGACAGCACAGCACAGCCCAGGGCTGCAAAGCTTCCTGGGATGCTGGGGGACTGTGACTTGACTTGAACCCAAAAGGGACCTTGGACAGAGGTTCCATAAACCAGGTTGACCTAAATCAGTTAAGTCTGATACTATATATTCAACCAGGTTTATCTTAAACCTGTTTCAATCTTTTGAAAGTGGTTTGTTTACTGAACTTTGGTTCTGTTACAGGTTTAAACCAGTTTCTGATCACTAAAAATGGTTTGTATGTAACTTCAGTCTGGAGCCCAAATGAAAATATAGAATTGCCAGTAACAGAGATAAGGTTTAACTTTGTCAACTACATCTTCAATTATGTTGGGGGATTTGCTACAAGATTTTCACAGGTAGTAGGTAAAAGGTTTTGAAGGCCTAGTCATTAAAACCTATTTAGCTGATGACTTTGCAAAATATGCTTACTCTTTTAGCCTATTAAATAGACCAAAAACTGTTCATGGTCTACGTAAGCATCTCTGTATGTTTAGACTTTATAAAATACACTAATACTTAAATGCTGTAGCCTCTGAGGGATTAACAAGCATCTGAAAATGGAAAGCACATAACGGTAGCTATCATTGGCAAAAGATAATCAGTCTACTCAGTTCACTCTGTTGGCTCTCGCTGTAATGAGCACTTCCTGGTGTATTCTCAGATAGTTTCCAAGAAAGTTAGTCATTTTCCTATCTGATTAAAAAAAAAAATGGTAATATCACTGCAATACCAGATACACTTGCAAGGCTTCAGAAGGACTTTTAGGATTACTGCTATATAGTTAAATCTTTTACTCAGGAGCAGATTTGAACCTTAATGAACCTTTCATGACAGTATCCAAGGCTAGTGTCAAATAACTTTGGTTCCATGTAATTCATACTGTAATATTTAAATTGCAGCACTAACGCATGCCAGATTAATCTAAACACATGTACATTTTAGGAAAGAATACCCCAAGGCAAATAACTCAAATCATTCTTTGCAGCTAATTCCTCATTGTCAAAGGGTAACATTGAGAACACTCATAATTCCATTCTTCTGGGTTTTTTATCTCCACTTAGAGTTTAATGCAAGTGCACAATTCCTTAAAAGCTTGTCATGACTTTTACTTAGCATGCAAATAACATGAATACTGACACTTGAAAATATGATTATTTCTAATGTTAATGTTGGTTTATTTGGTAGATTACAGTGGTATTTCACTGTGTATTTTTAAATTAATTATTCATTTTCCTGTGTGAAAAAAGGTAGTACCAGTGGTAAAAGAAATGACTAGATTTTGTATACCAATGAAAACCTGCTGCATACAATTCAATTAGACACCCTACTGTAGAAATAATCATGATGAGGTAAAAAGTCAAGCTGTACAACTAATTTTTCTCTAAGAATAGCAAGTAGGGGTGGTTCTTCCAAAGGGCTTCTCTGTTTTTCCCTAATTTGTATATTACAGAAAAAGTGAACTCTGCAGGTCAGAGTTCAAATGCCTTACCAATGCTAAAAGTACAAGATACAGAAAGAACAGGGAATCTGGGTGTTTTGATTCTTGGCCCAGCGCTCTATCCTCCCCTCCGTTCTTCTGTCACAACAACAATAGCAATACACATACAGTTTTTGATAGCATTATTTGAAATAAAACCCTCACATTCAATCCAATATGCAGTAGCAAGGCAATGCACATTTTACAGTCAATAGTAAGGTTTTCAGGGTTATCTATAGCATTCTGAAAGGAAACATTCTGCAAAACTAAGTTGGGTATAGATTTCCAAAAAACCTTCCAAGGACTGAGTCCTTCCCAAGGGCTCGGTCCTTGGGCCCATGCTGTTCAATCTCTTCATCAGAGATTTGGACGATGGGGTGAAAAGCAACCTGTTTAAATTCGCTGATGATACCAAAACTTGGGGTGAGGTGAGCACACTAGTAGGGAGGGAAAGACTGCAGCAAGATCTGGATAGGTTACAGGGGTGGGCTAACAAAAACAGGATGCGTTTCAGTACTGACAAGTGCAGGGTGCTGCACTTGGGCAGTAGTAACCAGC
>NW_017728950.1:11241871-11261885 GCF_001723895.1 Crocodylus porosus | reverse complement strand
GCCCAGAGGAGGGCCACCCACATGATCCGGGGACAACAGGGCAGACCCTACAATGAGAGACTGCGGGACCTGAACCTGTTCAGCCTTCGCAAGAGAAGGCTGAGGGGGGACCTGGTGACTGTCTATAAACTCACTGGGGGGGACCAGAAGGGTTGGGGAGAGACCTTGTTTCCCCTAGCGCCCCCTGGCATAACAAGGAATAATGTCCACAAGTTGTTGGAGAGGAGGTTTAGATTAGACATCCATAAGAACTACTTCACTTCCAACGGAAGTGGTGCTGGCTCCTACCCTGGGGGTCTTTAAGAAGAGGCTTGGTGCCTACCTGGCTGGAGTCATTTGAGCCCAGTTTTTCTCCTGCTCAGGCAGGGGGTCGGACTTGAAGATCTACAAGGTCCCTTCCGACCCTACTTCTATGATTCTATGATGGTGGGGCAGTATCTCCCTAGTGAAAGAAACATGTAGCTCACCATTACTTATTAACCTAATAGTGCCATCGGAGAATGCAAATGGGGGTTGGCATATACATTGTTTGAAATACACGGGCAAGTCAAGAAAAAAAACGTACCCCAAAATAAGCTTTATTGCAAGAAAAGTGTTGTCATATTGATACAGACCTACAAACAAAACATTTTTTTCTCACAAATATTTGATTAAAAATTTACAATGTTCCCCTCCCCAGAAAAAAACACCCAAACTAAACAAAATAATAATAATAAAAAAGTGATCACTTGTTAGTAATCTTTGGTCAGCACCGGTATACAACTGGAAAAAAAAACCTGGAGTTGGCATGTTCTTTGGCTGTTTCACATATGAAGTTCTGTTACATGACTAGGTACAGGCACCAGCTGTCAAAAAAGCACCATTGAGACATACGTTTAACACATAATATGGTACAACATTAAAAAAAATTACTAAGGTAAACTAAATGTCAACTCATTGTACAAACATCTTTCTTACAAAATAAGCTATGATAAAATGAGGCGTACGGTGTATAACTACAGTATTAATGTAAGTTCTAACAAATTGATTTCAAATACACATTTCCCTTGTCTGCACTGCATAATTAGCCTTGCACATATGGCAGTCTTGAAACAGCTCAATGTTAGTAAATGCACTATTAATCCAAGCCAGCACCAAATAGTATGATACATCAGGTGTTCCCTTCAAAAAAAGACTCTTTTCTTTAGCTGCCTACAGTAATGCAAGTATGTAGAGCACCTTTTGTGAGAATGAGGTGTTGTGGTAGCACATCTGGTTCCTTGAGGTTATCAGAAGGAAATACAGTACGGTTTGGTCTGCAATGCTAATGGTATTACAAGCAGTCAAGGTATTTTGCTACAGTGGTTGTGCTTCAGCTTCCATTATTTGATATAGCTGATACAGAATAACGTCCTAGTGACCTGCAGTGAAATATCCTCTTTACAGAGACTAATGTTGTAATTACAGTTCATTTAAGACATATTTTGAATAGTCATAGTTTTGAAGAGCACTTCAGAATATCTAGAGGATGTATTACAGTGCTCTTTCAGATCTGTGATATTTTAAAAATATCCCTATGCTATTTGGACGACTGGCACAAAAACAAAAGGAAACCTCTTTCAAATCTACTGGAATTTTTTTTTAAGAAAGTAACTCTAAAATGTAATAGCTCAAATTTATAAATCTAAAGAAAAACAAGCACGTTTCCCTTTTTGCTTACATAATTTGTTAATTTCTCCATATATTACTGCATTAAAAATAAATAAACATCTATATTTTTAATTAGGAACTATAGCAAAATACCTAAAAGTGTTATAGACTGCTAACAGAAAAAAATAGCTCACATTTTGTGCCATTTAGTGCCATATGTTGACCTCTTGAACTTTAGGCTTTTTTTAATACACTTTAAACTGAGGTTATATAAAAGCTACAGTAACCATGGTTGCCATTGTAATCAAGCATTTGGCCATGGCAGAGTCAAAGTTGCCCCTCCTGTAGGGTCATTCTGCAGTCTTGGCAGGATGGAAAGATAGAGAGGTCTTTTTCTTTTCTCCCCCCTCCTCCCCCCCCCAAAAAATCCCCCCCACTTTTTTAGTTTTTCTTTTTAAAGTCAAGTCATTGACTACTTAAAGCTTTGAAAAATAGACATGCTCAGGTGGATAAATAGATGAACGGAAGTGACTGAAGAACTGGACTAAGTCTGGAAGACAGCTAATAGAGTTCAATCCACAGCCTCATTTTGAGAGCTTCACCAAGTTCTCCTAGGAGGTAGTTGTCCTCATTCTGGTCTTCCAGTTTCTTTAGCTCCTTCTTCTTGTATAGAGCAACACTAACGATTTCCAGTGTGTAAGTGCCAGGTGCTGATCTTTTCTTGGTCATATGCAGGAAACTGAGTCCATCCCGCTGATGGATTCGGAAGATGCCATCATCGTTGCCTTGGGAGATGACATAGCGGACGTGATTGGTAAGGGGTTCTATGGCTGGCATGAGTTCCAGGATGTGGTGCTTGTTGCCAAGCCCAGAGTTGTTGAACCTCATCTTCAGAGGAGTGTCAATGTCTAAACTTTCCAAGCTAATCTGTTCAATCTGAGGTGAAAGAGGAAAAAAAGGACCTTTAGAGAGACATACTCTATTATTCCTCCAGCAATGAAAGCTAATGAGTTGGATTAGTAACAGTTTCTGACCTTCTCTCAAACTACAGCTGTGAAAGAAGGCATTGTATATCCTTTCCAGCTGGGAGAACTACTCTGTTCCACATCACACACCCTGTAAATCTTTAAGGCTTCTCACTCAGGCTTAACAGGATAATTGAAGTTACAGCATCAAGTCTACAGAGGGTTCATATTTCAATGCTTCCTCAGAGTTTACATAATTTTACGCTTGCAAAAAAAGTCCATGTGGAGAAAAGGCACATGTTTAACTGTGAAGGGAAGAAACATGAGGTCCAGTCTCTTCTAACTGGTTCAAATGACCTAATTATACTTCAGCGTAAATATTATAGACGAAGAATAGGACCCTGTGCCACTATGCTGTGCTGGATGTAGAACACTCTTCATGGACAGTCTACAAGCCTGCTTTCAAAAGGAACTAGGTTCAGCATCTCATGGTAAGAGCAATGAAGGAAAAAAAACCACCACATTCTTGGCAAATCAGCTGAAAAAGGTAAATTTCTTTGTAAAACAAACCTGTTTGGTTCCACTCCAGACATTAATTTGTGTCCGATGTGATCATATGTAAGCAAAAATGGACACAATGACCTAAAGCTTTGTTTTGGCAAAACAAGCTTTTACAGATGCCTCTAAAGAAAACAGTTAAGAAAGGACTATGCCTTTTTTGTAGGTAAATACGGTTCTCTCTCTCCTGCATATGAGAATTTCTGCTGTTAGGGTTGATGTGCATTTGTAAAGGTGGGAAGTGGATGGCCCTATACTACTATATTTTATGTGCTGGAGATGAAACATTCAGCACAATAAGGCAAATTGTTGATGTCTGGAGGCATTGGGACAAGTTGTGATTAAATCTCAGGCACGCTGCCAGCCAACCCCCAAGATTTTTTTTTCCATGGGGCTGTGTACTTGCTGTGAATATTCCCAAATGAAACTAGGGATTTCACACAGACCTAACAGCACTAGGCAACAATGACTTGTAATAGCTCTTGCCTGACATTAACTAGATATTGTAATAATAATAGGGAGCACTGAATTAAATGAGAAATTAACTATTTCATCGGATGGCTTTTTTACTTTACTTTGAAAACTTCTCTTTGCAAAGTGCTCTTATATTTTGCAGTCAAAAGTACATAGGTCTAGATATTTTTCTTTTCATCCTAGTTACAGGGTCCTCTTTTCTTTAAGTTACAAAATAACCCTGAAAACAGTAAATGATGTAAATTGACCACAGTGGTAACAGTGAAGTGCCGAGTTGTAACCTTGGGTAGTGCACTGACAAAATAACGGTGTGCACAAATACCATTAAAAGTATCAAAGCTGCTTTGCTTCTGGGGCATGTTACTGTTTTCAAGTGACAAATAGGGAAATGTACCATTTTCCTCCATCTTCCTGCCACTTGATATGCTTTTATCTCCAGACACATGCACAAAAGTTTCTCCTCTAATACTCAGCAAACTTTTGGCAAACCCATCATAAATATAGGTTAATTCATCCTAAAACTGTTGGACAAATTAGGCTGATAAAATGTCTCTCCCCCCCACACCTCCACCACTCCTGCCCCAAGAGTGCCCTTACCACAAATGTGTGCTGGGGGAAACGGAATTTGCTCTCACGATCTCCTGTCATGCTTTTTCACCTCAGATAAATGAGCATTCACAAGGGCAGGGAATAGAGCCTAGGGCTTTGCTTTGGCAGGAAGGGAGAGTCGCTTTCCTCTCTCCAGCTCAATGAACATTTCTGTATCTTGCACAAAATGTAATGGCTCTAGAAGGCGAGAATGGGAGTGCATTGCCCCAAAGGACCTACAGCCTGGCAAGTCCTCTCCTAGAAGATACATGTTCAAATCATTTCAAGCAGAAGACTGCAATTGAATCTGGGTTTCTCACATCCTGAGTGCTTTAAGCACTAAGCTAACTGGGTGGGAGGGTACTGCCACCTCTCCTCCATTTTGTGAATGATGCTACGTAAAATAATTGGAGACCATGTTGGGCCTATTTGGTTTAGGTGCCACCCCCCCCCAACGTTCTTTTGGTTTTCCCCTTCTAGAAGATGGACAAAAAATTGTTTCAGTTCAAACCTAAACCTTAGTCAATCACATGGTCCTCCTGTCCCTACCCCCACTCTCCCTCTCCTTTTTGGTATTTAATACCAGCTTTCAACATGATAGAGAAGGGAGGGTAAGCATGCAAATCTCTCAAGAAATTGCCTTCCAAAGCCAATTAACACTTGCATGCTGTGGGAGTGACACAGCCTTTTGCAGTCCACACCGTGGGAATCCCAAATTCTTTTTTAATATCAGATGACTAATGTGCCATTGTGGTGTTCTGCCTGAAGAGTTCCTTAGTTGGCACGTGTAAGAAATGTTGTCAATACTACAATATGTACATTTAGTATGAGGTAGGTTCTCTTTTCCCTATCCCTTTTCATCTTCACTCAGAGCCCTTTTAAAACTGGGAGACGATTTATACCTTTTGGCCGCTGCCTGCCTTTAACCCTGGCAATCGCTTTCCCCTTATTATAACTTTCAGCAGTTGGGTTACTGCCATAAAATGACATCCTGTAATGCAGATAACACAGTCTTACAACAATGTGAAGCAAAGCGAGGTAGAAGCACTTCAGCAATACATAGACTAATGAGCCGTGTAACGTCTCCCAGACTAAAGCTACATAACCTAATAGGTGTACATATGTCTTAAGGCTTCTAGCAGCTTTAACAAAAATGACTACAATGGGAATTCTTCTAAATGCCCTTGGTGGTGGGAGCCAATTATACATTTCCCCCAACACACATGCCAGTATTGGCTCACTCCCTTCAAACATAGGCATCGAAGTAACAGGAAGATATTGAGCCTTATTCAGAAGCATTGTTCTCTAATGTCAGTTATTAATTCCAGTGCAATATGACTGTCCTCATGCCACTCAGGTTTGAAAGCCTTTCATCATGTACAAACCCTACGGCTACATGATCCTTCACAGTGACCAACAGATCTCCACCTTTTTCTTCTGCCAAAATCATAGAGTATGACAGCCCGTGAACATATATACAAGCTAACTGTAGATTGTTACAATATTCACTCACCTCAGCAGGCTGAGTTTCATTCACACTTCTTTTCCGCCTGCTATTTTTCTTTGAATAGCCATTCAGTTTGCACTCATAACATGCTTCTGGAGACAAGGCATTTTCTTCATCTACATCTCCATCCAAAGGCAGGTACTGGCCTTTGTTAAATCCCATCCCTGAGACGCAATGGCTGTTGAACAATGATCACCAGATTAGCGACCCATTTGTCAAACTGGTCAACCTCAAAAAAACCTTTTCATTTTACCTCAATTTAATCTCTTTTTCACTTAGAAGTTAAAAAACTTAACTCATAGCACTACTACCCCATAAAACTATGAATTTATTGTATTTCTTTGTTCTGTACAGTGCAACATACTAAATAAAAGGGTGGTTATGTGTTAGAGAGGTCTGTAATTATCCCTGGTAATCCTCAATACACAGAACAACGAACAGAAAAGTTCCTTGGGAAGCCAATTTTCTTCTTGAATTCTAACCCCTATTGGAAACAAGGAAACTCCTGAATAATTTCCTTTGCTTTATTTTTGGGTTGAGCCCTTAATAACCACAGCACAGATTGCACCTTTCATAAATAATATTAACCGAGGATTACATTTAGAAGTGAGTTTTAAATGCACACTGTGCTGACAAGCAAAAAGGGGAAATACAATTTTATTTAATTTGGGTCACATGCTAGATTTAAAATGATGGTTTTCTGCATTGAATGTACACAGATTCATAGTTTCTTGTTCTGATGCTAGACTGAGCCAATTCTTTATTCTTGTGTACAACCCACATATATAGCTGGAAGCCTCTCCCTAATCCATCAGCACACACCACTCATTGCTGCAGCTCTATTAGTCTGCTACATGACCCCTGTCTGAGAGGTTAGGCCAACATAGCTGGCCAGACCACTGGCCTTGCTCTCTGTGGAGGCTACCATCATCTAACACTCAGTAGCACGCAAAGGTTAGAGACTTCTAGTACTCTTACCTTAGTTTTGGTATGGACAGAGTTTTCTGTAAACCTTATTTGGGCAGCTCACATTTCCCAAGGGTATATAACTTATTGCTCTATAACAGCGGTTCCCAACCTCGGGTCATGACCCAAATAAGGGTCGCAGTAGCAATGCTGGCAGTGCCGCACACAAAGGATGAGCCGTGCCACATACAAAGGATGAGCTGTGCCACACTGCGCTCCCAGCAGCGGGTCGTGGCAAAAAAAGGCTGGGAACCACTGCTCTATAATTATCACTAATGTAGAATGTGTGGAAGAGAAGCTCACCCTTGTCCAACTCTGTAGTATCCAGGTGGACAGCCACAGAGATAGCCACCTTCTGTATTGGAACAACCATAATTGCAGGGGTTCTTAGTAGAGGAACACTCATTCACATCATGGCATGCACTGGAGAACTGGTCATAGGAAAATCCAGATGGACACGCACACTTGTAGCTTCCGAGTGTATTGTAGCAAGAAGCAGAGCCGCAAGCATTAGGGTTGGAACACTCGTTTTCATCTAGCAAGCAAACAACAACATGTTATTTATCCAACTGAAAAGATACTGTTACTGACGGAAGGAATTGCAAATATGATTTCCAAGAAGCGGTAAATATTTTGGTAATTCCTAATCAATTATTTCTTGAACGTGTGCCAAACATGACTTTTGCTAACACAACTCTCATGATCATTCACTGTAAGCTCCATGACAGGCAAGTGCAGCAGTGCATGTCTCCCCTTTCACAGGGTCAGAGGAAGTGAAAGGGCCAGGATCCTAGTCTACTGGGTCCAAGCCCTTGTGTTCACAGGTTCTCATTCACCAAGAGTTTCTAAAGTTGCCATATTGAACCCTCCCCCAGTATTACAAAATACAGAGGAATAAAACCCTTTAAATATATCCTATAAGAGTGGTCAAACACTGGAACAAGCTCTTTTTTAAAGGGAGAGGGGAGTTCAGAATATTGTAAAAGAACATGGCTCAATATAAGTAGGAACATCTCAGAAACACAGTATTAATAGGGTTTCTGTTTGGGTTCCTTGTTTTTCTGCCCTTAATTCGTTGTGACCGCCTTGAATCTTTTAAGCCCATTTTAACAAACTATGTCCTGTCATTATAGTGGTAAGACATTTTCAATGCTTCCAATCCTCTTCGTTTACCTGTGGCAAGTTAAAGGAAGTTTTTGGTGTTGGGTGTTACGTCTGGTAGTTGTGTGTGAAGGGTGTCCCCAAAAATGTTAAGAATTGGACAGACAGTTGTCTAGAATAGTTTAGATAGGGATGAGCCTGTCTTGAGCAAAGTGTTGGACCAGAAAACCCACTGCGGTCTCACCCTATATTTCCATGATTCTAAATGCCTGTGTCAAGAAGAGCATGCTCTGGGGGATAATGAAATAGATTGTTCAAATCTGGGCTTTATGGAAATTGGACATTTTCTTGTATCTGCTTTATGGATTGCTGTATAGATCGATCAAACCTTTATCCAGTGAATAAGAAAAACAGCCTATCTGTGGAAGCTGCTATATAGCTCAAACTACTAAGCATCCTCTCAGGGTATATCTTCACAACTTTTGCTTGGTAGGAGGACACCATCATTATCCTTTGTGCAGCTGGGGAAGCGAGTCAAAGAGAACTGATCCAGCCAGATTCCTTTCATAAGTCTTTGGTACCAACCAAACATTTCTAAGTTCAGTACCTTAAATACAAAACCATCTTTGCTTCTTCCCTCAGTTAGAGGGTGATATGCTGTTTGGCCAAACTTCTCTAAATAAGAGTGCAGAACCCTACATTTCAAATTATCTTACGTTTCTCAATGGTTTTCTCTCTTGCTAATGCAGGAAACTATAATCGACATGTTAAAAATGCATTGTGTACATGTACATTAAGAGAACTAAAATAGTTTTAAAAATGCCTTAAGAAATTACATTTGGCACAAGTTTATTGGGTATTTTATTGCCATGTTCAGCAGAGCTGGAATCATGCCTGAAAAAGCACATTTGCTAGGTTTGTAACCAGGTTGTGTTGTTCAGATATAATTAGATCTGACGTTTATATGCAGCATGTCTATCCTAATTGGGAAACTAAATCAGATATACAGAAACAAGATTAACTTAGGTGAAAATGCAGTTTTTGTGATGAAGTTAGATTTTCTTAATGTCTGGGCAGTTATGGTATGCAGACAAATTACCATGTAATAAAAGTTAATCACATTGTTTACATTTAAGCCCACCACATGAAATGATTCTATAGAAAAATAATATTTAGAATAGTCATAAATTATTCATATTTACACTCCTCAAAATTTACCACATAATTTTAAGCGGTTATCATTTAGCACTTAGGTTGAGTCCCTGCTTCTCTCTGATGTGCCTTGTTGCATATCTGTACTAGGACACTTTGAAGCTTACTATGGTTTGACTCCTGTCTCATAATTGTGCATCTCATTAAAGTTAAACAATTTACAAAGCTGTTGCTAAAATACTGGTATTCAAATCCTGATCCAATCACTGGCCACATCTACACAAGACGCTTACTGTGCAGTAGCTTGTTCCTAATGCATTGTAGTGTTGCTGGGCATGAACTGTTACTGCACAGTACTCAGCTACTGCGTAGTAGTAACGAGTTACTGTGCAGCGAGTGTCACTAGGCAATGGTGATGCAACACTATGCCAGCTCAGTCATTTAGTACTTAGCTACGCAACAATACAGTGGGCATAACAACTACGCAGCAGACGTCTTGTGTGGATGTGCCCACTGTGTATTCAATACTTCATTCACAGTGTAGGCAATACTTCACCCCTTCCTTCACATACACCAAGAAATTTCATAAGGTCCATTGTGAAAGTTTTAAAATCTTCTAAAGAGGACTGGAATGCCCATAAATAGCTGAAGACTACAAATGCATCTGCAGAGCCTAAACGAATTAACATTTAATTCTCCACCTGGGATCGTCTGGGCTTAAAAAATGTTAGCTGAACTAGTTATCTGCAGGGCTTCAAAAGCTCTCCTGAACTACATTTTTATTTTGAGTACAATTTCTTCTCATCATTACCTTACACTAGATGTGGGCAATTATTTTGTCTGGAGGGCTGCTGAATGAGTTTTGGTGAGCTGTCAAGGACTGCACAGGTAACTGCCCCTTGACAGGTGTCACATCCCTTGGTAGCTATCCATGGACTGGAAGTCCTGCCCTTAACCCCTGACCATTGCCACTGGAAGTCCCTCCCTTTGCTTCTGGAAGTACTCCTTTCAGCAAGGGAGTTTGCCACCTTGGAACCAGAAAAAACCCAAGTTATATACTAAAAATTAGGGGTGCACAGATAAAGATTTTTTTGGCTGATACCAATGGCCGATTATTAACCAGCCATATTGGCTGACACCGATCCAACTGCTGATATGCAGCCCAGCAGCTTGGAGAATAGCATCCGGCCGGTAAGGCTGTGGGGACGGAAGGGGTGTAGTAACAGGCAGCTCATTCAGGGAACAGCTCCCCCTACTGTGTGCACCCCTGGGGAGGCATGGGGAGCATGTGCCCCCCAGATGTGTGTGCAGGGAGAGGGCAGGCTGCCCGCTGTGGCCTTTTCCCAGCAAAGGGGCTGGGCTGGGGCTGTGCTTGGGGCAGATGAGGGCAGGCTGGGCGATGGCAACACTGGGTGGGGGATTATGTGGGGGGCTGCAGCCACCCTGTAGGCCACCCCTCCCAACACTGCCACTGCTCACCCTGCCTCACCACTACCCGTCCTGAGCCCAGCTCCCTACCAGGAAGAGGCTGATGCAGCCCCCAGCCCCGAGCCCATGGTGGCAGTTTACCCTCACCCTGCGCACAGATCCAGGGGGCACATGTTCCCCATGCCTCCCTGGGGGTGTGCACAGTGGTGAGAGCCCCCCCAAACCCCCCCAGATGAGCTACCCATGGCTCCATCCCATGCCCCGCCCCAGCTCCACTCCCTACTCAACATGGCAGCCTCAATCTGCATCACCCACACCCCTTCCTCTCACAGACTTACCAGCAGGAGGCTGCTCTCCAAGCTGCCTGGCTGCATTCTTGGCCACATACATGCTGTGGCTGTGCACATGAACAAGGCATTTATCAATGACATTATTGGTCAAAAAAAGCCGATTGCTGATGCAGGCAACCTCTGCTTAGCGCTCTTAATTGGTTCTGGAAAAACTAAGCGCTAAGTGAAATCATGTTAAGCGAAACCCATTTTCCCATAGAGTTTAATGTAAATAAATATAATTGGTTCCTGCGCTCCTGCTGGCCCTGGCCCTGCTGCTCCTGGCAAGGCACTGTGCGGGCTCTGCCACAGAAGGCATCCTCCCAGCCTCATTGTTCCGTGGCCACGATGGCCCCTACCGGCGGGGGACACTGCACACATATCCCTGAGCACTGGTTTGCACTGGCCCAAGCCTCGCACTCCTGGCAGCCCTGGCCTCGGGCCCTGCACTCCTGCCGTCCCTGGCTCTGGGCACCAGCCCGAGGCCCATGCTCACGCTCCCCACCACCCTTTCTTGCCGTTACTGCTGCAACTCTCCACACTCTGGCTGCTCCAGCGCCACATGCCAGAGTAGACCCCGGGTTCCTGGCACCCCACCCTGGCCCCACCAGCCCAGGCTCCATGCTTATGCTGCCTGGCCCCCTGCCTGCCCCTTCTCGCTAGCACTTCTCCCCACCTGCTCCAGCACCATGTGCCAGAGTGGACTCCGAGTTCCTGCCACCCTGCCCTGGGCCCCACTGGCCCAGGCTCCATGCTTACACTGCCTGGCCCCCCACCCGCCCCTTCTTGCCAATGCTTCTCCCCACCCACTCCAGCACCATGTGCCAGAGTGGATCCTGGGCTCCTGCCACCCCACCCTGGGCCTCACCGGCTGCCACTCAGCGCTTCACTCAACACTGCTACCACCACTGGTGCCGTCACTGTTTCTCCCTACCTCCTGCACTGAGCATTATAACAAAACCGCTGAGCGCTAAGTAAAACCAGGTAGGTACTTTTAATGAGTGCTATAGCGAAACAGCGGTAAGCAAAACCCTGTTTAGTTGCCTGTAACATCAATTCTCCTTTTTTTATCAGTGCCAATACAATACAGACTAATATATTAGTGCGCCGCTACTAAAAGTCAAACATTGACAATAACATATTTTAATTTTATTTCAGTAAAAGCTTGTGTCTTTCTCCTGCAGCAGGGCAGTAACACTCAGATGGCATGATTTTATATAATTATATACTTTATAATATCTAGCTTATCTTCATCAGAGCCATTTACAGAAGGGGAAAGTAAGGCAAAAAAGGTGAAGTGACTTGACCAAAGTCTCTAAGAAGTGAGATTACAAGTTAGGTTTCCAGAGTTCCAGGACAGTGCCTTTTCACTAGGCCTTGATGTTCATAAAAAAGAAGTGTTCACCAAATTTACTGAACTGAAGTAAGCCACTTATTAATAGGACTTTTGAGAATGAGTGTTTTTCTATTTTCAAGTAACTTCTAGAATACTGTAAAGAGATCAAACTTACCAACACACTGATTCCATTGGTAATGCTGAATATAC
Source organism: Crocodylus porosus (assembly GCF_001723895.1). Classification (NCBI taxonomy): domain Eukaryota; kingdom Metazoa; phylum Chordata; order Crocodylia; family Crocodylidae; genus Crocodylus; species Crocodylus porosus. Next base: position 11,249,642 of record NW_017728950.1, on the reverse strand, counting down.
CCTTGTGGGCATCCACACCTGTAGCCACCCAGGATGTTCTGGCAGCCATGCTGGCACCGGTGATTTCCATCACACTCATCCACATCTTTGAAAACAGGTAAAGTATACAAGAGGAATAGGCGAAAAAGACTTATTTCAATAATTATGATTAGCAATTCAAACACCTTGTACAGAAGATACTCCTATGGCATGATGATACTTGGCACATTACATGTGGAGGTATGGAACAATTTTTATAAGTATTAGCTGAAGAACTGGATTCAACCACAGTAACCACATAGGGTACATCCAGACAAGCAAGGCCATGCAGTATGTGGCACTATAAACACATCTGCAGCATGAAATACCGCACAGCATGCACTGCTCCGCTCTTTTTTCCCCAGGGGTCAAAAAAACCCATGGAACCCATGGAAAAAAAGGGTGGAGCAGTGCACGCACGGGTAGTGCATGGCGCTGAAAAGCAGAGCTGGGCCACCCGGAACTGCACTGTGGGTGCCAGCTAGGCTCCGCCCAGCAGGATTACTGCTGCTGCAGCCCCAGGACGCCCCCAGGATGCCAGGTAAGGTTGCTGGGGTCAGCATTGTGCCTACTGAAGGTTTTCAAATATTGAAAGCCTTAATCCCTTTTTCAAAAGTGACTTGGGTTCTTATCGTTTGGATGTTTGTGGAAAATTTTCTCTTGCTTACTAGACTCTGTATCTGGCTATTTAGAACTTCTTACCTCTACTCAGCTATGTTCTAAACTGAAAGCCAAACTTTCAGTTTAGAAAGCCAATGCAGAATTCATTTGGGGTGATTTGCTTTAAAAGAATGAACCTGATGGCAGCCACTGAGTGTACTGCAGAGCAATTAGCAGAAATATAGTTTACACAAATGCCATGGTATTTATTCTTAAAGCAGTAAGACGGTAATTGTAGGTGTAGAATTACTAATTGATATCATCAGGATTCCTTCCTGAATTGGGGCAAAGTGCCAACATTTTTTTTAAACGGTAACGGGATACTTAGGGGTGTCTTTACATGTGCTCTGGGATGGGAGTGGAGTGGTGCTTTAGTTAGCGCAGCTCTTGGGAGCCACTCTAATTTAAAGTGTATTCAGCGTCCTACGCTTCAGAATGGTGACAGGGGTGCTTTAACTATAAAGCTTTTCAAACAAGCTTTAGTTGAAGTGCCCCTGCTGCCATTTTGAAATGTGGGGATGCTGAATACCTGAGATGTTGAGGCTGCTGGAGCATACTAAATAGCATACTAAATAGGTTAATCAAGTCTGCTCCAAAGCAAACTAATTAGCATGTGTTGGAGCAGGCATTGGGCATGTGTATAGGTGCCCTAGCTTGCCAATTTGGTGTTCATTAGGCTTTTAAAGAGCTGGAATCAATTTCCAGAAATTTGTTTTGCAAGTGATTTATTTTCTAGTTTGCAAGGCACTTAGGAATGCACTCAAGTATGAGAGATAAAAATATGCAAGACAAGCACTGAGATGGTCTGATTTGTCCACTGTAAAAAGAAGACTGTCAAATAAAAATCTTCCTGGCTTACGCTGAAAGGGACAGTAATAAAGGGGAAAAACTTGTTTGAAATAGTCTCCTGTTTTTAGAAAAATGCACATCTAATAAAACTCGTACCTAACAGGAAATCGTAAGCAGTTTAACCAAAGTCAGGGAAAGCAGACTGGAAAGCAGACTGTTAGTTAAAAATTAAAACAGCACACATATACCACTAAGCATGACATCATCAACTACAAATGATATTTCTCCAGCTTGTAACCAGAAATATGCTTTACTAGTTCTGTGAGGATTGTGACATCCAAAAACTTGAGACAGAAAAATACAGTGCGAAATTCTCCTTTTAGTGGCAACTGGAATAGAAGGTTTTAACTGCGCCAATTTATCACAGTGTTATGTTTATAGTGTTGGGGTATTTATAATGTAATAAAATAGTTAAACCCCAAGTCACTGACTAAATACTACTTAAAGGATACTTTATACTTTTAAAACATGGCATTGCCTCTTCTCCTGTAATACCCATTATTTAACATGCTTATTATGGTGACTCTCTTTTTTTTACTTAAAATATTTTCATCTCATTCTAAGTTACTGTATCTTATCACCTTGCAAGCTCCTACTCCATGCTTGGTTCTGCATATTCTGTGCCTTGCTGTGAAAATGTACCCTCAAATATCAACTTTAAGTTAAATGTGCATGGTTGCATTGAGATCCTTGAACAGCAAACAGAATGTAAAACCGCTGCAGCACCGCTTGCCTGAATGTGTAGACAGCCTGAAAAAAGAGCTGTGGAATTTGAATCCAGCAATTTTGCCATTGAACTTTTTGCTTTTCTGTAGCCAAGTGTGCATACTTTTTCTGTCTTCTTCCCTCTTCAGGTCCATCTCAGGTGCCAGCAATTCATTTTCCCTTGCTTAGTGCTCTGGTCCAGCTTGCACCAAAGAGCCAGAAGTAGAACTTTGGCTCCTGGAGAAATGTGGAACCACTGAGGCTGATGAGATGGATACTGAAGTCAGTTGCCCTTTCCTTTGCCATACTCAGAGAAGGGATGGAGTATCAGGTCTTGAGCTAGGCTGCCTGGAGAATATAACTGTTAGTTATTGGCATTATTGTAGCCTACAAACCCTGGTCACAGATCAGAATCCCATTCTGATAGGTACTGTTTATCTCCAAAAATCAGTACTTTTACGAAAATGAGTATTTTTAAAAAATGAGCTACAGCCGTGTGTTTGAATGGGGAGATAGAAAGGGGAATGAAACATATGTTATGCATATGCCAGAAAGTAATGTTGCAGCTGTGGAGTTAGGTCCTACAGTTTGTAAACAAACATAGGATAAAGCTTGAGTAAAATTTGATCTATTTAGGCCCCTTTATGTTCAGGTAAAGACATGATAGGATCTCATGCATGATCCACACAATCATTTCTCTTGCCGTGCCACAAGTGTATGACAGGAGGCATGACTGTGGGACTGAGCATCAAATCTAATTCCACCTTAATGCTCACGCAGGGAGAGCCCAGTATTGTGATCCTAGGTTCCACTGCACTAGCAAGTAGCAACAAGCACGCTCATGTGGCTGGGAATCCTGCAGCTGATGGGCCTCGCAGCTGTTGGAGCTCATGACAGGTGCCTGTGGCTGCGAGCTTCACCAGCTGTGGGACTCCCAACTGCTGGAGTGTAAGTGTGCCCTGCAGCAAATCCTGTCAGCTGATGGGGCTTCCAGGCTCAAGGGAGTACCTAGCCAAATGTTCAATTTAACAGCATGATAGGAATGAGCTATGTAAAGTTGTTACACCTTTTTTTGTGGAATAACTTTATGGCTTATTTCTCAGTTTATCACACCATTAATTGACCAAATGGGTGGCTGGGTCACAGCTTAAGACACGATTAATTGGCTAATCACATCTTAAGGGTAATGTATAGCAGGAGCCTTGAACTATATTTGTATTTGATTTTGCTTTGGCACATATGGGCAACTTCTATAGGCCAGGGAGTATTTTGTATAACTAAAGACAGGACATGTCTACCTTAACAAAGAATTTTTGGCCTTTACAAGTTACCTTCACAGTTGAGTCCAGTAGAATCCAGAGAGAATCCTCTCTGACACTCACAAGTGAAACTCCCAGGAGTATTCTGACAGATTCCTTTTGATCCACAAAGTGATGTCTGTGAACCACATTCATTGTTATCTAGAAAAATACAGCAGTTTTCACAACTATTGTACAGATGCAGCAAGTGGAAAAGAAATACGTGATTAAGGACCGGGATGAACTTTCATACCTTTCTGCAGGCAGAATTTGCACCTACACAATTTTAAAATTACATTCAATGTCAACTACTTGATTTGCAGAATTATAGCCAGAAGTACTCAGATAACTTGTACATAACTTAAATGAAGCAATAAGTTATATATGTAATTCAATCATTGGTGCCAATTTATAGTTTCATAGTTGGTAGGGTTGGAAGGGACCTGAGCAGATCATCGAGTCCAACCCCCTTGCCATGGCAGGAAAGAGTACTGAGGTCAAACAACCCTGGCAAGGTGTACATCTAGCCTCCACTTAAAGACCCCCAGGCTAGGAGCCAGCACCACTTCTCTTGGAAGTTGGTTCCAGATCCTAGTCGCCCTGACCGTGAAGTAGCGCCTCCTAATATCTAGCCTAAATCTACCCTCTGCCAGTTTGTGACCGTTATTCCTGGTCACTCCTGGCAGTGCTCGGGGGAACAGAGACTCCCCCAATGCCTGCTGGTCCCTTCTGACTAATTTGTAACAGGCCACTAGATCTCCCCTCAGCCTTCTCTTTTGGAGGCTGAACAGGTTCAGGTCCCGCAGCTTCTCCTTGTAGGGCCTGCCCTGCTGCCCCTGATCATGTGAGTGGCCCTCCTCTGGACCCTCTCCATGCTGTCCACATCCCTCCTGAAGTGTGGTGCCCAGAACTGGATGCAATACTCCAGCTGCAGCCTAACCAGTGCCGCGTGAAGGGGGAGGATCACCTCGTTGGACCTGCTTGTGATGCATCTGTGGATGCATGACAAGGTGTAGTTGGCCTTCCTGACTGCATCCCCACACTGCCAGCCCATGTTCATCTTGGCATCAGTGATGACTCCAAGATCCTTTTCCGCCTCTGGAAAGTTCAGGTCCCCCATGATGACCACATCCTTTGACCCAACTACCTCCGTGAGCTGACTTAAGAATTCCTGGTCTAGCTCTTCCCCTTGGTTGGGTGGTCTGTAGTAGACCCCTACCGTTAAATCTCTTTCCTGTTAAATCTCTTTCCCCTCGACTGCCCTGTATTCTAACCCAGAGCACTTCAGAGGGCCCCTCCTCTGATTCTTTGCTAATTGACGAGGATGTGTATTCCTCCTTAATGTAAAGAGCCATGCCTTTCCTCCCTGTTCTATCCCTCCTGTTTCACCATGTTTCAGTGAGCCCCACTATGTCTGGGTTGGTGTTAGCTAGCAGGAGGATAAGTTCCTCCTGCTTGTTGTACCTGTATTTTGCTGAAGGCAAAAAAAAAAAGGGAGGCTGCTCTTTTGAAACTTAGCCACATTAGGATGGTTTCAGTTGGCAACATGTATATGCTAAAGACCTAATAACATCTGTGTCTATCAGTGGAAAACATTCTGCAATCTGTTTTTGATTAGCTAGATTTTTAAAGTCAGACTTTAATAATATTTACCCCTTTGTCTCCATGTGGTTACATTTAGAATGTAATATGTAGTAACTGCCTACAAATATTCACAAAATAAGGAAGTGATCTTTGATTTTTTTTTAGGCTTTTTGTATTTTTACAATTACTTGCCTTTTCTTAACTACTTAGAAATAAAATATTATCTTCTTTGTATTTTTACCAAATCTATAGTGCCAAAATGAATTAAAAGGCTTGTTTAGCATTGCTAATTAGGAGGAGGAGGAGGAAGAGGAAACTGAGGATAAGGAAAACTCAGTCAATTTGTTCTTACCAATACAAGCTGTGTGATGTTGAGTGAAACCTGGAGGACATTTGCATGTGAATCCCCCAAGTGTGTTAACACAGAGGAACTGGCAATTGTGTTGCTTGGTTTGACATTCATCAAGATCTGAAAGTAACAGATTATTCTTCATTAGAAGGTATGATCTCTTTAAACAGCAAACAATGATTTGAAAGTATTTTCTGTTAACTCAGTAATAATTGCTTTATTCTAATAATCACATGACTTTTAAGCCCTTATCTACCAGTCATAAAAATGCTGGTGCAAGTTAAATTGCGTTGATTCTCTGTTACCTCGGCATTATTTTGGCATCAATAAAATTGGTCAATGCATTTACACTCTGTAAAACTAGCATAAGGGAGAATCAGGCCTCTTGATTCCATAATGGTTAGAAAATTAATTTAAGGAGCATTGCTAATTTAGGCCAAGGCGGTAATTTCACATTCTATTGAGATCAACTTCAGTCTTGGCAAAAGTGAATGAAGCTTATTAGGGAATTGGTCCAGCACTTTTCCTGCAACATTTTCTTCACTCACTTTTTAAAATCTAAATGTAATCATTAGTTTTACATCAAGCTGAAGACAAACTGTGTGCAATGTGTACTATGCCATATACACATGATCAGAAAATTACAGCATAATTTTGGCCCTGCCACTTGTCCACATTAAAGCGGGCTAGAAAGCAACTATAAAGTTGTTACACATTTTCAAGTTACTAACTTTGTAGCTGGTTGGCTATTTTTGTAGCTGGATGGACATTTTTATAGTATAATTACTTTGCATGTGTGGCTGATTAAATTTACTGTGTGATTAACCAGTTAATTGCACAATGTATGTAATGTATGGCAGGGGTCTTTTTGTTAGAAGAGCTATGTCTGTTACATCAGCTCTTAGGAGTGAAGGTACAATTATAATATGATGGTATTTATAAAGATCACATGTAATAAATTAAAACCAAAACAAAACAAAAACCCAGGCAAAACTGTAACTGATTCATTCCTCACCTTTGCATGTCTTTCCATCTTCTTGGAGGACATAGCCACGAGGACATGAGCACTGATAGCTTCCTTCTGTGTTCTTGCAGATAAAGTTGCATGGTTTTGGAGACTGAGAGCATTCATCAAGATCTAAGGAAGATAATAAATAATTAGCTATGATATTACCTCAAAGGATGTTCTGAAAGAGAATATCATTTTTCAATGCTTTCTAAATACTTGTTGCTTTACAGAAGACAGCTACTAATGAAAATCTGAGATAGGAAAGAGCTTTTCTTGTGAAGGGTCAATGTGTTTACTATAAGGATGTTTAAACAATAGTCACACTTGCACAATTTAGATTAATTCCTCACTCCAGGCCAGAACACTCATGTTGAATCATATGTTACTTTATAACTCATCCTATTGAAATCAAAGCAATTTAGCGCTTAGACCAATTAAGTTGTTCATTCTCCGAACCATGTGGTTTTTGTTTTTTAGTGTTTTTATACTAAACACTGTCTCAGCTCTTGCTGCTTCTGAAATACCATTAGGTTAACTTCTTTGTAGTAACTAGAGTCTGGGTTTTCCCGAGGATAAAAGTGTAGTTTACAAAGAGAAGGAAAGAGATCTTATTTTCTATGCTACCAGGATTCATGGAATTTACTTGGAAATGTCACTACGAAAATGTAGCTTATTTAAAAAAAAATTGATTGCAAAAATATTGAGTATTAATGTGATAAACTTTACCCACACAGGATGTCCCACTTATGTCAGTGGTGTAGCCAACTTTGCAAATGCATCTGAAGGAACCCATGGTGTTGATGCACTGGCCATTTCTACATAGATTTGGCATGACCTTACATTCATCAATATCTGTAAAGAAGATATTAAATGCGTCATCCTTTAGAACATTAGAAACTAAAACTCATTAGTATCACCTGTCTTAAGATTCCTGCAGTTTTAAAATAAAGCTCATTACCCAAAGTATAAAATCAATTTTCTTGCTTGCTCCTACTCCCCTTTTTGTGAGTTGATACTGACATAATTTGGTGGTTAGCACCTCCAATTGATTCAGGCAGGATTATACAGATGCAAGCAATCTGGGAGGAACACTTAAAAAATCCTTTCTTTTCTAGAACTTTATAGTAGGACTCAGATACTTTGCAGAGGTCAGTTCCTAACCCCCTTTCAAAACTGAGGGCGTGCAAAATATTTTAGGGTAGGGGTTTGGAACCCTTTCTTTTACCAAGTGTACCCATTCTGTCTCAAACTTTAAGTTCACGTACCCCTTTATATATTTTTCTTGTTGTTAAGGGGCAC
>NW_017728950.1:11221125-11241771 GCF_001723895.1 Crocodylus porosus | reverse complement strand
ACAGATCGAGGCCCCTGCGGTGAGGGAGGGAGTAGGGCTGGGTCAGGCACTGCACAGCTGGGACGAAGCTGCAAGCAGCTTGTCCAGGGAGCGCGGGGAGGGGCGGAGAATTCTGCTGCTGCATGCACCCCGAAAGGACATGGGAGGGGCATTGTACCCCGAGATCTGCACGTGGGGTGGGCTGCACTGGGCTCTTCCAGGCTGGGCTGGGCTGTGCTCAGGGAGGCTGGCAATGGCACTGGGAGTGGGGCTACTGTGGGGGGAAAAGGCTGCAGCCACTCAATAATTTGCTGTAGCCCCACCAACCTCCCTCCCAGCACCGCTGATGCCTACCTTGAATGCAGCCCAGCCCAACACCCCCACTGGGAACAGCCTGGCGCTGCCTCAGCTCCAGCCTGCAGCGGCAGTCTGCCCTTGCCTCAGGTGCAGCTCTTGGGGCACACCCCTTATGCCTTCCTGGGGGTGCAAAAAAGTGGTGGTAGATGCCCCCCTCTGCGCGCGACTCTGTCCCATGCCATGCCCCAGCTGGGAAGCTCCTGCCCTTGCCCCATCCTCATTCCCTCCCCCACTGCTGGGGCCTTGATCCGCCCCCCCTCTTTCCCCCCACCCCTTCCCTCATAACAGACTTACCAGCCAGACCCAGCTGCTCTCCACAGTGCCAGGCTTCACTCCTGGCCACCTGCGTGCTGTCCTGTGGCTGCATGCACACGGCATTTATCAGAGATGTTATCAGCCACATCAGTTCTGCATACTCCCTACGACCTTTTTAAGTACCCCTAGGGGTAAGTGTACCCCCGGCTGACAACCACTGTTTTATGGTATAGATAATTACAGCAAATAGTTACAGAAGAGAGATGGGCTGCTCCAGCTCTTTAGTGCTGCCTTTATTTTGAAGAGGACTACTTTTTCTATCAGCTTCATGGGAATGCTGATATGCTTAAGTAAGTGGAGAAGTGGTACCATTTGAAGCAGACTTCACAGAAGACAGCTAAGCAGCTTGTTTCTAATTTAAGAATCCACTCTGAAAAGTGGGTTGTGAACATCTGGAAACAAATAATCATGGTTCTACTGAACAAATATCCCCACAGACATGCTTTCAGTACAAACATGATTCCTCCCATTCTCATTAGAGATGGGCCCAAACTAACACCAGAAATCTGAATGCCCTTCAAGCCTTTATGAAAATTTCCTCTATATCCAAGTCCTAACTCTGTAACTTGGTTCCATCTAATTCCTTTGCTGCTGCATGTACCAAGAAATGAAGCTACAGTTTTATAAACTAAATCTAAGAAATCTGTACATTTAATAAAAATGAATTTTCTTATGACTGGTTAGATGACATTAAAAGGCTTTCACCAGAATTAGCAGCACATGTTAGCTTGTGCTAACTTGGTAGAAATATGAGTTGCGGATGACGCAGTGAAACTATTGTTTCAGATATAGCTATAGGTTTCAGCTGCAAATTCTTTTTACTCATATTTTCTAGGTTGCAAAACTCAGACTGCTTCTAGTTTTTCAGGGCATTTATACATATGCTACACGAGTTGGGGAGGGGGGCACGTTAATTAGAGCGTCTCTCAGACTAAAGTTCATTGAACGAGCTTTATTTAAAGTGCCTCTGCCACCATTTTTCAGCATGAGGATGCTGATACACGTGACGCTGCTGTCTGTTGGAGTGCAGTAATTATCATGCCCCAGCAGAGTGGATTAATAGTCTGCTCTGAGGCACTGTAATTACAGTGCATCAGCGCAGCCTTGCTGCACATGTAGAGGTACCCTCAGGTACTAGCTAAGATCTCCTGTTTCAGGGCACCAGAAGTTGTACTCATGTGAACATTCCTGCTGCTTAACAGTTTACAGAGTCTGATCATTAAAGGCCATCTGAAACCAAACTGAATTGATAGGAAAGACCAAAATAAGCAATATTACATTAGACTTCAGAAATGATGACAAGTATTGAGATTAGCCTTAAAAATAACAAAAAACAACCTATTTTCTTAAACACATTGATTTCCTCTCTTCTACCTCTCTTACTCTTAGATCTACTTAAATTGCAGTTCCGTGATTTTTGTGGAAACCACAAAAAACAGCCATCTCCGCAGTGACTGTGAAAAATGGTGTTCTCGTGATTTTGTGCAGAATCACCTCCCAAAAATAAAAGTTTACTGGAATACAAAGAAAGTGTGGCAATCTCTGCAGCCACAGACCATGTGGCTTGAGAGAGAGCTACTCAGAGGCTGAGCTAGTAATGTAGACTCAGTTAAGGTGCCAGTCAGGAAAGTGAAAGGGTTTGGCACTATCTTTTAAGAAGCCAGATGCAATGCTGCATCAATGTTGCAGTCTGAAGATGTTAAGTGAAAAGAAATCCAAGAAAGCTAAAGACATTTCATCTCAAGATCAGTAAGTAAGGCAGTTCCCTGTAGGAACCTCGCTTGCAAAAGGTGGTAAATTGTTTTGTTCATTGTACAACATGGCTCTAGATGTATTGAAGAAAAACAGCATTGATTGGCATTTAGAGTCCAAATTTCATATAAAGTGAAAGGCTGCTTCAGAGGCTGAAGGTCAGAGCAAGAAACACGTGACTATGTCCTTGATTTTTAAAAGGACCACTGAAAGCAGTTTGACAAGAAGAGAGGCTACATTCTAGAGAAGGCATTCTGGCCAGACACTCCTCTGGAGAAAATTCATATCCCTAAATTAAGGGACTACTTGCACAAATATGTGCCAAATTCTGGCAGATTCCTATGTGTGAACAAACTTCACCAAGATTATCTACTTGGAGTAATTGCTTCTCAAGTTCAGTCTACAAAATCTACACTGGCAGAATATGAATCAATCTCAACTGTAGCAGATAAAAACACAGATGCCCAATATAACTATGTTCTGCATATTTTACTTGTATCTGGGAACTGGACAGACCACACAACCTGCCTGTTTTTCAAATAGAGCTGACTCACCTCACATCTATCAATTTTTCTAGTGTGGCACAAGCTGTAGCAAAGGCTGTTGTAAACTACAGCTTAGAATTTAACAAGATCTCATTATTTCTGTCTGATAATGCAATGTGCACAGCTTTCTCTGATGTGCTCCATGGATTGATGCCCAATGCAATTCATGTCACTTGCAATGCACACATCCTTTCTTTAGTAGGTGACATTTGGTGCACATGTTTTCCTGATGTGGAAAGCCTGGTTTCCTTCTCTAAAAAAAGCCTTCAAACATTGTCTAGACCAGTGTTTCTTAACCAGTGGGTTGCGAGAATATGTGAAAAGGCCATGAACAAACTTTAAAAAAATGGATCAACAAACTTTAAAAATGGATTTAAAAGCATGGGAAACCAAAACTTTTCCCTTGCAGGCTGTTGGAGTCCCAGCCCTCAAGGGGCTGCTTGGGGTCCCCCTGCCCCACCCTTGCACCTCACATTGGGGGGCTGGGGCCATATATCTTTGAATATGACTGTGTTTTGGGAGTCTGTTTCTGATGGCTTACCACATCTCTACAATTTGGTAAAACACTCCCTTGCCATTCCAATCAATTCAGTGGGTGCAGAATGTGCAATCTCAGTGCACGGACAAGAGTTCACACTGCAGAGGATGTCACGTGCAACTGCCAGTAGATGCTGTATGCTAATGTTTAACAACTAACATGTATTGCTTCTATCTAGGGTAGCATTATTTGGTATTACTAAACTTTCTGTAGCATGCTAATAAGAAGTTATGCTGATATTATTTCCAATTCATATTGCGTATACATTTATGTTCATAATATATTTCAATTTAGATTAAAATTTAATACCTAGATTTATAATAATGCAATAATTTATTTGATATTTCCACAGAGTTTGTGGTTTCATTATGCCACTGTTTTTGCTTCTCGGTCAATCAGTGGTGAGAGGCAAGGTTGCCAGAGCCTCTCAGCCAGTCAATGGTGGCATGGGTAGGGGCAGACTTACCGTAAAAAGACCACAAAATCAATACTGTACACTGTGAGCGGCCCACAAAAAAGCCCTCTGTCTCTGCAATTTAGGTCAGTCCCCACTTATTCTGTTTGCCCCCAAAATACCTCTTCCATCTGTAGTGTAGCCGGGTCCATGTGGACAGAGTTTCTTATACTGAGTGGTCCCTGGAAGTGGGCACAGCTCACACTGGTTACCCCAACCTCTGCCTCCATCGCAGCAGCACTCCGACTTGGTGACAAGATTACGACTGCTAGAAGCCATCTGACACATGGTTTGTAACACTTCTGCAAAGCAGAATCCTTGGCGGTTATCTGTAATGAGAGTGCAAAGGTCAAGTTAGAATATACACATATGAAACAGTAAGTCTGTTTATTAAAATTACATTTGAATGCTTTCAGTAAGAACTACAAGAGGAAACTGAGATCTGTGGATTAATTTGCCAAAACTCCAGATAGTACTCTGATAGTACTTCAACTTAATCTTTCAAAAATTCTTTGTACTATCTGTGACAATCTTCTACTGTTTCTAACTTTCAAAATGTTCAGTGCTTCATGGAACTTATAGTATGACTTATGCCTCACAAGGATGTACACCAGCAACCCTGGAAGACCAGCCAACTTGCTTGAAGAGCAAAAAACAAGCAAATAGTTAAAAAAAAAAAGAAAAGAAAAAAGAAAAGAAAAGAAAACAAAGAGAAAAACCAAAAAGTTACAATTAAACCTCTGAAGATTAGTCTGGACTTTGGTTTTAGCATCAGAGTTATCTGGATAAAGGGTGCAGTTTGCAAGTGTTTTTTGCCTACATAGATAAGCTAAGAAATCTTATAACTTTGGCTGTATACACATGTTCAAGTGACCTTGGAGAATTCTCCCAAGTTTATTTTCCTGGAAGAAAACATTACCCAGAAATGCCTGAACAAACACTTACATACTGAGCCCCTGAAGAACAGAGAGCTTGCAATGCTGATGATGCGCAACCAGGAGGTCCCTGTGCACACATCTCAGCATGCTCAGTAGGCTCCCTCAGTCTGCCTAGAGACATATGGCAGCAGTACACAGGGAACCCCTGATTGACTCAGACTGCTCAGTGTCAGCATATATCGCCCTGCAACACAATGTGGAGCTTGTGAAGAGTTCTGCTCCCTGCTTAGCTGAAGTAGCGGAATCCAGTAAGCAACATACTATCCCTCAGTTGGGGGAAGAGACAGGGAACAAAAGCACCCTGGGATCCTGGAGGTCTGTGCTGTGGTTTCTCTTAGCAGACAATGGGTGCTCACATTTGGTCTTCCAGGAGAAATTCTCCCATGAATGATTTAACCTTGGTGTTCCCAGATTTTCTTCTAGAGTGGCCTTATTTTGGTCTGGGAGAAAAATCCTGAACATCTGTACAACTTTGGTTTCTCCTGGGAAAGCAGCAACTCTCCCAGGAGAAACTCGATATTTGTATATGGCCTGTGTCTAAACACAGAGGGTTTTCCTGATTTAATTACAGCAGAATAGTTGAAACCCTCATTAAGGATGAAAAAATTCTAAAGGTTTATATGCTGACTCTCCCAGGAGCTTTCTTTCTTCTTCTTCGTCTTATGCAGAAGGTATTAATAGCAGTCATCTGCCTGAGTCATTAGTTAAAATGGTCTGGCTTTCCTTACTGCAGATTGTGTGACAACAGTTTTTTTTTATAAGAAAAAAAGTGTTTCCTTTTGTATTAAAAACCAGTTATATTCTACTAAAAGTAATACATCCTTGACTTTATGAACTCCTGGGTTTGTATTAGTTTTTGAAATCTCTCTCTAGGTGCAGACTACCAGCACTTAAAAATTTGTCATGAGAAATGTTAAGGAAGCAGATTAACTTCTGAGGAACCAAAAACATCATCATGCTTAGCTGATTCAGCTGAATGGCTTCTGATGTAAGTTCCACATGCACATTATGTTCATTCTCACAAATACTTTGAAGGAAGGCATGTGACAGCAAAGTTCTTGTATTTAAGGAATAAAATCAGCAAGCTCCCTGCAGAAACTGGGTCATTTTCCCCCCTATAGACCTATGATGATTCCTCCCATTAATTTGAACAGCAAGCTGTGTTACCTGATGATACTAAATAGAGACTGATCTTTTCAGTGAGAGTGTGACCTATATCTATTAGTCGAGGAAGCATGGTTACCACAGCATTGGAAAGACTGGCAAGGTCTCTAGACCATTTTGGTCAGAAGAGAAGTACTATTTATAAATCTATTTCTTAAAGAGTTGTTCCTTGCTGATTTTTAAAATCAAACTTGTTCCACTATTAGGAAAAGAATGCATGAACCTCTATTAAAGAAATTGTTGCTATGGAAATTAATACTAATATGGGCTGAGAAAGGAAGGGTGTAGGGTTTGATCCACTTACAGATTTGTTGTGACATCTGTACACTCATCATGTCATGATGTCATAGCTACCAAGGAACATTGCTAGAATGTGGATTGGGTCCATACAAGAGAGGCTGTGCTAAGTGGCAGGCATTAGTTTGTGATGTAGATTTATATATATGAATTTTAAATATTACCTTTATGCCCTTAATTCCTTAAACAGTGAATCTGCAAGTGGCTACTAAAAGGTTTTTTTTTAATGCTTTATGTAAACTAGCATTAGTAATTCTAGATACAGGATAAAATTTGCAAAAGCACTTCAGGAATCCAAAGTGTAATGAGGGTGTCAATGAGATTTAGGCACTTAAGTCACTTGAGTGTTTTTGGAACACCGTTACTGATTGTCAGATAACTAAATTTACCCAGTACCCAATTTACCCAATGAAAATTTCAGGAAAGAAGAGCACAAAATTTACATTTGGTTTTCATTCCATTTGTTTAGATGGCTAAACCCCGTGTCTGAAATACAGTTAAATGCAATTACATTGAACAAGCCTCTGGCTATCCTAATTTGTACGTACTAATAATCAGCAATAATTTCATTTATCGCTTAACTAATTTAAATATCATTAAGGCTTTACACCTGTGCAGAATGTTCCTATTATGCTTGCTTTTGAAAATGTTAACATTATTTAGTTCTTTTCTTTATGCTACATATGAAATAACTGAAGTAGACTTCTGCTCCACTAAATAGGTGTATTGTGCATGGAATTTTGCAAGCTAAAGTTCACTGTGCACATTCTAACCGGGAGGCCCATGTTCATACAAAGCTTTGATTCATACTTGACACACAGAATACTTGACATGTGGAATATATTTTAAATTTAATAGAAGCCTGAGACAGGACTGTACAATATATATTAAGTAGAAGTTTTGCATTAGATCACAGAATCTGATTAGCAAATGCACTGGGCTTTAATTCTTAAGAAATAGGCAACACAGCCAAGGTATTTTAATGATTCCGTAACTCTAAAAGCCCTAAAGAAAAAACAGTAAGGCGCAAACAAACCCAAAATGTAATTTTTTAAACTATGTTTCCATATATTTAAGTTAAAGAGCAATAATGACCTCTATGCAGGGAATGTCCTTGGGATTAAAGACTGGCTGGGGCTAGTGGCCCAAGGCATCCTCTTCCCATCTGGTCATTAATCCTCAGAAAATGCAGTGCACCTTGTTTATCACTCTTTTGCTATGGGATCAACACTTTATGTGTAACTGATTATACTATAAGTCAGTAAAATAATATCAGAAAGATTTTTAAATGAAAAAATCCTATTAAATAATTCTGTAAGTCCATATCTTAGCATTGAAACATGTATTTTTATCTATTATGAATATGAATATTGCTGGATTCCATTTGATAACAAAGGAACAGACTACAGTTATACAAGGCAAATGTACTTGAACATGACCATCCTGATCAGCATTTAATAGTACCAATAGAATCTTGGTAGAATCCTCAGTCTACTTAACTCTACTCATTTGCAAAATCTAATATTTTGTACTAGTAATTTGCCACATGAATTAAGACACTGACAGCTAGATCCAAAATTGCAGTCATGAAAATCTCTAGTCAGCTTACAAAGCAACTAACTTTATCACCTCCTCACTTTTTTATATTAAGTCTTCAGGTGCTCAAAGTTCTGCTTCTGTAGATGCACAGATGCTGAACTGCTCAACTGAAACCTCAGAAGCATCTTGCTAATGTATAAACCCCATCCAATTCAGAAATTAGATGTTCCTTTGTTGAGGGTCCCCCAAGAGCATTGTCTAGTAAGCAGTCTTAGAACATGCTTAAAACATTTAGATAACATCAGGATTTATGCTGTAATGACTAACTTTTAAAATACAGTGAAAGGAGGTAAGAGTGGTACTACAGCCTCTTTTCATACAGTAAGCTAGTGGTGATCGCACCTGCTCACAAAATAGAAGACTTAGTTTGTCCTCTGTTGCCTGAGTGGATTAAAACTTACATATCCCACCTCCCAGGAGAGTGCCTAATCACTGAGTACTGGCCAGTTTTGAGAACAGACACTCTTCATCTGTTTTGCTGAAGTCCGTCACACTTTCTAGAAAATAGTTCATTGGGTCAGAAACAGGGAACATAGATCTGTAGTATAGCCCAACGGGATTAATATGAAACTCTACTGATTTGTTTGCTTTAGAAAAGGGGTATTAAAGGTATGGGCTGCATGCTGAATTTCGCCCATGGAACTGCTCTATCCAGTCCGTGATACTTCCAGTGAGCCAGGAAATTTGGGGGTGGGGACAGTGAGGGTGGAGTGGGGCCTGCTGCAAAATCTGTGGCCTCATTGGATACTGTCATTAGTAGAAGGTGGAAGACTGAAGGCTGTGCCAACATAGTCCAACCTCTGCCACAGAAAGTGGATGATTGTCATTAGTGAAACCAATTCTTGAAGACTGAAAATTGTTCTGTCCAGCTTTCAGAAGTTTCTATCAAAACAAGTCCCCATGTTCAACAACTTTAATAGTTTCCCTTTCTTCAACAGGTAATGCCAAGCTTTCCAACTAGCTATAGTTTCTTCCCATTCATTGGAAATGTCCTACATTCTCCTTTTCCTCTAGGCTGTAAGACAGTTCTAAAACTCTTTTATTGTTTCCTACTAGGCATAATAAATTTTTAATAGTTGCATCACCACTCTTTTAATTGTTTAGAGTTTATTTAAAGTTTTCATCAAAGGCCTGAACTTAGATCCTAAGACATACAGAATTTTGCCATTGATGTCCCTTATTTCAAACAGTCACGAGAAAATAATCAACGAGTGAGTACGTGAGGGAAATATCTTCCTAACCAAGAAATTTAGGCTGGAAGTTAGAAGAAAGTTTCTAACCTTTAAAGCAGTGATCTGCAGAAGGCATAGTAGGGTCAAAAGAATGAAACTTGATAAGTTTATGAAAGAATCTATATTGCAGTGCCTACAATATTGTTGATGATCCACGAGGTCCCTATGTTTCAAAAATTGTAATGAAAAGTATTGCTTTGTCCATGTCTTTACACATAAACATTGGGAACAGCAGAAGTCTGATTTCCGTAGCAGCAGTATCTTGAAAAAATATATATTCAGAATCATTAAATATCTAGGCATGTTTTCTTCTTAATGTTCAGTTTTCTTTCTTGACATTAACATCAGCATGGCTTACACCGAATGCAAACTATTTTTTCTTTGGCATTAGACCTGTAGATATATTTTTTTCTGAATTTGCAATGCCTGATTTTTTACAGAAATAAAACAAACCATCAGCTTTTTTTCTTTGAAAGCAAAGTTTATCATAATCCTAAAAAAATAAGGATAATATTTAATCTTTTCCATATATAGACAAGAAATGTGAAGCACGTGATGTTTGCAATAATCTGGAGAATCAAAATACTGCAAATTTACAATGCTTTTATTTAAAAATTCTACCACCATTTTAAAACACATTGGAGTTTACAGGCAACCCCCACTTAATGCTGTTTCACCAAGCGCTATTTCGCTACAATGCTCATTTTAAGTTGATACCCGATTTCACTAAGCGCTTAGAAAGTTTTGTTATAACGCTTGTGGTTGCCATCTTGGGTCATTAAAAACAATTGCAGTTGCCATCTTGGGTGGTCAAACACTTTCTGTTTCGCTTAACGCTTGTTTTTTCAGGAAGCAATTAAGAGCATTAAGTGGGGGTTGTGTGTATACTTAATGAAAACGTATGGCAGGGAACTAAACTTACCAAGGCACTCAGTGCCGGATGGGCTTGACTGAAATCCCTCATTGCAGTCACACCGATAGCTTCCAATGGTGTTCACACAGCGACCATTTTCACAGATACCTGGCTTGGTTCGGCATTCATTTTCATCTTTACAAAATATATCAAACAAAATAAGTAACTTCAAAGTGATTTAAAATGATAAATTAAAGTGTTTTTTATTCAATAAATATATATTTTGGTTGTTAGGATTTATATAATCATATTTAGGGCCTTCATGTATAATTGTGCATAGGGCCTTCAGAATGCTGATGTTCACTTTCTTTCTTTAAAAACAAAGCACTTTGTTAGGAAGACAGTAGAAAGTAAACTATAGCAGGGATGGTGTAATGGGCCCCCTGCCCCATTACTGAGAGGAGAAGGGAGTCCTGGGCCCTCGGGCCAGCTCCAGCCCCTTGAACAGACTTTTAATGGCAAAAGGGTCCTTAAATAAAATGACAGGCTACCTCAGGTGCAGGAGGTGATTGGCAGGCCTGGGGCAGAAGTAGAGGGTTAGATGACCCAAAGAGAGGCTCATAAACCCAGGGCCTGTCCCAGAAGGAGCAATCTGGCCATAGAAGCCATAGGAAACAAAGCTCCAGAGAAGAGCCGGTCTGGGCTGCGTACAGAGGAAGAACGCTGCACCACAGAAGGGTGGAAGAAACCCTGCACCTCAAGCAGCAAGAGAGAAGTGCTTTGAGTCTTTGTGTTAGCGTTATCACAGGGTTGGATTAACTCTGATGAGGGAACTTTGTGTTTGGGAGTAGACGCTCATGTTTTAATCTATGTTTGGACCAGAGGACTGGCTGTGGCTGTAAGAGGAAGATTGGAAGGCACTGGGGTGTGGCAGGGGCACCCAGTTCAGGGCCCAAAGTCCAGTGGGCTGTGTAGGAGGGAACCCACATGTTTCAGAAGAAGGACTGGTGCATGTCTGAAAACTGAGTACTAAGGCTGTGCAAAATGGCTGTGTTTCAATTTGGTTTCAGATTCAGTCATTCTGGGGGACAGTGATTCGTTTCAGTGTTTTGGATCACTGTCCTGTTTCATTTTGGCCGAATCTCCTTCAAATCTGTTTTGAATGGGCTGCAAGGGAAGCTCTGTACAGCCCTACCCAGCTAGGCAGGGCTTGGAGCTGCAGGGTCCCAGCGGGGAGCAGGATGGGGCCGTGGGTGGCTCATCTGGGGGAGGGGAAGGGGGAGGGATGCTGCCTTCTGTGTAGGGAGATCCCTGTGTGGATTTCTGATCCCTGTCATGCTGGGTCACAGGGCAGGGAAGCAGCTCAGACCTGGCTCTGCAGGGAGCAGAGATCCATGCTGGGGGTCTCTTCACCACTGCTGCCCACCCCATGCTGCCCCGGTGGCGCAGGGCTGCATGGGACAGGTAGCAGTGGTGAGGAGACCCCAGTGTGGATCTTTGCTCCCTGAGGAAGCAGGTCACATGGCAGAGACCAGCACTGCCCTGCTGCGCGAACTAGCTCTGCTGCAGGCAGCAGAGATCCACACCAGGGTCTCCTCGCTGGGGACGAATCAGGTGGGAGACGTTGTCACTCCAGTGCCAGACTCATTATAGATGGGAACTGGCTTCTTTGAGGAGATGGCTTATTCTAAATAAATAGAACTGGCTCAAAGTCCCAATAACAACTCCAATACCAATACTCCAGTGTCAAACAATGCAACATAGTAAATGTTTGGAATTTCTTGCATTCAGAAGTCCCTGCCCATCATAATATGTACAAGTTTTCTTGGACTGATTGAGAGGAACAGATTTCCACTTATAACATTCCCTTCTAAAAAGGGAGCTGAACCATAGTGACTTATTTTTCAAATGTGTTTATATTACATATTATAATTTATTATATATTATAATAATGCATATTATTTATATTATGTATATTTTCTTTTCATAATAACATTACAGAAATATATGGAGTAGTGTCTCTTTTTCAAGATTTACCCATGCAGCCTTCTCCATCAGGTCTACGTGTCATTCCAGGAGGGCAGATACACATGAAGGTGCCAATCAGGTTTTTGCACATCATGCCTCTCGATATGCAATCATGGAGCTCTTCGGCACATTCATCCAGATCTGAAAAAATACAGGGAATTTTTTATTTCAAATACTCAAAGCTTAATATGAGCTCACAGTTGTAAGTTCAATTACAGAAAACAGTAGTTCAAAGAATGTATTTTTCCCTTAACCTAAAACTGTTTTTTTAAACTTAAAACTCAATAAGAGTAAAAGGGATGATATGCTAATCTGGGGTAGCAGGGGGGCTATGAATTGGTGATTCATGAGAAATCTGAGACACAAGCCTAATGTGTACACAATTGGGCAAATTACAGCTATCCTTCTTTTTAACATGGTGATACTACATCCCATGAAGAAGAAACATTCCAGAATGAAATGCTCCTCTTGATCCAAAATTGAAGTGACAAGACATGTTACAGTGTTGTATTGGGGTGCCCCTCAGCTCCAAATTTGCTAGCTTATAAGGGTGTTCACCCTCTGGTTTGCAAAATAGTTATAGGCAATTCTCTTCTGCAGAAGAGAAGATCTAAAGTATCAATTGCTCTAAAATTCACTTTTATCTCAGACAATCAGTAAGGCATATAGAAGAGGGAAAAATTACACAAGGAAGATGTGTCATATAAACAAATGTAACTGTAGACTGCAAAACAGAAAAAAAATGAAAAGATTTTACCCTGCTTTTTCACTACAAAGCAGTCCCTCTTCCCTGACCAGTGTATAATCCCTCTTTCACATTTGTCAGCATTTCCACTCAGCTACTTCCCTGTTTATCCTGCAAGTTATGTCAGTCTTCACCAGGTAGGTGTCTCATGGGGGTGCCCTGGGGGTCTCAACTAACTCCCTCAGGCCAGGGATTTGTAGACAAGGAGCCTTCCTAAAAGTCATCATTTACATGTTTCTATTCAATCCTTAGGAAGCCAGTGTATTGTGCTGGTGATTTTCTCCCACCCAAATACGTACCTTTCAGTCAGACTAGGAGTTCTTCGCAACTCAGTACTTTATTTATAAAACATGGAAATATTACATCCTTGCTTATAATTTCTCTTTTCAAACCAATAAACTTCTAATCATATTTTAGCTGCTATTACTTAAGAGACATATAGATGCTCTCTCAGTGTGAAACTTTCTTTTGAAGTACACTCCAGTCCTTCTGTGCAAACTCAGGCATTTCCCTTTGAAGTATAAGCCTCTACTCAAATACACATTGAGTTATGCTACTTTTCTGGCTGATTGATATAGATATCAATGCTAGGAAACTGGGTTTCTTTAGATGTGTTAATAATTACTGTCTGGTGTGGGGATACCTGACACCTGGGTCAGAAATCACCTTATTGCCTATGTTAAGTTACTTGATAACAATATAAATATACATTCACACCCAAACCTATGGTTCATACAAACTTAAAAATAGAGAAAACATCACAGTACTAAATCCAACTTGGGAAAATGTCTATACAACACACAAAGTAAAGCCCCAAATCAGTCTCACATTTGGGTGAATCCACCAGTTGCACCCAAACAATCCATTTAATATTTTATTTAGAACCTTTCACAACATGTTAAGAGTTTGGATGAAGGAAATATTGAAAAACTTTGGCCCTTGCTGTGTGGCTTTTATAGGAAAAGGTTTACAGTCTAGTAGCCATCATTCAGTAGCAGTAACAGTTTTGTGGTGTAATGGTTAGCACCCTGAACTTTGAATCTGGGAATCTTAATTCAAATCTCAGTGGAACCTGTTTCTCCCTTTCCCCTGACATTTCCTTCCTTGGTTTAGAGGACATTAAATGGTCACCTGACCCCCAGCTGTCTTTCCTGCTTGGTGCAGGGGGCTGGACTCGATCTTCTGAGATCCCTTCCAGCCTCACAAGCTATGAATTAATACTCACATAACTCCTACTTATAATTTGTTTTAGAGGAAAGATTACCTTTGCACATCTTTTGGTCTTCTCGCAGTTCATAGCCAACGGGACATGTGCATTCATAGAAACCATATGTGTTGATGCACCGAAAAGCACAGAGCAAAGGGTTCTGTGCACACTCATTTATATCTATGTAGCATAGAAAAAAGAAAGAGAAGAAATACTACAGGTGTAAGAAATACAATGCTGAAGTTCAATTGAAATACCACCACCACCATCAGAACTTTATATCTGTGCTTGCTTTGTTATTCAGTAGAAATTATTAGAAATCGGTGCTTCAGCATGGAAACTGTTTTGTATTTTTTCAACCAGCTTAAATGAGAAACAACCTTGATAGCTTCGGTTTAGAAATGTGGTCTGTCAGACATATTTTATAACGTGCATGCCTCTAACCGTTAAGGTCAGAGTGTCAGTTACTTTTTGTCTGTTTTCTTAAGATTTTACCACGTGATTCTGTTTATGTATTAATGTTTAAAATGAGATGAGCTTGTAAATTCCAAGCTCATGAAAGCTGTCTTCCTATTTCAGGAGAATAAACTAACTGTGTTCCTCTTTAAACCTACAAATTGTTGTCAAAGATCTGCCAACAGCAGATATGATCCTCCTGCTCATTTCCTGGATTGATTAGCAAAACAATCAACAAATAATGACACTGTGGGAGTGTCTACACATGTTGCTATGGTGACTTTGTTACTGAGCTATCATTTAGTACTTCCTTTTGGAAGTACTAAAAGATGGCACAGTAGCAGCCAGTACTGTGCTGTGCATACCGTGAATGGTTATTTTAAGGCACTGCGTCACTGTAGAGAAGTGCTATAACTGGGGAGCATGTCTCTTCAGCAAAGTACCTGTGGTGTCACAGGTTTTGCCTGCAGGAGCTACATCACCATAGTGCATTACTAGGGTGACCTAGTGTCACGATTAGACACACCCTGTATGTATTAAGGGCATCTGACTTAGAACCCACTGAAATGAGCGTGACAGATCACCCATAAGAGCTATTGTGTCAGGCTCTTTGCAAATACAGGGAGAAGCTCGCATGAGTTGCACTTCATCACATTTTTAAGGTTTTTCTCAGTGACAGCTAGAAGTTCTGTCAAATAGCAGAATGGCCTGGCTGTGGCCTTCTCTCCCCTATCTCTTTTTTGGGGGACCACACTGTACAATTTGGGGACATTATACTATGTACTGTCTGAACAAACAGTCACACTTGTATACAATCAAAATTTACATTAATATTTGTTATATTTTTTCTGACTGGATTCAATATGGTTCAGGTACTCTTAGAAGCTCAGTTATCTATCAAGCCACACTGCCCCACACCATGCCGAGGCAAAACTTTTCCTTCAAAAGAAAGATTACATTAACCATGCTATCTACTAATGAAAAGTTTTATTTTGCAACATTTATTTTTATTTCCAATGTTGTATTTCAAGAGGACGGTTGCCTTTAACTTTGACTTTGTAATAAAAACATGCTACTATGGTATAAGGCCTAGATAGTTTATAAAGTACTTCAAATAAAGAGAAAAAGAAAGGAGGGGGGAAATAATTTACCTTCACAATTCATCATTGGGCCTGGCTCAAACCCTTCATGACAGTTGCATTCAAAACTACCAATCACATTAGTGCATGTGCCATTTCCACATGGATTCCCAATTGAACATTCATCAGTATCTGGGAAGCAATAAGAAAACACAAACTTAAGAGAACTGGGACACAGCCCAAAGCAGTAGCTTGAGTTCACGAACTTTAAGAACTACTGCACTTGCAATATAATGCGGAACCAACACGCACCTACGCAGTGCACTCCAGTATAATCTAAGTTGTATCCCATGGGGCACTCACAGCGGAATGAGCCATCAGTGTTGATACAGTGGCCATTTGAACAAATGCCTGGGCTCTCAAGACATTCATTGACATCTGAAAAACAGAAAGTTATGGGAACTAACTGAACATTTTATCTCAAATGTTGTATGTCCATTGAAAAATAAAATCAAGGAATAAGCACCTTGCTCTGTATGTCTCTAGCCAAAACATAATTCTGCAATTTAAAAGTAACTTACAAGATGTATCTCTCCTTTTTTTTTTTTTTAAGAAGCCAAAGCTTTTGCCACTCTTAGAAACTGAAATGTCTTTAACCAGGAGCCATGGCGTATTGCAGTTCAGTGAAGCCTAGTTTAACAAAACACATAAGATTTTCTATTTGCTGTCAGAAGTAATGAAATACCTTCACGTGTATCATCAATTCCAGGAATAGTCCCATGGCCATAGGGGCACAAATCCTGGAAAGCAACTGTACAGAAAAAAAAATTTAAAAAAATCACAAACATGATAAATGGAGAGAAGCCATCTAAATGATCAAAATATTACAGCACTTTTAAAGCTGGCATCTGCCTGAATTTAATTAACTCCCAACTTTCATGCTAGCTCTTTCCTGATGGTTTCAGAAGCAATTTCCACTCCACCGCCCAAATTAGATCAAATAATTGGTACACAGGAACAACCAAGAACCAAGAGCTAATGATTTTTTTTGTATTTCTGGACCCTGACCCTTTTTTTATTTTTCCTCTGTCTTAAAGCAGCAGGGCTACTACATTGAGAGGCTGTTAGTTTATTGATGTGCACAGCGATTATGGTGACTTAGGCTAGGTATAGACGTTACAGCTATTGCACTTTGAGTGCACAGAAAGCACTCTAAAACTGTAACAGAACAGAAGTTCACAGCTCTTAGAACACTTCAAAAATGGCAGATTGCAGTCTAAGTTACCTCTCGATGGATGAGGTATTAGGTTAAAGTGCTTTATGTTAGAACACTTTATCAAATGCCTGTGCCAGATTCTGGGGGTTAACTTGGAACGCAATCACTGCCATTCCAGGCGGCATTGCACGGGGCTGTGCTCTAGTCTGCAGCAGAGCTCATTTGCTCTTCCTGAGTGTCCGTCTAGCCCTGCCCCCTCAGCTGCAACTGATCCGAGTCAGTGACAGCCTCTGATCCCAGTCCTGCCTCCTCCCTCTAGGCAGCTGTGAGCTGGGTGGCTGGGAGAAAAGGGGAGTCCCTCTCCCTGCACCGACCCTGGCCTAGGGCTATGCTGCAGCCAGTCAGGGGGACCAGAGGGGAAAGGCTCCAGGGTCTCTCCCCACAGCATCCCTGGCTCTGCAGTGTGCTGCTGCCTGGACAGGGGGCTACAGGAGAAGGGGTCTGGGATCTCTCCGCCACAGCCGCTGCTGATATTCTCCAGCTGGTTGGGGGGGAGGAGGTGAGGGGGGGGCTGGTGAGAGGGGCCACTCCATCAGCCTCCTGGGAGGCATGTAGGAGTACTCCCAGTGACCAATGCAGGCAGGCTCCGATGCCCCCTCCTCCCTCCATCACTGGCATGTTTGAAATGTCTGTTCAGTTCGCTTGTGCTCTAATTTATAGAACTTTAAATAAAGCAAAATAGTTAGAGTGATTCTGCCAGGAACTTTTTGAACATCTGTACTTAGCCCCAGAGTGTCAGTTTTTTTCTTTTCTCTCTTCTGTTCTGAATTGTCCCTTTTACTTTCTGACCAGGAAAACTGATGCCTATAGATCTCTCAGCAGCCACTTCTAGCAAGATGCAGCATCCTTCCCATGAACAGAGAAGATAAGTTGCAAAGAAGTGTTAATTTTAAACCTCAATGCATACCTTCCTCTTCTTTGGGGCAAAGCTCACAGGGATCACCCCATCCTTCTCCTGGCATCTTACTGCAGCAACACTTTGCCTTGGTGGTGTTAAATGCTTTTGGAACAGAACATTTCCCATTCTCAAAGTTAGTAAAACAGAAGCTCTGGCGGGTATCTAGGAATGGAGCAAAACAAACACTGCATCAGACTTTCCTACCTTTCTTTAGGACGCTCGTCTATCTCTATTATATGGGGGCAAATGCTTCCTCACTCAAACTTCAGGACACCACCCCAGTTTTCCACAACAGAAGTGATGAGGACCAAGACCTTTTTGTGACTCACTCATCCTCTGCAAGTCAGAAGGACCAGCATCATCATGAAAAAAATGCCTTCACTGTAGTTACAATGACACTGATTAGCCCTAAAACCTGTGGACTCGGGAACAAGGGACTGAGCTCAAGACACATGTGAGATTCTATTATAAGAGAATTATTTCTTTCATAAACATTAACCAGAGTTCTCAGCACATTCTGAGTTCAAATAAAAAAGAAAAATAGAAGGTAAAAGACAATCCTTGTGATCTTTTGAAGCAAGTTCTCCTCCATGCCCATCATTTGCTGGATGCAGCAAATTGAGGGCACTGTCAGGAAGCCGGCTGTAACTCTCTAATCCAGGGGTGGGCAAAATCTGTCCCACAGGCCAGACTGCGTCTTTGGCAGACTTGATTTCCCAGCAGCCCTTCCCAGTGTTACTGTAGCTGGTTTCCATGGAGACACAAGCAGCAATGGAACCACAACAGCGTGAGGCCGGGGTTTCCGTGGAGATCAGCTCCAGCAGTGCTGGCAGGGTATGCAGCTGAATGGGAAGCTGCTCTGGGGCTGGGATCTTGTAGTGTAACAGCATGGTCCAAAGCTGGGGCAGAACTGCTATTTGCTGCCCACACACCCCAGGCATAGCCCCGGCTGTGGAGCAGCTCCTTGCCCAGCCATGTGCCTTGCCAGCACTGCCAGGGCCAGTCTCCATGGAAACCCTGGCCTGTGCTGTCATGGTGCTGCTGCTGCTGGGGTCTCCATGGAAACCAGCCACAGCAAGGCAGTCAGGGGCTTCTGAAAAATGGAATCCAGCTGCCCACAAGATCCACCATGTTCCCCACCCCTGCTCTAATCCCATACTTTATCCTCAAAACTGCTCTAGCCCAATGCAAATAGCATATGGCCATGGTATCCTTGAGATGGGACCTGACAGGAAAAGTGTATGAACTAGCCTCTGCTCCCACATGGAAGTGCAAATAAAGAAGGCACACTGGGTTAAGAAATCCATCCATGTTTTTATGAAAAGATATACAAGTCAGTGTGACTGTAGATAACACTGTTATGTTGTATTGGAGGACAATGGAAAAGATTTATGGACTTTTGGAAAGCATGGTACGCCACAAACTTTCATTTTGTTGGGATGACCTGATCATTTTATTTTTGAACATAATAAAATTCAAGAAAGAGCCTGAGATGGCAACAATGCTGATATATTTTAATTCAACTCTTCTTTAATCCCAAAACTTACCAAAGCACCTCCTTCCATTGTCAGACAGCACAAAGCCTGTGGGACAAATACACTGGAATCCACCTGGAGTATTGGTACAGGAACCAAAGAGACAGATGTTGGGATCCTCATTGCATTCATTAATATCTGCAAAATAGTTGAGAAAAAAATCATTATCCAACATGAAACAAATTCTGTTTATTCCTAAAATATGTTTTTACACGCAACTCTCTGCTGGAGGAGAAGGAGGAAGAAGGAAAAGAAGAAGAAAGAACAAGAAAAAAATTAAAAAAGAAAAAGAAGAAAAAGAAGAAAGAAGACAGATGAATATTATGTAACCGCTCATTTTTTAAATGGTGAATTGCTTTCTATCAGGTTTGTATTATCAACATGTTTCCGAAGTAAAACATGAGCAGAGATATTTATCACAGGAAAAAAAAGTTCTGAAAATATGAAACATCCTAAGAAGAATAAAAAATCTGCACTTGCTGGCATTTTACTATAGTTAAAGTTCTATTTTTTCAAGTTCTGAGTGATTCTGGACTTGAAATTGTGAACACTAAATATTCTATACTGAACTCAGAGGGAATGGAGGTTTCATGTCACTTGCATGCATTAGTACTTGCATATCAATTTGGTATGTTGATGTTTCTTCTCACTTAGCTGCTTATTTAAAAATATGCAGCTCTGCTTTAAACATGTGGAATATGTGTCTGTGTTTAAGTCAATTAAAGAAAAATGAAAGCATTTTAACATCACAGATTTCAATGAAACATGATAGTTTTTGATCTAAATACACAACTGCTTTTTTTTTTAAGCACCACTTTCTTAAAAATTGCTGCAGCCCAAAGAATACTAGACTGCCTCTGTGTGTTTATGACAATATGAAAGTATATTCTATCATCTCTACAAAGCACCAACAGTTAATATAGCAAGTTAGTGTTACAAAGCACACTGGTTAAATTCAAAACCAAAGGGAAATTAAATATAAGAAAGTAAACACATATTGTGGAGAAAAAAGCATGAGGTTGTAGAAAACAGAGAAGGGAACCGAAGTCCCAAGTTCCCTAAAAGGTTAAAAAAAAAAAATCAAAAAAATCTGAAGAAGTCATCACAACTAAGGGTACATACTGTAGAAGTAATTAGCTTACTTGACTAGAAAAATAGACAAAGACCAGAAGTGCTGATACTGCTTAATTCAGTTAAATGTTCTGAGATAAGGAATCCCACACACCTTGGGTTATCCTTAGGTTATCTTGATATCTTGCCCTGTACATAGATAGTTTGTTTAAGTAAACTTCCTAAATTTCTGTGTAATTTACTATTGTTTTTGTTTCTCCAAGGTGTATTTTTTATCTCTTTCTCTGTTTTTGGTATAAATACGCTTGTAAACTTAGAGAGTCTGAGA
>NW_017728950.1:11196163-11221114 GCF_001723895.1 Crocodylus porosus | reverse complement strand
AACAAAGAGCTTAGATGGGAAGGAGGAAGTCGATGTCATCTTCTTGGACTTCCAGAAGGCCTTCAACACAGTGTCCCACCCAATTCTGGTGGGCAAGCTGAGGGACTGCGGCATTGACAAATGCACAGTCACATGGGTGGCAAACTGGCTCCAGGGGTGATCCCAGAGGGTGGTGGTGGACGGGTCAATGTCAACCTGGACGGGTATGGGCAGCAGAGTCCCCCAGGGCTCGGTCCTTGGGCCGGTGCTGTTCAACATCTTCACTAGCGACCTGGACGAGGGTGTGGAGAGCACCCTGTTCAAGTTCACTGATAACACCAAGCTGTGGGGTAAAGTGAATACACTGGCAGGCAGGGACTGCATCCAGGCAGACCTGGACAGGCTAGAGAAGTGGCCAGATCTGAACAGGATGCGGTTCAACAAGGACAAGTGCAGGGTGCTGCACCTGGGGAGAGGGAACCAGCATTATGGTTATAGGTTAGGGGCTGACCTTCTCAGCAGCGCAGAGGCAAAGAGGGTCTTGGAATCAGGATTGACTCCAGGATGAATATGAGTCGCCAATGCAACGAAGCAATAGGCAGAGCCAACCGCACCCTGTCATGCATCACTAACAGGTCCAGAGAGGTCTTGCTCCGCTGGAGTGCTGTGTCCAGTTCTGGGCACCGCACTTCAAGAGGGATGTGGAGAACCTAGAGAGGGTCCAGAGGAGGGCCACTCATATGGTTGAGGGCCTCCATGGTCAGCCCTATGAGGAGAGGCTGAGGGACCTGAATCTCTTCAGTCTCCGCAAGAGGAGACTGAGGGGGGATCTTGTGGCTGCCTACAACTTTATCAGGGGCCACCAGCAGGGACTCAGGGACAGTCTGTTCACCAGGGCCCCTCTTGGAGTCACCAGGAACAATGGCCACAAGCTGTGGGAGGACAGGTTTAGGTTAGATATTAGGAATAACTACTTCACTGTAAGGGTGGGCAGAGCCTGGAATGGGTTTCCCAGAGAGGTGGTGCTCTCACTTTCCCTGGAAATCTTCAGGAGGAGACTGGATAGGTACCTGGCTGGGGTCTTATGACCCCTGCCACCCCCAGTGCTCCTTTCTGCCCATGGCAGGGTGTCGAACTCGATGATCTGTCTAGGTCCCTTCTGACGCATTGATTCTATAATGCTTTTCTAAGGAACCCTTTTGGACTACAGAGTGCCATAATTTAATGCAGATTGCAGGGAAGCTACGATGTACCAAAAACTAAAACAGTATAACACATGCACACACTTAAACTAGCTCTGAACAAAAGGTAAATGTATTGTTATTGCCTGTCTTTTCTGGGGAGGACAGACTATCAGTTGTGGGCATGGGCACATATAACACTTTGAATGGTTTAAACGTGGTTTAAATCTGAAGTGGATGGACGTACAAGCCTGTTAAACTAGTTTAAATCTGCCTGAAATTATTCAAAATGTTACCTGAAAATCAAGTATGAATTTGACCTGGTTCACTGAGAACTGGTCCAGTATTTTGTATGGATACCAACCATTCTGTGACATGGGTCTGCTCCGTCCTCCAGGCATTCCACAGTGCTTTGCTCTTCAGTTCCCACAGCAATGTCCTTGCTCCCTACTTGACTGAAACCCATTATCATGATCCCCCAGCCCCTGGGAACAAAAATGCATGGGTCTAAGTACCCCCCACTCCCAAGTCAGGCAAGCCCATTGCAGACTTTGATCATCTGCAGGGTATTGAAATTTACTGAACTTATATTTAGGAAACAAGCGAAAGTAGAATAGTGAAAACGCCCCCAGCCACAGGTCACTCATGCTTGCCCAAAGCAGGAGTGCAAGCACTCTTCTCCTTGTCCCACCCCACTGCAATCTCCCAACCCCCAAGACGCCTGGTGTGCTGCGAGCTCATTCCCACACCCTTACTGGTTCTGTACCAGTGACATTTAGGAACAGTTCAACTGCTCTGTGTATGTATCCGCATCCTCACAATATTTTCCTCAAAGCACCTGCTGACTGCACAGGCCTACAGACATCCCCGAGGCCGATTGCTGAGCAGGGGAGGTGTGTGGGGGGTCCCCGGCACGTTCCCTGGTGGACCTGAAAACGGACTGGAAGTACTTCTGTGTTCGCCGCCAAGCATGTGGGGGTCCCTCTGCACTCCTGTGGAACGCTTCATCTGCCCCAGCATCACAGCGATCACAAGCTGCGCCTGGTGCCTCGAGGTATGTAGAAAACACTTTTAAAGTTGTGTGTATGTCTAAATCACTGATTCTCTGAATCAGCATTGAATCTTCAGATTCGGATTTGGCCGAATTGAATCAGGGACAGTGATTCGAATCAATGAATCAAATCACCGTCCCTGGTCTGGGTCGAATCTGAATCGAATTTCACACACCCCTAGTAGTTAGGTCACAGGAGCCACATCTATATGGTAAAACTGTGTCAAGTAGCACTATCCTCAAGCATACCGGGTTGCCCCTGAGAACCAGGAACAGTGTAGTTATATCTGTTCCAGAGGCAGGCTAATTAGCTTGAAAGGATGATGGCAAATAATGCAGTTGAAAGAGAATGGTGATAACTGAATTCACTCTAATTGCACCAGACTTTATCTCATATGGAGTGATACATTCTGCCTTCATTCACACATGCTTAACTTCAGTTGCACAGGTGGCAGAGTTGAATTCAGTACTAACAAACACATGTTAAGGTGAGAGATTGCATTATAAATATACCAGCACATAAGAAAAGCAGATTATCAGGTTACAAGGCCTGAAAGAATATTAAATCAAGATATAAATAGAATCACACTCGCACAAAGTATTGTTATACTTCCTTGGACACAACACCAAAGAAAGCCAGAATTCTGATTTCAGTGTTTGCTAGAACCATAAGCTGGTCAAAGAAAATATTGGGCACTTAGTATAGTGTTGCCATAATAAAACATTAGAGATACTGAAAGGATATTAAAAATTGTCATAAACAGTGGTAATTCATGGGATTTGAGTTTTTGTTTTGAATTCATGATTTTACAATCATAGATTATATGGATTAGTCTCAAATACAACTATTAATATAGGGAATGGCAGCTGCCAAAAGAAACTGTTAAACTGGCAGGCAACCCAAACATTGTGGAATGATGCACAGGAATGAGAGAACTTGCAAGTTTGGAAAATACACTGTACTGTTCACGAGGAAAAGTCTTTGATAAGATCTGGTCTTTGTCCAGGATTTAGAAAGATTAAATTGTTATAAACCAAATCCTGACATGTTTATCATGATTTTCTTTGGTTCTTATGTGGGCAAACTTCTCAATAACCTCAGTGGAAGTTCTACCTGAGTGAGGGTATCATGTGATTAATCTGAACTTAATTATGATTTACTTCTAGGTTTATGGGAGTCCTTGTCTTTGTTTTGTTGAAGAGTACTGTAACTTGCATTGTTTCTGGTTTAGTAACTATGATTTCAATTTCTTGCTGCACTGAAGCAGAACTCTTTCATTTATTTTTAGAAAACATAAATGAGCAAGTGATATTCAAGTGCTGAACTAGCTGTCCACAAGGTTCTGAAAAATACTGTTCTTGAGACTGCAATAAATAAGCTGATACAAGGACCTGTTTTGCTCTACACATCTCAAAACATTTGTTAAGATGAGCTGATTTAGAAAACTCCTTCTATAAAGAAAACAAGCTCAACAGCAATTATCAAGATTTTTAAACTTCATAGTTCTCAGACATGAGACACGTCTGAGAGCTGCTTCTTGTATTGTTTACCAAAGAGTACAACTTTCGTAAATGCTGTATGAATTCAGTTGATGGTCCCTTTTTATTGACATTTGGAAAAAAAGATTAGGAAAAGAAGAAAAAACACTAAATTCTTTGAACACTTGACAAAATATTCTTCGATTTGCATTAATGAAAAACACTGAATACTTACTTCCTTTGCTCTTATCATATCATGTAACAACTTCCCTGCTGGTTAAAAAGACACCTGATAATGGCTGCTATTAATTCCCTCTTACACGTTTCCTGTCATGCCGATTTTTCAAAACAAAGAAGAGGCTTTTCACCAGCAAAAGTGAGATGTTGTTTCCATCAAATTTGCACCAGACAGTCTTTCTTACATTAGTAAACAACTGTAACAGTGAGTCTTACCTATACAGCTTTCACTTTTCACTTCATATCCTGGTGGACAAATGCATCTGAATGAACCTTCCAAGTTCTGGCACGTACCAGGAGAGCACGAACCAGGAAGTGCCACACACTCATTTGTATCTTAAGAAAATAAAAATAAGTGAAAAAGATTCGGTAATTTTGAAATTAATTAATTCTTTTGTGGCTTTACCTTTACATACCAATGGGTTAAAGTATTGGCATTCACAAAACAGATATAAATTAGTGTCAGTTTAATGTTATGAGCCTATAATGTCTCTCCTGACTTCTTTTCTCTAACAGTCTAAGTCAGGAGTGTTAAATATGCAGCCCATAGCCTGGATGCATGCCATGGAGGTGCTCTATCCAGTCTGCTGGACTACCAGTGGGCCACATGAAGTTTCGGGGTGTGGCTGATGAGCATGGCCTGCTGTAGAATGAGGGACATTTGGGCCCTGATGGACATGGTACTCAGCAGCAGGAGGGTGAACAAAGGCAGACACAGACCCATTTGCCTTCCGGCCACTTCACCTGTCACCATTTCTGTGGCCCTCCCTGGCTGCCAGTCCCTACCATGTGACCTGTGCTGGAACTGCTGAAGCATGCTCGAGGTTGGAGCTGAAGCTGTCCTCACCACTTCCTCATGCCCCAGGCTGGATCTGGCCTGCAAGGAGCCCTGTGGCCTGGATCTAGGCTGGGGCACAAGGTGAGTTTGACACCTCTGCTCTAAGTTGATGAAGACAAATGACATTATTCTAAAAACTTCCTCGCACTTATATCACCAGGTTTCATAATGTCAGTTTTTCATTCTCAATATTTTCACTCATATTAAGACTGTACAGTAATATTTCCTTCTAAACATGGCCAGACGTTTATTTCAAGTAAGACAAAGTTTGGAATCTCCAGTTAGTTTAATACATACCAATGCAATTCTTGCCATCTGGAGTAAGTTCATAGCCTTCATTACATAAACATTTGAATGAACCAATTTCATTAAAACATCGTCCATTTCTGCACACCTGACCAAAGAAGGAACTGCACTCATCAATATCTGTAAATAAACCAGTTAAGAGTTGAACCCTTCTAAGAGGTCTGACAATTAGAATGTATATGCAGGCATAGTATATATCAGTATATTATAAACACATTGGAGTTTCAATATATAATTCCATGGAAAAGACAAATCTTAAGCAGTAAGGGAACAATTGACAGACAGTGGAAAGTAACTCTCCCTCTAGTGCATTAAGGTACATGTTCTATTTAAACAACACTCTCTTTATAGGCTATTATAATTTTTAACTTGTGGTATTACCTCAGCTACTGCATCTGGAGACATTCAACTGCTGCCAAGTGATTCTTTTTGTGATACTAACTTCAGTTAGTAGAAGAAAATGCTAGAGAAAAAAATGTTACTTGGAGTGTTCTGGGTTTTATCTGGATTTTTATTTGTGCTCAAGTTTCCCTTGAACCTGCTTTGTCATTTTTCAGGTTTTTAAAAATGTGTATTACAGCTGGAATGAAATCACCCTGCTTCCTACATGCTGATTCTCTAGTTCAGGAAAACTTAACAGAGAAAAGACAGCTTTCAGATGGCTGAATTAGCTCCATAACATCCTTTCAGTAATGCAGACATATACCTTAATGCACAAGGAAAATGCAGAAGACAGAAGTGTTGGGTTTGGCTGGAAGGAAAAGAAAAAATAAAAAGAGCCAGGTAGCATAAGAAATGGGATAAGTCTTCTGAACAGACAGTCTACCTGGGTTAGAGAAAGTTTTAAATAATAAAGCATAAATTATTTAAATTGAAAACACATTTCCTCTGAAGTATCTAGCAATGGTTTCAAAACTATATGGCTGGATCATCCACCTGATTGAGTGGAGCAGTGACTATATCACTCTGTGAACCATTCCGTTTCTATACTACTTATTTTATTCAGATATTTGTATTTGAATATATCCTTATGATGGGCTATACTACCGCTCAATGTTTTGGGATGGGCAGTGGCATGGCTGAAGAAAAAAGCCTTGGGGCTCCAGGCTGGGAAGACAGGTGTACATGGTCATTATTGTGAGTGAACTTGAGTGTGAAAACACTACCTGGAGCCATAATGGGAGGTAGCTAAGGGCTACTCAGAGGAAACAGATCAACAGCTATACTGCCACAGATAGAAAGGACCTCCTCTTTGAACCACAAACTTTGTCCTGTTTATGGGATAGAGTTTGTTCTCTTCTGCAGTAAGTTTTGATTTTTTTCCCCTCCTAGAGAGGGAAGGGAATTAGAAGATTTATTTATAAACTGTATTTTGGTTTTCTCTTGGAACAAAAAGACATACGAAGGCTTTTTTTTTTTTGGTCTCCTTTCTGGAAGCAAAAGGAATCGGGGGGATCTTGTGGCCTGTTATAAACTAGTCAGGGGGGATCAGCAGGCATTGGGGGAGTCACTGTTCCCCCGAGCACTGCCAGGAGTGACCAGGAATAACGGTCACAAGCTGGCAGAGGGTAGGTTTAGGCTAGATATCAGGAGGCGCTACTTCACAGTCAGGGCGGCTAGGGTCTGGAACCAGCTTCCAAGAGAAGTGGTGCAGGCTCCTACCCTGGGGGTGTTTAGGAGGAGGTTAGATGAACATCTTGCTGGGGTCATTTGACCCCAGTATTCTTTCCTGCCAGAAAGGGGGGTCAGACTAGATGATCTGGTCAGGTCCCTTCCGACCCTAGAAACTATGAAACTATGAATTTAATAAACTTTATTACTTTTTTTTCATTCAGCCACTATGAAAGTTTACTCTCCATTCAAAAGGAAGGAATCTATAGAGACATAGACCACATACAAGCATTACTTTCTACCAGGAGAATCACCATTCTCCCAGTAGAAATGACAAGTGTACAAGCCAGTTCAATGTTTCTCAGGAACAGGCCCCTTCTGGAAGATCTTTCCCTTGCAAAAACAAATGTTTGTATACTCTTCTGCCAGTCTGGCTCAGGAAGACAAGGAGCAGCTGGAGGACTGCCCTGGGCTGGGGAACATGGTGGGGACTTTATCCCCTGTTACCTCTGCTCCTGGCAGGGGGGCTGCAGGTGCTGACTTTGAAGTGTCCCACACATCAATATGGAGAGAAGCTCCCCCTATTCCCACACAGCACTTGACAGCCCTGTATCTGCAGCTCCCTGCATACAGGGTAATGGGTGCTGGCTTTGATATTAAATTTAAAAAAACCCAAATAAATAACAAAAAAGCTGGTGTCTGCAGCCCCGCTGGGGTTCCTAGTCTGGGGAGCAGGTGGGGCCTGCTCCTATCCCTTTACTCCTATCCCCCAGGACAAGGAGTGGAGCAGCCTGATCCCTACACCTTCCCCAGACTGATCACTGGTCTGGAGAAGGCATGGAGAGAAAGGAAGAAGGGGAAGCTACACACTGGGTGCCTGAACTGCTCCATCTCCCAGAACAATTTCCTGCAGGGGAAATTTCTAAAAAATTTCTCCTACTAGAAATGAATGCCTGTTCATGGCCTTAACCTGTTTTCTAGTCCAGGAACTGTCTCATAAAATGATCCAGGAACTGTAGTTGTACAAAACTATCAGAAGTTTAGCAGTCTTCTTTAGAAGACAAGAAACAACAATAACTCCGAGTAAGAAATAATTTCAGAAAGATAGGGCAGTCTGGGAAACCAACTGATATTTTTTTTGTACTGAATTCCTCTTTCCTGGTATCATGCTTTTGAGGAAGGCTCAGCTACTAAGGGCTAAAATGACCAGGTGACAAGTTATTAACGTAGTGATGGGTATTATAATGAGGAAGAGGAAAGGAAAAATGCATTATAAGTTTAGGTAAACTGTCACTTAAATTATCAGTCCCTGATGCTCTACTAGGACGGAAGGGCATTCTGCACAAATCTTAATTGAGAGTGTGCAGTGATGCAAAAGTGACTTTAAGCCACAGCTGAAACCCCCGATCCTAGAGCCATGAACATCTTCGACTAGTTCCAGATAAGATTTTTGCTGACTACCAATGGGTTCAGGAGCAGCTGGGTATAAGGGGTCAGCTGCATCTCTTTTTCCCCATACATCTTCACACTGGAGAGAAGGTGCCAAGAACAAATGTTATAGTATTACTTCACTCAAAAATTCCTTGCATAGAGGCAGTGCTCCAGCAACTAGACTTACTGGATTTAGGGCTGTTTTGCACTGTCAAAGCAAAGCTAAACAGCTCCAACCATACAAAAGATTAGACTTTATATTTTTAAAGCGTAAAACAAGAAAAACCTTTATGTTCATGAAAAAAGAATAATTAGATGAGAAAATGGTAGTAACCAAAGCTCACAGAGGTAACAGATAAGCAGTGTGTATTTATCTTTCCTACTATTTTGAATCAATTTCTGATTTTCACTTCTGTTTTGTTGGTTATTTTACATGCAGCTGCTATGACCCCAAAGTAGCAGCAGTGAAAGGAAAGTTTGGGTTAAAGCACTTACCCATACAATCATTATTATGAGTGAGCTCAAATCCTGGGTAACACAGACAGTTGTATGATCCAACCGTGTTTTTACAAGTTCCATTTCCACATGGATGGCGCTCACATTCATCAACATCTGCAGAGAGAAATGAACTTGTACAAAGGAACTTGTCTTTCCAGCTGTGTGTTAAGATGTAAATTTCAATCTTTTATCTCAGCTTTTTAACAAAAACATTTTAGAACTTATTATTTTTGCAGAAGTTTGCAAATTCTTGTGTAAATAAGCAGGATATTATTGTGTAATTAATTTTTTACATTTTTTTAATAACGGAGACAATAAGACGGGTTATAATAACAGGAGAAGAGAAGCTGGCAAATTGAACTGTAAAACAATTTGCCTCTTGAATCTTGCTGCTGCCACTAAGTGTGGGTGGACAGAAGTGTAACTTGGGATAGGCAAGCAGAACACTGGCCCTGGGTACCATCATAGAGTGGGCACAAGAATGGCAGGCAGCACTGTTGCTGGCCTGGCCACCACTGCTGCCCTGGTTGCCCCTGATACCCAGCGCACAAAAAATCCTAGTTACTTCTCTGTGGGCAGGAAGGACAATACAAATTGCTTTTGGAACTCAGAGATATGCTCAGTAACTGACTGCAGACATTTGGGCTGCAGGTTTTTTAATTTACCTTGAGGTCCCGTTAAAAAAAGGGTCCTTTGTAGTTAGTCATTGTAATCCTTTTGGGCCAATGATAATCCCTTCTTTTTGGTTCGTTCAGCCTGTAGCACCGTTCTGGTTGCACTCAAAATGAATAATAGCTTCTTTTGTACTTTAGTCAATTGGATGGTGAATCTGCCTGTGCAGATGCTTTACATGTTAGAATGCTTTTCTGAATACCAATACTA
This sequence comes from Crocodylus porosus, assembly GCF_001723895.1. NCBI lineage: Eukaryota > Metazoa > Chordata > Crocodylia > Crocodylidae > Crocodylus > Crocodylus porosus. Next base: position 11,211,621 of record NW_017728950.1, on the reverse strand, counting down.
GTTAACAGTATAGTACCTGAGTGTCTCTGGCCTCCCCTTAGGTTTACACAATGTTTGTGTATGTTGTATTTTATAGCTGTGATCCTATTTACATTAATATGGGACACTGTCTCTCCTGTTCTTCTTCACACCATATTCCTATGACAACTACAAAGAATGTTTAAATAGAAAAGTAACACTAAGAAAATACAGAGTGTCTTTAAATGTGACTTAAATTTTGGAAGCACAGAGAAGACTTAAAATGTTAAAAACATTTGTCCACAAAGCACTGATTAGAAAAGTGGTAGGTACTAGATTCAAGTGCAAAACCTCTGAGCTATTTCTGGGGTTCCATCAGTTTTTAAGGCCAGGGACATAGCTGCAATATGTGGTAACTATAAAATTCATTTATTTCATTTTCCCTGTTAAGGGCTGCATGAAAGGAGTTGACTTAGCAGGAACAGGACTTCCAACCATGCTACTAGATCACTGAAATTTAGGAGGAGTCTAGACATTCTTCATAAAATACTGCAAGAATTTTTTAGCATATGCAAAAATTGTGAGAAAATTAATCAGTCAGACTCTAGGTTCTTATCTGTCCTTCGTTATTTATATGCATTTACATGCTATTTATAGTTATTGAGTTGTGGGAGGCAGGGAATTTTAGAATTTTTGTGTTAAGAGTTGGCAGGATTCCAGAGATTTTTTTTACACTAAGCATAGGGCTGTGCGAAACGGCCCCATCCCATTTTGACTTGTTTCAAGGTTTTGATGGAACAGCGCTTTGTTTTGAATTTCATTTGGATTTGAAATTGCTGTTCTGTTTTGTTTCAATGAAACAGTGATGCTGTTTTGACATTTTGCCCATAGGCTATAAGGGGGAAGCTCAAAAATGCCTCTCTCATCCAGCAGGCAGATCTGGGGCCCGCAACCCCAGGAGGGCTGTGGGGACTATGCCAGTCCTCCCAGGGTTGCGGGCCCCTGATCTGCCTACCAGATGAGGGAGGGAAGCAAGGTGCTGCCACTTGGGACCAGGGAGTGGGGGAAAGGAACTGAGCCCTATTGTGAGTTCCCCTTCCCAGCCCTACAATCACGATAAGGAAGAGTTCATAGCGCTGGGGAGGGGAACTCAGATCAGCTGGGCTGGGTTGCCTTCCCTAGCTCGATTGTAGCGCTGGGGAGGGGAACTCAGCCCAGTTCCCTTCCCCAGCCCAATCGCAGCATTGTGGAGGGGAATTGAGCCCAGGCTCAGTTCCCTTCCCCTGTGCTGCGATCAGCTTCCTACAGCCCAGCGGTGGAAGATGCAGGGAGAGCTAGGGCTGTGCTCCCTGCCCAGCTAAGCCACACGGGGCTGCTGAGCCATTGGGAGCACAATCCTGGTTTTCCTGCATCTCCTGCCACCTGGCTGTTGGCTGCTTTGAATTCGCAATGTTTGAAACTTTCGAAATGTTTTGACTAGCCTTGTTTTGTTTTGATGCTGTTTCAAAGCCCTTCATTTCATTTCAATTTCGCTGTTTCAAGCTTGAAATGAATTGAAACAGCGTCAAAACGAAATGGTCGGCAAAATTGCTCACAGTCCTAATAAGCAGTTGTTAAAAGTCTTATATTTCAGTCCTGAAAACTACTATTTAAAAAATTACTACATCTACTATTCTAAATAAACACTCTTTGAAAGTTTACTGTTTTTTAAAATCAGTTGACCAATTACTCTTCTGAGAAAGTTTGAGGCATATGATTCTGTTTAAAAATGAAAAAGGAAGATACATGGATGCACAGCACCATGTAAATGACTGTAAAATAAATACGAGGAACCAATTCTGAAACACAAGCTATATGTCTAGAAACTGAATTTGTATTTCCCCTATTAGAGACAGAATTTACACAAAAACCAAGAGCAGCAGTAGACATATTTTGGCCGTTTGTCCAAAGCACCAACCAGCCACACTAAAAGGAACTGAATTCATTCATGAGTTAGTTCCTTTTGACAATACAGTGTTTAGAGTAAAAAAAAAATCAAAACAGAAAACATGAACAAAAATCCTTCATTTTCCTATTTACATATCTCTCAGGAACAGCTCTTTCCTGTCACCATTTCAGCATACTGGAAGTTGGGATTTAATCACAATAAATGCTAGGTTTTGCCCATTAATATTAAGATAGCACATATATGGCCAGATGGAGACACAGCATATTTTATTCCAAACAATGCATTTTGCATTTTATTCAAGAAATTCAAAGTTGTCTGATATATAGGAACCAGGGCTTTGATGAAACTTTGACTTCAATATGGTTCAGAATTTCTAGATATTTTCCACTGTTTAGAACTCAAGGCATTTGCTTTCCATACCCATGCACATAGTCTGGTCCTGGGATGCTTTAAAACCATTGTGACAGATGCACTGGTAACTTCCTTGCATGTCCACACACAAGCCATGACTGCAAACATTAGGAATTTCCAGGCACTCATTGCGATCTATAACAAAAGTATAAAACACATGGTACACATTATTGATTTGTATTATTCATTTATTTTTCACAAACATGTTTTTAAAATCTGTTAATAATTATTAAAGCCAGATTCAAAATTACTCATAATCAAAACTGAATCATAACAAAACTGGCTTTACAAGGAACTTTCTTTTTTTCTACAAATATTGAGGTCAAACTACTGCTAGAATATATCTGAGACCTCAAGAATGTTGTTTTAAAATTTTATCCAGTTTGTTATGAAAAAAGAAACTTGCCTGGAAAATAAATGTGTGTGCCTGACCATAGCGGAAAGCACAGAAACCCAGTAAATAATTGTTTTTCTTGTACCTCCAAGGGAAATATGTCCATTTGAAAGATACAAATATATGCAGCAACTACTGGTATCAACTTATTTCTCACCAACACAGGCTCCATTGGGTGAAAGTTTGAAACCCGCAGCACATTCACATCGGTAACTGCCAGGACTATTGATACAGTCTGCATTTCTTTGACACAGGTTGTCTCCATTGCTGCACTCATCAATATCTGCAATGTCAAGAATCCTTGATCAAATGCTAGGTACCATACTATATTTGCTTTGATGGAGACTGTAGACTACACTTTTAGTCTTGTGCAAGGATAATCTGCATGCAAATTCCCTAAAACTGACCTAATTCTACTCTCACTGACAAAACAAGAGCAACTCTACTGAAGTTAATGACATTCCATCAATGAAATTTAGGCTAAAGAAAGTATCAAACTTGATTAAGTCAAGCCCCTGTCTACTATATTGACAAACTGTAAATGTCTTTATATAACTCAAACCAAAGGAACAATTAACTACAGCAACAGGATAGGTGGTGTAGTTGGTTAGTATTCTAGCCTGCTACTGTGAGGATGCTAAAAGTCAAAGCAAAAGTACCGCTGAATTCAGAAGGGGCAGTATTTCATCTCCAGACTTCAGATCAGAAATTATGGTACAAGTGAAAGTCAGTGTGGTAATTAAGTCATCATTACAAGCACATTGCATAGTCGGGCATGACTAATAAGAGTTTCAGCCTGTAACAGTACTGATAAATAGGTCTGGAATAAAGTGCGTTGGCAAAATTGTTCAAGAGGGAGCTTTTGGTCCTTACATAAGGGAAGTCCTTACAGGAAGGTAATGAAAAGATCTGTTAGCTAAAAAAAATGTTAAAGATCCCAATAAAGAGACAGCAGTTGATTAAAAACAAACGTAACAAAAACTGACTGGAGCATGTGGGTACCGCTTAAATATAAATATATCCTGAGTATATTTTGTCAGCTGGGTCACTGAAAGAAAGCCTTCAACCTGCTTCCCTTAAAGTATTCATAGCATAAAAAGTGTGCGTTGCTACTTCCCTTCAGAATAAACATGCTTGTGGAGATAAAAAAGAAATAAAAGCCAATTTGTCATTCAAAATCACCTTCACAAACCAGGAGCAGGTCATTGTAGCTGAATCCTGTGGGACATTCGCAGCGGAAACTACCAATCTGATTAATACAGACACCATTTGCACAAATCCCTGGAATCTCCTTACATTCATCAATATCTGAAAGTGAATTAGCAATGGTTAAATGCAGTACTGCATAGCTTTATGTACCCTATCATAGATTCACTATGTTAGCAACTAAGCTGAAGAAACTTCACTCAACATCATATAATTAAAAATAAATATAGGAAGAAGAAACATGAGGGTCGTGTTGACAATTATGAAAATAAATTATATGAAGTTCAACAAAAGGTGATCCAGAGACAAAGGTGGATTGTAAATTACAGTTGATTAGCAAAGTGCAAGAGGGAAGATGAATGAAGTTGGAAGGAAATAAGATTGAACATTATACTGGTAATAGGTTTTTAAAGCATTTAGCATGTGGAGAAGTTCCCCAAATTATTTAAAGTACCTATCAACCATGGAGAGGGACAGCAAAAGACAGCTGGGTCAGAAGAGGATACTGGAATTAGAACAGACTTAATACCACTTCGAAAAAATTATTCAAAACTTTTGTTTGTTCGTTTTTTCTGAAAGTATCAAGATGAAGCAGAGAAGGCTGGAAGACTATACAGCTAAAGAGGAGAGCCAATAAAATCAAATGCTATTTGGGGAATGAAGGGAGGGTATTTTCATACAAATATTTTACTAAAATGAATAACCTTTCCTATTCCAAGTAAATCTGAATTGTAGTGACATGTACACTACAATGTACACATATGTACACACATACTTCAACTGTTCTCATAATTTATAATTTCATCAGAACTTTAAGATGCAATTAGAGTTTTATAATATGTTGTTGGTATATGGTATTTATTGTAGCACTATTCTATTGTTTTGACTGCAGCAAAACATTATTTGGCAAAAATATATTCAGCAAAACTTACCAACAGCTTTGCCAGTGTGGATGTCAAAGGTGAAGCCAGGAATGTTCCCACATATGGTCTTAAATTCAGCTAAAATAGGGAAAAATACAAATAAAAATGTATTTTAATGAATATGTATAAATCCCCTGAGAATTATTTTAAGTTTCCTCTGCTTTCCATAGGCAGTTTGAGCCAATTCTGCTAGCAGTAGGGAAGTCATTGCTGCATGCCTCAGTAATATTTAAGAGAACAGATGCCAATAAGCAAAGCTGCCATTTGGGAGATTGAGTCACATTTTCATATATCATCATCAGCTCTGTTTGGACCTAGATCAGATACATGGCTTGGGGAAAGCAGTATTTTCAGTTCAGCAGTCCTCAGCTTATTTTCTGAGGTTTGCTACTGCTTTCTAGTCTCTTACAGAGAGCATCTAGACGGGCAAAATGACAAGTTTAGCAGTAACTTTGAATGTATTCTCAGAAAATGTTCATGGGTCTCTCCTAATTTCTATTCATCTTCAGAGATCCCAGTGATTCCATTCCACTGGAATGAACAGATACTAAAGAGAAATGTAGGGGACTGATACATTCTTTAATCCAGCATCTCAAAGATAATGGGTATATACATCTATTGGCTTTCACTACCATCAGTTGTTGCATATTTTTCAAGAAAAGTTTGTGATGTCTACAGCTCTGATCTGCAGCAGCCACATATTTAAAAAATTCATTTACATTGAAGTAATCTTCTTGTTGTGCTATTCAATGGATATGCAAGTTAGTGCAGGATATCAGAGCAAACTTGCTCAGCTAGTAAACTTGTTACTAACCACCCATGTCAGCATGAGTCTTTAGCAGAACAATGTTTGTAAGAAAAAGCAGTACACTTTCATAGTGAATTTTTAAAGGGAAAAAGGATGCCCGTTTCAACCAACACACACTTCTGAAATGTCACACACTTAGAAGCATATCTATTTCAAATCTGTAAAATATTAGGAGAATCAAGTATTTTGCACTGAGATAGGACAGATGGAGACAAAAAAAAGTATTGTGAGAACATGTACAGACACATTGTGTTCTTAGTTATACACACGGTTTTCTTTTGGACATTGTAATATAATAATTTAAATAAAATGCCAAATGATTTGGAGTCTAAGATTAAATTTCTATATTAAGAATGTTAATGGAAAATACCAAGACAGAGTGGATTCTTACTCACTTGGAAAGCTTTAAATTAAGATGGAATATCTTTCAAAAAGATGTGGATAAAGTTTACAAAAGTAACTCGGTCTAAGTCCCAGTTCCATTTCAACAATGACTTGGGCACTAAGTACAGAACGCTGCCTTCAGAAACTAGAAAAGAACCTCACATTTCTGAGTCTCAACATCATCTACTGCCAGCAAACACCTACGTAACCGTTACCAAAGTTATGCCTCATCCCTGTCTACTACTGGCTGCCTAGTAAATGCTAACCAACTCCAATGGTGCTGCAACCTCAACCAAATGGCAGCCACTTGAGGAAAATCAGAGAAGATAGAAGAAGGAAAAGGACAAAAATCCCTACCTAGAGCCTACTCTCCCTTGCAGAAACACCTGCAACTTCTGTGGCTGGTCTCTCCTGGAACTTCTGATCTGTGACTCAAGGACTGGACTCTTTAAGTCACCTCAAGACCTATCCATGAGCCATGGTAGAGATCATCTTCAAATCGGGGGCTTACCATCCCTGACTGGCTGACCTATATAAAGAGCAGGAATCAATACTGCTTCTAGTTATTCTGTAAACTCAAGTCTTAGAGGATGATGTGGTAGACCTAAGGTTCCAGTTCCTGTGGGCGCACATGCGGCTAAGTGATGCAATTTCTGTTTGTCTCACTTTGATTTTTATGGGTAAAAATAGTATATGCTCAGATGATAATGACTGTACCACAATGCATAAGCACAAAGGGACAAATTACTTACTGCTGACACATCCCTGCTTTTGTGTTTTGAACTTTTCAAGTGTCATATGAAGTTGCTTCTAAATATCAATATTTAATAGTACCCTTTCCAGAAAGTGAGTGACATCTGAGAGGTAATGGTAACAACCCTCTCAGAGTTCCTCTATTCCTAAAACTGGACAATTCAGCAGATATAAAGATTTAGTCATAAACATGAAGTGACGGAGATAGCAAAACACTGCAGGTAAAAACCATTCATTACGGCAGGTTTGGGACCTCCCTAATGATAATGGATGTAATTCACAACAACATGAGACATTAAACTCTACAAACTGTTACCCAAAAACATTGTACAGAGCAAGAGAGTTTGTCAAACAGAAATATGAAAAAAAATGAAAGAGTTATTCAGAAAGAAAATGAAAAGGCAGTGGCATGTGAAGCTCATTTAAAGGAACAATATACTTCTCATCAGAGTATAATAGTGCTTTTAATGATCCATTCAGATTAATTTAGCAAGCTGGTTAAGGTCAATACACCATAACCTTTGCTTCTGTGATGCACAGCCCACACCCAGAAAGCAGAGCATACTCATTATCTCACAACAAATATAGCCATTCAACCATTTACATTTGGAATTTGTGTTTGATCCCCCCACACAATCCCCCTTTTAGGGGAATAAGAGATCAAAAATGCCTCCCACTGCAGCAAAAAACCCCCCAAAAAACCAAAAAAAAAACTTGAGAGAAAAGCCAACAAGGTAGAATTGTGAGAGAGAGCTATTTTTAACCCTATAACTACTTACAGAATTGCTTAAATGGATATTTTAATGGACATTTAAGAATAGCTACAATAAAATGACATAGTGAGTGGTGTTTTTACAGTCTTATTTTTATCACGATGATGACATTGCAGCTTATCACAAACACATAATATGAAGTTATTCAACCATAATTACTTTGTGGTTTCCCATACCAGCAACCTCCCATTTCCTCTTAGGTCTTCATCTCCCACATCTGGTTCCTAGAAGAATACTTCTTTTTCATTCTCCGTGCCCAGCTTATTGAAAGGGATTTGGTTTCATCCCCTATTTCTGCTTCCTGGGTGCTTTGTCACTATTTAAATTATTTCTCCCAATGCCACAAGATAGACCAGGCAAAGAAAAAGGACAAATTAAGGTACAGGGACTCTCCAAAAGATACCATGCAAGCTGAGTATCACAACCTATGATGAAGTACCAATACGTCTATTATTGTACATAGTTTCCTAATGTATTATTAGGCTTCTGCTTAGCTGACTGCTTAGCATTAATTTATGAACCGTACGGGCTAACAACGGATTTGATTTTTCTGCTACACAGCTTTCTAATTTTGTGCTTTAGATAGCTAAAAAATGAATGTTTTCTTCATTCCTTTCCTGAAATCCCTGGCACTGGGATGGAAAAAAGTAATCTAGAAGTGACTATCATGTTTCTAAACTTTCTGATCTTTCTATTGGATTCCTAGATGCTGATAAAACAAAACCAGAAAATATGTCCAGCATATATATGACCAAGGTCTCCTCTTCTTTTGCATCACACTAGAAATGGATTATGCAACTCCTAGAATGAGAAGGTAAGAGCTCACAGAGCACAAAACCCTCCATCCCCCAATTTATAGAAACCTCCCTGCTCCGTTTGGTCTCACAAGATGGTTCATGGGGTACATGTAATGACAGCTGACTGTCTGGGACTGTAGTGTAGTTAGTAAGTCATAGAATCATAGAAAATGAGGGCTGGAAGGGTCAGTAGGTCATTTAGTCCAACCCCCTGCCCAGAGCAGAACCATTTCCAACTACATCGTTCCAGCCAGGGCTTTGTTGAGCTGGGTCTTAAAAATCGCCAAAGATGGAGATTTTATTGTCTCTCTAGGTAACTTGTTCCAGTGCTTTGCCACCATCCTAGTGAGTATATTTTTCCTAATATCTAATCTAAACTTTCCTTGCTGCAACTTGAGTCAAATCACTAAGTACACTGCACTTCACTTACTAATTACACCCACCTTCATGGACAATGAGCTATTAAAATAAACCCAAAGCAGACGGAAGAATCGCTAAACACAGCCAGAGCCCTCGCTCTGTGTATGTTAGCAATACCACAATGCAGACACATGCCCAGCATTACTGTCTGTCTTCAGCAGCTTGGCATCTGCTTTATAAATGAGAGCTCTGCAGCCATCTATACAGCAGCATAAAAAGTGGCTTGCTCAGGGTTTATCCTTTGGCAGTGGACATGTCTACACAAGATGCTGACTGAGCAGTAGCCTGATACTACTGTGCAGTAAAGTTGTGTAGCAAAAACGGTGCCAAAATGCTACTGTGCAGTAGTATTAGGCTATTGCACAGTAGCGTCACTTAAAGGTGTTCAGTGGCGCTACTGAGCAGTAACTCCAGTTACTGCGCATTTATTTAGTACTGGCTTATACAAGTACTTGCCTAAACAAGTACTAAATAAATGCGCAGTACCTGGCGTTACTGAGCAGTAACATCACTGAATGCCTTTTAAGTGACATTGCTGTCCAGTAGCCTAATACTGGGCTACAAGCATCTCGGCAGTACTTGTATAAGCAAGTACCAAATAAATGCATAGTAATCACTGCGTAGTAGCATCTTGTGTAGATGTACCCAGTTTGTTAGAAAACTGCACCTAAATTTCAATAGCTATTTTCATTTATGCATACACAAGCGTCTCCACAGGCCTCTTGCGGCCTTGGCAATTACTAAAAATACAGCCCATTCACAGTTAATAAAACAAACCCAACATACTCCTTTCTGTATCTACTGGATAAAATTGTTTCACATAAAAATGTTAGTTAAGAGCAATATTGTCATTCTTCTTTCCTTTTGGATAACAGCAAAGGTATGATCTTGACTGAAACTTACTGTCATCGGAAAAGAAGTAGATGCCTGTAACTGAATTTTCTGCATAGGTTTTACCTGTTCCTGGTGTTGGACATGGCTCACAAGGTTTGTTCCAGGCTTTGCCAACATTGTATGTGCAGCAGCACATCCTCTTGGTCACATTGAAGGGCAGTTCATTCTCACAGGTGGTTCCATTGTAACTTCTATAGCAAAAACTCTTCCGCATGTCTACATGTGGGAAAACACTCAGACTTACTAAATAACCAACAAGGTAAGTCAAATGAAAATCAAGTCCCTTCAGCTACAGACCCCACCACTGAGATTTATTTATTCTGACTCTCAGACTGTGCATGTGCAGCACATTTAAAAAGTAACCATTTAAAAAGTAACAATAAAGACTTTATCATGTTTTGTCTTCATATTAGAATGGCTGAATATATTTGCTCCATTGACACATGTTTATTTCTATTCAGGCATGGATGCCTGACAAGACAAAAACATTTCCAGGAAACTAAAAGCGAAATGTACAAATTGTTCAGACCCATTTTTCTGGCAAACTCTCCACCTGGAAGCCACATATAAGTATAAAAGATGACTTGTAAAATGAAAAGCTCTTTCTGATTTTCATTTAAAAAGTTGTACTCAGTAGTATTGTACTCATGAATTGTACTCATTTCATATCAGCCATATGGATCTCTTTTCTGGCTGCACGGCACAGTTGTTTTGCAGTAAGCAGTAAGAAAAAAGCGATATGATGTGAAGAGCTTTAAAGCAGCAGGGCTGCAACTTAATGTTCTGATAAGACACTTAAAAGAGGCCACAACTTCTAAAATTTCAAAGTCAGTCTTGCTGTAGGGAATATTTTAAGCAACCAGATGAATTCCAACACAGATTTGCTTAGTACAATATACCAGATAAATGTGAAGTTTCACATACCCATGCAGTTATGCCCCCCATTGACCTGCATATATTCAGGAGGACAAATGCAGGTGTAGTTCCCCAAGGTGTTGTAGCAGGTGCCAGGACCACAGACACCGGGATGTGCAACACACTCATCGATATCTAGAGAGATCAAGCAAAAAGGTGTAATTCACAAACTGATGAGGACCAAGCCCAATTAAATAAGTGGAAGTATACTTTCTAACAGATTAGTAACTCTAGAATTTTGAAACAGGAAAGTTTTTGTAGTGGATCCTCTGTTTTAGTGATGGGCATGCCATCTTTGTAGCATGACAAACAGCCTGATAGTGGTGACATTTGGTTCTGCAGTGATGCAAGGCTGTATACAGTGCTACAAAAGTAACGTGTGTCCAAGATCTTAGTCTTAAACTAGGACAGACATTTATTCCTAATAAATAGGAAATGAATTGAATTGACATGAATGGTTTCAAATTATTTAAAGCAGCTCATCAAAATGACTGATGACTTATGATTTAATGTCAAAATAAAATTCTGTCTCTAGCACTCTTCCATGAAGAAAAAGGTCTCAATAGGTATATCAATCTCTATAAAGCTTTTTTTTCCCCTCCATCAGAACTGAAATTACTCGAACTATTAAGCAAGCCATATTTGTAAGTAGGGTAGTGATTATTTTTCTAAGACTTTTTTTTTTGCTAGATCCTGAATTTAGAATGCGAAGCAAGAAAACTAAGAGAATATTAGACTTAATATTCCTCACTATGCTGACCTTATCAGACCCCATCTACTTCCATTTTTCTGACTGACCATGTAGACCATTGTCTACATCCTACAAATTTAATGGAGTTCAAAGAAGATGCAAATATGCAACTTCAGGAAACAAGGAGCCTGGAGGAGATTAAAATAGCAGAACAGAAGACACTGTAGAAGATGGACATGGAGGATGCCAGCAGAATGGGAGATGGAGTAAGATAAAGAAGCAGGGAAGCATGGAGTTGAGAAAATTGAGCAGAGAATCATGGGACACTTGCTGGAGGTATCCCAGCCCTTTGCAAGCCTTAGTTAAGGCTTTGTTCCTAAGAAAGAAAAATAAATTAGTTGGGCTAGGAGCTACCAATACTATTTTGACTAATCATGCTCAAAGAGGGAAGATAGTTAAGCATCCTAGGGGTTAAGGGATCCAGAAACAATTCCTTAAGGCCTATGAAGGTTGAATTCCTAAGGTAATCCACCTGAAGTTGGGTAATAGACTGTGAGATCCTCTGACATCTACTGAGGCTTAGAGGGCCTGACAAGCTCCTTACAGAAGCTGGTTTTGGGAAACACACAATATGTCTAATATGACTTGGCAGGGTTAAATGAACCCACTAAAGCACACTTTTTATGTCTTGTGCATCTAAGGTCAAAAGGAAGCCAGGGAACACAAGGATCTAAATGGAGGTAGAGTTGTGCTCTCAGGAATTTTCTAGTTCGGGCCATGTTTCTCATAGGAAGCCTGAAAACATTCCTTCTCAATGGAAGTACACGCTCTAAAAGATGAACCTTGTAGGTTTCACATATCTTCCTTGGCATAGGCCTGTAGCCCAGAGTTAGTACTAAAGCAAAAGCTTTGTTATCTGGAACCCATAGGACATGCTGGATAACAAAATATGCTGGTTAATTGAGAGGCCTGAACAGGTGTCTTTGCCTGTTCGGGCTCCCACTTCTCCCACTGCATCTGGGGCACTGCCACCCCTCCCACCGCATCACCGACCCTCCTGCAAGCCCTGAGAGACAGGGAGGCAGGCCCTGCGCAGCCTGCTATGCCCTGGGCTGTGGGGGCTTGGCAGCGCAGGCTGCTTTGCTCTGGGCCACGGGGGCTCAGTGAAACCAAAAGTGTCACGGTGGGCACTTCCGGTTTCGCTTTTACCTTATAAGCCAGCATGCCAGTCAATAGAGCATGCTGGCTTGTAAGGTGCCAGTTAAGGCAGCTTTTACTGTACATACATTATTTGCTTGTATTTACAAACAAGAGCAGAGTCATTAATACTGGGGTATCACAAAATCTATGAAGTTATCATTACACCATGTGCAACAGAGAAGAATTAGCAAATCCTTGAAGTCCTTTCCTAATATGAATTACATGGGATTCTAATCAAGGTACTCTTTTTATTATACCTCACCATTTGAAACCACCACTACTTTTTTGTCCACAATCTGCCACTAAACATCATATTTTCTACAGCTGGGGAAAAATAACCATGGTGGAAGGCTAAAGTGTTGGTATATTTGTGCATGTCCGGGGAGGAGAGTAGTTATTAAAGAATTTCACCTTCACAGATGCGTGTCTCTTCACTGAGGTAGTAGCCTTGTGGACATTCACACTGGAAACTGCCAAAGGTATTGATACAGTTTCCACCTTGGCAAAGACCAGGCAACTCCTGACATTCATCGATGTCTGCAAAGAGAAAGCACCATATTCTCACTGTGATATAAAGAAACAAGGAACCTGAAGCACTCCACTGAAATATGACTGACTAGTAGCTATTAACATCACATGCATTTTTGCTCTTACACGTGTACTTCAATATAAAATGGAAGATGAAATGCTATAATTCCATATAGCTAGCTTTTATGGAACACATTTTCAGCATGTTGAACATAATGGAGTTCAAATTCTATTGCTATCCATGCAAACCTGGCCTCTAATTTTTCGTGCCTTCATTTTAAACCGCTCAAAAATACATTGGATTCAGAATGCCAGTGGCAAGTTTCCACTGATGTTAACTTTTCACTGGTAAACTGTAGGGTTTTTTAGGCTTTACTGTACTTTTCAAGGGGACAAACTTTCAAGGGCCTTAACAAAGAATAACATGGACATGTATGAGCCCTTTCTTTCATTCCCAAAAGCTTATGTTCACCCACCCAGATGGGGTTCTGAGTATTTTTTATTGGGAATCTGCTGTACAGTCATCATCTTGAACCATCCTCTGTGGTACTACTTGTGTTAATCTAGGGCTTTTTGGTACAATAAATGTGAAGTCTTCCCTCAGAATCCATGTATTACACGGACTTTTGAAAACGTGGCCTTTTATCTAGTTGCAGTTGTTAATAGTCATTTTTCTGATTAAACTCACCTTCTAAAATAATAGTGATAGGATTTGGTCTAAATCCTTCACCCCCTGGACACAGAGTATTGTATTCGGCTAAAAAAAAAAAAAAAAAAGGAATTTTAATTATATAAGAAATAAAACACTAGTGTAAAAATGTATTTTATGAATTATCATTTCATTGGCATTTTCACTTGTTGCTTGATTTGATTTTATAAGGCAAAGCCTTGACCTACAAGTACTACTAGAAGCAAATCCAATTGACCTCACTGAATTATGCACAATGTAAAATTAAGAAAGACCCCAAGACTTTGCAGGATGGGGACCTAAAATAAGAAGGAAAACATGTATAAATGAAGCCTTCATCAGCAGTAAGCTGTAAGATACTCTAGACAGGGACTGTACTTTCTGTGTATAGTGCCTTTTTAAAGGGGCTCCCACCCTGCTTGGGTCATTTAGATACTACCTCAAGACTCATTACTAAATTTTTGGTAAAATCAGAATTTATAGTATTGTAACCCAGAAAACAAAACTGCTTGGCATTCTTGTCACACTGTTTTTCCAACCCCCTGGCAAACATTACATTTATGGCATGACTGGTGTATAAATTACATCATAAATTGTAACGTGATACACATTAAAACCAAGTTGTGGTGTGATAATATATCAAACAAGCAACATCTTTGGGGCTAGTTTGTATCACACCTTAAACTGAATGTACAGCATGGCTGCCCTGGTGGATCCTAATGCTCAGCTGAGCATCATGACTGGGCATGGGACAGTCCTGGACCCTCTGCCTGATCAGTGGGATCAGGTTGGGGCAGCACTGAGTCCTGGCCCTCATTGCTTCCTCCCCTACCCAATCCCTGGAGGTAGATCAGGGTGTACTGTATACCTCTCCCCAGTGCTAGGCTCATGGTGCCCTGTTGCACATACACTTTTGAAAGGTGTGCATGGCCCTGTGAAAGGCTCACAGTACTCTGCACCTTTAAAACACAGTGGGCAGCAGGGACTCCCAGCTGCATGACCACTTTTTAAATTCCTCAGGCACTGTTAGCCTAACATCAGGCAGTCTCTGCCCTGATGTCAGGCTTATGGTGTTCCACATGTATAAGAAGTGGGTGTGCAGGTGGGAGCTCAGGTCCCCACTAAGTCATCTTCATTGACAAACTTCTGGGATTGTGGGGTAGGAGCGAGTAAATGGAGCTTGTTTCTTGCCAGAAGTTCCAGGCTTGCTCAGGAGGCGATGTGAGACATATAAAGATTAACACTCCTCCTTTTTGACTCCCTGGACTTTTTATGCATTTAACGTTAGAGTCAGCAGTTTAAAAACAGAAATAGCCCTGCCAGCAGGGGGCAAAACCCAAAACTCTACCCTCCTACTTGAGTTTCAAAACCACTAGGCTAGTGCTTCTCGATCTCCTTAGACTCTAAGCAACCTTTTAGACCCCTCAGTAAATACTAGCTCTTCGCATTCACTCATCTTTTGACTATAGAAAAATAATATGTGAACTCCTCTCTTGCAAAGAACTCAGAAAGACCACATCAGGTCAGAATTTTTTTGACACTATGGATTCTTATTGGAAATCTCGGGAGCTAGGAGCAGCGGGGAGAGTAAGGACACAGGCACACGTGTGTCTTGCACACACGTGTGCCCCCTTACCTGACCCAGAGCGGAGGCGAGAGCAGCAGAGGTGAGCAGAGCAGCAGCGGGGGCAGCAGCAGCTGATCCCCCTAAGGTAAGTGGGGCAGAGGGGCCGATGCAGCTGAGCCGGATCCGGAGGGGAAGCCCCC
>NW_017728950.1:11174704-11196152 GCF_001723895.1 Crocodylus porosus | reverse complement strand
GGTGGCTAGGGTCTGGAACCAGCTTCCAAGAGAAGTGGTGCAGGCTCCTACCCTGGGGGTGTTTAAGAGGAGGTTGGATGAACATCTTGCTGGGGTCATTTGACCCCAGTACTCTTTCCTGCCATGGCAGGGGGTCCGACTAGATGATCTGCTCAGGTCTCTTCCGACCCTAGAAACTATGAAGCTATGAATCTCTGGGTATATCTTGTGAACCATTTGTAGGTGTTTGCGTCTACAATGCTAATATTACACAGCACCCCATGGCACCCTTAAAAGAATCTCACAGCTCTTGGGGTGAGAATGACTATGCTAAACTGTCCATGAAGGCTCTCTTTTACTAGTAATTCTTCGGTTTTCATCATTCTTGCATGCTTGGCTATTCAGAGGGGCCACTGCACACCTTAGCCTTATATCTGGTGGTTAGGGACTTTTTGGGAGCTGAAATGTATGTTTTAGTCTCTTTGGGTGAGGTAAGCTAGGTTTCTGTCTTCCTGGGCAAGCCCTTTTACTTCTAGACTACTGGGCAAAAAACCATCATCACCAGTGTTCAAGAATGAATGTGGGGTGAACTCAGTTCTACTGCAGTTGGGGTAGTTTGCTTCAGAGAGACATCTCCTCTCTGAGCAATCTGACATGACAGAAGCACCTCACCTAAACTCTGAGGAAAAGCAGGAGTCCAGACACAACACTTTCCTTAGAATTCACACTGGTTACCCACAGACATTTTCCTGCTAAGTACCTAAGTGATTGGGATTACCCTTGGGAGGCAGCTAAATCTTCCCATTCATTGTGTACATGCCTAATCTTGCACTTGGATTACCCTCCATGGGGAAGGTGCTTACATTTTTGATGCTGCTTTCATTAAGAGAAGGTGCCTTAAAGGCCAATTAGAATCTGACCTCTGAGCAATTGAAACATGATGAGCTATGCCTTACCAGTTATCTCCATTTTTGCATATGAGCAAAGTAAAACACAGAAAATGATGTGCTCGAGGCTACCCAGTGAGAACTTTATCCCAGTCACAGTGAAGGCAGTGGTAAGGTTCCTATTCGCTCCAGTGACATAGAAACAGATTCTAACTCAGATTTAGAGCTAGTAACACAAAAGACCTCTCTTGACTCTCTGGCCCAGAGCTTATGTATGACCTCTTAGAACAGGGCGAAAACTTCCTCCAGTAAATAAGGATGTAATAACACAACCTAATGAAGGAAATTTGCAAGATCTTTTTGATAACTTTATACATATTGGTAGTACTTTTCATCTTTGCACCTTTTAAAATTAGAATAGTTTAAAAACAGTTCCTTACTGCTGTTTACAGGAGGACAAGTCTCACAGGGGTTCCCCCAGGCCTTTCCCAAAGAGCAGCAGCATGAAGAACGACTGACTCCAACTCCAATTTCAGTGTTGCAGGATAGGCTTCCATCCCCTCGGGGTCCATATTTCAGGTAACAATTGCCTACACGATTGTCTACAGAAAAAATACATTCCATTATAATTAGTAATTGGCTGGTACATTTGGTTTTTCAACCAGTCTTACTGAAGAAATTTCAGACAATTATATTAATAATTCATCACAACTGGAAGGAAGAGCAAGACAACTATTGTTTTAAATTATTGGCATGATAAAAAAAAATCACGTATATTAATATTCAGGGATATAAAGAGAAATGGTAAGGTGACAGTCATTACAGTTTTGTGACCAGTTTAAAGGGTTTGGATGTCTTCAAAGTCCACTGTGTACTCATGTATGGTACCTTTACTGCTCTCACATACAAAATGAAAACATTCTTACCTTAGTTTTCTATTATTCGGTCCTCTCTTCACTCTCAATAAATAATCAAATCTATTTTTTCTTTCAGTGGAATTAAGGGATGGTCCAGTGTTGTGGCTGGGGACTGCAGGGCATAGCCATCCTGTGTTCTTTTAACTTAGGAGAAACTCTCTAATACTTAGCTATCAGTGTTAAGACCACTGATGAACTGTGTTGAAAGAAGTATTGCAATAAGTTCTCATTCTCTATAAAATGGTTTGTAAGACCAGTGTAACACATGGTCTCTTCTAACCAAACTCCTCCTACTAGCATTCATGTAAAAGTGCTCCAAAAGGCAGGTGCCCGGGGTCCTAAAAATAGACTGCTCAGGGCAGGTGAACTGTAGCCTAGTTACCAACCACTTTAAGAGAAGAAAAACTCCAAATTCAGACCCTGGCTACCTTGCAAATAAAATCTTGACTGAAGAATAAGTACACTGCTTTCAGCTGCATCCATCCAAGCAAATACTAAGGTGAACAATTTCAGGGTGTTCTGTAGAATGAATGTTCAGTGACACCCCTTGCTTCCTGTAGCAAGTAGTGAGGTGTGCCACATGATCAATGGGTGAAATAAAAGAAACAAGTGTCATTAGTGATGAGAATCAATGCAGCGATAGACAAATGGTGAACTACTTGGGGAAAAAGGAGAGTGTAAAAAGCCTGAGTAAAAAATGAAATGGAAAGGAACAGGACACAATAAACTAGGAACAGGATACAAGATATTATGGAGTGGAAAAGATGGAAAAAGAAATGGAGCTGGGATAATATTCCATAGCAGCTTTAAAGACAACATCACTGAGGTTATAAGAGTAAATGACTGGCAATGGAAGTTATGTTAGCAACATCAGAGGGGATGCTAAACTTTATATCAAACTATGTCCCTCAACTGGGTCACAGGGAAAAGATAGAAACTACAGAGAAACTTTCAAAGACCTTACAGGAAAGAAAAAATATAACAATGAGAATGGACACAAATGGATATATTGGAGAAAGACATGAAGCATTTGAGGCAATGTATGAAGGGAATGGGATGGTTAGGATGAAGATACAGGTAGTGGTTGAAGACTTGGATCAATTCATTGCTGATACTCCATTTTAGCAAGCAGAAGAGCACCTTGTCATATAAGGGTCATCAGAGCAAGTTAGATCAATTATATCTTGACCAGTCAAAGAAGCAAGAAAAGCCTCAAACAGCAAGGTCATACCAGGAAAGTGGTGAGGAATCAACATGGATTTCTGATTCTGGATACTGTGGTAAGGAAAATAAAGACTGCAGAGAGGAAGATGGATGGAAGAACTGAAGTATGATATCTGAAAGGAAAGAACACTGAAAATTACAGAGTAAAATCACAAGGAGATAAAATCAGAGAAAACAAGCTATACAAATTGAGAATGAATGAAATATCATGAAAAGACTAAGGTTGGGGGCAGTAGGAGAAGGGGGAGAAAAGATAAGGACAGGGAAGCCCAAAAGAAAGAGACATGGTGGTGAATTAAAAAATGAAAAATATGATAAAGAACGAAAAGAAGGTGTCTCAGGAATGGCAGAAAACCAGAGGCAACAACAGTCAGGAAAGATAAAAGTCTTATATAAGAGAATAACAAAAAACCTGTCCTGTTGAAAAATCTAAAAATTATGGAAGGAATGTTAAGATACATTAAAGGCAGGAATAGAAGGACCTTAAAGGCAGGTGGACCATAAATGAGGTAAGAAACTAGGTATACACAATCAAGTATTTGGGATTTATTGAAGGCAGCTGTGAAGCAAAAGTAACAGACCAACTTAAAACCGGGGAAAGAAAATCAACAGATTTAGGTACCAATGCGTGTATCTACACATGCAAATGCTCCAGTGTGAGTTTACTTTAGAGTAAATTACTCTAAAGTAAACCCACCCTGAGCAGGCATCTACACATGCGGGGAAGAGGGAACAGATTTGCTGCTCATGGCACCTCTTCAGTCCCTGCACTGGCTAATCCAGGGGCTAGCAGGGAGCAAGGGGACCAGGAGACAGCTGTCTCCTGACAGAGGCGGGGACGTAGATTCCTGCTACCGGGAGCTCCCTGCTGCCAGGGAAGGCTCTACCACCAGAGCCCAGACAAGGACAATATCCCTCTGACCTGGCAGCCGGAAAGATTCTTCATAATTCCAGAGTGGGGGCTGTAGATTCCAGAGTAATTCCAGAGTGAGGGCAGGGGCACATTGTCCCCACCCAGAATCTAGTGGCAGAGCCCAACCTGCCAGCAGGCAATTCCTGGGGGCAGCGAGCAATCTCCCACCTCCTGCTGCCCAGTTGCCTGGGAACACATTTGCTCCCGGTCATCCCAGTCCTATGCCATCAACATGTGCTGTACTGTGCACTAATTACTCCCAAGTAAACCTGCTACTTGTAACTACAGGTAGCATATTTATCCTGGATTACAGCAAATTACTGTGCAGTAAGCAGCTGCACATGTAGACGGTGACACTTACTACACAGTAATCAGCTCTAATCTTGAGTACATGGTCTTGTGTAGATGCGCCCTGTATGTGATAAAAAGATAGAAGGGAAGTTGAAGATTAAATTTTACCTGACAGTAGTGAGGCCATTGGAAATTTAGGCAATGTGAAGAAAGGATGAAAGTGTACTTGAACCAACTGAGATGAAGATGCTTATGTGAATATTGGGTGTTTCACTGGACAGAAAGATAAAGAAATGACAACAGCAAAAAATGATTGGTTCTTGGACTACTGCTGAGCCAGGAAGCTCAGGCTGAAATCACAAAGTCCTGCATGGAAAATCATTAAATATAGTGAGAACAGGGATGGAAATGAAATTTGATGAGGAGAGGAAAAAAAGGAAAGCCAAAACTGAGATGAAAAAATGTATTTGGGAAAGATATCAATAATTTGGGGGTAAGAAAAAATGCAACTGATCAGAATACAAAAGGGATATTGGTGGTTGACTCTACAATTGAGTGGTATTAAAGGCTGAAATGAGACAAATTAAGACAGCATCTGAAATGACATTAACTTACTTTAAGCTAATGTTGTATATTTATGATTGCAGGCCACAAGACAGGCCTGGAGCAGTAGGACTTAACCAAATCTGGTACAAGAGATATGAGAGGTATGTAGGAATGTTGTAATTAATTAATCCATTAATCAGTAAATTGTAAGCTGGGCAATGAGGCATGACTGATCTAAGTATTTCCCATGTATAAAAAGGGTAAAATAGAAACATACTTTGGATTTGTATTTATCCCTGCACTAGCCCCGCTGTCATCAACAGTGATCACTTGGATGATAGTGCGACTAAAGGCTACACAAATAGGCATTTATATACATGCTCCAGAAGTTGGCAGAGGAGGCGCTTTAATTAGAGGGACTTCAAACAGCCACCATTTTTAAGCATGGGGATGCTGATTGGAGTCTGCTTGAGCCCACGGAGCCCTTGATTAAACAAGCCTGCTCTGACTTGCTATAATTACAGAGCATCTGAGCAGTCTTGCTGCTTGTGAATAGGTGCCCTAAGTTTCTACTAGCTGTTTGCTGCATCTAATTCATATTTATTTGATATAGTTTTGACTTACCCACACAACCCACTCCAGTTGGGTTCAGCTGGAAATCTGGTGGACAGTTACATTCGTATCTCCCAGGAGTATTCACACAGAGTCCATTAACACAGTTAATGGGATCAGCACACTCATCAATATCTAAAATAGGAAAGTAAATTTGTTCACTGGATGGAAAAGAGAAAAGTGTATAACTTTAAGAAGAAAGTTCTGTAGGAATGTTTCAAAAGAAAGATAATTCTTATCTTTACCTTAAGTTGAAGAACTACTAACAATTTGTCAAACACTCAAAATAACTTTCTACACTTGCAAATTTAATTTAAAAAAATTGTCCTATCCTTAGATTAGTCATAGAGTATAGAGTCCTACATAATACTTTGTTTAAATGAGGAAATAAAGCCTAGCCTTAATTGCTTTAGGAAGACTTAGTACATGCTTAGTTCACCAAAAATTTTGGTTAACTCAAGTCTGGATAAGCTTGGGTACACTGTATTTTGTGCTGAATAAATATGTAAACACTAACAGTTCCAAAATGTAAAGGACAAATAATATTACTTATATCTAATCACCTAATTAGGCAGATTCCATCAAAATATTACACTGCAATTTATATAAAAAAATCCATATAAAAATATATCACATGCACACCCATATGTTAGGAGAGCAATAGTAACAGAGGCAATCCAAAATAACTGAACATCCAATGAACAGAATAGGTTCCACTCTAAGTTGAGGTACCAAAGTTGTATAGCATATGACAACGTGTGAGTAGCTCTGCTAGAACAAAACAGATTGTATCCACTGTGCACAATGGGAAGCACTCCACATCAAGCTGTACCAGTAAAACAAGTTAACAGGACAATACTGCCTTCATTTAAAAAGAAAAAGAATAAGCTTTAAAAAAAAGAATGTTTATATAAGAGAGAATTTTATACTGTGTTTTCTGAAGTGCTCCAGATAGGAACACAGTTTGGCCAAGTCTCCTAAAATTAAACTTTAGAAAAAGAGCACATTCTAATTTTTATGCATCATTTCTAGTGTTCTGCATTCTCAGTTTTTACCCATTTTCACTGATAAATTCCCTGATTTTTTTTTTTTAAAGCCATTCAATTTTTACTGGTTTACGCATGTTTTTCAGTTCAAATCCCTGTTAACTGGTATGAGTGGGGCATGGCCCATACCCCATTCGTGCCAGTTAACAGGGACTTGAATTGAAACACGGGTGGTACTGGTAAGCTAAAAGTGCCAGTTACCTGAGACACAGGTTTCCCACTGGACAGGGGCAGGATGAAGGAGGAGCAGTGCCATGTATGTGGAGTGGGGCCAGGTGTGGTCGTGGTGGCCATGCAGGGGCTGAGGAAGGGTGACTGAGGAAGGCAGTGTAAGTTTGGAAGCCAGTGTACATAGAGGAATTTCAGCATAATGCTACTTGATCTATTAAGTTAGCATTCTAGACACTGCTGTCTCCTTTTGAAGAAGACTCCTCCTTCAAAAACTCTCCTTAAAACTCACTTCAGTCCTTCATCATTTATGTCTATCTTTCATCATGTATTCCTACTCTTAAATGAATATTGAAAATGTATTTTGGAGGTTCTCTTTATCAAATAAAATCCTCAAGAACCTCGTTTAATTCTATATTTGCAAAACACCATATACATTTCTGGATTGATGCTATATTAGCATTTATTAATGGAGATTTGCTCATGCCATGCAATGATTAGATACAAGCACTGAATAGAAGAATTAAACAATCCAGCACAAAACTAAAGTCCACTTTTAGATCTCTTCTGTGAATCTTTATAATAAAGTTACTCAGGGCATGTCTACATGAGATGCTTACTGCACAGTAGCCTAATAACACTGCACTGTAGCATGCCAGTCAAAAACCTTGCTAATACACTATTACACAGTGTTATTAGGATATTGTACAGTAAACATCACAAAAAACTGCACACTGGCACTACTGTGCAGCAACTATAGTTATTGCATATTTAGCACTTCATTAAGCAAGTACTAAACTAAATGCGCAGTAGCTACTGCGCATTAATGAATGCGTAGACACACCCTTGTGTCTTAACTAATTTTATATGAACACTTAAGAACTATCACCATATAGTCACAGAAAAATATTCCATTTGGAAGGGATTTGTATGATGATGAAGGAATAACTGTAAACTTTAAATCTAAATGAAAGCAAAGGGGATTATTTTTCTTAATATTTACCTAAATATTTTTCTTTGAGCTAGAAGCTTTAAATATTTCATAGTTACGAAGTGTTAGTGACAGCTTAAAAGCTACTAAACTGGGTTTATTATTTACATGTAGCCAGGATATGGAAAAAATAGATAATGTGATAAAATTCTACATTTCTTTTACATAATTCTGGATAGATTAGAACAACATTTCTTATAGTGCTGCATTTGCACTCCTAGAGATGTGCAGCAAACTTGTAAAGTGTACATAAGAGGAAAAAATGGGAAAGGAGAAGGGAAAGGAAAAGTATAAGTGGAAGAAAAAGAAAAGGAGAATAACTTCATAATATATCTTAGGTTGTTAGAGAGGTTACATTTCAACTGCAGTGATGCAAAGGGTATCTTTATTACCCACACCTCAAAATCATGGGACTATACAGCATTATAACAAACTTAAAAATAAGTATGTTGAGAACACTGAATTAGGCTATACCTGTACAGTTTCCTCCTGTTCTATCCAGTTCATAGCCATCATCACAGATGCAATGAAACATTCCTGGTAAGTTATTACAGGTGCCAAATACACATATATTTTGAAAAGAGCATTCGTCAATATCTGAAGAAAGATAGCCAGAGCAAAAAGTTATATTTCATCTTCACAGAAGTGTTAAGAATAAAGGTACTTTAAAAACACATTTAATACTGAAAAGTCAGAAGCCATATCTCTATACAATAATTATTCCTGTGCAGAGTTAAACTTAGGAATTTGTGAGGAATAGCTTTAATGAAAATCTATCAGTTATTCCCCATTATATTTGTCATGAGTAATCTTCAGATATAGATGGATTATTTAGCAAGTAAACCTGAGGTTAAAAAAAAGAATCTTCAGGATCCCAAATTAAAACAAAATACCTGTAAAAGATTTTCTAGAACTTCTAACCAGGAGCCGCCTGCTTCTGATGGCTGGGAGGCAAAAACTGCAGTTTTCATTATGCCACAGTTTTTGCCTCTCATCTGGTCAGCAGCAAGTGGCAGGGCCACAAGGGACCCTCCACCAACCAGCAGCGGGAGGCAAAAACTGTGGCATATTTAAAACCACATTTTTTCATCTCCCTGCCAGTTGGGGGTGAGAGGCAAAGCCCCTCTGTCAATATTAGATTAAATTGGAATAGCATTTATACATTAATGTTCATATCATTCTAGGAAGATTTACTATGTTTAAACTTGAAGTTATTGTCTCCTACGGATAAAGGCCCAAGGGAACAGCTCCCAGAAAGAGAAGAATTCTGAGATTTTGCTGTTGCTTCTACCTATGAGAGATGGGGAGACCTGAAGTTTCATCATCCCAAGCTCTCCTTTTGTATGCTCCTGTTCCTGCCCCTAGTAAGGAGTTAACTGAAACCTAGGAAATGGCTCAGGATAGTCTAACCTAAGCTATGGTGAGAGTTCTGTAAGTCTGCACTGGATCCACTTAAATGCTTAGTATATGAAATGTCATGAAGTTCAGGCATACAGTGCCTCTACCCAATGCTATTAACACTGCAACCTTACACTTAAATCTAGCCCTGTGTCTTGTCTTCCTTCATTTGGATGACCTTCCTATCATTCACAAACAAAAAAGTGTTCTGTCCTATGTGCAGTTTTATATTTCTGTAGGTATCAATGGCTGCACTCTCAATTCAGGTTTCCTTTCTCTCTTCTTTGCTTTCATGTATACTTGCCTGTAAAGCAAAATTCCTTTCTGCTTAAAGATTTAAAAAGAAAATTCTAGTAGTCTAAAAGAACAAATCCATGTGTTTTCCTTCAGTGGAAAGAACTGTGTAAGAGAAGTGTCATAAAAGCAACGAGACCTATGAATCAGGTGAACTATATATTGTCACAACATTTCATCTTCCAGAAAATACTGACTGCATCTTGAATAACATGTGGTATGAGCTCTTTGAGGGTGATATGGATTGCTAATTTAAAGCATGGTCCTAGAAATACCTGAAATTTCCATAGTATAGGGCTTGAGCATGTAAACATAGCAAGTCATAGTAAGAAACTCTTCAAATAGAAATTATGATTAGTTTGTTTTTTAACAAGTAGTGGGGATGTCCCTGCAAGGCACTGACTGTCCCTAGGATGTCTCTCAGCAGCTTGCAGGACTGGGCTTGCACTCTACTTTGCAGGTATTTAAACAAAGTTGTTTTATCTGAGAAACTAAATTGCTGATTACCATCTCTTAAAATAATGTAAGGATGTAAGTATACTCTGAACCCTATATAATAATACTTCCAGCTTCTCAGACTAGGCAGTTTCCAGAACTCAGAACAGGAAAGAAAAAAAAAAAGGCAGCCTTATTGGTTATTTTTTAAAGCTGCTGTATTGAATTTAATTTTGATCTTTGCTAAATCAAAAACAATCTGTAAATGATCTAATATGTCTGAAAGCTATCCTTTCTCATATGGAACATTTTTTCCATCTGCCTATTTACAAACTACAAGAAAGAGAGGGGAGGGGAGGGGAGGGAAGGGAAGGAGAGGAACCGACTTCTTAAATTCTTTTCACCCAAACAGAGCTAATGTTTCTCCTTTCCTTAGGGTACATACAAGCGTTACATTTAGACTGATTGAACCACAGTTAGGTTGATCTCAGTGCCTGTGTGTGCAGGTGTTCATAGGGCTTAAACCTCCTGAAAAATAACACACCCAATCTAAATTAGTTCACATCAGGAGATGAACTATGTTTAGATCAGCCTGGGTTAACCCAGCTAATGAAGATCTGCACATGTTCACAGATCTGGGGCTGGGCAAGCCCAGCCACTCGTCTCAGCCTTGCGGATGTGCTGTTTTAACCCTCCTAACTGCCCCCTCCCCCAACCTGGATCTGCTACTACCCAGATAAAATACTATTTCATCCAAAATTTGCAATTTTTCATTAAATGACATCAGGAAAGTCAAATGTTGCCTTGCTGTCCTGGGAGTTAGAATTTTTTGGTTTTCAAAATATACGCATGGTTTTTGAAGTTTGCGCAATTTGAGATTTTGTTTGACCATTAGTGAACAGCTGAACAGCTGTTAGTGAACAGCTAAAGATCCGAAATGAAAAATTCTCTAATGAGTCACTGATAATATCCTGGTAACACAATGGATCTTATGAGTGGACTTTCAGGGCCAGTTTCTCAGAAGCTTCCATAATTTTGCTAAAATTAGACGCTATGTATGTATGTGCATATGGAGATTTGTATGTATTAAATTAAGCGTGCACTTTTAGAGACGGCTTTTCAAAATGTTTTCTTTTATATCTAGGGGTCAACCAAACTTGAGGAGGTAGAAGGCTGATTTCACAGGCAGATCACAGGGCTGGCTGCCATTTTTGCTGGTTTATTATGGCACGGCCACCCCATTATGCCTCTTATTGGCCGAGGGGCCCCAATTGTTGAAAAAGGCTGCCTGTCATATGGCCCCGCCCCTCAGTGCTAATTGGCCTAAATGACTTTCCATCATGCAGCCCCACCCCACACTGGTTGGTGGATAGAGGCAGGGCTGCATGACAGGCAGCCCTCAGCCAATCAGTGGCAAGGGCAGGGAGGCAGCCATCTTGCCTGCTCCCTTTTGTGCTGGTAACCACTCTCTCCTCTTCCCCTCTGGTGGGCTGCACAGTCGGAAGGATTGCTGGCTCCCACGGAGGAGCCGGCATTTTATTTTTATTACATTTCTTTCTTACTTGCAGATATCATGGACAACACCTGTTTTCATGATTTCTGCAAAATCTGAGAAATCATGATTTGAGTAGTTTCCTATTTATATCTCACCTTTCTTTGCCTTTGCTTTCCTAAAAGGATACAGGGGTTTTCACAGGGAAATCAGACTAGAACAAGAGTTTTTAAATACTACAAGGGATAGAATCACAACTGAACAAAGAACATGATAATTCAAGTAACATCTTAGATAACAGAATATATATAAACTGAGAAAGACGTAAAAACATTGAGAGAGACATTTTAAGGATTGTTGTAAATCTGATAAAACTAGCAGCAATCTGCCTCGTTCAAATTTCCTGTACATATTTAATAAACAGACTGATGTTCAATGAAGCTTATATTTCCTGTATACACACACACACAATAAGTGCAGAGATCAACGTAGTATTCTCTACAGACCATTTACTGAGTGAGAAAAATGGGAAATGGTTAAAGAAAAACTTATTGAGCCAGACCTCTGCCCTGGGATTCTTGGCCGAAGGCCAGGAAAACTTCATAAGACATGAAAGCTACCTTCATTATAATTCATACTGCAAAATAATCCTTGCTTGAAGAAATGACTTTTATATGTGAAGCATGTGCTTCCAGGTTGGGTCCTTCCAGCACTTCTCGTGGTTTCCTTTATAGCAGCCAATCCAAACTCAGAAAATGAGGTTGAAGTACTGGTAAATTACCTTGGCATGATTTGCTGTCTGAAGCTGGAGTGAATCCCATCTCACACTCGCAACGGTAGGCACCAGGGACATTGAGGCACTGTCCATTCTCACACAGATTAACATTTTCTGCACACTCATCAACATCTGTGCAAGAAAAGAATGTATCATTAAACATGACTAGGTATTTTAGCACTTAAATAGTTTTATTCTTCCTATTTCATCATTCAAATAAATGGAATAATACTGCTGAATATTTTCACAGGCTAAGGAAGTACAGGTTGGATGAATGGGCTTTAAGGTAGATAGAAAACTGCCTGCAGCATCAGGCTCAGGCTCAGAGGGTAATAATAATGTCCTGTTGGCAGCTGGTATCAAGTGGATTGGCCCAGAGGTCAGTCCTGGGGCTGGTTTTCAGTGTCTTCATCAACAACCTGGAAGATGGCATAGAGTGCACCCTCAGCAGGTTTGCAGATGACACCAAGCTGAGGGGAGTAGTAGATATGCTGGAGGATAAGGGATAGGATTCAGAATGACGTAGACAAGTGGGAGGACTGGGCTAAAAGAAATCTCATGAGATTCAACAAGAACAAGTGCAAGGTCCTCTATCTAAAACAGAACAATCTCTGCATCATTACAGGCTGGAGGCTGACTGGCTGAGCAGCAGTTCTGCATAAAATGACCTAGGAATAACAGTGGCCAAGAAGGCTAACGGCATACTGGGCTGCATCAGTAGGAATGTTGCCAGTAGGTCAAGGTGGTGGTGTAGGGATGGTGAGACCATATCTGGAGTACTATGTTCAGTTTTGGGTCTCCCACATCCTACAGAAAGGATGTGGAGAAATTAGAAAAAGTCCATCAGAGGGCAACAAAAAAGGTGAGGGGGCTGGGGGCTGGGGTACATGACTTATGAGGAAAGACTGAGGGAGCTGGGCTTATTTAGTCTAGAAAAGAGAAGACTGAGAGGGGATTTAATAGCAGCCTTCAACTACCTGAAGGGGGGTTCGAAAGAGGATGGAGCTTGACTATTCTTAGTGGTGGCAGATAACGGAACAAGGAGCAACTGCCTCAAGCTGCAGCAAGGAAAGTTTAGGTTAGATATCAGGAACAATTTCCTCACTAGGAGGGTAGTAAAACACAGGAACAGGTTACTCAGAAAGGCTGTGGACTCTCCATCCTTGGAGGTTTGTAACACCCAGATAGGCAAAGCTTTGGCTTGGATGATATAGTTAGGGATGGTCCTGCTTTGAGAAGGGAGTTGGACTAGATGACCTCTTGAGGTCCCTTCTAACCCTCATTTCTATAACTGTATGATTACTATGATATATTGAATTAAAGCAGGTTACATCATCCACTTAAGGACTGAATGGGTTAAAATAATTTAGGAAAGGAAAACAGTAACAACTACTTCTGACATCTATCTTTTAGTTCTGCTGAGAATCCATGCCTTTATATTTTCACCACCAGATTTTATAGTGTCAAATTTTGAACTGATTCATCTTCCAAATCCATTATTAGTTGCTCCTGTGAATTAAGTAGATTTATGTATGAAGTAAAAAAAAGATATTTAAATATATTGCTATTTTTTTGGAATAAAACTCTTCCAGAGGCAAATTTTCAAAATTGAAGCTGTATTAAAGAGAAAGAAAATTATATTTTCACATTTTCAGCATTATTAATTATGTGAGAACATAAGACTTTTTTTGCATATACAAATTAAGCCCCACTTGGTTTCATAGGAGTTAATTCTATCCATGCATGGATGGATCCATGACACACACATCCATGCATCCCATCACTGCACATTTTTTAAAGCTTTCTTTGAACAATTGTCCCATAAGATTTTACTGTTTTGATAGCATCATTTACATTTATAAACATTTCATATATATAGGACTGTTGTTCAACAGTGCAGTCATCATAAACACTATCACAACTTTAACTGGGACTCAGATTTTCCAGCCTAAGTAAACAACTATTAAAATGTGGTTAGCTCTCAAGCTGCTGAAACTGTACATCAAAATGTGCAAGAGTATAG
Source organism: Crocodylus porosus (assembly GCF_001723895.1). NCBI lineage: Eukaryota > Metazoa > Chordata > Crocodylia > Crocodylidae > Crocodylus > Crocodylus porosus. Next base: position 11,182,161 of record NW_017728950.1, on the reverse strand, counting down.
ATGCAAACAGATGTTCCTTCAAGTCTGCATTATGGATGCAGCTGGTGATAAAAGCTATACATAATCTCATGAATGCTTATACAATTTCACAATAATTGCCAACCCTTCATATTATTTTGTATGAAAAAACTTCAGTCTTAAAATAAGAAACTATAAGGCGATGTAAATGTAAAGGAAAAGGAGATATTATTTTTCAACTGAACCATCCTTATAAAAAATATAAGTATATTAATGACTAAATACTGTCCTAACTGGCACCATGAGGGAAAAATAACTGTTGTCCTCTTGCAATCTCTGCTGCAGGAATCTTGCCAGCAAGGACAAGACTTGTAATGAGGAGCTGGAACTGCATGCTCTTGGCTAGAGAGTTTGCTGTTGACAGCAGCATATGCACAGGCTGTCTGGAGCGGAAAGCAGAAGGAAGGGGCAGACAAGAGTCCTACCCAGTAAATTGGCCCACTGGGGATGTGGTAGACAAGTCAAAATATGAGACAGGCATCTGCTAGCATATTGCCTGAGCTCTCTGGAGGCACCGACTTGCATTTCAGATGGAAGAGGTTTCTACAGTTTCTTTACACCTTTTCTCTTGTCCTTTGAATTTAGACTTAATTTTACAAAGTTTCTTAGTAATAGAAGCAATCGGTAGAAATGTTAGTCTTACCAAAAAGCTCACATGTCGCTTACCAGAACAAGTGAATCCATCTCCTGTGAACCCTTCAGCACAGGCACAGCGATATGATCCAGGCGTGTTCACACACTGAGCATTCACACTACACTGGTGGGTTCCATTTGAACATTCATCAAGATCTGCACCCCAAAAGAAAACAAAGAAATGAGAAAAGCTAAGACTATATATGCAGTAGGTAGTTTACTGTCCTACACTTAATCTGCATCAGCTGATACAAAATAAAAAATACAAGGAAGACTTATGTCCCTGAAGAAATGTTAAATTCTAGTAGAGGACATCTGGTTATATGCAGCTGATTTCATCTTAACATTTCCTTTTAAAAATATATTGTGTGCATCTGAATGAAATGGTTGCATACACTAAATAATGGAACTTAAAAAGAATCATTATTCTAAATAACTTTTATTTTAGTAGTACCTTGTTAAAGAAGTTGGAATCAAAATAATTTTAGAAAAAGGAAGACAACTGTTGTTTTAAATTACTGGCATGAGAAAAAAAGTCATGCACATTAATATTCAGGGACATAAAGAGAAATGGTAAGGTGAAGGTCATTACAGTTTTGTGACCAGTTTAAAGGGTTTGGATGCCTTCAAAGTCGACCATGTACTCAGGTATAGTACCTTTACTGCTCTCACATACAAACGAAAGCATTCTTACCTTAGTTTTCTATTATTAGCTCCTCTCTTTACTCTCAATAAATAATCAAATCTATTTTTTCTGTCAGTGGAATTTAGGGATGGTTGAGTGTTGTGTGGTTGGGGATTACAGGGCATAGTCATCCTGTGTTCTTTTAATTTAGGAGAAACTCTCTAATAATTAGCTATCACCATTAAGACCACTGATGAATTATCAAAAGAAGTATTGCAATACGTTCTTATTCTCTATAAAATGGTTTGTAAGACCAGTGTAACACATGGTTTCTTCTAACCAAACTCCTACTGCTGGCTTTCATGTGGTTAATAAGGCTTTTTATATGACGGAAAACATATCCAAATGGCCTAATTCAACACATACAAGATTTTGTTCTTTTATATAAAACAAGATCTAGTTTTGTACAAAACAAATCTCAGGTGGTTTGCAAAGAAGGTTAGGTGTCATTATCCCTATTCTACAGAAGGGGAAACAGAGGCACAAGGAAGTAAAGCAGCTGACCAAGGACCACCCAGCAACTATTGACATAACAAGAATAGAATCTAGGTCTTCTGGGGCACCTATACACATGCCTGAGACCTGCTCTGATGCATGCTAATTAGCAAATGGCAGAGCAGACTAAATTAATCTTAATTAATCAAGTTTGGAGCCAATTAGCATACTCCAGCAACCTTGGCATCTCATGTATTTAGCATCCCCATATTTCAAAAAGGCAGCAGGGGTGTTTTAACTAAAGCTCATTGAACGAGTTTTAGTTAAAGTGCCCCACCACCATTTTGAAGCATGGGACACTGAACACACGAGACACTGTGTGCACTTTAATTAGAGAAGCTCCGGAAAGCTGCTTTAATTCAAGTGCTCCCCACCCCCACTGTGGAGCATGTGTAAAGATGTCCCAGATGCACTGAACTCTACTTAAGTGCTATTCTGTTAGAATATGTTGCCTATACACACTGCAGAATATTTACAAGTATATTATTAAATAACAGAAATGAACTGGAGCTGTTAAAACAATGAAAACCAAGTCTGTGATGAATTCTCCATTTAACTGTTCATTAATTTCCTTAGCAATTCATAAAATTCAGTAATATGCTATGGTCTCTTAGGGTTAAACAGCAAAGTTCTACTGGATTCTGTAGGGACCAGGATATTTTAAATCTTATTAAAGTGATATTTTTAGTTTACTTTCCCTTACAAACGTTGATCCATTAATCGCTGCTACAGAATCACACAAAGCATTTTGTTCCTTCCACTTTGTTATTTAATGAACTTTACATTTTGCATAGAAGATTTACACAGATGATTTGGAAAAAAATATTTAATTCAATTTCCACTCCCACTGATTGAATTTAGCTTAAAAATGCTGGACATACATCAAAAGATGTCTATAGTAAAGTGATACATTTCCTTTCAAAATTAGAGGCCAACGTAAATATTCTGACTTGAATCATTTCATATTAAGTTCCCTTAACGTAAACTACTAGAAAGACAGGGGTTTGAGAAAAGAGCAAACTTTTTTCTATTTAAAATGAAACAGAACCCAGAAACACAAAATCATATTTATATATTTGACTATGTATATGACCACAGAACAAATGCTCCAATTATTATACGCTTACCAATACATTTAATGCCATTTCCAACCCAACCCTCTCTGCAGCTGCATTTGAAGCTTCCTGGGACATTGACGCATGAGGCATGTGCATCACAGTTGTGGGCCCCAATCTCACACTCATCCACATCTAAAAATGCAAAGAACAAGCTGATTACTAAAATTTCAACACCAATATTTCAGGAGTGGTGATTCTTTTCCAGGGTAACACATTTTACAACTGTTCTTTTTACACTATTTTATAAGAAAAATACAATACTCTATAATAATTTAAGATGATTGTTTTATGTTTTACTGAAAATTACACTATCATATTTTAACTTTTTCACTCATTTGCAAATATATATAACTGGGTTTATCATCTATGACAGTTTTTGTTAAGATATTGAAGTAATGAGAGAAAATGTTTTTGTGTGTGTGTGTATATATATATATATAGAGAGAGAGAGAGAGAGAGAGAGAGATTCAGATTTGTTTAAAAATGTGGCATTCAAAGTTATGCAAATATATGAAAATTTTATTAAAGGAAAGAATTCACCCCAGGCTTTTAATGCAATAAATCCCTAAAGGACAAGTTATAGGATTAAGTCAAATATTCTAGAAGTACAATTCTGGAGAAATCAAGTTACCCCATGCAGCTCTGAAGGGCCCCATTTGCAGAAAGAAAGACGATGCTTAACTCCACAAAAAAGATGGGTAGGGCAGGTGGATATCATGGGAGCTCCCTTTATGGCAACACATAGGTAGTAGGATAGGATCTGCCTGGGGATTCTGTATTGGCATTCCCCATCTCCCACCCCCAGGAACGCTGGCTACCCCAAACATGAGGCATAAGTAGCATCCATCAATCAAAGCAGATGCTGGCCAAGGGAAGAATTCCTCCCCTCACACACATACCTTTGCATTCAATTTGTACAGATTTAAGCCTTGAGCATGTGACTTCAGTTCTGTATATTCGCTAACATGGTTCATCAACAGCTATTTTCCACCTTCCTTTTTTCCCGTTTTTCTTTACTATCTCTTTCATTTTGTCTTCCTCTTGTGACATAGGTGAGGTCTACACTTACTGCTGCACTTATACTGGCAAAGCCTTCTAGTGCAGATGCAGATACCTATAGATATCAGGGATCAGCAACATTTTCCGGGAGGAGGCCAGAATGACCCAGCTTGGGTTGAAGACGGGGTGTTACTAGGACTCAGCCACTGCTTCTTCCCACTGCCATTTTTCTGCCACTCAATTTTGGCATGGCCTGGGTAAAGCCTCTCCACTGCTGAACACAGTTGAAGCTCCTGCTTTGCAGGCCACAGGTTGCCAATCCCTGAACTGTACCAACAAAGCCGAGGTTGGTGCTGTGATATCAAAAGCATTTGTTATGATAAAAAGAAGGTAGTCTGGTTAAAGAACAAGCTTACCAGTTCACCGTAGGGTCATCTGCCAGCACAGCTATGCTGCAACCTCTTTGCAGCTGTGCTGACAGAAGTACATAATCTAGACATAGCCTTAGATTTACTTGATGAAAATGTTACTTGTATTAAATGTGGACATGTTCCCTCTAAACTGTATATTACCAATATATGTAGGTATCTTAAAACATGCATCAATTAATGTGAAAGCCATCCAGGGGCTGCTCATTATGATGAAGGTTAGAACTTGAAACATGGAAAAATAAGTGTATGATACAAATGCTGAGCACGTAACGTACCTGTGCACCCAGTGGTTCCTTTCTTGACTGAATATCCAAGTTGACAGTGACAAATGAAGGAGCCCTTGGTGTTCTCACACTCTCCAAACATACAGATGTTGGAATTCAAGTCACACTCATTTACATCTGTAAGTGAATATATATAGCTTAGTTATTACTTGCATATTACAGCTGTTTAATAACATGTTTTACCTTTTTGGTTTAACTTCAGCCTTCAGGTGAATTTGTGAAAGTTATTAACGAAAATTAGAACTACAAAGGTTTTTTATGATGACCAAATGAATGTTTTTATTCTCCAACAAGATACATCTCATTCTTCGTATGCTTTATATCTCTAGTTCCGTAAAGAATAGGGATGTTTTTGTGGTAGAATATTTTGTTCTTCCTCAATTCTCAAATCATCGGTAAATAGGCTGTTATTTTAATAGGTTTATTCAAGATTACAGTAGAAGTGATACAGTGCAGAAGTGTCTTCTAGATCCATGCTGCTCAGTCTTCAGCCTGTAGCTCAGGGGTAGGCAATGTTTTTGGCCAGAGTGCCACAAAAATCACAATGTCTACCTTGTAAGGTGCTAGGTACCGGCATCCCAGAAAACAAAACCAGGGCGGGGGGTATGTGGCAGAACGCACTGCATATTAACGTAGTTAATAATCATAAACGTTGCTTTTGTACTTAGCAAATAAAAGGTTTTCTAAAAATTCTAAATCTGGTGACTATAAATACAACTTCATATACTACCTTTGTTCTTGTGTATTCTTTTTTGCTAAGCATATTGTGATGACAGAGAGAGAAAAAAGAGACAAAAAGAAGAGAAAGAAAAAGAGGAGCGAGCAAAAAAGAAAGGGGAAGAGAAAAAAGGAGGGGAGAGAGGGAAAAAGAGAGAAAAAGGAAAGAAAGAAAGATTAAGAAAGAAAAAAGTATAAAAAAGGGGAGAGAAAACAGAAAGAGAAAAAGGAGAGAAAAGGGAAGAGAAAAAAGGAGAGAAAAGGAGAAAAACAAGAAAGGGAAAGAAAAAGAGAAAAAAATAAAGAAGAGAAAAAGAGTAGACAAAAAGGGGGAGAGAGAAAAAATAGAAGAGAAAGAGAGAAGATGGAAAAGAAGAGAGGAAAAGAGAGGAGAGAGAAAGAAAAAGGAGAGAAAAGGAGAAGAAAAAGAAGAAATGAAAAAAGAAAAAGCAAAACAAAGGAAAAAGAGAAAGCGGGCATGTCCCTTGCCGTCAATGTCTCCACCACCAGCAGCTGCAGCTTGGGCCCGCTGGTCCTGGGCAGCATCCGGCAGAGGGAGGTGGTGACACCCCAGTAGCAGCCACCAGGGCCGGGGCACTCAGGGCTCCCCAACAGTCCCAGAGTGAGGGAAGCCTGGGCCCAGAGCTGAGAGGGAGGGCCTGGCCAAGGCTTGGGCAGATGGATGCCCCCTCCCACTGGGGTAGGGACAGCACTGGGTTGGCGAGTGTCGGGGCCAGGTGCTCGGGGCAGGGTCTGGGGGGGGCGTGGAAAGCAGGCATAGGGGGATAAGCCATGAGCTTGCCGGCCCAGCCAGGGCCTTGGGGAAGAGGGGCTGGGCGGAAAAGGGACTGCCCTGGGCCTAAATGGGCTCGGGCCACAGCAGGAGCTCCCAGTGGCACCCAAGGTGGGGCCCAGCATACACAGCTCTGCGGGCATGGGGTGCAACTGCCTTGCCTGTGAGGGGACACTGCCTGGCCAGGGTAGGATGCCAGGCCTGGGGGGCTCCTGGCTCAGCCTTCCTGCACACCAGGCACAGTTCAAGCGGGATGGAGCTGCCTCCAGTACAACGGTCTGGCTGCAGGAATCCCTTGGGCCCCAGGAAAAGGTGCCACAGGTGGGGCGGCAGCCCCGCTTCCCATCCAGGCCCCACATTTCCAAGGACCCAGCCGGGTCTGCTTGCCCACAGCACCTCCCCCTATGCCTGCTTCTCCCTGTGCCACCCAGATCCTGCCCTGAGGACCCAGCCCCAGCACTCAGTGCCCCGCTGCTACTCCCACCCAGGTGGGATGGGGTATCTGTCTGCCCAAGCCCTGGGCTTGCCCACGCACTGGGAGCCTCCAGCACAGTAGCCCTGAGCAGTGCCTGCCCAGGCCCCAGCTCTGCCCACCAGGCCCTGCCCACCCACATGTCGCTCCAGGGGCCAGGGTGGGTTGAAAGGTGCAGTCTGGGGGAAGGAGCGGGGTTAGCAGAATGTAGACATCGTCCCTGCCTGTGTTCTCCTGACTCTGCCCCCAGGGCCTGCTGTGGCGCTGGGACTTATGGCTGCTCAACAGCAGCTTCATTTAAAAAAAAAATTCCTTGCATGCTGGGGAAAATGTCTTTGTGTGCCACTAATTGGCACGCATGCTGGGAGTTGCTTATACCTGTATTAGCCAAATCCAGTTTGCAGGGCTTTGTTATTCACAGGTCCAGGAATTTGGCAGTATTAATTGTGACAGTATTAATGCTGGCACCGCTCCCCATTTGCCAAATGTTCAGAGCTGCAGGGAGTCCTCTGGGCTGAATCATGTGGCCTCATATGCTGATTCATGGTGGAGCACAGGACTGCTCTGTGGTCAGATCTGATGTGTGGAGCTGGGCTGATGAGCTGGATCGCACCAGAAGATCGACTGCAAGCACCAATTCCATGCGGGATCCAGCCTGCAGACTGGCCCTGCCCACAGGATCTGGCCCATACCACTCATCCAGCCTGCAGGACTAGAATATGGGCTCCACCTTTCCCCTAAAGGTAAGCGTGTGTTCTCTTCCAGGTTGGTGAACCTCCTTCGGCGGGCTTTAAACTAGGCTCGTCGGGGGA
>NW_017728950.1:11107411-11174693 GCF_001723895.1 Crocodylus porosus | reverse complement strand
AGATGAGCACCTTGCCAGGGTCATCTGACCCCGGTGCTCTTTCCTGCCAAGGCAGGGGGTCGGACTAGATGATCTTCCTAGGTCCCTTCCGACTCTAGCTACTATGAAACTATGAAATATTAAGTACTATTTTCTATATTCCTGAGGACCACTGGAACAGGGAGAAAAATACTAAAATGATAATAGTAGAAATAAGTGAAATCTAGGTAAAACCAGTTGTATTTTTCGAAATGTTGATTAGAACTATGAAGGGTAACAAACTTTCTCTGTTAGGCCAAATATTAAAATCGGGTAAATGTCCAGCAGATGAACAAGCAAACCTAATGATACTATGATTTATAATACTAAACAATCTTGTGATGCCAAGACACGCAGAAATGTAATGCCTCTTCCAAAGATGTCTTCCAATGTTTTTACATACCCTTTTAAAACAAATTATAAAATCATAATCTACCAATGAAAGAGAATTGCTATGGTGTGAATGAAAAGATATTGCTTGTATCTGCTTTGCTTTGAGAAAAATAAAGTGATAAATATAAATTACAGCCAAACAAAATTTTAAGGTAAGTAGCAGTGCTGAAACTTTTCCTTTAGAAGGGAGTTGTCCCTTAGGATTTCCAGTCGTTTTTACTCTTATGTTGGTGTTTCTCTTCTGCTGGGACTTCCCAGACAGATATAGATTGACTAACTTTTTCCAGGGTCACACTGAACATGTCCTAACTAAAGTGAATTGGAGAGGGGGTCTGGATCTCATATATGGGGAACTTTAAGCCCTTTTTTTGCTGGTGTTGGGAATAAATATAACTCTTTTGGTTTCAGAAGGCACGTCTACATGTTCATTAAGGTGCCGTAGTTTCTACAGTCTGGGTCAATCAGTTAGGGCTGCCCTGTGAACTGCTGTTATCTGTCACCAGAACTTGCTGAGATGCATGCATAGGGGTGCCCCCTAACTGCCCATTTAAATATCTGTTCAAGTAAGTGTAAGGAGGTACTGCACCATGCATAGGTAGGCAGCAGTTCATGAGTGATCTGGGTTGAAGGCTGGGGGCGACGTGCAACTAACAACAAGTGAATGAAGGCGGAGCCACAAAGAGGGTCCAAAGCTCCAGGAGCAGAGTGCAAAGAGGAAGAGGGGAAGGCTGATGAAGAAGAAGCACAGAGCTTGGGTTGCCCTCTGAGGAAAGGCAACTGTTTTTTGTTTCTCTATCTGTTTCTTTGTTGTTTTGCGTACTTGTTTTTTATTGTTTGTTTTGTTTCTGAGGGGACAAGATTGCACCATGAAAAATAAACTGCCTGGAAACCCAGAACACAGAGTTGACTGGCCTTGAGAAGGGAGCTGGGTGACTAACCGTCTCGGTCAGTTTTTTTTACCAGGGAAACTAAGCAGAGGAATTCTCCCGTATCAACTATCAACTATCAATCTATGTAGCCAAAGTGGATGATGCAATTAATAAGCATCTATTACGTCTGAAACTGAGAAACTGGTACTGCACTATATTCTAACACAGCCTGTGTTCCAAGGGGAGGACAACTGAGGGAAAAGTTGTTCTCATCTGTATTAACAGAGTTAACAATGTGAAACAGGGAAGCACTGAAAACAGCAATGCTGGCTTTTGATTTGGCTGGGTAAACAATGATCAGATCAGTGGACTTGGATTGCAACCAAGAGCCCAGAAGGATGTGAGCATTTTAGCAAATGAAGAACCAAAACTCATATTCAGTGAGCAGAGGACACTTGCTGGCCAAGGAGACCTCACTTTTCAACCATTTTCTCCTCAGTCTGCAGGACCAACATATACATAAAATGAGGGCTGTTAGTGGAATGAAAACAAGGAAGTGAAAATGGAAGGGCTTGTTTGACAGATGCTTGCAATAGGGGGCACAGTTATATATGGCACTAACCCCTACATCTGAAATCACGTATAAAATAATTGTGTCTTATCGGAATGGACAGAGATTATAAATGTGTGTTTAAAAGGGAAACAGTGGAGACTAATAAAACCGAGGTAAGTATAAATACACAGTATAACTAGGTAAATAGATTAAACAGATTAAATTAGAGGGAAAAAGTCTTCATTAAAAATCGTCTTCAAAATAAGTCAAGATAAGTTCTGGTAGTTCAGTTCCTAACTACTACGTCCTTAACTTTTGTACTATTAATTTTTGTAATATTTTTGTGCAAGTGTTATATCTGTGTACCTGCATGTGCATAATTTGTTCCCCCAAGACAAAACACTGGTCTAATTCTGAAAGCATTTGCCAGGGTACCTTTACATGTGCAGGTAAAGGTATGATGGGATCTAATATGGGTAACCACATAGTCACACCTCCAGACATGCCACATATACTGGGCAGGAAGTGTGACTGTGGAATTGTGAATAAGATCCCATCATGCCTTAATGCTGGTGCAGGGGCAGTAAAATCCCAGGCTCCTCTACACCAACAAGAAGCAGGCTCCCAGGGCTGTTCCCAGCTGATGGGGCTGCCAGGAATGTCCCAGGTTTCCTATGCACTGCATGAGATTGCAGCTGCACCCCATGTCTGCCTGGTCCCAGAGTTGCTCACCCAAGGATGCTGGGTCCCGGCAGCTGTAGGCTGCTGCTGAGACTCAAGAGTCCACTGTTGCCCAGAAGTGCTGAGGCTGTGAGTCTCCTCAGCTGTGGGACTCCCAGTCCTGACTATACATAGTGAACCCATGTGGCCCAGACAGATCCCAGCTACAGGGGCAGACCCTGCTACACATGCAAATTAAAGCTGGATATCAACCAGCTACAAAATTATTACACATTTTTGAGCAACAATGTTATAGCTGGTTGGACATTTTTTTTGTGCGATTGTTAATTTGCAAGTGTAGGCAGTCTAAATTAACTGCACAATTAACTTGGTAATTGCATGATACAGGTAACATGTAGAGGGGGCCATAGAGATAAAAAACACAGCAATTCAGAATTCTGGTGACACATACAAGAGATTCTAAGAATTAAGGTACTGAAGTGCTGTAATTAAATCATCTAAATAATGTTACCTCAGTGATAATAAGATGCAGTAATTATACAGTTATCATTAAATGATTTTAGTGCTATGATCATTTTTTTTTTTAATTCTCTTCATGGAATCAATACAGGGAACTCAGGATGTTTCTTACAAAAGGTACAGATTTTTCTTTTAAATTTTTTTGTTACGAAGTTTTATTCCGTTTCCAGTAATTCATCAGTAAAACACATGCATTAGAGCAACTTGTAAAATAACTGAACTTGCCACTTTTGGTCCTTACCAATACAGGTTTTCATGTCCATAGAAGCCATGAATCCATCATAACAAAGACAGCGATACTCTCCTGGAATATTAGTACATTGCCCACCATCACAAATATCTGGGTTATTTTCGCATTCATCAATATCTGGAGTAAGAGTAGACAAGAGTAAGACATATATAAATAGAGATTAAGTTAGGATTAAAAAAAGAATCTCATACAAATATTACAATAGTATTATTGTCCCCTTCTTCCTTACCTGCACATGTCCTGACATCTGGCATGAGAGCATAACCATCACTGCAACTACATTCATAGCTGCCTTCTGAGTTAGTACAGTGGGTATCACAGCCTCCATTCATGATCATGCATTCATCAATATCTGTAAAAATAACATCAACTTATTATTTGGCAACCCTGCTGTCATCAGAGGAAAACCATCTTCTCTTGCCCTTTTAACTGCAAGCTAATCAATGTTAAGTATTATCTCATTCTGAACTGGTAGTCTTAATTTATATACTCTGAGTTAGGCTTTACTTAGCTTTACCTCCTTCACAACTCACTCTTATCTATGGAAGCAAGTGGCTGCTTTTAAGCTTTACCTTTGCTCATATTTAATACTAGTACTGTAAAAAATAAAGGTCATAGGAAAATAAAACATGACATTATGGAAATAAAACTCCTGAAATGGGAACACCTGGTGAAGTCTTGAACCATAGCATAATTTCTTACCATTATTTAAATTCTCTCAGACATACATATACATAGTATTTGTATATTATGAATTGCAACAACTTAATGTTCTCATAAATAAATTAATGAATTGTAATTTATGCAGTATTATTCAATTACTGAATTGTAGGTATAAATCATGCAATAACTCTCCTAACAAATAACTCATTTACAGAGATAGTGCACCATTTAAATTTTTTTTTACAGTCCATGACAGAGTATAAATAATCAAAGTCAAGAAAAATTGCAGTGAGGCCTCTTTCTTGTTTTTGTTCAGAGAATAAATTTAGCAATGGCACCTGTATGTTAGCTAAAATTAACCCACTTAAATCAAGACCTCAGCACGGACACAAGCAATTCTTTTCCCAATATTTAAACTTACACAATGTGATCCTTCCATCTATGTTGGAAGAAGTCACCAATTGAACTAGTTTGTTCTCAAAAAGCTGTCCTTACTTGTTTCAATGAATAGAGTAAGACTAAAGTAGAGAAAGACAGATGCAACAGAAGTAGGAAGGTGGAGGCATCCAATACTTACCAATACAGCCTTGTCTGTCTGGAGTAGCCTGATATCCCGAGTTACAAGAACACTGATAAGTTCCAATCATGTTTACACATTTGCCATTTCTGCAGAGATTATCACTCAACGAGCATTCATTTATATCTGAAAAAGAAGAATTGCTCCAATTACTTGTCCTTCAAAAGGCTGGTTTTGTAATGGCTACTATTTGTTAAAGTACCTCTAAGTGGATATATACCAAAACACTGAAATTGAACAGGTGACCCATTTCAGTGAAGTGGTGAAACAAGAGAAAAATGCAAAGAATTCCAATTACAGAAATAAAAGCTAGGTTAAGTTATAGAACTTAATATCTGATTCGTGGTTACATGAAAAAAATTGTACTCTGTGCTTTTTCACGTTTGAATTCAAAGTGGCCAAAATGCTTCTATAATTTCTGTGTTCAGTCTAGTGTGGCATTCAACATATGCAAAGTCCACAGAGACTCCCGACACCCCTTGAAGTCAATGGTGCTGAGTGTCCTGAAGATCTTCCAGGATCAGGATGTGAAGTTTCAAAGCAAAAGAATTCATCAACAAGATAAAACATAAATTTGCATCAAATGTTCCTGGGGCCCCCTCCTTCTCAACAACAGACAGTTCCCATAGCACAAATAAACACCACATGCAAGCAGCTAAAACTCACCCACACATTCGTCACGTGATGACGACAGTTCATGTCCCAAAGGACAGTCACACTGAAAGCTACCTTCTGTGTTCACACAAGTTCCACCACGGCACAAGAGAGGGTTACGTTCACATTCATCTATGTCTAAAAGAAAACCATGAGAAACAATTAAAGAGAATAATTAGTGAGGGAAAAAGAACAGGAAAACAAATATCAACATCTGGACACAATTAAGAATCTGAGATTCATAGAGCAGAAAGCAGCTACAGTGAAGCAACAATTATTTATTTTCTCATTTCTCGTAACAGATTAGGCAAAGAAACTACGATAGATCTTGAAAGAGTTTTGTTTTCTTGATTATTAAGAAATAATTATGCAATTCTTCATTCAGTAGATAATCTGAAAAAAAAGAAAAGCAGGCAAAGAGAATTTCTGTTTAGTATTCTAAATGCTGTCAAGTGTCTAAACAGAAATCGTATTTCTATGATTTCATTTGTGCAAGATGGATTATTTTTGCATACAGAGACCTGCGCATCAAAGTCTGTGAATAAAACTGATTGATTTTCCACATGCAAATTTTCATGTATCAAAATGGACACATTCAGACGTATATTTGAAAAAGTTGCTTGCTGTTATTTATACTGTATGTGCTTCAATGTAAGATGATCCTAAGTTCAAGACAACCCCTCAATAATTAGATTATATACATGGAAAACATATAAATATGTTGTGATTTTTCAGGCATAGAATGGAATTACTGGAGGCTTGTCCATAATTCATTCCTCCCACTGTTGCAGGGGACAGGCAGTGAGGAGGCAGGTAGTGTGAGGAGATCAAGCAGTTTGCCCCCTGCTTGTGCCTTCCCCCTGTTACCTCTCCCCCAGCCTTGGCTTTCCACCCCAGTCTCTACTCCCTTCTCCCCCCCACCCCCATCTCCCACACCCCCTTCTCAGCCTCAAGTCCCTCCACCCCACTTGCTCCCTTTGCTCCCCACTTTCCCCACTCACACCTCTGTTCTCTCCTCCGCTCTGGCTTCTGCTCCCCACTCACTGCAGCTTCTACTTTGTGCTGGCAGACTCTGTCCCCACTTTACCCTGGGACACTGAGCATTGCCCCAGTCCCTCCCTCATAGCAGAGTCATAGACCAGACTTGTGCAAGCAGTCACAGTACTTGTGTCTATTGCCATATTTTCTTACATTTCACATCCCTCCAAATTAGACATGCACTTTGTTTTGGGAAGGCAAAATGAAGAAAGAAGGATTTTTTTCCAGAATAATAGTTGCATGGAGCAGGGACAGAGCTGACTCTTTGGTTCACTTATCCTCCATTTTTTGCTCAAGCAAAAGCTAATTTTAGCCTTTTCAGTATTGGACTCTGCTCCCCCTCCACATAGCTGGCCACATGGAGAGAAGGAAGCAAAACAGTAGCCATTATAGGCCCTTCATGCTTCCACTGGAGACAGAAAAATAAGCTTTCCCATTTAAGACATGCACCCCAAGTTTGGAGGGCTAATTATGGGAAAAGGGTGTGCATGGCATGGGTAATTAGCATATCAATGCATGCATTTAGAACATCATGCCCAGGAAACAGTGAACAGAAAAACTACAATACCTCCTGACAATGCTTACCCATGCAGTTCTTCATCATCATAAACCCACTTTCATAGCCTTCAAAGCACTCGCACTCAAAGCTTCCTGGAGTGTTGACACAAGTACCACTTCCACAGAGATCCGGGGAGATACGGCATTCATCAATGTCTATTTCACATTACATAAAGACAGAAACACCAAATACAGTTTAAGATGAATCTTGCTTCTTCAACAAATGGAAAACTCATGCCAATAAAATCTCATGTGATGCACCTAAATGTTTAACTAAGTATACTTAATATTTTTAAAAAAATGATTATAGTGAATTAAAAATTCTAAGCTTTGAAACAGCATCAAGGCTGTTTTCATTTTGTATCATTTTAAGATCATGTATTTTACAGGGTGATAATTATGCAATAGCTACCACCAAAAATTCCAAAGTTTGAGAACTATTCAATGTATTTATCACATCTCTTGGAATTATTTCTATGGAAGTATTAGTTGACTTCATAGATAAAACGACAAGGAGGATGTGAGAAGAATACCAGGGAATATAAAGATAATTGCAGGATTGTATTATGGAGGTAGTCAGGACATGGTGGGAAGCAGGGTTCTGACTAAGTAGTTCAGGCACATATATCAGGGCAGACAGAGCTGAGAGACTGGGGATGAGGAGAAACAAAAGTGGACTGGAAAAGAAATAGAGTTCTAAACTCTTGAGTTTTTGTACTTTTTTTCTTATGTAAAAGTCTTTTCTTTTCCTTCTATTTCACTTTCCCTTAGCCTCCTGTAATTCATACACCACATGCAGATATGCAAAACCGTAAGGGAGAAAAGCCTTTGTGAGAAAAAAAAATCTGACACACACTCATTAATTTAGAATTAAGGTTGCCCAAGTGTACTTTTCATCAATAAAATAAAAAGTAGGTAACATCCAGAACAACCTCGATTCACATGCTATACTACTCAAACATCATAGATGGTTAGACACAAGTGTGGAGCCTTCTTCGACATGCTGGAATTCCAGTGCATCAGAGCAGATTTGATTAATCCAGTCTGCTGGAGCGTAGCAATTGCTGTGCTCCAGCAGCCTCTTGTGTCTCATGTATCAGCATGCCCGCGCTTAAAAATGGTGGCAAGGGTGCTTTATCTAAAGCTCATCGAACTAGCTTTAGTTCAAGTGCCCCCACCACCATTTTTAAGTGCAGGAACACTGATACACAAGACACATCAGCACTTTAATTAAAGTGGCTCCCTGAACTGCTCTAATTAAAGTGCCACTGAATGACTGAAAGATAAGGCATGTGAATTGTATCAATATAAATGTTAATGTTGTTTTAACTGATAACTGTATTAATTTTGAGGGAGTCACATTGACAGGAAATTGACTAGAGCATCTTTAACCGTAATTTAACAAATTTTTTGGGTATGGGAATCTATTAAAAGAATGTTACCATTATCAGAGAATCATTTATTGGATGGAATACTTGTGTGTTCTTCACAATAGGTTATCTTTAGCAATTCTTATTTCTTGGTAAGGGAAAGTTCTAAAAAAGTACAAGATCTGAACCACCTCAAATTTTCAGATTACTTTATTGAGCAAAAAGAACTAAGCTTTCCTTAAACTGGAAAATGTAAGACTTACCTGTACAGTTTCTTTCTTCCATATCTAAAGCGAACCCATTGTTACATCTGCATTTGAAACTTCCAATTGTATTCCTGCATTTACCATTCATGCACATACCAGGGAACACTTTACATTCATTAATATCTATGTAGGAAAAAAAAAGAGAAAACAGAATACTTATCTGTTTAACAATAAACTCGGTGGAGAGGTAGTTTCCTTCCAACACTGTGGGTATTATGCAGTAAGTTTTCATTTGAACAAACAAGGATCTTGTGATATTCTCCACAAATTTTACTAAAACTTGGGTGAAACAGAGCTTCTTGCAGGCACTGAAAAGTCATCCCTTTCTAGAAAATGATTTTCAGCTATCACTATGAGATTGTGAATTCAAAACAAAGCAAAAAAACCTTCAGGAAGACTTAAAAAGAAACTCTATAGAATAAATTGAGCCTGTAAGGCACTACCTGGGTAACAGGAAACATGGAGCCATACTAGCATAGGTGTAACTTGGTTAGTTTACACCTCTTTGAGAGATAAACTTTCCTAAAAATTCTCAGTCACCACAGGAGTGTTCAGACATACACGTATTACCTTTTGTCTAGTGCAGAAAAGTGACAAGAGCCTACTCCTACTTCTCTTCTCTTCTTTGGGACAAAAAAATAGTTCCTTGGATTATATGAAGATAGCAAGTCTTCCTTTTTTCCAAAGTACTAACCCTGTAACTGTAACAAGATATTGCATAAGGCTTATCCAATAAACTGCTTGTCAGCCTCAACTTCTCTACATAGTCTCACAAGGGTCAGTCTCAGGCAGCCCCTATTCAGCTATCAGTTAGCTTTTAACAATAATTCAGAAGTATAATTCTGCTGGATGAATGCCCTTATCTAAAGTGTTTCCATCATCAGACAAAACAGTAGCCTGGAGACACCAGCCGGTGTAAAGTGTACAAGAAAAGACAGCAGGGAGAAAAAAAAGGTAGGCGAAGAGATGCCGGACAAAAATTTTCAGTCCTTGTTCAGGCAAACTTTCATGGAATGTAAGAGCTGAATTTTCCCTCCAAGGTGAGTAACTTCAAAATCAGTGATTACTGGCAAAGCAGAACTCCAAATTCCCTCAAGCAACGTGATATATTTGAAGGAAAAAGTTTTGCTGTGTAGACACTTATTTAAAAGAAACCAATACTTTAAAAAGTCTCATAATTATTTCACCTTGTATCTAAAATATGAAATTATTATCTGAAAAGAAAGGATGTACTCAGTGTTTTGAGGGAACCATTTCTTTCCTGAGAGGAGTAAAACTGGCTTAATCATTTTATTTTCCATTGATTATCTGGCTACTAGGGCTGTGCAAAACGGCTATGTTTTGTCTCTGTTTTGGATTCGGCTGTTTTGGAGGGACAATGATTCGTTTTAGTGTTTCAGATCACTGTTCTGTTTTGATTAGGTCAAATCTGTTTTGAAGTTTTGGTGCTGTTTCAGAGATTCAGATCAACCGGGGAGAGGCAGGCAAAGCCAGGCGGCTGCAGGCTCTCCTGTGGCTCCTCCAGCTGTGCCTGCCTTTCCCTGGGTGGGGAGAAGCCCCCATGGCTGCCCTGCCCAGCCCCATCCCTTGCCTGGCCCCACCCTCCTGGCAATTAAAAAAAAGAAAAAAAGCCCCGCACTCATCAGCTGCAGCAGTGGCAACTGGGGCCTCTGAGGGCTTGTGGCTGAACCCCCCTGCACAGCACGGGGCAGTGGAGATCACCCCCCCACCCCACCCTTGGCACCCATGTGGCAGTTGTCACATTGTACAGGTGCAGCACACCTCAGCAGGGCGATACATGCAATCTGGGAGCTGGGGTGGCTGCAGCAGTTACCCTGAGCCCAGCACTGCTCAGCACCAGCTCCCAGATGATATGCAGCACCCTACAGAGCCACACTGCACCTGTGCCATGGAGCATCTGCCACACAGGTGCCAAGCAGGGGGGCCGTCCCCACTGTCCCCTACTGCCCCATGCTGCACAAGGGCCTCTGCCATGAGCCCTCAGAGGCCCCAATCGCTGCTGCTACAGTGAGTGAGTACAGGGCTTTGTTTTATTTTTATTTTTTTAAGTATTGGGAGGCTGGGGCCAGGGCCAGTCAGAGCAGCCATGGGGGCTTCTCCCAGGGCTCCTCCAGCTGTGTGTGGGGAGCCACAGGAAAAGCCCCCATGGCTGCCCAACCCAGCCCCATCACTCGCCCGGGCCCAGCCTCCTGGCACTTTAAAAGGAGGGCCGCAGGGCTGTGCCAGACCCTTTCCAGGGGGCGCAGGTCCCTGGATCTTAGCGCAGGATGACAGCCGGCTGCCACCACTAGCTGGGACCAGCACTCAGTGCAGCCCATGCTGAGCATGGGGAAGACTGGTGACAGCACTGCTCTAGCTGGCAGTGGCAGCATGCTGTCACCCTACACGCAGATCTGGGGACCTGCACCCTCCCAGGAGGGCTGCGGGGCTATGCCAGACTCCTCCTGGGGGTTGTGTGCCCCCAAATCTATGTGCAAGATGACAGCAGGCTGCCGTCCCTCCCCTAGAGCATGGGGATTGGAAGGGACCTCAGGGACAGATCGCAGACACTGGCCTACAGATGTCAATATCAGAGCAGTCCTTCCCCGCACTTCCCTTTCCCTCTTCTGTTTCTGTTTCCCTGCAAGCCCACCTCTGAAATATTCTGAAACATCTGAATCACTTCTGAAATGTTTTGGATGGTTTTGCTTAGTTTCAGAGATGTTTCGGAGCCTTCTGTTTTGTTTCAGATTCATTGTTTTGGGTGCCAAAACTGGCCAAAACACCTTTGAAACAAAATGGCTGCTGAAGTTCCACACAGCCCTACTGGCTACATTGTCCCTTGTCTTCTAGCTACACATATCCCCTCCAAGCACATAGCAATATTTTGCCTAATGCCCCCTCCTCCATCCTTCTTGTTGAAGTGGTTCCATTGGGTAGAAAATAAGATAACATACATGGAACCAGAAGCAGGACAAGCCAGAGGGAATATGCTTTGGTAAAATGGGCACTGCCCTGATAGCGTAGGGGCTCTGAATTCTGGCCTCTCTCTCCAATGCTGTTTCTGCATTTTGCATTTAAAAGTCATTAGATAAAATGGATAGAGAGCAATGGGACAGTTGTTGCTCCACTGAGCCAGCTTTAACAAGGGGTTGGTGAATACTCATTGCCTGGGAAGTACATGTAGATTCAAAAGCCCTCTTGGTGGAGGGGGTGCACTTAAACCTGGGTCCCTCACTCCCTAATCATTACGCGAAAAGGTGTGAGGCCCCTCCTCCTCCTCCTCTTCTTTCTGCCTATACTTGGTCATGGCTTTCTGTGACTAACATTTCTGGAATTTCCATGGAGTTTATGAACTTAGTGGGGCAGAACAATATCAAAGAGAGTGCAAGTGGCCATAGCAGGTACTTCCACTGCATAAACCATCATTTCCAGGCTACAACTTTGCTTCATGGTAGATACTCATAACATGCTCAGAAGGATCTAGTGAGGTTCAGTTAGGAGAAGGATCTAAATATCTACATAAATGGCTCAAAATGCCCACCAAAAGGGAAGCTCTATTTGGGTCCTCATCTTTAATCCTTCAAGCAATTGTCAATCCTCAGCTTCTGGAGAAAACCGGAGTCATTTAAACAAAGGGGGCTTTCTTCTTTCACCATTAATTCCACTGTCCTTCCGGTCACAAATATAACTTCAGAACCATCTTAGATACACTTTCCTTTCTTGTCCAAAACTAATGCTGCTTCTAAATTATGTGTTTTAACCTCTACAACGTCTCCAAAATACATACATCCCTTATCAGTCACAATTTCAACAAACTTTGCAGTAATCTCTTGCACTGTATATCTTAACATCTCTGGCTTCCTACATTCTCATCTTACTCTCACTTTGCTCTGTCCAAAATATTCCCCCCTTTCATGTCTTTCTCAACATGTCAACCCGTAAGAGCTCTTTGCTAGGTTCCTTTCAAATCTTATCAAATTCAAGCTTCTTGCCCTTTAAGGCCCTGAAAAAATCAGGCTACTAACTGTCTCTCCTCCTTGATCACCACTCTTTATTAAGCTTTCAAGTTGCTATGTCTAACCTAAATTGTCATCTCTTTAAGGCAGCAGGTATTTACTACCTGTCTATAACAGACACGCTGTTGGAATGAATACATGAACTAATACAAGCAAAGAGGGGGCAGGTTGACTAATGTAGAAATCCACAGTTATTAGAGACATTAGATTGTCCATGTCCAAGCAAGATTCAGGCAGAGGAAAAGAGCCTGGATCACAGTGACAAGATGGGAAAGAAAGAGCTCAGGTCATGGTAAAGCACAAAAGAGAAAGATTCCAGTTTCTTTCTATCACAGAAAATTGCTGTCTTCATGCAATAAGATCACAAAAGGTCATAGATGGGAATTACAAAGAAGAACTTCAGTAAAATGTATTGTTTGATTATTAAAGCTACATGCTTGGTATCTCTAATTCTAAACATTTCACATATAAAAACAGCGGTGCTTTCCTTTAAAGAGCATATCAGAGTCTACATAGATATACAGAAAATGCACTTTTCAGTTCCAGTAAGAGAGGAATCAAACTTTACCTTTATAAAATGGCCTGCCAGTTAGAATGTCACCTCTGTTAGAAAACCCAGGTCCTCTGGGGCACAAGGCCTCATATTCTTTGGTGCCAGGCTTAGGGCATTCCTCACAGTCTGAGCCCCAAGCAGCACCAACAGCACAGCAGCAGGCATCCATACGAAATTTGCCAGGTACAGGCTGAATACACTCATCTTCGTCCCACTTCAAGTAACATTGTTCCATGCGGATATCTATACATTTTATAAAACAAAGGCAAGTATGTTGTGTTATACACTAACCACTTGATACACTTAATGTTAGGAGTTATTTTTGAGTTATGCAGGTGTAATGCTCAGCTGTTTACAGCTCCAAAGAAAGCAAAAGAACAAATTTCTACTTGAGGGACTTGTGTATCATTGGGATTACCGTATTAACTTGAAATAGAAGACAGTCCCAATTGTAAGATGACCCCAAAATAATTAGATTCTATACATAGAAAGGTATACATTTGTTATAATTTTGCAGGTATGGAATATAATTATTGGAGGTTTGCCTTGAATTAAGTCCTCTTCCCACTGCTACAGAAGAGAAAATAAATCTTGGGGGTCAGGTAGTTCCTTTGCTTTCTGCTTCCCTCCAACTTTTTCCCATAGCAGTCCCTTCCCCCTCATCTGTCAGACCTTGCCTTCCATGAGTACATGGAAAGAAGCAGCAAATTTGAAAAGAATTACCTTTATATTAACCATGGATATAGCAATTTACATACAGTACTTATACATTTAGCTCATCCATCATTGATTCATGTTAGTTGGGTTTTTTTTGAAACTGCTGCAATTTTTAGCACAAGTACTCCATAAACACACTTTTAAGCATCTTTTTTATATGTACTTATATGTAGTAAAAACTATGCATGACATTAATCAAAGGCCAAAGGATCGTGGTTTACCACATTGTTCATTGGGCTGAGCCTCACCAGAGTCAACTGCATTCCAGGCATATGACAACCTGGTCCAGCTTCATCTCATGGAGGGCAGGGCTACACTAATCATATGCAACAGCCTGGGGGGCAGGGCAGGCAGTGATTCTGGATGAACAGTCTGGGGCCCTGTTTTATGATGTCTGGCAGGCATTTAAGATTAGTGCAGAAACAGGAATCATTGGAAATGGGAAAGAAAGGCACAGCTCAGCTGTGGGAGTGACGAGGAAGTAGAGCCAGTGGCAAGGGGGACTGCACTTGATGGGTATTACCATATATCTTATTCAGAGGGGTTACACTAATCTATTCATGAGGCTGAAGAGGAAGTAGCCAACTTCATCTGGAAAAGTGACACCTGGCACAGGTTGTTCAAAGACCGTAGGAGGGGAAGTCAACAAAGACAACGAAGACGATAGTGATGCAGCTGGACCTGGAGACAACAAGGAACACTACAACAGGATCAGCAGCAGAAGTGACAGCGACAAGGACAGTAAATGAACTGAGAATGTAAATTTCAAATTGGGGTTTGGACTAAAGGACTGTGATTTGGGTAGGAGAGGGTGGAGGGAGAGTGCGCAGGGGCACAGGGGATTGGGTACACTTATTGTAACAGGATGCGTGGGTTTCTTAATGCAGTTTTAATATGTGTGAAGGAAAGCTTACGGTAGAGGATGTATATATAACTCTCTCTATATATAGTATATTTTAATTAAAAAAGAAAAAGGTAGAATCAATTTCAAATGGAAGTCTCCTCCCTTGCTTCCTCTGAGGGCCTTATGGCTAAGGGCAAGCAAAACTTGAGGGCATCCGAACCCCAAGCCTCTGGGTTTGGGCCTGCAAGTAGGATGCCCGCCAAAGGTTTTGGAAACATCTGAAGCCCCAGGTGCAGGTGGAGGATGTTTGCTGGTAATAGGGCCACTTACGGTTCTGGACTCTTGGATTTGGAATTAGTTTTGACTAATATGGCCTCAGATACAAATTATTTATATACATAAAGAGAAGTTAGAATCAACTTCATAGTTGGTTTCTATTGTTAAGCACATGCCGCTTTTTGCAGCAGTTTAATGATAAAGTTTTTAGTAAGACTTCTTTGTATATGATTATAAAATGAGGGGCTTTTTTCCTCATGCCAGTTGAGGGGGAAAAACCTCATCTTGTATTGGAGTAAATATAGTACATTGGATTTGATTAGTGTTGATTGTATAAATGTTACAGTATTACTACAGTTCCAGTAGGTAACAGACCTACTACTGTTTACAGTTCCAGTAGGTAACAGCTTTTCAAGCTCACCCTGGGGCACCTTTTGTTCAAAGTAATTTTCACTGTGTTCGACATATACCCAACAATCTCCCAAGACACAATATTAAAACATTTTAAAGTCTACCCCTTACCCATTTTTTATTCATTATTCACTCAGAACAAAAGATAACTGAAGCACTTTTGGGGAAAAAAAGATTAAATCAAGATAACATTTAAGTGTAGATGACCTCCTAAATGAGATTTTTAGCCTACATGTGGGTTTTTTTTTATGTCCACAAGAATCCAGAACCTCTAACAAATTCAGAATGCATTCAGAATGGAAAAACTGATATTATAACAATGATAAGGAATGTTCCTATGACATGATACCATTTACTGAAGACTTGGTTATCTCCAAGATGTTTTCACATATTTCATAGACATTAGGGCTGGAAGAGACCTCAGAAGATCATTGAGTCCAGCCTCCTGCCCCAGGGGCAGGAAGTCAGCTGGGATCACAGGATCCCAGCAAGATAAACATCCAAATTTCTCTTGAAGGCATTCAAAGCAGGTGTCTGAACCACCTCCAATGGCAGGCTATTCCAGACCTTTGGGGTTTGGACAGTAAAGAAATTCTTCCTTATGTCCAGCCTGAAATGGTCTTGCAGGAGTTTATAACTGTTCGACCTTGTCATCCCTTGGGGCGCTCTGGTGAAAAAATGTTCCCACAGATCCTGGTAATCACCCCTGATAAACTTACAGGTAGCCATCGGATCGCCCCTGAGCCTGTGCTTTTCCAGGCTGAAGAGCCCCATGGCTCTCAGCTTGTCGTCGTAAGGTCTGTTTTCCTGACCTCTGATCATGCGTGTGGCTCTTCTCTGGACTCTCTCAAGCTTCTCCACAGCCTTTTTGAATTGTGGAGCCCAAAACTGGACGCAATATTCCAGCTGTGGCCTCACCAAGGCTGAGTACAAGGGGAGAATGTTGTCCTGGGATCTGCTTGAGAAGCATCTATGGATGCAAGCCAGCGTTTTGCTCACTTTACTAGCTGCAGCATCACAGTGAAGTCTCATGTTCATCTTGTGGTCAGTCATGACCCCCAAGTCCCTTTCATCTGTACTGCTAACCAGCGTAGCACTACCGAGCCTTTAAGGATGCTGCAGGTTTTTCTTCCCAATTGGAGAACCTTGCATTTTTCAGTGTTAAACACCATCAGGTTCTCGTCCACCCTATTTCCTGAGCCTATCGAGGTCAGCCTGGATCGACCTCCTGTCCTCAGGTGTGGATGCTTTACCCCAAAGTTTGGTACCATCAGCGAACTTCGCCAGTCCGCTTCTGACTCTAATGTCCACATCGTTAATAAAGATGTTGAACAATATAGGTCCAAGGACAGAGCCCTGAGGGACTCCACTGATCACAGGGTACCAAATATCAGATGACTTCTGGAATGTTGGAAATTTTTACTTCTTTCATGTATTTACCAAACTGTACACATCAAAAGAGGTTGGGAAGTTACCACATCTTTGCACTGAAGAAGGGACTGAGCCAGGACATTTTCTGGAAGCACTGTAGCACCTTCCTATTTGGGAAGGTGTTTAGCGAGCAAGGTCAAGCCGGGATATTTTTAGGGAGATTTTGTTTTATATTTTATTTTAATATTCACCTTGCTTTTATTAATCATTTTGTCTCTGTGTCCTCCAGCTTTTGTTGGGAAAGACTGCATAGAAATCTAAAAAATAAATAAAATATGTGCCTGCACAAAGTTTGGCTTTATCTTAAAATTATATCCTTTTATCTCTGCTAGCAAGCAAGGCGACATCAACGTCTACTCTAGTCTTATGAGTTCATAATACTTAGATTTTATTACTTTTCCTTTCAAATTTTGGATTCCCACCAGGAATTTACTTTGCCAGGCATCTGGACTGAAACCTGAAGGGCAAATCAGTGAGAATCCAAACAGGACTTTTCCTCCTGACATTAATACAGGGTTGAGCCTTAAGGCCTAATCCACTTCCCACTGAAGTCAATGGAAAGTTTCTTACTGACATCAGCAGGAGCTGAACTGAACTGTAAGAAACATGATGTATTCTACAGAAAAAGGGAACACACAGGAAAAACACATGAGAATAAATTTGTACAACTGCTTATTAATGGCATTCAGAATGGAAAATTCTCCATTCAGTTGAGATGGAGAGAAAATTAATCTATTGTTCCAAAACAAAAATATATGTTAATAGTTTGTCCTATAAAAGATGAGACTAGACTTTAGGTTTATGAAAAGTTAAAAATAATTGTAGACTTTTCATTGCTCAGCATGAGAAGTGAAGCCTGACTGAAGATGATAGAAGAGCTAAAAATAACAAAGATAAACTGCCGAGGTATTTTCTGTAAAAATCTTTCAAAGTCAAATAGATTTACCATGCAAATTTACTACAAACAATTTAGAACACAAAAATAAACACGGTCATTTTAAAAAAAAATCCTCATGTTTTCCAGTGAACTATATCACGTGAAGATGCCTATTTATTTTCTGTTCAAAAAGCTCAGAAAACATACCACTCATACCATATTTACTCGATTATAAGACAAGGCCTTTTCCCCATTCAACATAGGGAAAATTAAGCCTCATCTTATGATCGCATACGACTTACCTGAAACCAGAAAATGCATGGGGCCAGTCAGCAGAGGGCATGCAAGCTCCCCTCAGTATGCAGGGTTCCTGGCTGCTCTGTGCAGGGTTGCTTTGCTCCAAGCTGCTGCCTGTCAGTGTGTGCTGAGTTGCTTCGGCACCTTCCAGCTGAAAACCCCACATACAGCTTAAAATGACTCGGCAGGTGCTAGCCAGGGACTGACCTCAGAGCAGACCTCAGAGGGGCTTCTTGGCCAGCATATGCTGAGTTGCTCTGAGCTGCTGCCCCAGCAGCAGGTGCTGAAGCAACTCATTGCATGCTGGCAGTCTGGCCGGGTCCCTTGCTGTGTACCAGACTGCTCTGGCATCTGCTGCTGGGGCAGCAGCTCAAATCAACTCAGCATGCATTGGCCAGAAACCCCGTAAGCTGTGGGGATGGGTCATTTTGAGCTGCGTGCAAGAAGTCTGGCCAGCACATGCTGAGTTACCTCAGCACCCACCATCCAGGCAGCAGCTGGGCTGGGAGTGAGTGACCTGATCACCTGCCTGCCAGGCACCCAGCATGCTGTGGGAAGAGGCCAGGCAGGCATACAACAGGGAGGAACCCAGCTGGGGCGGTCAGCACACAGGGTGGAGGAACCCTGGCCAGCACAAAGCAGGGAGGGTTCCCACAGGGGCTGGCCAGCACTCAAAAAGGAGGAAACCCCACAGGCCAGCCAGGCACTCAGCATGCTGCAGGGAAGGACTTGACTGCAGTGACAAAGAACCCAGCACCCTGCACCCAGCAAGGGACCCACGGTGTGGCAAAGAACCCAATGAATAGCGAGGCTCCAGGGAGCAGTAAGAAGGGATCAGCATAGTGAGACTTCTAATAGCGGCAGCAAAGGATCCAGCACATGGCAAGGCTCCATAAGTGATGTATAAGTGTTGAGAGTGGAGCACAACTCCACAACACTGCTACTGCCCCAGCTGCTACTAGGCAGTGGCTCCAGCTGGGCTGCAGCTCCATGCCCTGTGCCCCACCATCAATGCAGAAATCATGCTGCTGCTGCTCCCAGTTGCCAGACCCTGGCTGGGCTGCAGCCCTACGCCCTGCCATTGGTGCAGAAATCTGTGGGGGTACATGCCTCCCTATTCCCCTACTATACACCACCTATGCAAGGCTCTCAGCAGTGGTAAGGGACCCAGCATAAGGCGAGGCCCACAGCATGTGGTGGTAAGGGACCTGGCAACAGTGACAAAGGACTCAGAATGCACATGGTGATGCATGCACACAACAACAGACTCAGAAGTGGTGATGAGGGACCCAGCATGAGCATGGGATCTAGCACACAGTGAGGCTCTAGTCAGCAGCAGCAAGGGAACCAGTATACGACGAGGTGCCTTACAGTAGTGAGGCAGGGGAAGGCAAGGCATCCAGTGGAGGGGCAGGTGGCAGATGAGCACCTGCTGGAGTAGCAGGAAAAGCGGCAGAATACGGGGCCTGATCAACACTGACTGGCCAAAATTTAAAGCCATAAAAACCCACAGTACATTCTGTGGGATGAGTGGTGTCACAGAAACTGCCATGAAGAAAAGAGGAAGTAGCAGTACAAATGTGAAGATACCAAAGGAAATGAGGTGCATGTATGATACTAACTTTAAAATGAAAGTTATTAATTATGCTGAAAAACAAATAATAGTGATGTGGAAAGGAAGTTTAATGTTACTGAAGCAAATGTACATTGATGGAGACAATTAAAAGGAAACTAGAAAATGCTAAGTTCACATGGAAAATATCTGGGAACCCAAAACAAGGCTGCTTTCCTGAAATTGATAAGCAAGTTCTCAAGTATGCTCACCAGATGTTAAAGCAAAAATTCTGTCACTAAATTGTGAACTTGTAGTGATACCTGCTCGTATGACATCTCAATTTAAAGTACTAGAGGTCATGGAATAAGCCCTTTAAGGACCATTTACAGTGTCAGTTCTCAGACTGGCTCTTGGCAGGGAACCAAGTGCTTACACCTGGTGGGAAGATTAAGAAGCCAACTGTAGCACTGCTTTGCCAATGAATTCTGGGAGAAAGATATCTTCAGAATCAATTATTAAAGGCTTCAAGAAGTGCTGTATATTAGGGCCGTGCAGAGCAGGTAATATTCGAGTCGACAGCCATGTCGAATATTAAACCGGGTCCCGCTTCGATTTGCTGTCCGCTTCAAGTTGAAGCGGGTCCACTTGGACTCGAGGTCAAAACTCAGTCGAATAGTCGAGCTGCTTCGACTTCCCCATAGGCTATAACAGGGAAGGTTGAAGCAGGCTATAACTTTGGCATTTCTTATCTGATCTTGACGAAACTTGCAAAGATGGTAGCTCCTGAGGAGCCCACAAAGCCTGCCAACTTTCAACAAGATAGGTTCAGGGGGTTCGGAGAAACAGCACTCCAAATTCTTAAGAGAAAACATCCTGTGACTTCTGTGTGGAAAGCCACAGGGAGCTCAAAACTGCAGGCTTGCTAGCCCCTGAGGAGCCCACAAAGCCTGCCAACTTTCACGGTGATAGGTGCAGGGGTTTGGGGGAAACTGCACCTTAGGCTGCTGACAGACAAAACTCGTGATACAGACGGAGTGAGGAGAGTCACATTCGCTCTGTCCGCACCTGGTGCTTGGGGAGCCCCAGCAGCAGGGAGTTTACCTTGAGGGACACCAGCTGCTCCACCCACCAGGATCCAAGCAGGTGCGGTAGGGTGTCGCAACATCCGCAGCCATGCTGAACACCCTCTCACTTGGCACACTGGTCAGTGGACAGGACTGGTATTCCCGATCTGGCCACACTGGGCTGCGGATTGCCCAGTAGGCCAAGGGGTCACAGTCCAGGGGCTCCACAGGCTCGGCAAGATAGGCAGACACCACTGTGTGAGGGCTGTCTGCCTGATCCTGGGGTCTGGTGGGTCTGGACCCCCTAATGTTTCCATGCCCTTAGCCCATATTGGGAGCACCCGTGGTGGAGGGGAAGACTGGCTCGTGGATGGCAGGCTGGGTTCAGGCAGTGAATCCCCTTGTTCCACTTCCCCACCCCCTGCCGTTCCACCTCCGTCACTTTCTTAATAAGTACCTCCCTCCAGTGACTCAGTGTCTTGCTGCCACATATGGCGCCCTTCACCCTTGGGTCACAGATGGCGGCCAGCATATGCAGTGTGTTGGACCCCAAGGGTTTAAGCCTTTTCCTAAGTCCCTCCTTCAGCCGCCTCACCAGTGCCTGCACATCTGGTGAAAGTGGCCTGCCCCAGCCAGGAACACTGGCCCCCAGGAAGCTCTCCATTTGGCTGCGGAGCTCCTTCACTATATTGGCCTCAGCATGAGAAAGGCATCAGCAGCACTGAGGGTCTCAGTGGCTTCGAGAAAGGGCTTGAGGACCAGCAAGATCTGGGAGATCACACTCAGCTTTGGTCAGGGGGCCGCTGATCCCAATCTCCCCAAGCAAGGCCAGCTCATGGATGGTGAAGGGCTGGCCATCCAGAGCAAGCATCTCCCCAATGGTCTGGGTGACCTTGCTCACATTTGCAACTGGTCCCTTTTGCCCCCAGTGTTCCAAGGTGCCCTGCCTCTGCTGTGGGGGGATGGGGGCTATGGAGCGACATGGGGCTGTTCCTGTAGCAAAGGGGTGGTACCTGCGGAGATGATTCAGCATCCCCGAGGTGATCATGCTTTTTGTTCCCTTGCCCCGGCTGATTTTGGCTCGGCAGTGCACGCAGATAGCAAACACAGGATCATCTGCCAGCTCAAAATGATCCCAGATCATGCTAGTACTAGGTTTTTCCCTCTGGCATGTGGGTGCATCTGTGGATGGTGCTGAACTCTCCCCTTCTTCAGCAGTCAGAGGCACAGCAAGAGAAAGAGTGGACTCAGCTGAGCCACTTGCCTTCACCTGTACAGAGGCACCTTCTCAAGTGCCTTCTGGGAAAGACCTCGTGGCTTGAAAGGAAAAAAACCTGAGGGGTGCAGAGCACAAACTCAGCTGATTCCCCCTCCTTCTCCAGGACTTCCCTTGCCAGGGAATCTGTTGAAGATCAGGGCTTCCAGCTGTCGTGGTCTGATGCAGAGGTGCTGGAGAACATCAGCAGCTCAGAAACTGACCCCAAGGCAGAAAGCAGGGGAGCTGAAAAACTGCTGCCTTTTATGCATTTTTTCTGGCCCTCCCCCCAGAGCACTGGAATTGGAAGGGACCTCAGAGAATGATGACAGGTCACTGGCCAGCCACACATGTCAGTCATGAAAGCACTC
The DNA here is from genome assembly GCF_001723895.1 of Crocodylus porosus. Lineage (NCBI taxonomy): Eukaryota > Metazoa > Chordata > Crocodylia > Crocodylidae > Crocodylus > Crocodylus porosus. Next base: position 11,152,614 of record NW_017728950.1, on the reverse strand, counting down.
CTTCCCCTTCCTTTTCTTACTTTCCCTTTTTTTTCCCCCACAGGGAATCCGTTATAGGCAAGTTGAATATTCAACCCTTGTCAAATATTCAACCTGCGCTGTTAATATTCGACTTCCAGTATTCAATTTGACAGCTATTCGACCATCTGCTATTCGACTCGACTTTCACTTTTCAAGGTCAAATATGTCGAATATTTGTTGAATCGAATATTAAGTCAAAGCTTTGCACAGCCCTACTGTATATCCAATGCCATGGATGTAACTGAAGATGATGTTCTGTGGGAAGATGAGGAAGAAAATGAGAACAGTGAAGAGTGTGAGAGTGAGGATGCATGTGAAAGAGACCAGTCCTAAGCTGCAAGATCTAAGAAAGGAATAGCACTCTCTAGACAGAACCTAAAATAGGTTAAGTTAATGCTTGAATTGAATTAAAGCTAATATTGAATTTATGACTTACTGGTATTGTTGTAATTTTTATCAGTAGGTCTGTATATAAAAATAATATTTTTTCCCCTCACGTGGATCTAATTATGGGTAGGTCATCTTAAATTCAAGGTCATCTTAAATTCGAGTAAATCCAGTATATATTTGCTCCCATTAAAATGACTCCAGTATGTTAAACAGTTTACAGCAAGTTCACTTAGTTCAGGAATGTATCACATGGTCCAAATGCTTGTGTAGTATAAAACAGGAATTATGCCTTGGAATTTAAACTAACATTTATTGAATAAAGTCTGGCAGGAGGAAGTGGCATACTTAAAGTAAAGGTGTAGCATTGCTTAAAATAAAACTTCCTTATGCCAGCCAGCATCACCTCCATCTATCAGCTGTGAGCTGCAAACTGCTCCTTGTCAAATTTCTCTTTGGGAGGTAGTACAAAATTAATAGTAGAAAAGGGGAGATTAGGAATAGCATTATCAAGTATGTTAAAAAAAAGACTGAATAAAACCTATTAAGCAAAGCTATATAAAAAGGTTCATATAGCCAGGTCGAGATGCACACATACCAACATGGATTTGTCAAGAACATGTTGCTCTTGCCTAACCTGATTTTCTTCTAAGACAAGGTAATGGGCTTTTTAGGTGGAGGAGAGTAATGAATTTGATACATCTCTTTTTTAGCTAGGCTTTTGATACAGTCTCCCTTGACATCTTATAAATAAGATAAGGGAATACGATGTAAATAAAGCTACTTTAAAGTGGGTGCATGAATGGTTGGATCATCATGGCTCATAGTCATCAATGGCCTGATGTCCAACTAAGATGAGGTCTCATTTGGGATTTCCCAGGGGCCTGTCCTGCATGGAGAATGCTTTTACAAGGGGTAGATGAAACTCACAGTCTTTTTCTGATCCTAACTGTGGTAGTGCATCATAGGGAGTGCAAATCTCCTAGACAGGTAGGCCCCAGGCCAGGTTTTATGTATCCAAACCATGAAACTACACTTGGAAAACAGCAGATGTACCAATCAAATTACAGGACACTTTCTGAAGCTGCCAGATGCATCTTGAACCGGCTTCAACTTCAGATACAAAGTAATAAATTTGTAGAACAGGGGTGGGCAACCTACAGCCCACAGGCCAAATCTGGCCCACAAAGAGCTTGGATCTGATCCAGAAAGGTCTATCCAGCCTGGGGCAGCTCACGAATTGAGTGGCTCACAGCTGTGACAAACTGCCTGGCCCCTCCATAGCACTCTCCTCAGCAGATCTCCCTGCTGCTCCCTTCTCCTGCCTATGCTTACTTTGCTGCAGAGGGCCTAGATATCTGCAGTGAGTGTAAGCACAGGCAGCTAGAGATCTCCGGGTAGGTGGAAGGTGGATTTGTGGCCTGTGGCAGGAATCCAGCTTACAAGTTCTGGCCCAGGGCAGCAAAATGATGCCAAATCCTTTAGAGAAAAACTAAAATGGGCCTAAAACAACACAGGCCTGTGTGGAATAAATAGACTATGAGGCATGGAGAGACTGTGTCCACTGCTCTTCCACTGACACAGAAGTACTGGCCTTGATGCAAAAGCATCCCACACTGTACTTTCAGGTTGGGAGCAAGAAAGACAATTCCCAACTCTTTGACAATTCTGAGGGACAGAGGACTTTGCCACAAGATTCGTCAGGATTTGGCAGAAAACTATAAAATGTAAAATTAACCCTAACTGAGGGATCAACCCCCCACCTCACACACAAACCTGTAATTGCTGCATTACATCCTAGCAGGAAGAATAATGTGCTCCTTTCTCTGAAAGTACTAAGAGTTACTATGCTTGAACATGAAACCCTCAGCTATTCCAAGCCACATATAAGACATTTTTTCTTGTCTCTCAAAAACCAATTCAAGAGAGGTTAGTAGAAACATTAATAATGAAACCAGTCAGTGCAAATTCATGTTTTTTAGTCACAGAGGTTCAAGTATATTAAAGTTTTTCTTCTTTGCTCAGAACATTAGTTTCTTCCATTGACAAAAAAACCGAAGTCCAAGTACCTGCTTTCACTGCAGTTTTAGCTCAAGTTATCTACACAAAAATTGTGCTAGCTTAGGTTGAGGGGGGAGCAGTCAAGCAGTGAGACAACCTTAACAGAATGATCAGACTAGAATCACAAAGTAGTTAACTTCCCATTGAATTACTACTCTACGCTCCCAATTTATCCTTAGTTTAAATCATTGGTTAATATAAGCTAGAGATTTTTGTAAGTGAATATGAGTAAGCTTAGTAGCTACACATACTTCAGCCAAAATGACAACAAAAAAAGCCTTACAGTTGTCCATTTTTGAAGTAGGGGTTAACTCCTCCCTAAACCAGCACACTGTTTTGTACTAAACATCACACACTAAAAAAATACCCTTTAAGACACAAAGCACTCAAGGGCTGCATCCAGGCAAGCATGGCTGTATGGTATGTGGTACCAGATGCATCTGCAGCACCACATACGGCACATTCAGCTATTCTCCATGCTACAAGGGAGCAGCGCAGGAGGGAAAGGCAGGCAGCCTGACCACTGGCAGTGTGTGCTGCTCAAAACCGGAGCATGGCTGGTTGGAGCTGCACTGCAGCTGCCAGCCAGGCTTCAAGTGGCAGTATCACTGCTGCTGGAGCCCTGGGAGGCCTCCAGGACCCCAGGTCAGGTTGCTGGGGCCAGCCCAGTGCTGCCCTAGCCTCCCTTACCCCACCTGGGGTAACATGGCATGCGCCAAAGCATGCGTGGCATAGGCGTTCCCTGGGGACAACTAGCAGAGACACAAGATGCGCCATCGCTAGTTGTTCCCAGGGAACCAAATATCCACACTTCTCTGGATGCAGCCCAGAATTCACAGGTACAACACCCTTTCACACTCCTTCTGCCATTATTTTAAAGTATGCAAAAACATGAAAGCAGTTATATAGCTGAAGAGGAGGAGATGACTTCACTTTTACCTAAACACACTCGACCTGTTCCATCCAGTGTCAGGCCTTCAGGACACTCGCAGTGAAATGACCCTCTGCTGTTAACACACCGTCCATTAGGACAGACCCCCGGGAAGACATCACATTCATTTACATCTGTTGTGAAATAAATACAAAGAGACATTTAAGGGAGTATACTTGTTTTTCAAAATATCCATGCCTTTACTGGTTTTATAAGACCTTACTGAGATTTTAAAGTTATGTGAAGGCAATCAGAAGATTTTCATGTATATGGTATTGGGATCTGAAGACTCTTCTGGGTTACATTTGGCTGTTAATAGCCCCAGTCCTTATCTTGTATAGCGATAGCCAAGCCATATTCTCATTTCCAGGGATGATCCACTGCACTAAGTAGGGGTGAGTAAAGGCATGAGTATTCTACTTATATATAGAAGGAATCTTGAAGGACAGGGATCAGATTTCTAAGTTGCTCTGTGTCTTTATTATAGAGATTTCCTTGACTTCCTCCAATGTCTTAGAGTAGGGTGGTGCTTTCTAAATGCCTTCGCTGCCTGTGATGGCAATCATGACACGTTAATGTGCTTAAAACCTCCAATAACAAAAAAGCAAGAAATTCCCTTTATCCCATTTTTAGCAAAAAAGTGCAGGTATTGAATAAGAAAAAATAACTTCACCTTCACAGGTAACACCCTTAACTCTGGCAAATCCTCTTGGGCAAGCAGTGTCTGGAAACAAAACCAATACATCATTGATTTGGAATGATAGAGCTGCACAATATTATAGAATCATAACAGTTAATAAGGGGGAAAGGTACTTTCTTTTTGTATCTTTCCTCCACTGGATCCCTAATAGCTCGTGAGGTGCTGAGTGCTCTGACTCTAATCCAGGAATACACTGAAGCACATGTGTAGCTATAAGCTAGTAAGTAGTCTCAGGAATTAAGTCATGTTCTCTCTTAAGAGCGTTGCTATGTTGCAGGTAGAATGCTCAGTCCCTTACAAGATCAAACCCTACTAGAGATAAGAGGTAATCATAACTTCTTTATTTTATACACATATCACATACATATATAAGCTACTTATGTTCCCTCTCTTCATCCTAGCCTCCTGGGATTATTTTTAGTATACCTTCCTGCAGAAATAACAATGCCATCTTAGTAAGCAGTGCAACTACTGGAGGCTTCTGCACTGTAAATCAATGCCCAGTGAAATCAGACAAGCAAGTACTTGACTTTTTAGGGTTCACAAAACATCCGAATGCAGGAAGCAGTGGGGAGAGAAAAGCAGGTTCCATGAAGATGTAGGTTTTAGATACTCTTAGTTAGAACCAGAAATGTTGCGACCTTTCTCCCCAATCCCATCCAACCTTATAGTAAAAACAAAGATGTTAAGTGGATTGTATTAAGGTCCTATTTAAAAAGCAAGAGCTGGAATTGCCTAACGTGGACTTAGTGATAAGTAGCATTATTAACTTGTTAGAGGAATTCTTCCTACTCTACAGCTAATAACAGCTGCTACCCTACAGCTAATAACAGCATTAGCGCAGATGTTTTTGTGTTTTAAAACACCTGGGAACAGAGGACACTTTTACATGTACTCCGGGAGTGGGCGTGGAGGATGGGGAGTGGGCTATGCTTTAAAAGCCGCTCCAAATAAAGTGCTGCAGCATCTCGTGTATCTGTGTCTCCCCACTTCAAAATGGTGGCAGGGGAGCTTGACTTGTCTGACAATTAATCAAGTATGCTCTGACTCATAATTACAGCACATCAGAGCAGCCCCCATGCTTGCGTGCAGGCACCCTGAGAGTCAGCAGCCTTCAAGATACAGTCCCCTTATAGACTTTTCACCAGACATTTGCCTCCTCCACTACCATCTCTCTGCCTACGCATCTCTCTGCCTACATCTGCACCACACATGACAAGAATCTACCCTTGTAGAAATCCATTAAAAATATAATCAATTGGTGGGCTTTGTGGGTTACCAAGGGATTCACACAGTGAAGCACAGAAGTCATTAAGTCCTCATGTTATCATCTTTTTACTGAAAATACTCTGTTAAGAAAGATGCTTTGTTTAAGGAAGAATTACTTTATCTAATGACATTTCTGCCCTTCCCCCCATAAACAGAGCACAGAACCATACCTAATTCACATCGTTCACAAGGGCTACCCCATGCAGCTCCTAACGTCGCACAGCATTCAGATTTCAGCGTAGCACCATTGATGTTCACTTCACAACGACCATCTTGAATGTTCAGCCAGCATGTTCCCTTAAGACTATCTGCAGCGGATTAGAAAAAGAACAGGGAGCTCTCAGGTATTTATGTTTATTGTGCTATGTTTAGTTAGGATTGTGGGTTTATTATTATTACCACAAATATAACTTAAATAATCCAAAGAATGTTCATAAAAATTGCTATGAGGCCAAACTGCAAATTCTGCTGTGCTCATGTAAACTCGGAGTAGCTCCAGCCAAAGCAGGAGTTCTAAGCTGACTAGGATCAAAATGTATCTGGCATTAAGTTTCGTGAATGGGTCTACAAGTTCATATGTATTCTTTCTACACTACAAACACTGTAACATATACTAACTAATTATTTCAAACTGCACTGACAAGTAAAGTCAATTTTAAAACAGCATTCAGAAAATGAAAATGTGCTATGGAAAAGATACCACTTGGTGTAAGCCCCATGATTTCATTAGAATTACACTGGAGATACATTTGTTGAGTAAGATTAAAAGACCAAATGCTACTTAGTTATATAGATTTGAAAGAGTCAAACTCTCATGGAAAGTCAGAGAGACTTATGGTATGTCTCAATGCCATGCTACCATAAAACAGCCTCCATTCTGTGCGTGCCAACTTTTGATAATAAACGATGAAGTTGTTTTAGGGACTGGGCAGTCAGTGTCTCAGTACTCTGCAGTGCTACAAAAACATAGCACAACAAGGATGTGCTCTAGTTATAAAGTCACTGCAAAGGCAGGTTCTCCAGCCATGGGGCAATAGGAGACTCCTTTCCTTCACCCCTCCCCACCACCCCAGGGCAGAGAGGGTATCTCCAGCTGATGCCTCATGGGCATGCCAGTGAGACATGGGGATTCTGCATTAGATAACAGGTGTGGAAGTTGGGGAGGCCAGCAACCATGCTTCTCTTGTGTTCTGTGGACTGCCGAGAGGCATTGCTTCTGCCTGAGACAAAACACTCCTTGGAATTTATACTTGAAATAAATAGGTCAAATTGTTCCCCGATGTAATCTCATTGCCTTAGAATTACATCAGGAATTCATCTGTTCCATTAATTTTAGTTGATCATATCTAGACACACACACAGACATGTATAAATTGCCATCCAGTTTTAGCTCATTGCTAAAATGCTAAAACAGAGAAAATGTATACTTTATACCAAGAGTGAATTCACTTCCTGCTTTATTAGAAATTCTTTGTGAATAAAGCTAGTTATTACTGTGGCTAATTTTAATTTTATGCAGCCAACATGTCAAAGTAATACATTGCAAAATGATTTCAAGTATACGATTATCAGGTGATTTTCTTCACATCAGCTGTATTTGAATCTTCCTGCCAAAGTCTGTTAGTCTTATCTTATTTCAGGCTATGAGTTAATTTCCTTTATTTTCTATAGTCTTTCTTGTCCAGACAAAATTTGCAAAAGGGCAGCCACTGTGACTGGTGAGAAAGTTATTTATTACTGAGCATCAAAGCATTCTTCTGCCACTTGCATTTCTTTGATTCTGACCTGAATAAGAATATGTACATGCTACAAGCAGATGGCAACCTCCTGTTTTGTGTACTCTATCAGAATTTTACAAACTGTAACTCAGAATGGTATAACTGGTATTTCACAGGAAAAAGGAAAGTTTTCCTACTGCAGGTATAATTCCCCAAAAGAATATATCTTATCAGACAATATATCTTATTCCATTTTACAAACAATGTCACTATTCTCTTGACTCATTAGGTTATTCAATACCATTCCAATAAGCATCACAGTTCTCTTAAGTTGCATTCATTTGTAAAAATTATTATGGGGAAGCAAAATGAAACAAAATTTAAATATTTAAAAGCAGTAGTTTAAAACATAGCGGGCACGTCTACATGTGATCTGTAATGCAAATTAGCTTATTTTAATGTCCACTAAAGTGTCACTGAAAAAAACCATGTTATTTAGTTAATGCATATTAAAATAGGCTAATGCACATTAAGTGTCACTTAAAAACCATGCTTCTTAATGTGCATTAAAACAGGCTAATGCACATTTTCCTAGTACCTCACAATGGAGGTACTAGATCCAATGTACATTAACTAATGCACATGTAGATATGCCCACTGTTAAATAGAATGTTTATGAAAGGTGATGAATTTAGATTCCTTAGTGACTGAAGTCTTCTCTTTCTTCTCAAAATACTAGAGCTAGGAAACACTCACTGAAAGTCAGTAGGTAAGAGGTTTAAAACCAACAAGAGGAAGTACTTTTTATGCAATGCGTAGTTAACATGTAGAATGCAGTGCCACAGGAAGTGGTGGAGGCAGATGGCATAGCCAGGTTAAAAAAATGGGACTGGATACATTCATGGATGATAGCTTGGTTAATGGCTGTTGAACAGAATGGTTGGAGATGTTTCCTCTGGAATCCCTAACTCAACAATGGTGGATGCCAGAGAAGATACTAAACAGGGGATACATCACTCTAGAGATGTCTGGTTCAATACTCTCCCTTTATAGCACGGGTGGGGAAAATATAGCCCACAGAAGGACTTTGACTGGCCAGTTGCAGGTCTCTAGGTCCTGCCTGGCCCAGGTGTGCAGTGGAGCTGGGGTGGCTTCTTCTGATTGTTGCTGCCAGCCCTGGCCCCATTCCCAGCCCTATGGAGACTGGTGGGGACCCACACGCACAACCCCAGCCCTGGCTTGCCCCACACCTGTTTCGGACCTGCCCTGGTTAGAGTGAATCAGCTCCAGACCAGTCAGGACCCAAACCCCAACCTACCCTGCACCTGCTCCAGACCAGCCCACCCGTGACGAGCAGTGGTGGCAGCAGCACCACCCAGCCAGAAGCTTCTGCTGGGCATGGGGGAAAAGTGGCTGTTTTCCCCCATCACAGGCAGGCCCTTCTTGCTGTGGCCACCTGGAGCCTGTATCCAAGCTGCTGTGTGACTCCTCTCCACCACTGTCACCACTGCCTCCAGGCCACCCAGCAGGGCAGTGGTGGTAGTGGAGACAGGGCAGCCCAGGTGCAGGCAGCTGCAGCAAGAAGAGCCCAGCAGCAGTGAGGAGGAGGCAGTCACCTTTCCCCTGCACCCAGCAGCAGCTTCTTCCTGGCCACCGTTCACTGTGGGAAGGCTGGTCCAAAGCAGGTGCAGAGCAGGCCAGGGCCTGGGTTGTGTACATGGGTCCCGGGCTGATCTGGAGCTGGTTTGCTCTGGCCAGGGCAGGTGGGGACCAGGCACAGGGCAGGCTGAGGCTGGGAATGGGGCTGTGCGTTTGGGTCCCGGCTGGTCCAAAGCTGGTCCACTCTGGCTGGGGTGAGTTTGGAGCAGGCATGGGGTGGGCTGGGGCCAGGGGCCGCTGTGCGCTCAGCTACTTCTGGGCACTGGTGGTGGTAGCAGCAGCAGGGAGGAGCTTTAGGGCCCATGGACTCCAGGTTTGATGAGCTGTCGCAAGGTGGGGGTGCTGACCAGCCTGTAACAGCTCCCCACAACTGGTTATGTGGCCCATGGGCCCAAATAATTGCTCAGCCTTGCTCTAAAGCTTCCACTGTTGGAGAAAGAATACTGGGCTAGATGGACAAGAGGTCTAATGTGGAATGGCACTTCTCATATTCTTATATAAAACAGAGAAAGCCTAGACAGAAAGTATGTATAATGCCTTATTCAGTCCTGACAAATTTGCCATGCACATCTTCTGGAACCATTCATTGTGGAGTGGTAGTGAAATTTAACAATAGTGCCTGTACTCAGTGAGTATGGTGGACTATATCTATAATATTAGCCGTATCACTGTGTTCTTCTCTTTATTTTCAACACAGCATTGCATCCTTTCACGTATGTAATGGGAGATGTTACAATCATTCGCAAAATACCTTCCATTAGCAGAAAAATTCAACTATTCAAATAATCCTATGGGAATTTATATGACGTTTGTATGGTAAGCTTTCACTCAATGCAAGTGTTGGATCCTTAATGACTTCACAATGGCAATTCATCTGAGAACATGCAGGATTTAAACAAGACAAAAAAACATAGAAGGACAAGAATGTAACCTCTTAGCAAGCTACAAGTGCTACCTGGGAACCTAAGAGAGACTGCTGTAGGCAGCCCCCACACTGTAGAGCCCTCATGTCCCAGGCAGCCCTGGTCACTGTCTACACATGCACAGTGGCAGCATAAATTACTCTGCCATAGGATACTACCTGTTCTGGATGCTAATATGGGTGCCCATGTCAACAGTGATACGTTACTGTAGAGCTAATTAGTCAACTTTGCAGTAAAGCGCATGTACAGATGCACCCCATGAGAATCAAAGAAAACTAAAAGTTTCAATTCAAAACATTAAAAGTGCTCCACCTCAATCCATCTCACAATATCCTTAACCGCACGGCACTATTAGGGTAATCGTGGAAATATGTGGGCATTTGAGGTAAATAAGGGTCCATCATCTTCCAAGGCCTTTAAAAATGTAAGAACAAATCCACTGATAAATGTGCCTTGAAAACTCCAGTAGGTATGGTGAGGTCACCCTGCAATCAGCTCTCTCAAAGCATGCTGCTAGTTCTAACCAAATTCAAACAACACCTGATTTACCAGATCATCATTATCTAAGGATACTAGTACCAATGTGTATTCCACAAATCATGCCAGTGCTTGTAACTAGGTAAGATTAAGGAAGATTCCAGATGAATTCAGAGGAAACCTTCCATGGCCCGAGCAAAGGAAAGGTACGATGCAGTATTAACTTTTTTTATGATAGCTTCTTAAACAACAGCCATAGTTAAACTGATATCTTATCCTCTGGGAGAAAATAACCACCAGTGTCAATAATAGACCTGATACTATTCACATCTCTCCCTAACTCTTTCTCATGGATAAGGGGCATAGCCTATACCTCCTTCAGCCTACTCAGGGCTTGTATACATGAAAATAGCTGAAATACTGTCAAAGAAAGCGGCATGTCTAGCTCCTCCTTAGTTTGTTACTGCTTCCAAGGAAACAGGCAAACTAGTCTGCATTTGATCAATCTAATCCACAAAGCAAGTAAAAAAGGCTTCACAGCCAACCCTGTGACAGTCTATTACCAAGTACAAATTACTACGACTCTTTTTGTTTGTTCTGATCTTGCATTTAAAAATCAATGCTATCAATTTAATTAGTGCTAATTAAAAAAGAAAAAGAAAAAACACATTAAAAGACCTACCAATGCAGATCAGTCCAGTAGAATCCAGCTTGCTGCCAGGTGAACACTCACAGTTGAAAGAACCAAGATTGTTTCTGCAGGCACCATTGACACACGGGCTGCTTTCACATTCATTTATATCTATAATCCAGAAGGGAGAGATGCTGTTAGGACTGCTGTTTCTGGAAAATATTACGTTTTAGAAATGCTGCTGTGAACCATGATAGACCAGCATGGCTGCTCAACTTGGTTCACTTTTCCCTCCCATCCCCCCCACTTTTTTTTTTGCTTTTATAGAATGTGAGGTCCATCACATATAAGGGACAGCTATATGCATGTATATGCACATATTTTCAAAGTGCTAATTAAATGGCTCTTTCCTATAAAGACAAAACATTTCCATGAACTTGGACTAAAAGGTTTTCCAGAATCAATTATGATTGTCCTGAGAGAAATCGGAATCCTTTTTTTATGGAAAACAACACATTTCCAGCCACAACGCACTGTGCACAAACAAAGGTTTTATTGTTTCTGTCATTTATGGCTCCATGAGGCTTTGGAAGAATTAAGAAAACCCTCTCAGAAACAAAATATTACAATGCTGGCTAGCGTTCCATAGTCCTGGAAAGTGCTCAAGAAATAAGACTGAAACTGTAATGCTGCAAATGGTATTCCTCTTCATCCCTTACTCTTTCTTCCTTTCACCCTATGAGTTGTTTTTTTTTAAGTCTGACTACATGTAGGAATAGAGTCCCTGCTGATAATATTAGCATTTTTAGAAAAAAGAAATTAGTTAAAAAAACAAACCCTAGCAAATTCTTCGAAAGAACAACCACGTGTGCATACCCATGTCTTCCTGAAGTTCACCAATTTCATTTTTTATTTGGATCCTAAATCAAATCAGAAATCCTAATCCAACTAGATAGTTCCTGTTGTGGGTCAGGAATGAAAGTTTTAGTGTGTGCTTATGTTCTCAAGTACTGACTAAGAACTAAGGCCAAGCTCATAAACATAGTCTAGCACAAATTAATTAAAAATAAAATGCAGGATTTATTAGACCAGTAATAGCATCAATGGCTGCTTTTAAAGATAACACAAACTATTTAACTTATTTTGCAAAAGTTGTACCAAAGGTACCATTTCCTACTTCATGCATTATGTCTTATCAAATCTTCAGTGCTCTTGACTTGCATGGGCTTCTGAAGTCATAAGAACAAGTCATAAGAACAAGTAAACCATTGACCAAATTGCATATGTATTATATTAAAATGATAGAAAATACCTAGAAAACATAAACCTTTAGAGACTTTAATATCTCCCATCACCCTCAAAAGAAAGTACAGTTTTTAAGGGTCAAATCTCACACCTCTACAATGGGACTGTTCACCTAAATACACCAAGCACGACTTGGTCCTTGTCAATTTTTAGGGAATAGCAGCATTCCTTCCTGCTACCATACAGAACTGTTGCTTCTGAGAATAAATGCAAGCTTCCTGCTCCCTGTTGTGATGCCACAGAATTCTTAAACATTGATTAAATGCTAAATGATCCTCAGGATACAACTGAATTAGGAAGATTCTGCATACCCAGTGCCTTCTGCCATCTTACATTACACTGCAAAACATTATTTAAAAATGAGCAGATGTCATGTCTGAACCACATTAGGACATATACCACTTTCATTTCAAAGGCATATGAGTGATCAACAGAACTGTTATATAAAAAAGTCACATAAAAAATTATATTAAAGGACATCTACATTGTAAAGTAAGCCACTGACAAGTTAGGAAAAAAACATGGCTGCCTTTGCAACTTTAATTTGTTTCCCTTATGCACATGCATTATGATAAAGTCTTTAATAATGTGGTCACAGGCAATATTTTTCCAAATATCATTCAGTGTACAAGATGGATGGAATTCATTGGGAAACCCCCCCCCCCCGTATTTTTGTTGTATTTTTGTTTCTTTCTCAATGTGGCATCCTCAACCAAATATCATTCAGTGTACAAGATGGATGGAATTCATTGGGAAAAAAACCCCTGTATTTTTGTTTCTTTCTTAATATGGCATCCTCAACCTTACATACTGCATTGCTCTGGAGACAGAATTATTATTAATTTTCTGAATGGACTTTGTGTCGTGCTCAACATTATTTTAACTGAGTGTTTCATAAGCATTTTCCCCAGTGGGAAATAATTTCCTCCATTGTACAGAAAGAGAACTAATGTATAGAGAAAGAGAGGTTAACATAAAAAATAGGCTCTAATTGTTAATGCACAATGTGGTAAGATTACAGCTTAATTTTTCAGGATACAAAGAATTACATAAGCCCAAACATAAGCACAGTTTCTACTGATTACAAGTGCAGCTGTGCATGCTCAGCAGTTCTACAAATACAACCACAGGGACTAAAGTCAAGTACCAAAGAGGGGAAGAACATGCATTTAGGGCCATAACCTATTTCCCTTTCCCACACCTAAGTGATACTTATGTAGCTATATAATTGCAAATTTTGGCACTTCACATGGTTTCGAATTTGGCATAGCTCATGCAATGCTTCCCAACTTAGCACGCTCAACAGGCTTCATCATGGCCTGCTAGATGCTTATAGGGGAAGAAAATCACCTAGGCATGAGTGTAAGTTCCAAAATGTTAGTTGCAGAAGAACCAAAATTATTGGGTGTCAGATACTGGAGGGAGCTGGGGGGCAGAGGGTGGGAAGGGGGAGCAGTTTCCCATTTACCCAAGAAGATTTGTGTTTTAGACCCCTTCACCCAGAGAACCCTGAGAGCCACACCTCTCACAGATTTTGGTTTTGTCATAGTTGGGTTGGAGTCTTGTTGTAACAGTGATGGTCCAAGAAATGTTTGAGGCAAGGCTTGTTTGTTCTATCAATGCTTCTATTGATGCATTTCAAAACTACTTTTGCCTTTTGTGCAGCTGCATTACACTGCAAACTCATACCGAGTCTGTGATCTACCAAGATTCCCAAGTTCCTTTCCATATTGCTACCAACCAGCCAGGTGTCACTCATTTTATAATTGTTTTTTTTTTATTATTCCTCCTGAGGTGTGGCACCTTGCATTTGTCTGCACTGACCTTTATCCTATTAGCTCTAGCCCAACTTTACAATTTGTCGAGACCTTTCTGCATTGCACTCCCATTTTCCAGTGTGTTCACAATCTTTCCCAATTTTTTGTTGTCTGCAAACTTGCTCAAGAAGTTTTCTATGCCACCAAGCAAGTCATTAATAAACACACTGAACAGCACTGAACCCAGTCAGATCCTTGTGGAACTCCACTTGAAACCTCCTGCTACTGTGATATGGATTCATTAACAATTACCTTTTGCTTATGGCTATTGAGCCAATTATCTATCCACCTTGTAGTAGTTTTACATACCCCACATTTCTCCAATTTGTTTGAGAAGGATGTATGAGACCTTGTCAAAAGCCTTGCTGAAGTCCAGATATACCATATCCACAGCATTCCCTTCATCCACCCAAGATGTTACTTTGTCAAAGGAGATCAATTTTGTCTGACACAATTTTGCTTGCGATCAGCCCTTCCTCCTCCAGATGCTTGCAAATGGTCTTTCTTAAGATATGTCCCAGTAATTTCCCAAGTATTGAGGTGAGGCTAACCAGTCTGTAGTTTCCCAGGTCCTCCTGCTTGCCTTTCTTAAAGAGGGGCACTAAGCTGGCACTTTTCCAGTCCTTTGGTACCTGACCTATCTCCCACAACTTCATGAAGATGATTGCCAAGTGCTCCAAGATCTCCTCTGCCAGTTCCTTTAGTACCCTGGGATGAAATATATTCGGCCCTGCAGATTTGAATGACAAACATTCCTTGACAGAAGCCACCCAATGGTCTCAAGTGAAAGCATGAAACAGTGGTGCAATGGAGAGAATGGCCTGAAAAGAATGATGTTAGTGTGAGAGCAGAAGACTAGGAAGAGAACAGCTGAGCTAACTTTGCAGTGCATGTGGCTTTGCAGGCTGAATAGGGAACAGAGGAAATGTTCAAATTTGAGGGAGGTAAGGATTTTGTCTTGTTATACTGCTATTGCCCAACAAAAGCTTTTTGTTGAAGAGAAGCTGTATGCTTTACTGAATGGAGCTTTTGGGTACATCCCTTTCTTCTTTAAAAAGGTAAAACCTCTATCCCAGAACTGGAAGGCAGGGAGGATCAGGGACTAAATGGTCAGGTTTCGCAGGCAGAAGGACCCAGGGGCTCAACTTAGTTTAGAATCCATACCTGGACTGGGTTCAATGGTTACTTGGTGAGTCCAAACCAAGCACTTCCTTGGGGGAATTGGTTATATGCTGTGGCTACCCAGCAACCACAGGATGCAAGTAAACTACATCCACTTCCACAAGCCACATGCTCTGTATTTCCTAGAGCACGTTCCAGTTGAAGATGGCCAACAGACAGTCAAAAGGAAAGCAAGCTCAGTGATGTGGATGCTGCCTTGGAAGCAAAGGGGCATCTTTGAGCTCTAGCCTGGACTCTTGTTCCCACCACGTCAAAAAAAAATCCCAATAAATACAAAATGCAAGGTGCAGTAAGCCAGTTTCAAGAAGGAGGCTGTAGAGAGGCCTGAGAAATGCTAAGCATATGGTCTGGTGGTTAAGAACACTTTGCTAGGACACAGGTTCAAACACCCTTTGGATAAGAGGGATTAGAACTTGGGTCTCCTGGGTCTCTCTTCCAACTTCTGCAACAAATGAAGTAGGGCCCTGTATATTTCAATATCCTTTATTATGCAGCCTTGATTCATCCCTGCAGAATGTTTAACCCATGCCCTACACAAAGCAGAGGTATTGTGAAATACGGTACATGATATGTATGTCATGGAATTGTATCACAATATGTATAAGGAGGCTAAATTAAGTTAGAAAAGCAATGAACTCTGGCACTAGGTAAGGTTTGACTGCTTAACTTTTCAGTCTTAATGTCTGTTAATGTAGCGGGGGAGCAATCATCCTCCCGGCACACCTCAGGAACCCTCAATGTAGTCAGCTCCATGTTCCCATATTCTTCTTGAGCCTAGTTCTACCCACTGTGTGGTTCTATACCACGTCACATCCTCTACCTTACTTCCTTCATCCCGCCCATCAGCTTAGCTAACCAGTCCCGATTTCCTCCATTGTCTTAAATCCCTCCTTCCCCTTCCTGGTTTCTGTTGCCCCTCCAACTTCTTTTCCTAACCTACTTGTGCTTTCTTTGCCCTTTCTCTGCAGGTGTAATCCTTCTGCATTGGAATCAGGAGCCACATTCTTCCTCCGTGCTGCCAGAGTACACAAGTGGGGTCCCTGAGTGCACAAGAGAAATAGGCTTTCTGCCATCAGTTCAGGCATCCAGCCTCAGCCAAACAGCACTCCTGAGCTGCTATTCCAGGGAAATCCCTGCTTGGTTCCCAGGCTGAAGCATATGCAATGCCATCAGAATGTTTGAGGAATTTAAGTGTGAAAATCTAAGAAGCTGCTACTGTGAACCAAGATTTTTTTAAGGATTTATAATTTGGCAGATTTTCAAAGGGGACGAAAAGGCATGTTCTTGACCCAGAAACTACTCTCTAAGGAAGTTCAAATGCCTGCATTAAGGCACAGGGGGCTACCAAAAAAAAGGTCATAAGAATTTTTTTAAATGGGAAAACCAACATTTTTCACTAGCCTTAATCTTGGAAACTGAAAAAAAAACAGTTTTGGATGAAGTAAATCAATAAAAAAAGGAGGGGGAAGGAGGAGTGGGGAGGCCACCTACGGGCAGGTAACCAGCAAAGAAATTTGGTTTAAATGTTCAAAATTTGGAAAAGTTATAACCAAATGAAACAGGTTGCTTAATAGGAAGTGTCAAGCAACCATAACAGGTAGTGCTCTCCACCCCTTACTACACATACACAATTTGAATGCAACTCAGTATATATGTACTGATAAAATTTCAAACAACCCTTATTTTGTATTTAAAGAGACAAAATCAACTTGTAGTGTAATATTTTCCCCCCAGAAAGTCCATTAAAAGTATCCTATGGTCCATAGACAACACATGGGGAGGGCACAGTGGTGGGGAACATGCCCCTCCCCTGCCCAATTTCTGCATCAATGGCAGGTTGTGGGGTGTAGGGCTGCAACCTGGCAGGAGCCAGAGCCTGGCAGCAGTGGAGGAGGTAATGACAGCACAGATTTTTGTGTCCCCCACTGTCAACACTTATGCATCATCTATGCTATGGTCCTCAGCCTATGTCTAATTCCCTTTGCCACCTTTGGTAGTTTTTTCCAATGTGATTGTTTGGTTTTTAAAAATATTTCTCCTTCAGTCTGCAGTGTTAAGAAGCCAAACAAACACACAGGAACCTGATCCTGCAAAGTTTCCTCTTTTTCATTTGTTCATTCTTTTTGCGCATTTGATAGATTTTTGGCTCCAATTCAGAAAAACACTTAAGCATAGGCTTAAATCCCATTGAATTCAGTGAAAGCAGTGATATTCCTGACTTTAAGCACAGGCACAAATTTTTGCAGGATTGGGTCCTTAGTGATCATAAATGCTGATACTGACAATTCACAAAAGCCCCCATTCAGGAAAGAATAAGTGCAACTCCACATTCACTGCTTTGCTGAATCAGGGCCAAAGAGTATCATGTGTACAAAGCAAACAAAATGGAAAAATAAATTATTTTTCCCTTCTTCATTAAAATAATCTTGGGTATTAATTGCAACAATAGTGGGCAAGATAGTCTTAGCTAGAAATGTGATTTTAAGTAGAAAAAATTGCTACAGGATTTTTTTCCCCTATGAATATGTTCCTTTAAGTGTGGTAAATGTACGTTATAAATGTCATAGAACCAAGAATTGAAACAGTTCACTGTACATTCCTGGAAATAAACTTCAAAGCACATCTGGTTTACATTTAACTAGTTATGTCACTGGAAACACAATCTAAACCACAGAGCTTGTTGTAAAAATTTCAACTTTCACAGACTCTCAAGGCTTAAAAAAGTAAAATAAAATAAGATTAAAAATCTGAAAATGAGTTTTCTTGCATCTTCATTTTGAGTAAACAACAACGCAAGAGTCAATGGTGAATGTTGACATTTACTTTAAATTAAAAATACATTGTTGAATAGCAATCATCTAATGTCAATGCATGGCAGACAGTTACTGGCTAAAGCAAATTTACAGCTAGAGTGCTAGAGCTCCAAAATGAATTGCTAAGTATTTCTTTGAAAACAGAATTGGAAAGCAAAAAAAAAAGAGAGACAAGAAGTTTATTCTTCAAATAGGCAAGCTATTCAATGTTAGAAAATGTGTAGGATTTTATAGTTTTATAGACAGCTTTATGCCAAAACATTTCTGGATCATTTCTGCCTGATCAGCTAAATGTAAACCTTAGTCTAACTCTTGGATTCTAGATGGATACAACAGATACTTCAGATATTATGTGTGTATGTTACATATACAAAACAATATAAACAATAGCTGACAGGATTCTGCTCCCAACACTGTAAAGAGAATCCACAGCTGAAATGTCTTTTAAAATAATTATGCTCAGAATGACTTATACAATCTTAAGTTTTGGGTAACAATGTGCTAAACTAATTTCATTAAGGTAGAAAATGGGTAGGATTTTCTTTATAAAAATTAACCGAGGAACTGCTTTACTATTTATGACTGATCCGTTTCTAAAAATATATATTCTATTTTATTCTTTACAAATAGCACTGCTATTATAGTAGCAGTAAATAGTGTACCATAGGTTATGCAAATACTCTTTGTTTACGGTTAAGGGCAGTACAGCACATGAAGGGGAGTGAATGAACCTCAGTGAGATGCACAAAGGCAGCACAGTCACAGCTACTCTCCATAAGGGGTATGGGGAGGGTACAATGTTCTTCCTTCAGCCACTGTAGTGCTATGAACACAGAAGATGGGATCACAACTTTCTCTTGTTCTAGCTGCTTCTGGGATACCATATATTATTAGCCTCATTCAGTGTTTCACTTAAGGAAGTAGAAAAATGACAATTATTGTCAGCCTAATGATATACAGTGGTCTTGGGGACATATAAAAGTTTTCTTAGGAATGTGCAAAGTCACAGTAAGGTTAAAAATGAATTTAATTTATTCATTAGAATCCCCAAAACAAATTTTAAAAACCCCTAACCCTAATCTGTTATACCATCAAAGAATTCTATGTAATCATTTAAATAATTTTTCTTTCACTGGCAGTGTGTAGATTTAGTTTACGTAACACCTAACTATGTGGGCTTCCATTTTATCCATTTTTTTCTCCTGACCCTTGTCAACTTTAATTATCAACTATCTCTGTAGATCCTAGGCACCTACTGTATTGAGAAGTCACCCCAAGAAAACCAAGAAAAAATGGTCAGAGGCATTTCTGTATTAGTCTAAAAAAAATCATATTTGCTTTTAAACTTTTAAGGCATGAATTCTTGAAAATGTAAACCAAAGTTCATTTTGACAACAAAGAGCATAAGCTAAGGTTTTGTTTTGAACTCTGTTAATGATACATTATATTGTTCAATTATGTTCTCAGAGTCAATATCAATATAGGAAGGAGATGTTCTTTATAATTATACTACTCTAATTTCATATGATTCTATGATTCAGTGATTTAAGCTCAGTTGTTTGTGTTCTGGCATCTTGTTCAACAGTGTTAACATATTTATGGTCAAAGTTATGCTCTGAAGTTAAGCATCGAAATGAACAGTGCAAACGTAACATCTCTGTGGGTAATATTATTTCAGATTGTTGGTTTGCAACATACTATGACATTAAAATACAAGCCAAGGAAACCATTTTCCCAGCTAAAAACTAATATATATAAGTGGATATATGGATAGCTAAAATTCATGAATAAAGGTTAGGAGTACACGATGGATAGACAATGAGGCAGCAATAGAAATCCCAAAGTATAATGTATAAGAAAGATTCTATTCTTTAAAAAGTCTGTTGGATCTGTAATGTAAAAACAAAAGCCAACAGGATCTCAGCTTTTAAAGGTTGCATCTGAAAGACTGCCATATATTAACTTCACTTAACACAATTCCCGTTGACTGGAACCGAAGGAAAAGGGTTTAGGTTGATCCTGACAGAATTTGAACTACTGATTCATAAGAGCTGAAGTATTAAAAAGCTAAAGCTTACAACTTCTAAGTGTTTGCTCTGACAAGGGCAATTTATTGTGCAAACTTGCTTAGCATGATAATACTGAGTAGTATAAAATGATAATACTGGGCCAAAACAAAACAATTATTAAAACTGTACTGTTCCTGAATATTATAAATAATTTCCTTGGAAACAGAACAAAACTGAAAACTCCATGCACTTCAACATCATTTGTGTCCCAGCCCCCTTCCCCCCACATAAAAGTGACTTTAGAAGCAACAATGTCTCATTAATTTGTGTTTGTTTTTCATTGATATGCCATCTGTATCATTCAGGTCCACAGTACAACAACTTTACAAATATTCATGTTTTGCTGCAAGAAAAGAAATATCTTAATATTAATGTGCAGTACAGTCCAGGACATTTTCCTGTTGACATCAAAACTACCAAGAATCAGTCACGATAAGTAGTTTTAAACTTTCTAACAAGCTCTCACAATCCTATTCGTGGTCAGAGGAGATGAGGGATATCAAACTTTTTTGACAAAAAATAGACTAGTAGACCTGGTCCATAAACTTAGGATCTGCATAGGAACAGGTCCCAAGTTCTTTTATTTTCACTTCAAACTGTTTCCTTAACAAAACTTACCATCACATAGAAAATGAACTGGCTTTATTGGTTGAAATCCAATGTCATAGTCCATTATACTAATGTACCATAATACATACGATGTATCATATAACTTATGCTACAATTTAGTCCTTTCCTCCCAGGTAACTTTTGGCACTGTTTCTGAGTCTTTTCTGACTATCTAACAAACTCCAACTGTGATAAGCCCAACACAATTTGAATGCTTGTATTGGAAGTTTTCTTACCTTCACACGTATCAGTCTCAGTGCTGAATACATAACCCTTTGGACAAGTGCAGCTGTAGCTTCCAGGTGTGTTTCGACACAGACCATTGTCACACAACAGTCTGTTCACTGAACATTCATCAATGTCTGAAAAATGTCAGAGAGACATATTAATGAAAACAAAGGTCATAGAACAATTTTCCACAATATTTTACCCACATAGTCCTTCACCTGTACCTTCACAAGAAGCAATCAGGTCTGCCTGATACTTAGCTTTCTGCATCTGAACATGGAAAAGTGCCAATTCTTGGCTTCAAGAGGTTAATCTCTTACCCTAAATTCTATTTTATATTTAAGATTTATCACATTAGTTTTTCAATAAAATATTATATTCTAAAAACTGTCATCATTAGTTCATAATAGCTTTGAGATCTCTCTGAAAAACATCATGACTATTTCAATGATATCTGCCTGACTGGCCAGAAGCAGTGATATTAACTATGTGTGCAACACTTACCTTACCATCTGCATTCATATTTGCTATCAGCAAAGGTACGGGAGGGAACAGCTACATCAGGGGTGGGCAACCTGAGGTAGGTATGCCACAAGTGGCATGAGTAGCCTGCATGTGTAGTATGTGGCAGGTTGGGGATGGGAAAGACAGCACAGCAGCAGACAGGACAGGAAGTAGAAAGCAAAGCAGCATGAGGCAGAGAGCACATGGAAATAAACAGAAGATCAGGTAGGGAACTACTGAACTTTAATTAATTTAGGCACAAGGAAAACCTTCTGCAAATATACATTAACAAAAAGTAATGCTCTATTGCCAAATTGCTTTTAATTAACAACATAAAGTCTTCTCCCTCCCCCTTCCTCCCCCCAGGCCCTCTGGCTTCCAACTTTCCTCCCAAAAACTTCATCCTCACAAGATTCTTGCAAGGAATGAAAGGACTGTCGTCTCAATTTTAAAGATGAGGCTAAAAATAAAAGAGAAATCAAGCTTTTAATCTAGATTTCAGAAATATTAATGAGCAGATCACTGGAAATGTCAAGTGGCTTTGGAGCAGGTCCTAAATAAGCTACCAAGGCTCATGGGGGAAACTTTATATCAGAAGTATACTAAAAATTCAGCTTTCCTGCACTGTAGTCCAATGCCTGAACAAGACCATCCATCCACTCATACAGTGTATGTGCACATACACGCATATAACCCCTCCCCGTCTCACCACTAACACACAGAGCACTTACATAAAATGTGACTGGATAAATATAGCATATCACTATACAATCCATTTGGAAAAGGAAAATTATGTGTAGAATATGAAAAAATGCCATTTGACATTGTTTTGTATTAATGTAAGTCCTGCCAAGGAATCAGAGATGCAAAGAAAATCTCCAGAAATCTCCAAAAATGGTGAGGTTTTTTTAAACACAAAGACCAATAACAGGTCAGTGAAACTTGAGGTGTTGAGAGTGATTTTTAACAATACTAAACAGGTCAGGTGGTAGCATGGTACTTAATCATTTTCTGAAGCATTCTGACATAACCTCATTGGTTATTTACACACACAGAGTTTTCTGTTCTTTTTGCTATTTTTGTATTAAAACCAATACTCTACAAACTATATTATTTATACAGTTCTGATTTTTTATATAAAAATATAACAAATGACTGAATTCTGTATACTGACATGGATGATAAAAATAACTAAGAAAGAGAACTGTATAATAATAGGCCTTCTGTATATAGTATACTTATAAAAATATTTTTTAATAGTACAGAGTCTGGTAACAGCACAAATCATGCAAAAAGCTTGACAGAAACCATTTAATAATGCCTCTTAAATGAAATATTTGTGAAATGAAAGATTTGGATATGCCAACAAGCTGAGAGATGCTGTGAACAAAAGATAATTGGACTTGAGCTTTCTGTCCAACTCCCCTTACATCTACATGTGCTATTAATACAATTTAGGCTTACTGTGCAGTAAAATACGGTGCAGTAAACTTGCCCCAGATACACATCTACATGTGCACCCTGTGGGCACGTCTACACGTACATTAATATGTCCTAAGTACGGTGCATTAAGTTTAGGGGAAGAGAATGGGGCAGGAGAAAAGCCCGCAGAAACTTGACCAAGAAGTACTTACCTCTGTTACTGAGAGAAGTCAAGCTGGAGCTGTGAGCATGCTGCCGCATTTTCATAGTATGTGCTTCCTCTGTATTGGCAGAGGAAGCACAAGGACTGGTATTTCTGGCCCTGGAGAGAGGCAGCCAGGAGACGACTGCAGTTCGTGGAGCAGAGGGACACGAGGTCTTCTCCACTTACAGCATCCCGCAGACAACCACAGAGGAAGCAAGCCAGCACACTGGCCAAGGTGGTCAGAGGACCACCGAAAGAACCCAGGATGCACCACACTGAGGAGCTGCTCCAAGACAATTAGTCAAAGACTGAAGTGGCAGATACAGGAATTGGAACTGAGGGAGAATGGGGGCGCATGTGGGTCTGTGAGTTTAAAGGGGCAGTGATCCTTTGATTTTCTCTCTCTTCCTTCGTTTCTTTTTGTTTTGGGGGGAGTTGTGTTCCCTTCTCAAAGTGCTGGGAAGGAGGCAGGAAGGAAAGACCCTTTCCCTCTGAAAGCACTGATCCAGACCCTGAGGAGCTAAGGCAGGGTAGGAATCCCAGTAAAACTGATTTCAAGGTGACTGGCCCCAAAACTGAGGAGGTATTAATTTCGTTTGATTGCCCCATGAGCACTTGAAGTATTGAGGTAATTTCACTGACCCAGGAACTAGGAAGGAATTGATTTCATACTTTTTTCAGGTTAACTGATGGACTTTTTGTTGGCTGACTTAATTTGATTGACCCAGGAACCTGAGATGAACTGATTCTGGTGGATTCTCCAATAACCTTTAATAGACCGATTGGCATTAATTAGCCTGGGAAATGAGGATGAATTGATGTGAGGTAGATGTCTCTCAGACTCTGAACAGGCTTATTAATTTATGGGCCTTGGAGCCTGTAATGAATTTATTTAAGGATAGACTCAGAAATCCTGAATGAAGGAGTTTAACACATAATCCTTATTTAGTGAACAGCAAGTAACAGCCAGCAGCATCTTCAGCTGTGTGGTGGCTCAGGACTGCAGCCCGACCTGCCACCCAACCCCAGAACCTTGGTGCCCATTCTGACCTGGTCCAGAAGGGACCTGGGTCAGAAGGAAGTGCTCAACACTTACTGGAACAGGAACCTGTATTGGAACTGCATGTGGTGCAGCCGCGTCGCTTTATGAGTTCTCTGTGGGCTTGTATGGGCAGTGCACAGCTGATGACATCAGCCAAACACGCCACTGCAGGAGATTTAAATGGCACCAGGAGTGCCAGAGAGGAAGTCACGATGGAAGCTGGCTCCAGGCAGCTAACGTCTGGGAGCAGAAGCCAGGAGTGTCAGGGAGGGTGGACCCCTATGGGGGTCTATTTTGATTAAATAAGAAAGAAAACGGATCAGAAGAGCCAGGAGGCTCTATAGAATAGGGAAAGTTAGAGGACGCCAGAGTCAGAGAGCATCATGACAAGAGAACTTTGTTTGAGTTTCACTATTTTAATTTATTATACAATTGAAAAAGAAGAGAAACAACAGCTAAAGGGACACAGTGATCGTAACAGGTCTGCTGGGAGAATAAGTACCATTGTGATTAGTGGGATTAATCCTGAGAACACCACAGGGACTAGGACGAAGTATCTGGCAGTCTGTGTCAGTGGTTGGAGATCACGAAACACCATCAGCAGTGGTTGGCAAGTGACTGGGGTGTAGCAGAGGCAGAACCCCATGTCAGCTTTGGCAGTACCCTGAGTAAAACCCGCAGAGGCACCTATACGATTTCACACTGAACCTTTCCTTTATATCTTACAACAAGACGTGGCAGGAGAGACAGGGATAGTGCCTCACCTGAGAGGTTTTCTTTCTTTAAATCCTGATGAGGTTTGAAGTGTGACAAGCTGACACAAGATCTAGGTCAAGATATGCATCATCCTGGACATGGTTAGGTTGGGTGTAAGGGGAGGAGCCTCATGAAGAAAGCCCATCCCAGAGACCTATCCCAGCCTGTATCCAACTCCCAAGGTTTCAAATAAACAAACCCATACAACAGGGCGTGGAGAGATAAAGAAGGACATCAGAACTTTATAGTCACAGGACCATCTGGTTCTCTCCATGGCTCACTCCAGTAAAACATTAGGCAAATGGGACATGAGCCTTATAGCACACACACCTGATAAGCAGGTACTTACTTAACATATCATAATCAGTGCTACTACACAGTAGCGCCAGCACACATCTTTTAAGTGACACTAATGTGCAGTAGACTAAGTCTACTGTGCATTAGCACATTAGCACAGTTTTGCCGTGATGCACTAATGTGCCGTGATGCACTAATGTGCAGTAGAATTAGTCTACTGTGCTTTTAGCATCTCGCATAGATGTGCCCTACTGAGGGCAGATTTGCTCCTTAGCGGAGCAGGCAGATCCAGGCTTGCTCCTGCCTGCCCTGCTACGTCTCCCTGCAGGAGCCAAGGGGAGCTGAAGGCTCTGACCACAGCTGCCTGGGTGCCAGGGGGCAGGCTCAGCTTAGCAGAGAGCTCCATTGGGGAGGGGAGGGGGGAGAAGGTGCAGCCTGGCAGGGGGCTCAGGAGCTGGCAGCGGGCTTAGGTTGCTAGAGGGTTCCAGGCAAGTAAGCTCTGCCTGGCAGGGGGTTCTGAGGGGGCAGCCTCAAGCTGGCAGGGAGCTCTGGGCAGGCAGGCTCAGGCTGAAAGGGAGTTCCAGGGGGCAGGGACAGCCTGTCAGGTGACTCTGGGGGCAGGCTGGCAAGGGCCACTGTCCTGGCACTGTATCAAGAGGCTGTGTGCCGTCCAGCCTCAGATCAAGGGTCATGTGCACACAGATGCCCGAGGACTATGGTAAACTGCCCAGGTGGGTGCTGCCACAGGCTGCCGCTGGCTGAGCCCTCCCTGCTTCTCCATGGGGGCATGAAGGATGCTTGCTGCCTGCAGCAGGCAGCCTACCTTCCCCATCCCCTATGCAGGCTAAGACAGGGCTAGCTCCTGCTGGCAGCTGCCATAGCAGCTGTGGACCAGCTCCCCCCTTTCTCCTCCCTACAGGCCAGGCAATTTTCTCCTATGGTACCAAGCCTGCAGTGTCCAATGTCAGGGGGTGATGGGCTCCTGCCTGTCTGGGAAGGGAGCTGGTGACACCCCCTCTCTCTCTCTCCCCAGCAGCCCTCTCTGGAGACACATCCAGAGCCAGGGCTCATGACACACATGGCCTGCACCCCAAGCATGCCCCCGCCGAGAGTCTGCCAGGCATGCCACAATAAGCTGTGTGAGTGCACCAAAGGGTTCCCAACCCACTAGGCCCTTCTGTTGCTAATTGCCATGGTGCCCTGGGCATGCCTGAGAACCTGGAGCAGGGCCCTCAGTTTTGATGGCATCCCAGGAAAGCCTGTGCTTCCCTGAAATGTGCACCACCCTTGGAGGGTATCTCTGCCTATTTTACAAGTACCTGAGGAGAATATCACCACTGCCATTGATTATAGGCCCCTGGCTGCCTAGCTGGGAGGCCATTGGCCGCTCAAAGTTCTGAACTGCCTCCTGCCTCCCTGTATGTTGGAGTGGGAAAGTCAGGAGGGCAGGAGGGAGCTCAGCCAGGCTGTGTTAGGAGGAGAAGGAGCAGGGAGGAAAGGGGAAAGGGGGACACGATCCCCCACTGCACGGCCCCTGGCTCCAGGCTTGCAGCCTGGGGGCAGGCAGGTGAGCTGTCATGGGTACAAGTGGCTGCAGCACCCCTTTACCCTCCCCCCCGCCCTCCTCCCTATGTGGGGCTTACCAGACAGGTGTGGCAGGTTGTCCTGTTGGTCTGACTCTGTCCCAGGTGGCAGCGAGGTGGTCTGGCTGCCAGCAGTGTCCTGGGGCGTGGCAGCACGGCGCCTGGCCTCCTGGGCAGTGGCCCCCTACAGGGAGGAGCTGGAGCTGTTTGTCACAGGGGCAATCCCCAGCCTGGCCTTCCCACTTGGGGTGCGTGACCAGAGATGGTGCGGCAGGTGTCAGCCCAGGCTGCCTGCACTGCCTGCTGAGGGTGAGGGCTGGGTCCCGCCACTGGTTCCCTGAGGGACCCTTCCTCAGCACTTTGTCAGCACTGGCCCACAGAGCTGGTTTTGGCAGCCCATTTCTGCTGGAGTCCACATGGCAGCCCTCAAAGCTAGGATGCGGTCCAGCTGCCCCATGAAGGCCATGGTCCCGCAGGCAGCCCTGGACAGCTGGTTCTGGTCCATTACATGGACCACTAGGCCTGCAGGGCCTTGATCTTGATGCAGCACAACCGCCCAGACTGCTCACAGCTGTGCCCCTACGTGCAGACCGCCATGGCCTCATAGATGTGGGTGTTTGTCCAGGTGTCCCAGCCAAGCTCCACTGCATGTCTGCCTCACCCCAGACCACTATGAGGTTGCCAGTCTCTTTCTCTGTCCAGCTGGGGACCCAGGCTAACGGCTCTGGCATCAGGAATGCTTGCCATCCCAGGTGCTTTCTGGGGACTCAGGCAGAGATTCTGGGTTTTGTTGGGGCTTGCCACATGCCTGCAGCAGAAGGGTATGGTGCCTAGGGGCCAGGCAGCTGGAGGTACAAGCCCCAGAGGTCAGGCCAGGGCTCTGGAAGCCATCCTGGGCCAACTACAGAGAAGTGTCCCAGCCACATGGCTCTGCCCCAGGCAGGAGGCTGTACCCTGCCTGGTGTGGCTGACCAGGAGTGAATTTGGTCAGCATCTACATGTGCTCTACTGCATAGCAGCTACTGTACAGTTAATCTAGTACTTTGTAGCTACAAGTACTAGCTAACCGCACAGTAGACTAATTTACTGCACAGTAAATGTCACACACATGTAGACAGTGATACTTTATTGTACAGTAGATTAGTCTACTACACAGTACAGTGTCTTCATGCAGACATGCCCTGTGACTAGTATCATTAGGTCATGTCACTCACAGCCACTTCCATCTTCATTAATAAGCTGCAGCCTCTGGAGACCAGATGGCTTAGATGCAGTGTTTCCACTTGTTACAAACTGGGCGCATCTACACAAGACACTGACTGTGCAGTAGCATTCTGTGACAAAGCTGTGATGCAATGATACTGTACAGTAGTAGTAGGCTGCTGCGCAACAGCTTCTCAAAAAAGGTGTTAGCTGGCAATACTGTGCAGTAATTCAGGTTACTGCACATTTATTTAGTACTTGTATAAACAAGTACTAAATGAATATGCAGTAACCACTGTGCAGTAATATCTCATGTAGACGCAGTCACTGTGAACTATTTAAGCCAAAATGAAGCACTGCATACTGCAACAGAGGGTCTCAGTGGGCCATAAGTCTACATTAATTATGACAGTGACTGTCATCTGCTCCATTTTATTATGTGAAAATGTTGGCCTTTGGCAAATTATCTTCTGGCGAATTACTATACAGTCCTCAGACGAAAATGGTTTGGGGACCCTTGACACAGAGTGTGCAGCAGTATGAATACACAGATTCAGATATATGGAAACATTTATTCGAATTCCTGTGAAACTGCAGTGATCTCTCTTCCCATTACTTCCCAGATAGCTAGACCAATGGGAATTTTAAAAAGAAGTAGAAAAACCTTCAAAAAACAAACAGACAGACAAAAACTATACTAGCAACTGTAGAAGTAGTGGCCATGCAACGGCTAAAGAGGAAGTTTTTCTCAAAAAGAAGTTGTGCTTTTTCTTTGGAGCCAAAGGTCATAGCCATTCTTCTCACACTCTAGTCCTGCTTCTACGGAAATGAGTGAGAATTCAATACATGAAGCAACTTACCAACACAGTTCCTTCCAGAAGGATCAGGTTCATAACCACTGTTACAATTACAACGGTAGCTACCACGTAGGTTTTCACAAATTCCATTGGAGCAAATATCAGGGTCCAATGCACATTCATTAATATCTATATTAATACAAAACAGAATATTGTAGCTATTCCATGTATTCAGAGCTATGACAAGTCTAAGGAGTGGGTGGACACATAAAAATACCATTAACTCAAAACACAAAGTCTGTCAGTAGGTTTAGGGCCTATGTAAGAAGTTATGATTCTTGAGTGAAATACTTTGAAAATACGGGTACGTGACTGACATATATACTAATATGTTGATCCTAAAGCATTTAAGAGGCTTACAACAGACTTAATCCAAGGCTTTAGAATTATAGCAATCAATTGAAATCCAAGTGTCTCAAACACATAAGACATGATAAAAAGGATTGTGTTATAATCCTATTGGAAAATTCCACTCCTCTGGCTGTATCTCATGTAAAGATGTCAGAATTTTCCAACATCTTCATGAGAGACTGGAATATCTGGGAAAATGTCATGCTATACCTTCTATATCCTACCTCCCTTTAGTACACATTCTTTCTAAAGCAGAAGGAAGGCTCAGCCCTCTTAAGGTTTTTTTTTTTTGTGGTAAAGTAGAGAGAGAAGGCTCAGCTACTTCTCAACTCTGCTAATATCCTCAGGGAGCAAGCTTCCTGGGCTAAACTCGTTGCTCAAGAACTGAATGATGGGGATGGGGTTTGGTGACTGTCACTGCAGTGAGGTTAAGATACTGTGATTAAGATAAAGAGTTAAGCATGATTTTGCATAGAGATTATATAGGAGATTGGTGTGTTTGTGTAAGGAGTGAACAAGGAGAATAACATAGTACTGGGCCATTTTATGTTCCAGCTAAGGATCAATTTTCTTCTGCTTTAAGGAATGGTTAAGTAAATGAGCAGAATTTCTCAGTGTAAGCAGTAGCAGGAGTCCCTGGCAGCAGGATCCTGCTGTGAGAGATCCATAGCAAATGCTACCATTTCCTCAAGGCACCCCAAGAGGATTTTAATTTATATTTGATCCCTGGATAACATTACAATTTTGGTCAAATACCTGGTGAAGACTGGAGAATACAATTTGCCTTACTTCCCTAATAAGTGGTTAAGCTTCTATATATCGAGCAGAGACCATAACCTCCAAACAGAGCTTCATGCAAATTCCCATTGGCTGGAACTGTCAGCATTGTAGACCACCATTATTTCTCTTGTGAGAGTAACAGCCTCTCCAAAAGAACGCAGCAGATCTTGTATATCCAATGAACTGACAGCTCAGAGTTTACAAACTTGGCTTGTACATTATCTATAGATTTTGCAAGGCACTAAAATGAGCCCATAAAAAGATAAAGAGTAGGATTAGGCACTTACAGTGCTGTACAGCAATGACCTTTTCCTTTATAGTTTAATGGTGCTTTTAAATGCTTACTATGTTATGGCTGAAAGTACATTCCTAAGTTCTCATCCTGTTCCCACTGAAATAGATGGGAGTTTTCCATTGATTTGAACTGGAACAATTGCACTGACCACACAGGAAGAAAGACAAAATGAAAGGGATGTGGTTTAATTGGGCCACAACTTTATTAACTCATCTGGGAACACTCTGGCAGAAAATCATAACAGTGTGTGTCGTCATTCCTTCTTCAGTTGCTTCCACTTACTTAAGGGCTGCCATCAGCCCTCCCAGCTCTCCAAACCTCGTCCAACCTCTCAAATGAAGGCAATGTAGGCCAAACAAAGGAGTTTTTCCTTCACTGTACCAAATATTTAGGGCTTCTAATTTCTGTTGCTCAGCTTCTATATGGGAATCCCTTCCCTCAACTTCACTTCCAGCTTTGATTTATCAGAGAAGATAGCTTGCCCACCCCAACTTGTGGAATGAGTACTGGCACTGGACTCGTCACTGCAGGTGACACAAATTAATGCTGTCTCAAAAAGAAGGAGAAAGATCTGTTTTGGAGGGATCTGATTGTATTCATCCTTCCCACTGTAGGATGAATGAACCTTTGAAGGCCAGACAAAACCCTCTTACCTTCAAAGTTTCATGGAGAACATTCTGGATCTTCTTTAGAACCCCTTTTATTTAAGTCATATATTTAAAAAAGAAAATCTGAAATCTCACCTCGCCCATCCACAGTAATGCCTACTCCACTGCTACACAGACCATGGAATTCAGCTGTTTGAAGGAAACAAGAGATGTTCCAAAATAAAGAACGTTAGGGCTCTTATTATTCTATCTTCTTTGTCCTAAAACAAAACAACTTAAATCTTCAAAAAGAATGTTCCCATGATCTTATCTAATAAAATTAAATATCTATACATGAATGAAATAACAAGTAACATGAAATAAATAATTTGTGAATAATAATCCCTGTGTACAGTTTTGCCATGTTATCACTTATTTTTATGAGATACTATTTTCAGAGACAACCTGTACAATTTCTAGTCCTCTTCACATTATAATTATGAAATAATTTATTAATCTACTTTGAATAACACTTTTCTGTCTGTGCAAACCATGTGATCAGAGGAAACATGCAACTTTACCCGAGTTCTTGGTAGGACATGGGTGACAAGGTTCTCCAAAGCCATAGTCTGGATTGGCACAGCAACATTCAGATTTTGTCACAGCCCCAGGGAAAGGACGGACACAAACCCCCTTTTTAATTCCTCCATAGCATGTGCTACGCATATGAGTGTCTAAAAAGGTCAAACAGAGAAGCAACCGTGACTGCATGTGACACAAATCAGTACCCTCTCAAAAAGAAGTAAAAGCTATAATCTTAACTAGTGAAAGGGATACCACTGTGTCCTGGAAGAGGATGACTCCTCAGAAGTTATTGAGAGCCCAGGGCATGTAGAGCAAACTTTGGGTCTAAAAACCTGTCTGTATTATATTTTCAGGTGTCCATTCTCCTTTATAGTACACGTTCATTCTATCCAAACCTGTTACTTAGGGGCTAACTGCATGCTTATTTATGTTTAATAATACAGTAATTTACTCTGTGTATAGTCCCACAAGAGTCAGTGACAGTGCTCATGGAGGAAAAATATATATATATTCAATGTACAGGTAATGGGTGGCAGAATGTGGTCATCTGACTGTAAGTTCTTTAATTTTATTTTCCTGGGACGTGCCTAACCCACCTGTAAGCATGATTAAAAACAGACAGTCCTATGTAATGTGTTAGCTTTCAGATTAAGAATATTTTCCTGGGGCCCAGATTGTCTGAATATTATCCAACTCATTCACCAGAAAAAGCTGGATAGAAGTCTTATTCAGATGGTTATGTCTAAAAGAAATTTTTGCTGTGCCATATTTGAAATGACCTACATTACTGCATGTCTGGAATAATTACAACATCTTTTCTGTAAAACAATTTCCCAAATGAATCATGATTTTGCCTCATAATTTCATGTCATCTCAAGGGAATTTCCAGCTGAAATTGTAATGATTTATGGTAGTTCTTAAAGCGGTATGACATGCTCATACATAAAATAGCAGAGGCATAGAAGGGCACACGGCAGTGTCGGCTGCCACTGTGCTGATCTGGGTGCCACAAACAGCCACCGCTTTAGTGGCAGCCATTTCTGCATCCTTCCATCAAAGGCAGCACTAAGGGCTGCTGCCCTGATCAACCCTCCCCTCAACCCGCCATCAGTACACTACTGTAAAATACTACGTAGAATTATCCCTACAACCTGTAAAGCCCTAAGCTGTTGGAATTGTGGAAACAGAAGATAAAGAGAGCACAGAAAACCAAGCACCAAACTGCTTCCTACTGCTGTCTCCTAGACAGAGGGTACAATCAGCTCCACTCAGCCACCAAATGCTACTGGATGATTCAGTGGTTCTGCTGCTGTGTAATAATACTGTGAAATAACTAAGGGTGAAGTTACATGTTATACTTGGACCATTCTAAATCTATGGGATATTAAACAGTTATAAGCAGTTGCACATAAATGGTTAATAACGTTCCTTGCCTGCACAGCTCTTACTGGTGAGTAGGAACGTGTCTACAAGCTCTGGCACCTGGACTCTATCCTTGCTTTGGGTAGGGGACTGGGAGCAGTGCATCCTAGATACAGTGACCATCTGTCCTATGTTTCCCAGGACAATTACAGATTTTACAGGCCCGTCCAAGGGCACAGATTAAAATGAGCAACCCAGATCTGGGGAGCAGTCTAGTGGAAAAAGAAAAAAACACAGTGCCCCAGGAAGGCAGCTGGGCAGGTTTCCTGTCACAATAGATTACAGAAGGTTGAGCCTTTGTTATGTTCCTTAGTTGATTACTCTTTTAAGACTCAAGAGATTCCTAAGAAAAAGGTTAGTTTAACATAAACTGAACTGCACAAATCATTTTTACTGTCTGGAACTATCCAGAACTGCACATGCCTTTTTACAGCTTTTTCTCCTCTAATTTTTATGACAACATGATTTTCAGACTTTTCTGAAGTAAAAATAATGAATTTAAGTTCACCTCTCACAGAAGTTGTCCATAAACCCAGTATTTTTCATTATGTGAAGCTAAAATTTATATATGTTAAAGTTGAGTTAGTAAGAGTTCAGTTATTGCCTAAGCTTTTTAACATCTAACTTTGAGTTTACTGGGGAGCACAACTGCACGCTACATAATACAGTGAGTTCAAATTTGAGTCCACATAAAATAATTATTCTTTAGGTTGCATTTGTTGTATATCTCCTGATGGGAGTTTCTTCTATTTCACCTGGCCTTCATAGCACAAAAGGAATGTGCAATGAGAGCCGGGACAAGAGTAAGAGACAAAAGAATATCAAAAAGAAAACATCCTCTTGACTAAAGTGATTTTCTTGTCTAGTGATTTGAGATGGGTAATTAGCAGTGGAAAGGGGGGCAAAATGTGTAAGTGAAGCCATCCACCCTGAATAGATGCATACAAGTAAAGAAATAGAAGATCATATGACCAAAGGACCCCAACACAGCTCCCATATCAGCAGTGTGGGAGAAAAAATCCACTAAGAAACATTTTAATTCTACAGCTAATACTGACATTAACTATTAAATTCTCATTGCTTCCCATTAAGGAAGTTTCACTTACCTACACAAACACGACCATCAACACCAACAGCCAGGCCAGGTGGACATTCACATCGAAATGATCCTTCAGTATTAATACAATGACCATTCATGCAAATCCCTGATGTCTGGCATTCATCAATATCTGCTCAGAGGAAGACATAACTCAGTAACTCATTACCATTTTCAAGTAGTTTAATGTAATTAATCTAGAGTAAGTAGATTTCAATTTAATTTACACATTGCTCCTTGGCAGTATGATAGCACAGGGATTATTAGTATTGCCTTGTTTTGTTTCCACGTTGGGACTAAACTATAGTTTTCCACACTGGGTGCATCTACATGTGCTATTAGGGCGAAGAAATAAACTTAAGCTGCTCCACCCCAGCTCAGTGTGCTGCAGTGGGGCTGGCTGGGGCATTAGGGCGGTACAGTGCGGGGCTAGCTGGCAGGCAACACCTGCACTGTAGCACCCTTGTGCAACAGTCAGCCCTGGTCATGGTCTACACATGCATTTTGGCACACTAAATGACTCTGCCATAGGATATTACTTGTCTCAGACAGTACTATCCTACAGTGCAGTTAATTAATTTACTGCACCCTAATACAGGCACACATGTAGGCGGTGACGTTTTACTGTTAAGCTAATTAGTCAACTCCACAGTAAAGCACATGTGTAGATGCACTCACTGTGGCCAACAATGGGCTTAATGTGAAAGGCCTCAGTCAAAAGGCACATGTCTAAAATCGAATTTTCAGGAATATAAACTGAATCTAAAGGCAACTCAAGACTATATATTTAGCACATTAATTGCAGATGTCCCCCTTTTTTTCTGTGAGCTATTTCACAGTAATACAGCAGTCTAAAAAATGAAGTTAGGTGCTGGACAGATGTGCAAAATGGTGCAGAAGCATAGTAGAAGGCACCCAGAGCATGACAACTTCTAGTTGCCACTGCTATTATAATTGTGATCACTAACACGTGGCTGCCAGCAGCAGCCACCTTTTCTCACTCTGCCCCAAGAAGCTGGTGCCTGTGGCAATTACGCCATTCAACCCACTCTAGTTACACCACTGCACTTCAGCACCACGCAGCTCCCCGCAGAGTGCTTCAATATGGCTATGAAAGCATGAAGTGGCCTTCTGGCTGGAGAGGAGGACTCCCTGCATGCCTCAGCTTCCACAAGTTCCCAAGGGCAGCCAAGTGCTTAGGAGAACTGTCTGCACCACACACCCACTTCCGCACATACCGTGGGAATCCCAAAAACTGGTGAGACTTTTGATCTGTTACTCTCTCAAATCTGACGGTTTATTCATGATACTTAAGAAGCAGTGAAAGGGAGTCTGCTCCCCGAATGAACTAGCACTTTGTAATTTATCTTACATGACACATGAGTTAAATCAAAGCTAGGTAACCTCTGCTCATTAATCTCATATATTAGTTCAAGCAGCGGAGCTCTAGTATTTTTCTTTTCCCTTCTTTTCCTCATGCTCAGCAAGTTCACTAGTAATTTGTATTTCAGAAACATGAGAAAGAGTTGGAATTTCTCTTCCTCCTCATTCCAGAATTTGATTTAAATTCCAAGATTTCTCTTGCATTTTTTTCTTTAATTTGCAGACACTGTATGTCTGTACAACTGGGGAGAAAAGCAGATTTACTTTATTCATTTTCATCTATGTGAACAGCTCCAAAATAACCTTTGAATATAAACAACAAACTGTATGCTTATTAAAAGGAAGGAGATTCACAGAAGAGGTCCAATATTAATATAGAAAAAATGTTTTTAAATAAACTTGACCTATGAAATCATTTTGTACTAGAAAACACGCCCAATCCAGCACCCAGTAAAGTCCACAAAAACCTCTTGTTGGTTTCAGTAGGAAACAAATTGGTCTTCATTATTAAAATGTTTAAGGTTATCTTTTAAATAATTTCACCAAAGAAGCTTGTACTTAGCCCAATGTAGTAGTGTTGATGTTTTAAGAAACATTACGTAATTAAGAAAAAAAAACACAAATGAAAAATTTACATTTGAATGTTACTTAAATTATCAATATTTGAAGCACTGCACCCCCATAACTATTTCTTGCAGTGTGCACAGATTGCATTACAGCTACAATGTTTTTCCATAGCTTTCAAAATCTACCTTGTCATCTAGCTACTGTAACTGTAAGTGGTTCAATAACTTCCTTCTAGAATTCCAATGAGTATTTTTAGGCAGCTTCATCACCTATTGTACCAAATTAGTAAGATACTGAAGATTATTAATTCCAAGTGATAAAAAGATTTGTCATTCTTATATGGTTCACTAGATAGGAAAAGACGGTTTCAATAAAATTGTCTTAATGTATTCTCACAGTCATACATACCAGTACAATAACGCCCATTTGGAGCTAAAACAAACCCTGGTTTGCAGATGCATTTGAAGCTACCGTCCTCATTTATACACATCCCATTTAAACACATGTTTGTAGTAGTGCATTCATCATGGTCTGCAGAAACAGAACAGAGAAAATTACTTATGTTCCTATATCCTTGAGGAATTAACTTCTGGATATCACTAGGTAAGTGTTGCTTAGTGCAAATAAAGTAAACTCTCAATGACTACATGGCAGAGTTGTTTTTCCTCCCCAGTTTCAACCCTACAAGTAAAATTTGCAAAAATTGTCCGAAAAGTCTGCAGACTACACATAGAAGCAGCATCACCTTCAGCAGAGTGAAAAATGTCATTTGCCTAATGGGTTTTCAACCTTTTTTAACAAGTGTATCCCTTCTCTCTCAAAGTTTCAGCTCATGTACCCCTTTATATTTTTTTCTTGTTTTTAAGGAGTGGGAGGGCAGATCAAGGCCCCTGCAGTGAGGGAAGGAGCAGAGGTGGGGCTGGGGCTGAACAACTGAGGCAGAGCACAGGATGGAGCCACAAGTGGCTCAGTCGGGGGTGGCGCAAGGGGGGGGCAGCTCCCACTGCTGCACACACCCCGGGAAGGCATGGGGGAGCATATGCCCCCAGATCTGCACACAGGGTAGGGTGGTGCAGGGCAGGCTGACCCAGGGGTTGGGGAGGGAGTAGGGCTGCGGCAGGGGCAGGGGCTGGCCAGCCAGGGCAGTGCGATGGACTGAGCTGCATGGGGGCAGCTCCCGCTGTTACATGCACCCCCAGGAGTGCATGGGGGGGTGGGTGCCCCAGATCTGCACATGGGGTGAGGGCAGGCTGCTACTGTGAGCTGAGGCCTGTGCTGGGTTCTTCCCAGCTGGGGGCTGGTCCAGGCTGTGCTTGGGGCGGGTAGCAGTGGTGGTGCTGGGAGTGTTGGGGGAACTATAGCAAATGCTGGAGTGGCTGGAGCCCTTCCTGTAGCCCCCTCCCAGTGCCACCGCTACCCACCCCAAGTACAGACCTCCCGGCCCTGCCCCTGCCAGGAAGAGTCCAGTGTAGCCCCGGCCCCAGCCCACAGCATCAGCCCACTCCACCCTGCACATATCTGGGGGCATACACCTCCCATGCCTTCCAAGGTGTGTGCAGCAGCAGGAGTCACCCCTCACGTGGCTCAGTCCAGTGCCCTGACCCGACTGGGCAGCCCCTACCTCAGCCCCACTCCCTCCCCCACCACTGGGGCCTCAATCTTCCCCTCACAGGACCTTTCCCTCACAACACACTTACCAGCTGGACTCAGCTGCTCTCCTGGCTGCCTGTGTACTGTGCTGCAGCTGTATGCATGCACGTGGCATTTATCAGCCACATTAGTTCTGTATACCCCCTAGGAGCTTTTTAAGTACCCCTACGGGTACACGTACCCCTGGTTGACAACCACTAGCCTAGAATATTTCAGCAGAGTATATCCTCAGGTAAATGCTGCCTCCTCCTCTTTTAGGAGGAAGCAAAATGACAATTAGCCATCCTGAGGAATTCAGTGTGGTGCAGCCACACTTCTAAGATATTTTTCTTAGAAGTGTCTCATGACACTTCATAATCAAAATTAAAATTCTGATCTTTAACACCACGGAAGGAGAAGACACATTCTACGGAGACTGGATGGGACATGCTGTTTCCCTGAAACAAATAACCACCTGTGGACTCCATCAGTGGTAAATGTTCTGTTTTGTACCATCAAAGGGGAAGGCACATCATACACTATATAATAGTGCATCAATATAAGGACTTATCAAAAAAGCAAAACCTTACCTAATGCATTTAAGCAGGAAGGTAGCGTAAGAGTGATGCTGAAGCCATGATGCTCCAGAAATTGCGAGGGGCAAAGATTTCTTAGGGTGATATCTTTTATTGGACCAACTATGTAGTTGGGATAAAGTTTATTACTCTAATGAAATCCTTGCCTTTAACCAGGAAGAATAAATATGTTTAATGTTTTCTTAAGTCATTAAAATATAAATAAATATAACATTTTTTCATCTAAGTACATTTAATATTAAATGTTTTATTATTTATATTAAAACAATAGCTGATACAAAACACATGGCAAACCACAGCACTTGCAGCAAAGCTTTTACAGCCTAAATGTATAAAACTAACACCTACAAAGACATAGACTCTTCAGGGGCCAAAACGTGACAAAAGGGGAACATCAACACAAGGCGCTTAATGCACAGAAGACTAATTCTACTGCACATTAGCACAGCTAGCAAAAACCATGCTAATGTGCTAACGCACAGCAGACTTAATTTAATGCAAATTAATGCCACAAAAAAGCTTTTGTTTGTGCCAATGCACAGTAGCGTCAATTATGATGCATTAAGTTTAGAATCTGTTATTATAGGTACTAAACTTAATGTGCCATAATTATGGCACATTCATGAATGGGTAAACATGCCCAAGGTGCAATGTAGGGAGTAGGGCAAGAGTAAGAACAGCTTTAACTTTATTTAAACCGCACAAATGACAGCAGTCACAATGGGGGTGGGGAGGGTTGTAGCTATGATCATTCAGAAAATATATACGAGGCAACTTTTTTTGTGATATCTTTTATTAAACATTTATTGTCACTTATTGTCACAATTGCAATATGTTTACTTAGGAAACTACATGGGTTAGTCTCATGACACTCTTCCTGAGGTAAACCCCAAATCATTTTCAAAGGCATCTGAAGAATGTGGGATTGTGGTTTTGACTATCTCACCATCTTCTACATCAGCCACACCAATGACAACAGGCTATGGGTGGTGAAATGCAGCTGTGCACTGGTTAACTCAAGGAGAGAATGTAGTTTTTGAAGCACCATTCTGCAGCATCTGGGGAATGGGGAAGCTTTATGTACTGTCTGCTTGACCCCAGTGAGGCTATCCCTCACATCAGAAGTTACTTTGTGAAACCTGAACTTGAAACATCAGGAATATTGTGTTAAGGGCAATTTCTAGAAATGTGAAAGCAGAGACTGTTCAAAAACAAAGAAGAGTGTTCCTTACCGACACAGTTTTTTCCATCTGTAGTTAGTTCAAAGCCAGCATTGCAAATACACTGGAAGCTGCCATCAGTATTGACACACCGGCCATTTTTACAAAGAACACCATTTTGGATGCATTCATCAATATCTAAGTGAGAAATGCGATCAGATGATTTACTAGTCAATGAATTAAGAGTGGCAAAGTAATAGATATTGTTTTAAAAGACCCTGTCAGAAAATATTTCCTAGAAACTTTTTGAAGGTGGTAAAAATTCATTCTCTTGAACTAATTATCATACTTTCAGCCTGTTATTGCAATAACTTTTATTGTGTTAATAAAGCCTATGAAATATCATTTCATAATTAGAGTCAATAATTCCCCTACACTTAAAGAATCTATTAATCTAAATACTGCCTTTCTTTCTGTGGATTCTTCAATGTGAAACAGCTAGACAAGTAACTAAGATATTGGAAGGAAGGGATAAATGACAAAGGGAAAAAATACATCATTATGTTTTTTTCTATAGAAAAAATGCAAGGGTAACCCAGGCTTAAAACTTTAATTAAAGGCAATTACATCAGTGTCATAATTTACTGAAAAGACTTTACTAGTAATTGCTTGCTAAACTCCAAGAGAATCTGACATAGCAGGTCAGGCATAACATCTTACACCACGTGCAAGTACATTTTCTTACCAATGCAAGCTTGCTTGGTAGGAGTTCTTTGGAAACCTGCATGACATTTGCAATAATAGGATCCAGGTGTGTTGACACAATCTCCATTAGTACATGGGTTTGATGTGCACTCATCAACATCTGTTGGCAGCAGAGGAGATGCCCATTAGAGACTTCACACTATTATTTATTCAGCAATTCTTCTTTCAGGTATACCATTTAATGACTGAAGAAATAAGGTAATTAACAGCCAAATGTTTACACTTGAAACCTACGTTCATTACAAAATTATTTCCCCAAACACACAAACCTATACTAAGTGTAATCATGAAACTGCATTTTCAAAAAACAAAGGAATACAGATAACATGTTTTTTTGAAAGGAGGAAAAAAAAAAAAGCTTTGAGGACTTTGAGACAAGAGATCTGACCACTAGTTAACAGAAGTGAAAAAGCTTTGTATTCACTTATTAAATAGAACAATCACCTGTTCTCTTTCTTCCAAATAATCAGAATCTACAAAATGAATCTACAGGGCAACAAGCAAGTTTTAAACACTTAAAAGCAGAGCTTACCACAGAGCCTCTAAAATGAAATTCAGATTATAGCTTTAAAACAATGACTGTATTGTGAAAGTGTCAGGCGGAGGTTTTGTGAAAGTGTCAGACGCCTTACTATGCAGTAACACTGTATGTGTGGGCTAACTTGGGACTAACTTTAGTCCCAAGTCAGTCCACACACACCGTTAATGCTCTTTAACACCTGCATGTGTAGATGCCAGCCTATTCCCACTTACTGTGCAGTAGCTTACTGCACAGTAAATTTAAGTGGGTATAAATGCACATACAGACATGCCCTATGTGTACTTAACTTCTGTTTTGTTATGGGTATAGACCAGTTCAAATCACTTACACCAGTAAAAGTGTAATGTATGTACTTTGTCCTATGTGGCCAGAGACCAACTAGCTCCTTTATGGGGCCAGAAGCAACCTGAAATGTAGCTTGCTTTTCTTTCCAAAGATTTTCAAACTTTTTTTCATTTAAGGTCTGATTTAAAAGTTCAGTTCAATTCAGTTCTTTATACTTTGGAAGTAACCTGCTGGCCTGAGAAATGCAGTCCACAATCATGTTTGTTCAATTCCAGTTCGTGACTGCATGTACTACTAGATTTCCACAATATGAAAATACAAATGGCCTGAGACTGGAAAATAGCAAACACTGGTTTTGCTATCAGATATATTACAAGTAATATCTCTCATATAATAGGATATACAGGTGAATGAAGTAATTTTTACAAACAATACAATAATGTTTAAATGTATTTCTTACAGCTTTTGAGATATTTAGTA
Organism: Crocodylus porosus; assembly: GCF_001723895.1. Taxonomy (NCBI): domain Eukaryota; kingdom Metazoa; phylum Chordata; order Crocodylia; family Crocodylidae; genus Crocodylus; species Crocodylus porosus. The sequence goes on along the minus strand of NW_017728950.1, from coordinate 11,111,423 downwards.
TGACACTGTAGCAAGCTGATCTATAAGAGAACTAGGAGCTAGATTCAGTGAAGGTTCTCTGGTAAAGAGTGAATCAAATAAAAAGAAAAAAATAAAAGAATAAAACAGCTCTTCTCATCCAAAAGCTATTTAGTTCTTTAAGAAACACTCACAGTTGAATGTGCAGTTCATAACATCACTTCAATAAAGCCAAAAGTATGAAGCAAAAATGAAGAAAAGAGAAATTGAAAGAGTTAAAAAGAATGCAGAAACAGTATTTATTTTTTAGCGTGGCTACTTGTATATGTTCATAAAGCCATTTGTTATCCTTTAACAGAATTTTATGTATTTATATTAGCTCCAAACTCCAAAGCAGCTCGATGATTCTTGGCCACAGAATATATTTTATTTTCATGAACAGCAGACCAATCCTCTGGATATTTTGGCCGCATGCTCAGTCAGTATGGCATGCCCAAAAGGGCTGTACATAATTTCTTCAGAACAAAGCTAATCAAGTAGATCTACTGATAGTGTATCAAACTCTAAATCATATTTTCTCAAGAATGTTTTGTCTAACATCCTAATCCCAAAGACTTCTACTATATATTTTTCTTGCCTAAGCATTAGAGAACAGACAGAATTTATAAATAATAGACCCTATACTTCTCTAACTTGTTAAGATTTCCAGCAGAGCAAAGTGATAATTATGTTCTAGAATACAGTTCTAGGTAAATTCATAGCTGCATCAAGAAAATAAGTCTATTCTGCTACGGACTCTCATTGGAAATGAATTTATGAACTCTAAAGGAGGAATGTGATGTCCCTCTATATCAAATAACTAATATAGGACTTAGAAAAATGTGTTATAATCCAGGTGTGCCAGAAGATTCACTGTATTGCATGTGAATCTTGGCTTCCACCACATTATTATAGGTTGGTGATAAAAAGGAATAAAGATAAACATATTCCAATAAAAATAGTTGTTAACCTTGACTTTAGATTGCTGGGGTGCATGTCCCATCCAAAGAAAGAGAAGCACTCAATCTATCCATTCCCCTTTTCAGGCTCAACTATTTTGATTTTTCAGTGTTTTACCCACCTTAGTTAGCATAAATGTGACTAAAAATGGCATGGAAAGTTCAACTGTTCTATGAAGACTTACTGTGCTAAGTCTGAAAACAAAATTCAAAAGGTTAGAGGAAACTGACACCCTTTTTAAATACAAATCTTGATACAATCACAATATCACACTGCTGCTGGTCCTCCTTAGTATTAGATTTTTTCACCTTTTATCCAAAACCTTTTTTCACAAAAACAGTGGTAATAAGGAAGGGTAGGTAGTATACAGGCCTCCTATCACTTCAGGAAGAGGAACTGATGACTTACAAAACAGCTCAGTATTAAAACCCTTAGGACAGCAGTGGTTTATATCTGTCTATCATCAGGAAGTGTTTATGGGAAGCAGTGTATAATCCTACCCTTTTGGTCTGAAAGGATCATTTTGGAATAAGTCACTTTCTTTATTTACCTTACCCATAAAAATTCTTTAATTATTTCTGAATTCTTAAAATATCCTTTGGGGTTTTCTCTCAGTGGGGAGCCAAAGAGATGTAACAGTCTGCATTGTTCATTTATATATTATTAACCCTACCCCATATGGTGAAATGTGACTGTTCCCAATGCCACAAGCCTGTTCTTTCACTAACCAGAACAGAATCCAAATTGGATTGAAATGAGTCCTTTAGCTTAATTTAATTTAATATATAATATACAGATATTTTATACAGTTAAGTTTCCCAGGGTCAGATTCTGTTCTGATCTGTTACTGATGCTCAACCTTCAAGCCCTAAAGGTCAGGTGAGTGGAGTGGGGCTGGTCTGTTGGCTATACAGCAGCCTCATTCATGCCACATCTGATCTCACGCAGTGCAGTGACTGGGCACCCACCAGAGCCAGTCCCACATACTGGCACAACCCTGAGCACAGCAACATATCATCTGACCTGTGGGGCTCCCCATGGGTCCAGAAATTTAACAGCAGAGTAGCATTAAATGCCATGGCTTCCAGAGCTGCAGCAATTAATGCTGTCACTGCTCCCCCTCTGCCAAATTTACAGACCTATGGGGAGGCCCCACAGTTCCACAGGTTGAATCTGGTCTGTGGGCCAGAGGTTGTGCATCACTGATCTACAACAATTACCATTCACAGCTCACAAGCCAATATAGCACTTCAGATACTGTGACTGTTTCTCTATACTTCAAAGAGAAAATTACAGTGAGATCTCAGAACTCCCCTTGCCAAGTACTAAGTTCTTATAACAATTACAATACATGCTGTAAAACAGGGTGGTTTAAAGTACAAATCAGAGGACATGTCTACACAAGACATTTATTGCGCAGTAAAATAATTAGCTGCCCAGTAAAAATATCATATGTCTACACCTCAGTGCTATCAGGCAGCAGTAAACTAATTAACTACACAGGAGGACAGTACTTGTAAACACGAGTGTTATCCTGCTATGGAGTTTTTTTTACTTTGCATCAGCACACATGTAGACACTGCCCTGGCTAGCTGAGGCATGAGGGTAACCTCACACTGAAGCACCCTAATGCCCCAGCCAGTACCTTCACAGCACATTGAGCTGGGCTGTAGCAGTCCCAGGATGACAGCCTGATTCCCCAGGCCCCTGCCATCTGCAGCTGCTCTGTCCCAGCTCAACTAGCTATGGTCCTGGATGCACATGTAGAAGGCATGCCTAAGAGCAATAAACTCATGCACATTAATATGCACATGTAGATGCACCCAGTAAGTAGATATGAAGCCTCATTTAGTAATGGTAGACATGCAACACTCACAAGAGATAGGACTGATCCCACAGAAGTTCCTTTTAGCAACCTAATCTTTCTTAATTTTTTACTTTCTGATTGTGAGGGAGATTCTGATTATGTACAGACATTATATTTCCAGTGGGAGAATCAACATTCTCCTAGATAGAAAATACAATATAGGCATTCATCAAGTCTGTCCCACAGGAAAAATGCCTCCTGAAGGAGAAAGTTCTTCCCCTTTCAAAGAGGAAGATTTCTCCAACAGGAAAGAATATCTGTCACTCAATTCCTCCTGGGGATGAGGAGGAGTTGAGTGGTGGTCTTCCTTGTCTAGGGAAGGCATGGCAGGCACTACCCCTCTGTTCCTCCCCCATCCTGTATACTGGGAGGGAAGGAGCAGCTGCCCACTGCTCCCTGCCTGATCCCCAGACTGAGATCTCCCATCTGACTAAGGGATGAGGGGGCTTCCCCATTGTTCCCTAGACCAGTGGTCCCCACTCTGAGGAACAGGCAGAGGGTTTTGCCCCACTGCTCTTCCTCCAAACCAGACCAGCCTGGGAGTGGAGCACGAAAATGTTCTCCCTGCATTTCTCAAGCCGTGCAATCCCAGGTTTGGGGAAGAGACAGGTAACAGAGGTAGCTGTTTCCCTCACCTCTTGGACTGGTCACGCCACACTGCTCCTTCTGCTCTGCTCCTGGAAACCAGAAGTAGAGCAGAGGAGGCTCCTCCCCTGCCTAGATCCTAGTCTGGGGAAGCACAAGGAATCTTTCCGCATTACTCCACTTCCTCCAGATTCAGAAACAGTAGAGCACTCACTGCTGCCCACACTTTCCCCCCCCAGACTAGGATCACCCTGGTCTGGTGAATGTATGGAGAGCACGGAAGGACGGGTGGCCAAATGCCTGTAAAATCCCTCTCCTGGAAAGATTTCTAGTGATGGAAATTGCTCAGAAACTGATCATGTGATTAGACTGTGTTGATGTACACTGCAGCCTGAATAAGCCCTTTAATTCTATTTAACTCTGAAACAGCTGTGATTTTAGATTTTTTGTAACTATGAAACTGTGTTTTATTTTTAAGAGTAAGCAAAAAACATTTATAAATATAGAAATATATATAATATAGCCTATATATAGAAAATGTTTAGGAAGAATTGCACTATGTTTCCAATTGTGCAGGGTCAAGTGCTATATGACTCCCACCCC
>NW_017728950.1:11105458-11107400 GCF_001723895.1 Crocodylus porosus | reverse complement strand
CCACCACAAGAGTAAGAGAATAACAATGTGTTTATATTGTTAGTTGCTACAAGTAGAGTCCTAAGATCCAAAGGCCTACAAATCATGCCTAGATTTAACTTCCACTGGAAGAGAACGTACTCTTACAAATTTCTCAGCCAAGTGTGGTAAATGGGAAGTTCCATGAGTCTCCCACTATATACTTCCCTGGACCTTTATTTCTAAATCCTAATGATACCACCAAGGTTGCTCTAAAAGCACCTTGCCAATCAGGGCAATTGATGTTGGGTAGGAGCTTACTATTCAACAAGCAGATGTATATATAACACTCAACTTTGCAACTAAAAGATATACTCTTTATAGCAATTATGGATCAAAAGCTTGTTTTAAATACTTCAATATTACAGCACCATAAAAAAAATCTGCCTACAACTCCTGACCTAAACATATTTTGTTGAAGAGAGGTAAAAAAAGATTTAAAATCTCATGTTTTAAGGATATATGTATGAAAGTGAAAAATATAAAAACAATCAGAATGTAAATATGACAAGATAGAAATATACACTTACCTATACAATCTCCATTTGCATCCTGCTTATATCCCATGTTGCATTCACACCGATAACTAGAAATGGTTGGTATGCATCGCCCATTTAAGCAAAGGTTGGGGTGATGCTTACAGACATCTATTGTCTGATTGAGTATTGCTGAAAAGAGATTACAGAACTTGAGACAATTTTGACATACAAATGGAGTTGAGAGGTCATGTTAAGTTATTTTATCGGTTCTATACTAAAATGTGCAAGTTTAGCTATTTTTTCAAGCTTTAAAGAGAAAGTGTTTCAAAGAACTATTGATTGATGTGGTTGTGAAGATACTTAAAAAACAATACAAATATGTTAGACAAATGGCCTGCATTACGATCCAGCATTTATATCAAAGATCTCATGAGAAAGAAACCACTGGGTTTGGATCTATGCCAATTGGGGCCAACATTTTGGCAGTCGTCACCGATTATCCTGGCACTTTCTCCACGTGCCACTCCAATCCCCTTCCTTTGGCTGATCTGCTGCTTTGTTTTCTGCTCCCTGGCCAATTTGATACTCCACTTTCTGCTTTGTCTACTGCTGTTCCATGTGTCCCCTTCCTGATCTGCCATATGCCACACACAGAGCCTGCCCATGCTGTTAGGGTAGCTTGTCATAATTTACGCTTTAAAGTTGCACCTGTTTGTAGAGCGGTGAATTATAGCATCATTTAAAGTCTTCTTTTATATTCAGCCTAAAGTTCTGTATAGCCTCATTATTATCTGAACTTTTCATTTTGCTGGTGTTTGCAATATCAACTGTCCTTGTTTCTTGCAAGCAGCTTATAGCCTTGAGTTTGCTCTTTTTTTGATGTTTTTTCTTTTTTCGATCACTGTGACAATGTTTTCTAACACAACATAGTAATAGTTTTGTTACTATCCCAAATTAACTGAACTTGGCACTAATCAGCTGAATCAGAGGGATGAAATGATTGGATATGTTAATGAAAGGTGATAAAGGAGATCAATAGACAATGCTTAAAGAAAGACACCAGAAAAAGGCCAAATTAAGAGGTGAGGTCGTAATGGGGATGTTGAACAAAGGAATATGCTGACAGGATAAAATATGTACAGTATGCTGACCGCAGACAGACCAATCTAAAGGCAAGAAGTCATCAAACGAGTCAAGTTAAAGAAAAGCATACGAGGGGGAAGCAAGAAAGTTGTCATTGTCATCATCATTGACATCATGAATCCAGCTTTCAACACATGACCGGATCATCCCAGCCAACAACGCACCCTTTGCTTCAGGAACTGAGCAGCCATCTTTTTTGTGAGGAAAAGTAACATCTGGGATTGGGTGAGATCATTGTACTAAGTGTTTTTTGTCTCTCTGAATTTCATAGATTTCATAGACATCAGGGCTGGAAGGGACCT
>NW_017728950.1:11078857-11105447 GCF_001723895.1 Crocodylus porosus | reverse complement strand
ATTTGCTGAGCTTGTCCAGGTCAGCCTGGATCACCCGCCTATCTTCTGGCGCGGATGCTTTGCCCCAAAGTTTGGTGTCATTGGCGAATTTGGCCAGTCCACTCCTGACTCCAATTTAGAAAATGCTGAGATAATACTTGTTGTATTAGTAAAGTTAGACTGATTTTAGGACACTGAATTGTCTGTGTTCGTATTTATGTTCCATTTAAGGGTTAATTGTGGTTAAACAATCCTTAAGCACTATCTGCAGGTCAGTGGTGAGAACAATGCCACTTGACCCCCCTGATCTAGGAAACCATTATTTTAATATTTAGGGTACAGCTATCCTAATAGTTCATCTATTTTATTGAATATGGCATTCATTCTACAGACACTGTCATGTCCTTAGTAACCTTACGCATCTACGTAGTCCTACTAAATATTGTTCATTCTGAGTAGTGAGCCAAGGTAATATTTTTAGAGGAAGTTCCACATTTAAAATAAGGAATATATATCTAGCAGCTTGTTTTAAAAATACTGGTGGTTGTCTGAAGTAGCTCAGAGGTTTGGAATGCTACATGTAGTGCTGACTGAGATGGACTAACAATAAGAGTGCAAGAAAGATGTTCAAAGGCACAAACTAAGACTACAGTGCAAGCACGGACATTTTCACTTTTTGATTATGTATGTAAAAGCAATATATGACAGGGCAACATAAAGGTTTTATCATTACAAGTTGGTGATGACTGTAATGTTCACATATGGCAAATATGAGCGTAATTACTATCACTAATATGAGCGTAATCACTAACACTACTCTAAGGACATAAAAGCCTTTCAAAACATTTTCTGGAATGACATTGTGTGTCTTTCTGTGAAGTTTTAATCATCATAAGTCCAATTCTGCACAGCTGAGGGAGAGAAAAATTAAATCTAATAAATTGAAGACATATTTAAAATAATTTAAAATAGATTTCAATTATATAAAAAAGAGAGTGGTTTTAATATCTGCTATGTCTGATCCTTTAGGAGACTAGTAATTTTCTTTTCCTAATGAAGTGAAACTTTGAGCCCTGCAGAGTTGTAAGATTACCTGACAGCTATGAACAAAACAAAGACTTATTTAGAGAAAACTGTGAGAGGCCCAGGAACAAAAATGACTTGGGCAGGTGGAATATTCAGTGGTGGTGCTGGGAACCCACTTTTAGCAATATAAGCATTTCTCTGGAGTTACTTTTTTGTGCGGTAGGTAGCAGAAGCTACTTATAGGTTTGGAATAAATCCTCTGGTACAGAATGGATAGATCCAGTAATGTGGTCCAGTGTAAGATATTGCCAAACAAATCCTGCTTCCCAAAATTGTGAGAAATAAATATGTCCCACCCCTCTACCATCTGTTACAAGGATTTTACCTTAACTTACATTTTTGTTTTGCCAAATGCAGAGGGTTACTGGCTATAATACAGTCCTCTGAGGCTAAAACCATCGAGGATACATAACTTATGGGAATATCATTGAACGAGAAACAAATATTATAACTGACATTCCAAGGAATACATAGATAGTGAGAGTGGAAAAAGGACTAATGAGAAAGCTTACCTGTAATCCAAAGCAAGAAAAAAAATAAAACATACCTGTTCTGCAATCTGTTATACTTTCTATAAAGTCAACTCTTTCATAACAGCATACAAATACCTTATATGCACTTGCATTAACAAACACAGGAAAACAGACTAGAAGAGGCCTGCTGGGCCATGGTCAGCTATATTTGGATATATTTTCCATGTTCAAACTAAAATGCAAGAATCACATGAGCAAGCACCAAGATATTTAATCCTTTATCAAAAACAGGGAAATATTAAAAAAAAATTAAGAAACTTACTTAGTCCAGTAATGATTGGGCCATTCCCTGTGGGACTCTGGCCACCAGTTCCTACTCCTGCTCCTCCTATGCCAGGTGAGAAGCCATTGCCACCAGGAATAGGGATGAATCCAGTTCCTCCAGCGCCATAGCCATTCCCATTTCCACCAGGAAGGAATCCATTTCCTCCTATTCCACCAGCTCTGGAACCACCTCCAACTGGAATTCCGTCTATGCAAAGTCTGCGGTATTCATCTACCAAAAACACGCACAAAAGACACAGAATTAATCAAACTTTTATGAAAAATAACATGTAGAGAAATACAGATCTCTGTTTCCTCTGGAAAAAACGAAGTACCAATTCTTCATTTTTTTAAAAATTACTGGGTGTGCCTACATGTCCTGTTAATTTGAAATGGGCTCTATGGCACAGTAAAAACACTATGCTATAAGCCTACTAGGGAGCACATCTATAATCTGCTTTTAAGAGGGAGCATGTCTGCTCCCAATGGGAGTAGTCTGGTACAGGGCTGCTTCCCTGGGTGTTGGCCATGGGAAAGACAGGGAGCACAGTGCCAGGAGAGCTCTGCTGGCTGCAGTGGCAGCTGTCTCCTGGCCCCACACACATCAGGAGATGTCCTGTCTATTTGTAACATTTAAATACCATGGGCCCCACGGCCCACCTGCCTAACTAGTAGCCCCTATTGTATGGGGGCAAATGGGTGAATGCTACAACAAAATACTTGGGACAACAAAAGCAAAAAACAGGACAGGAGTGACAGTTCCCATCTAGATCTGGGCTGCATGTGCAAACTTCCCAACACAGTCCGGGGCTGGCTGGGAACTATCCTTTTCTGGGGCAGGTTCCAGCCAGCTCCAGGCTAGATGCGGAACTCTCCTCATGCAGGGAGTTCCTGGCCCCAGTTTCACGATCAGAGCGGGGGCTCGGACATTACCCTCTGCCCGGGCCCGGGAACTGCCTGCTGCTAGGGCAGGCTATGAGCATAAAGCCTGGGCTAGAACAATGTCCCCCTGTCCCAGCAGCAGGCAACTCCTGGCCCCAGCTCCGTGATCAGAGTTGGGGCTAGGACACTGCTCCCTGTCCCCAAGAGCTACCTGCTGCCGAGGCAATGGCAAAGTTTAAAAAAGATATTTAACTCCTGTATCCTTCAGAGATCTTGGGATAGGTAAACTGAAAATATTTTTTGCTATGGATGGGAAAAGTCACTATGTAAGTATAATACAGAGAGACTAAATGAACTACTGATGTGGTGTGTTTTGCTAGTTCAAAGTAACATTAAAAGCTATGGAAAGAGAAAGCAGATGTTCCTTTAAACTGAAATGAACTATGGACCCTCAGAATCATTTCCTCTTTGAGCTTGACCACAAAATCTGCCACAGTTCCCAAGAGCTACTTCCAATATCAACAAAAAGAGGTTATAGAAACTGGTTCTAAATAAAAATGGACCAGAAAAAATGGTTCACAGATGGAAGCATCCAGATTAAAAACATAAGAATGAATAATTATATAAAACTTGACTTTTCTCCTTTACCTGGATTATAAAGCAATTTAAAACATGTCCAATGACCTCTTAGGCCATTCAGGATGGGCAGGGGAAAAAAAAAACACTTACCAGATCCTCTAACAGGACACATCTCTGGAACAGATCCAATAGCCCAGCATCGACCAGATTCACAGCAGCACTGCATTTTGGTAAACCTACCAGGAAGCTCTTGTGCACAGCGACCATTCACCAAGCTGGAGAAACATGTGCCTGCTCTCTGATCTGGACATCAATTAAAAAAAAAAAAGACCAAAACCACTAACACTGAAAGTCAGGAATATTTCTCTCCATCATACAGATGTTAGGAATATTAGCAAAGAAACACCAAAAAGATTATTAAATTCACATTGAAATGCAGTCAACTCATTAGCTATGGTTTCAGGTACACTAATCTTGCATTAATTCAAAATGTAATCATAAAACTCATCTTCTTTTGTCGTAGCTTTGACAATGATAAAACCCTTTATAGGCACTTGTATTTAATCTCTATTAGCCAAAACGTGACAAAGACTGTGGGGCCAACACTGGCCCAATTGTGCTGCTGAAATCAGTGGGACTGAAATCAAAGGAAGATATTACTTAACTTGGGTAAGAGCAGCAGGACAGGACCACAGGAAAAAAATGAATACAACCAAAATCAGTTATGAGCTACTAAAAATTTGAGATGGTCTACTTTGGTATTATACTATCAACAAGTGGATAGACAATAGTTATTATAATGTAAGTAAAAAAAGATTTCCTTTTAAAAAAAGACAAAAATAGATATATTTCCTGCTCAGTGTTTTAAGGAATTAAGCTGAATCAACTGATCTGTAATACTAATATCATTATATTATTTCTCCCAGTAACCTATTTTGGTTTGAAGATCAGGATGTTCACAGAAAGTTTTCAAGACTAAGCATCTAAATGATATACAATAGACTTATCCAACTTTTCTTGCTTTGCTCATAGCAAAATGTTTGGTTAACAAATCCTGGGCATGGACTGGGCAGGATCAACCCTACCTAAGAGTTGGTATGTTCCCATAATTAGACATGAGACACTTTAGCTTAGACATTAGACACCTTAGTTTTTTGTGCCAAATGGTTTATAGTATAACTTAAAAAATGTGGCCTTTGATTATTACATAATATAGGACACTTATATAATAATTTAGTATCTGCCACTTATATCCTTCCTGAGCAGTCTCTATTCCAGGGGCAGGCAATTATTTTGTGCGTAAGGACACTTAGCAAGTTTTGGCAAGCTGTCGAGGGCCACAAGGTCACCATATTGGACTGGAAGTCCCACTCCCTAACCCCTGACCTTTGCCACTGGAAGTCCCTTTCCTTGCCCTGGAAGTGCTTCTTTTGGGAGGGAGGGTGCTGCAATCTTGAAACCAGAAAAAACCCAAATCATATACCAAAAAACCCCTAAACATCTATTGTAATTTATTTTATTTAAAAATATTTTTGTACCAATTTATATGCTTGCAAAGTATATCTAGAGGTGATTGCAAAATAGCTCAAAATACAGTCCTACTGAGAATGTATGTGCAGGGTGTGTTTGGGGAGTATGTGGGGGTATGTGGTAAGGTGTGGGGGGGGGTGCAGTGTATGGGTATGGTGGGTGGGTATGGACTATGTGGCTGGGGTGGGAGATGTGGGAGGATGTGGGGTTATGGTGAGTGGGAAAGAAAGAGAGAGATGGGGCCAGGCTGCTGACTCTATCGTGTGCGGCTGTCACGGACTATGTGTGAGTCTCATGTGACCCCACACCCAGGCTCCGCTCCTGCCACCCCACCCTGAGCCTCCACCCACTCCAGGGCACTGGTATGGGGTCTGGACTTGCCCACAGCCACGACTCCCCTGCTGTTTCCTTGCTTTCCCTCCTGCATGCCCACCCCACCACTCCCTGCACCGCCGCTGCTTCCCATTCTGGCTCTAGCTCAGCTGGGCCAGCACCACACAGCTCCTGGCTGCTGGGCTGATTGCAGCGATTTTCTCAAGTGCTATAACTTACAAAGTGGTGCCCTAGATATTTTCAGAAATATCACTAATATTGGGCAGTGCAGATATTGAGTGCTTAATTTAGACACCTCATTTTTATAGTTACTGAAAAACTACTTCTGACTGAAGACATTAGAAGCCATAGATCCTTGGTATGTCTGAAATGAGGCACAAGTGATTGAAGGTTAACATTCAAAAACTAATATGAACAAAAAATGTGGACTTCAGTGGTCCTTCCTTGTGAGTGCAGAAAACTACATGCATGGAATCACTCGCAAACAGTGTGGCACTAAATCACTACTAGTCTGCTGTAATCAATTCATCCCTCTGTGCTTCAGTTTCCCCATCTGTAACATGGTGATAAAAACTCTGATTTTTTTTAGAACAGTGGAGGAAAAGCCCTATATAAGACCTACTTATTATGTTTATTAATTTATGTGAAGGCCAAGGTTGAAATTCAATGGGCATTGTGTCTAACTCCCTTTTTTCTCTTTGAACACAACAGACTTTTCTTTTTGTATCATCAGAGATGCCTTATTAAGCATGCTATTAGTGGGAAAACCATTGCACTACCTTTTTAAAGATGTGGTATTTCAAACTGCAGCTGCATTATCCTGAGGATGAGCTACTACATATTAGTTTCAAGATAACCTCAAAAAATTGTTTTATAAATGACAGAAGATTGTTCAATAACAGCTAATGGTTTCTTGCACAAAATGAATGCTATCTTAATCAAATTATCATCACATTTAAAACTCCATACATTTGGTATACACACAGGTATAAAACAGTGAAGAAATGTGTAATACTTATTACCAGATCTAAAACCACACTGACTGTAAAAAAGATACAGATGTTTAGAAGTCAGATCCACAGAGCTTTACTGTAGTGAAATTTGATACTTGCTTTATTCTTACAAAGGGAAAAACCCACTCCAGCTAAATTAAATACTAATTAATTACATTTCCTCTAGAGATCTTCTAAGTTTATGAATGCCTTTCTAATACTTGCATTTAGAAGTTAATTATGCCTACCTAAGATAAATTTTGAAATATTAAGTAAGAATACGATCTTGCTTCTTTGTAATCAATGCGAGTTTTGCCTTTGGGTTCAACACAAGCTACCAGAAGAAAGCCAGGTTCCCTCAAACATAGACCAGACAGCAGGAGCAGCCATGATCCCAGAAAGGGGCCCACAAACAGATGGAACAGATGGGTCAGGAGAGGGAAGACAGCCTGAAAACCTCTAAGCTTAAACAAGAGAATTGAGAAAGCTACAGGCCCAACCCTCCCCCACTCCCCAGCACATTTTTGCTCATGGGGATCCTTATAGCTTCAGTGAATGTGAGAAGCCTGCTTAGGAAGGAGAAATGAGACAACACTAAAATGGCCCTCAGGCAACTGTAGGTAGACATCCTGTGTGGTCACCATTTCAAGCCATGGTGACCACACAGCTTGGCACTGTTCTGTATGTCTGTGTATACTCCAGATACCCCACCTCCACACACAAAGACCCTTGTGCCAATTAGCCCCCACTCAGCACTGGAACTGGGTGTTTTTGCCAGAAATCCTGGGATGCTCCAAAAATGTATATGCAGATGAGGCACAGGGAAACCTGGCCCAGCTCCACCTCATGGAGGGTGGGGCTATATTAATCATACATGCCAGGCTCAACGGGTGACAGAGAGATTCCAGGTGAATCATTTCAGGCCCCATTTGGTGATGTTTTCCAGCCATTTAAGGCTGGTGAAGCAACAGGAATCAGTGGAAATGGGAAAGAAAGGTGCAGCTCAGCTGTGGGAGTAAAGAAGTTGAAATGTATTTAATGTAGTGGTTACCATGACTTGAAAAAGAGTTGGTGCTGTGGAGGATAACATGCTATGGGCATTACCATATATCTTATTTAAACGGATTATGCTAACCTATCCTTGTCGTATACATTAGTATGCTTACCCCATGTGGACAATATATTTTACAGTCATGCGCAGTGCTGGCTATATTTAATTACCTTTGTAGTTGGTTTCCATTACTGGGCACATGTTGCCTTTGGCAGCAGTTTAAAGATAGATAATCTGTTTAATGAGGTTTCTTTATATGTGATTATAAGATAAGTGGCTTTTGCCCCATGCTGACTGAGGAGAGAAAACCTCATCTTCTATTTGAGTAAATATGATATATTTAATGCACCAGGAAGGGGAATACTATATGACAGCCCATAAGGAGAAATCTGTACTCCCAAAAACTACTTTCAGCTGTGGCACTCTAAAAGGAACAGCAGAGTGGAATAACTGAATGGACGCTGGAGTTGTGACACAAAAACCAGCGAGTCTGTGCACAACTGTGGGTTCCTGGAAAAAAAAGTTAACTTTTAAGGTGGGCATGTAGCAAGCTTACAAACTGCAGTAATGACACAACCTGTCTTGAAAATGTCCCAAAAGCCCATAGAATGGTATACTTACCAATGCAGCGGGAGCCATCTGTAGATGAGACATAGCCACGTGGACAGATACAGAAATAACTTCCAACAGTGTTAGAACACTCGCCACCTTCACAGATTCCTGGAATGATGCTGCATTCATCAATATCTGTTCAAAGAGGAAATCAATTAAACAATCAACTAAATATTTGCATATAAGGCTTTAAGAGATTTTTTTCTAATGAAAGGCATTACACTCAGTTAGTATAAAGTTCATATTTAATAATGCATTGCAGTTGTCCAAAACTCAGCAATGGAACACTTGTCATCACGGAGCACTTACAGCCGGTCTGTTTAAAACAGGCGGCTCATACACAATGTTGACTTTCCTGTATGTTCCAGTCCTCTACCATGCTAAACTCTAGAGCAGAGTAGAGCAATCTGGAAGCTACTCTTATACTTAACTTTTTTACTGAGGCACAGAAGCCAAGTAAAGAGATGTCCATGCCCCTTGTTGCAGCACAAATGCCCAAAATATGTGGCTGCAACAAAGGGGGTTATTAATTTGTGCTGCTATTTAGTGATAGATGTCTATTTTCGTTGTGCCAAGAGAGCTTACGCAGGCCAGAGCTGCCCACACTCACCAACCTCCCTATACAGTGGTCCAGAGGCTTGAGGAGCCCAGTCTGGCACACCAAGAAATTCTCACTCAGGATCAGGCCCCTTAAACGTATGGAGTGCCTATGCAGCTTTCCCACAGCTTTCCTCCTCTACATGAGGAAAGCCAGGTTTTCCGGCTTGCAGAGTTGCATCATCAACAGGCAGGACAACACGTGATACGTTTCACCCAAAGAAGTGGATCATGACACATCCCAGCGCAGCTGATCAATTTTACCTGGTGTTGCCAAATGAATTTGGGGATGCCAGAAACACACAACAACTGAATATAGCTGAAATGAAGTTTCTTACAGCCCATGCTCCTACTCTGGATTATACAGGGAAAGGTGATGCGAGGACCGCTCTCCCACGCTGCAAGAATTCTTAGCTACATGGATCTGATCCAATTGCTTTCCAGCCCTTTTGCCATGCTCAAGCAACACATAAATTTGGATAATTTTCTTTAGAAGCATGAACTCATCTTGCATTCTTTCATATAAACAGTATTTATTCAAATAGTCATTGCCACTGAAATCAATCATCTCACCTCAATACTGAAACAATTTTGCATGGAACTGAGACATGAACATGAACTGAGACATCCAATTCCCAGAAGCAAGTTCTGACCAAAGCCTGCATGCAGGTGTGCACTGGTTACCAAAAATGAGCACATAAACCAGAACAACATGGCCTCAGATGGTGGACATGCAGTGAGGAGGAAGAAGAGAAAGAGGAATGGAATGCTAGGATGAGAGAAGCACAAAATAGGCCGGCATGGAAGAAATGGGAAAAGTAATAAAAACAGTATGCAATCTTTAAAGTAATTCACATGCACATAGGACCTGTTTCAAACATCAAATGTTTCCTAACTGTTGAGTACTTGACTTTGCTACCATAATGTTCTTTTATATTTAGAGTTATTTTTGTAGGTAATTCCAGCCATATTTTTTATGTTGACCTCTGTATGTTAGAGCTCTGAGGAACTCTCTTAATGCCACCTGCAGCCAACTTAAAAGTTGCAAGTTTCAGTTTTTGTATTAAACCTGGGATACATTCTAAGCAAGCCTGGGCCAAGTTTCCGACCAACATGGGCTGACTTATGCTTTCCATTTAAAACCACATGAAACTGTGGGGTTTGTATGGTTTAAACCCAAAGCCAGGCAAAGCTTGATGATTTTGGCTCAGTATGCTTTTATGCACTTGGGTTCTAAGTAAATTTAAGACTGTTGTGCTCCGTAAAAAAGTAAAAAAAAAACCCCACTTCTGAATCTTGATCATCCTTCTCATGGTAAAATATGCAGAAGGTTGCTCTAAGGAAAGGAATCT
This sequence comes from Crocodylus porosus, assembly GCF_001723895.1. Classification (NCBI taxonomy): domain Eukaryota; kingdom Metazoa; phylum Chordata; order Crocodylia; family Crocodylidae; genus Crocodylus; species Crocodylus porosus. Next base: position 11,095,657 of record NW_017728950.1, on the reverse strand, counting down.
GAGAAGCAACTTGCAGAGGTCCCACATAAAATTTGGGCATGGCTCTGATTTTGACCTACTATCTAGAAAGGTCAAAAGAGTCAATCCCAAATCTGGTAGATCTCCAGATCTCCCTCCAGAACAAGACGATATGTTTTTGCACAGCATCAAACTTATAAAAAAACCTGCTGACTAAAATGAAGAAGGAGAAGGAGCAGCAGAAGCAGCAGCAGAATATAGTCTAATGGGGATATAGTTGAAAAACGTTTACCAAATGGAAAGAAAAAATAATCTGAATAGACTCATTAAATTGCAAGAGAAAAGAAGTATGAAAATAACCCACTGAAAATTCTAAAAAGATGCCACATAATTTCTTAAACTCTTAGATACCATATACCATGGCTTGGTACCTTCTTTTATTTTATTAACTTCATTGGCAGTCTTTAACTAGTATCTTAAACACATACACAGAACCTATACTTTTTAGGGACCTGGACAGTTCAAAGGAAAGTTCCATTTTTTCAGATTAAGACATTCTAAGAGTTAATACTTTTACCTGGAACTTCACAGGTAACCAGTGAAAAAGTGTCAGTTCCTAAATGATAGTACAAATCTAAACCAAGTAATTTTGCGGAACTTTCTGAAATCTTGCATGAATCTACTATATTAAAAAACAATAGATGACGTGGTGAACTGCTTACCACATGATTAATCCAGTGAAATGAAACCTTGTGTATAAATCAAAACAGAACTGGAACCTGTTGCATGCCTCGTAGAAATTTTTCATGCAGTGTAACTCTAACATAACTGGTAACTGATTTAAACAAGAGTGATATTTTCTCCACACACATAACATTTAAAAATATATATTTAAAAACCATATTACAAGGAAAGGCAAGAAACAGAGCTGAAGTAATTGCGCAAAAATATTTTAAGAGAGTTGTATTTATTTACTTATTTTGAACAGAGTCCTTCTCGCATCAGCAATTTCAGCTAACAAGATCCGTAACACTCTCACCAGTTCTAACATGCCCTCCCTTCAGGATTCAACCCCACTGGAAACATAATCTGGAGATTACACTGCAGTTGTCCCTCTTTGTTACTATGCTTGTTTTAGTGAGAGATGCCTGACTCTAGGATGGTCTCCTTAGCAGCAGTCATAGACACTCATTTCACTCTTTAGCCTACCAAGGCCCTTTGCCTTGTCCCTGAAACTTTTATAGCTTATATTTTTATTATTGAGTAAGAAAGAGAGTTGTGACTAAATGGAATGCACGTAGAAATATTCTACCAAAAAAACAGATGCTTGTTCAAACTTTCAAGTTTCCTATTTACTTTCCATATTATATTCCATTATGTGCTACTTTAACGGACACTACTTTCTATTTAAAAACAAAACACAAAATCAGCACTTGGATGATAAATGTAGGTTCCAACATGCTATGTGATTTTGTACTCTTTACTGCATTTTAACTACATTTTTAGAAATCAGATTCCTTCCAAGTAACATAATGTAGGGTAGAATCTGAATGATTCTGAAGGTCATAAAGGCCAGAACCCTCTGCTGTAACTATTCTTCTGCACACAGACCACACTGGCTGTGTATAGACATTTGATTTTTATTGGGAGAGTTGCTGCTTTCCCAGGGGAAACCATGAGTACCTAAATGTTCAAGATGTTTTTTGCAGACCAAAAATGGTTATTGTGGAAGGAGAATAACCTTGGAACAATTAGAGTTAAATCACTCCTTAAGGAGTGTTTCCTGGGATAGTGAATGCCTGTACATGCGCTCTAAGAAAAGCCACAGAACAGTCTTCCAGTATCCCAGGGTGCTCTGCTCTAGCACCAACTCTCCCAAGGGTGCTCTGCTCTAGCACTACCTCTCACCCCTGAAGACAATGTATCGTTTATGCTGGACATTATTGTTCCAGCTAAGCAATGATCAGAACATAACCCCATCATAATCCCACGTTGTGCTTCAGGGAGATGCAAGCTGACCTGAGCAGTCTGTGTTAGCCAATCATGGATGCCCTGTGCACTTCCATCATCTGTCTCCAGGTAGACTGAGGAAGCCTAGAGGCATGCTGAGATGTGTGCACAGGGACCCTCTGGATGCACAGAGTCAGGACTGCAAGCTCTCTGTTCTTCAGGGGCTCAGCATTCAAACGTCTGTTAAGGCATTTCTAGATAAGTTTTTCTACCAAGAGAACAAACCCTAGGGAGCTGTTTTTGATCACCTGAATATGTATACATAGCCAGTGAAGTAACTCTGCCACTGTGCAGCAAACTGAGTAAAGGCTGGACATACCAGAGCAAAAGAAGGTAGAGGGCTGGCACAGGGTTGCAGGCAGCACACTATCCTATACTATTCTTCATCCCTCCCCTTGATTTGTTGCAGCAGAGCCCCTTCCTATGTGTTGTACCAGAATCAGGTCAATACATACTTTCTGTCTTTTTCTTGCCACTAGTTTCTAAGGAACACCTATTTTGTTTCTAAACCTTGCATATGGACCTACACATGAAAAAAACCAAACATCCTCCATTAGTACTGACTGGAAAATCTGAGATTTTACCTCAGAAATAGCTACATTGAGCCTGGATGGCTGGAGAAGTTCTCTTATTCCCTCTTCCCATCCCTTAAAAAAGAGTGTAAATTAATACTCTTTGGGGAAATACTCCTAAGATCATTAAAGAGGACATTGCCATAAGCTAAAATATGCTTACTGGTCTGAGTGGCTGCACTTCTGATGTTACACCTCAGATGATAAAACTGGGCACACTCAGTGAGAACTGGTTCTAAATGTGTGGAATAAACATCCCAGCTGTAGGTATTAACAGGATAGCTGTTTGCCAAAGAAAACAGCCTGGCTACTTGTCAGCCAGAATTCATGGTTTTTACAGTAAACCTTACAGTGAGCAGGATATGATGAATAACTTGGCAAATATAGCAAAAAAGGGGTCTCAGAAACTTTTAAGTTCTGGAAGTATTTTAAGCTATACTGTAGTCTAATGTAATATTAAGTTTGAATTTAACCAGTGCACTGTAATGAACTAGAATGTTATACAAGGAAACAAAAAATAGAAAAGAATCTATTTCTTAAAAGGCAGTTTCCATCTTGGCATTGGGCTTAGACTAAAAAAGTTAGTTTGTAGTCCTAAAATATAAGTGCTCCAGAAACACACCACTGAAAGTGGGAGCACTGGAATCATTTTGCCCTGTAAAGTTTCCTGACAGGATAAACTACAGCATTCCTTCAAGGGAAGTGCCAAGTTTGCAACTTAATTTCCTCGTGTCCAAGTAAGATAATTCAGCCCATCACCTATGAATCAGGAAATATAATGAAAGCTTTCTGTCTCGTTCTACTGTCACATAAGGACTAGGCAAAACGTAGCTCTGATGAAATGCATAGTCCTCAGGACCCAGAGATGTAACTTCTGTGAGTACTGAGAGATGAATAAACTCCCCAAACTACTACTATTATGCTTTAAAAAACTAGAGTCTGTGAAATTCTATTAATTTTGATCATAGTAAAATGCTTGAAGACCAATATATCACAAAATGTCTTCAAAAACTGTGAACATTCTATTTGTAAAAAGAAGCCCCTTCTTGCAGAGACCTAGCACATACATTGCATGGGTGTGGCAAGACTCTGAGCAAGCCAGAAAGCTGAAATGGGTTTCTATAGGTGTCGGAGAAACCTAAAAACTTCATCTACATATCAATTGAGCTAAGTGTCACTAAAGAAAATAAAAGAACTAAAATATCGACTTCAAAGCAAAGCCTATAAGAGACAAGAAAAGCCAAGGTGCATTGAAAACATGACTGTAAATACATCATGAACACATTTCTGCTTTGATTAAAACCTATTTCCCAAAGCAAACTTCCCATATCTGCCTAAAGTTTATGCTAAATCAGTCTACTGCATCTAAACTGTTACTCATTTATTGTCCCCAGTGACTGTTAATCCTCAGTAATTCACATTTGCATTTATTGATTAAGGTATATTTCTTTTTATATTTCATCTGTCTCGTCTTTACCCTGGCATTCTGTATTTTATATTTTATACCTTTTAACTTTTAACAAATGTATTTTTCTTTAAAGTCATACCTTGTATTACTAGAACTATTATTGTAAGAATGCATTGGAATTGTAATCACTGGAGTTGCATTGCTGCATTGGGGCTGGTTTCCTTAATGAATGGGAGCAAATATGAGTGAGTAAGTGATTAAGTAATAGGCAGAGGCAGCTGCAGTTACAAGTTAACAAGTGGCAATTAACAGCTCTGAGCCACAGACTGACAGGAAGAAGATATCCAGTTTGAGTTGATCAATACTGGAGACCCATTCCTGGAACTGAGCACCCACCCTATTGACTATTCCTGTAACCCATGACAATACAGCCATTAAGTCAATCAAGTCAAAGGTGAACTCCCAAAACGGAACCATCAGGCAGAACCCCAGTAACTGTGACTGACAGCTGTCATGCAATACTCAAGACCCACGTGGGACAGCAACCTCTGGACAGGGCAGCCAAGATGATGCTGGGGGATCACAGAAGTCTGCCAGAGAAGGGATAAAAGTCAGTTAAGCATGTCGCTCAGCAGGACTCTCTCATCTAGCACCCAACCTACCGAGACAGAAGGACAAAGCTGGTGACCCCCTTCTGAAGAAGATGCCACCTCAGAGAAGCTTCACCTGCCCATCGACAGCAGAACTGTAGGGCCTTGGATAGGTATGAGCAATATCAGTGCTACACTACTATTGCAGCAATTGTGCATGTATGTGTATGTCAGCATGTGTTAAGGTGGCCAGTGCCCCTCATAACTCAGTTTGCATTTATGATTTTATTGGTCATTTCACATCCCATATAATAAATTATAATTTATTATGATCCAGTGAGTTGGACTTTTGTAGCGAGCATATTAATCTGGGCCAGAGAAAAACTTGTAAATAAAGAAATATTAGACCTGGGTTGCAAAAATATTAGTGACCAAATTCATCAGATAAGTGCCTTCATAAGGAAACCATGCATGGATACATGTGGATACACACAGACACAAACGGGTGTCCTATGTAGTCTGCCATTGTGTAAATTCTGCAATGTTTATTGAGGAAAAGTTCCCATGTTACTCTAATACAAGTTCAGATTCAGGAATAAATGCAAACTCCGCCCCCACCCTCTCAATATTTCCTGTAAGCAGAATTTAGACTATTCCTGAAATGTTTCTAAAAGAGAAGAATGAAGTAAATACTGGCAAAACAATAAATATATTTAATGTGCAGCACAGTTCAGGGCAATAGCTATTAAGACACAGAAAACATGACCTGAACCCTTCTAGGGATCACAGCCAAAAGAAAATTTAACCCCTGCCCTACTCACCTCTCCCAAAATAAAATACATCTGGATGTTTAAGGCCAACGGATACAGCAGAGAATCTAAAAACCCACCATATTCAGTGAAAAGCTATACTCAGTTTTACCACTCCCATTGAAAACTGGAGTTTTGCCTGTATATAATAAGCTGTAGGTTTTGCTCCTTTGCAACCACCAAGTAATGTTTGATCTGGCTTTACATACTGAAGGAGTAGAAGGGAGTGGGTAGAATACTCAGTAGTGAGATCAGTTCTGTATAATATTTTAAATAAAAAGCAACATTAAAACAATGGGGCTTCTATTAACTGGATCCTCCTTCTGTACACATATTTTCAGACATTGCCTCAACTCCTGATATCCTTCCCAGAGGCCCTATCCTGGAAACACTTAACTCATAACTTCATTCACAACTTCACATGTAATCATTTGTATGACTGGGCCTTCTATTTTACTCTATCAAACCCTCATTGAAGACAAAGATTTTAACTAAAATTAGACTGGGTAAAAACTGAGGTCTGGGTTGTCACTATGAAATTTTTTGTGTGGGAGGGAACAGCAATGAATGGATTTCACATCCCAATGCATCCTTAGCTCCATCTCCTAGCTATACGCTGCTGGGTACAATAGAAATATCAACCCCCCCCCCTCCTGAAATTCACCCTAGAGCACGGGTTCCCAACCTTTTTATACTGCAGACCATTAAATGAGCTAATTTACATATTTAAAGTTAATTTACATATCCAGATCCAAGTTATATATTTACATATAATTTGCATGTTTACCCTTTTTTTTAAATTGTGGGCTGGGGGGAGGGGTTGCAAGGAGTGGATCAGGTTAGGGCACTGGGGGAACCCTGCAGGGCAGGAGGATACTCAGGCAGTGGCTTGGGGGGACCCAGCTGTGGCTGCCCGGGAAGAAGGGATTCTGCTGCTTCGCCTAGAAGCATGCAGCAGAGCTGCCTCGCCGTCCTCTGCCCTAACCATTTCCCCACCCGCATTACCCCACTCCCAGCCATGGGCAGGGCTGTGGGTTCCTGCCTGGCCCGGCACAGGCTCCGGTACCTGGTGTGCGGGCAGTGCCTCACTGGGTGTGTCCATGGCAGAGGTAGTGTGATGGGGCTCACAGAGCTGGCAGCCCCCCTCCTGGGGCTGCCCCACCTCTCAGCTTTAACTCTACACATATGTGACTGCCAGCGGTAGAAGCCATGGCCCAGCAACCAAGCTGTTGCAGCCCAGTACCAGGTCACAGCCTGGTGGTTGGGAACACCTGCCCTAGAGCATGGGTGTGGAAGCCAGAACCAGAGGGGTTACTATCATGAGCAATAAATATATGCTCTTGGAGGCATTCAGCCAATGGTCTATGCAGTTAAGATTAGCTAATGCAAAGCTTGTAAGTTTGCAACCTGCAAGTGGAATTTGTCTGTCACAATTTAACCACAGTGTTGAATCTAACTGTTTGCACTGATCATGGGCCCCCAAAATAAGCAGAGCTACAAGATTAGCTGATCTTACAGGTTTTTTAAAGGTCAAGCCATAACAAGATCTGACCATCTAATATAATTAGCACTTTCCAAGGAATCCAGGAATAAGAAATTAAGGTCAGAATAATGCTAATTTCAAACCTCAAAGTAACATGGTGTAAACTGCTTATTGGGTAAACCCGAGTTCGGGCGGTAACCTTTCATGATAATTTCTAATGCCTTTTGATCCCATAGGGTAACAGCTATAGGGCAAGATTGTGAGTGGCTCTAAAGCCAACAGATTAGCATAAGATAAGGCATAAAGGAACATGCACGTCAAGTGACCAGTTAGAAAGACGGAACAGAAGGACCATCGTTGTACCAAGCCTGGACCCCAGACTCCCAGTGTGAGTGAGGACAGGATCCTGACCAAGTGACCTTCCCGGTGACCCCTCAGACAGCGTTGATCAGGGATGCCTGACTTCGCTAGAACAACTTGGTGCGCACCTGGCATAGAGGGACTGCCAATAAGTTGCCAATCCCATGTGGGAACTTTGTCATTCTGTCTATCTGTTGTTATTATTCTCTATTAGCTCTTTATTACTGTACTATCTGTTTGTCACATTAACCTTTCTGTTAACTGTTGTATGCTAAGCTATAAGTAAATTTGCCTTTACTTCACTCCCGACTTACCTCCTCGATCCCAAACCCAGCAGCCTAATGGCTGATACATTCATAGTGCCTAGCCAGCCCGTGACACACGGGTAGGTAACATTTTTGGCCAGAGTGCTGAAAAAAACTACAATGTCTACTTTGTAAGGCGCTGCAGTGCCAACGTGCCAGGAAAACAAAAGTGGGGCAGGGGGTACATGGCAGGACAACTGCATATTAATATAGTTAATAATCATAAATTTTTTTTTTGCCCCACAGTAAATGCCAGGTTTTCTAATAATTCTAAACCTGGTGACAATAAATAAAACTTCATATACTGCCTTTGTTGTTTTTTATTCTTTTTTGTTAAGCGTGTTGTAATGAAAGACAGAAAAAAAGAGAAACAGAGAAAAAATAGAAAAAAAGGAAAGAAAAAAGAGAGGAATAGAGGAAAAAAAAGATAGAGAAAAAAAGGAAAAAAAGGAGAGAAAAAAGGAGACAGAGAGAACCAGATACACACACAGACACTGACCCACATGCACACAAACACAAAGAACCACACACAAACACACCCACAGAACAGACGTATGCACACGCACAGAACCAGACATATGTGTGCACACAGACACAGAACCAGACACACACGTGCAGACAGAACCAGACATACAGGCACACACATACACACAGATGCACACAGAACCAGATGCACACACACACACTGCTGGGCTGCAAGGCAAAGTCAAACCTGACGATGTCCTGGGCCCGCTGCAACCCCTGCACATCCCCAGGGAGCCACCCCCAGGCTGCAGCATGGGCCACTGAGGCCTCGGCCTAGAGCCTGCCCATCACTCAGCAGCAGAGGAGGTGCTAGGGGTGGCTTGGGTGGGCCAAAATTTGCCTTAGCCCCCCCCATAACCACCCCTCCCAGTGCTGCTGCTGTCCGCCTGGTTGACCCCTCACAACTGAGCCTGCAAAGAGCCTGTGGTCATGGCAGGGGTGGTATCAGCCTCTACCCAGTGTGGGGGCTGGGCCACAGCTGGGTGTGGAGCGGGCAAAAATGGGACAGGCGGATGGTGATGGTGGTACTGAGAGGAATGGAACCTCCCGACCTGGCCCATCCCTAGCCCAGCCCCTGCACCAGGAAGAGGCTGGCACTACTCCTGCTCCAGAGCCCTAGCATCAGCTCTATACCAGTGGGTGCACACGCACCTCAGAGTGGATGGCAGGGGAGGAACCTGAGGCAGCACAACCCCTGACCCTCCCACAACATCTACTCTGAGGCTTATGTTCAGTGGCTGCCAGCATGGAGCTGATACCAGGGCTCTGGAGACTGGTGCAGCTGTCTGTAGCCAGCCCAGGCTCTGAGCAGCTACAGCAGACAGCAGAAAGGTTGGAAAAAGCTGCATCGGGCTCCAAAGCCCCGACATCAGCTCCATGCTAGCGGTGACTGCATACCCACCTCAAATTGGACAGCAGAGGAGGGGCTGGGTTTGTGCCGCCTCAGGCCCCTCCTCCTCCATTTGCTCTGAGGCATGTGTGTACCCACCAGGAGTGTGGAGCTGATGCTGGGACTCCAAGGCCTGGTGCAGCTGTTTGCAGCCTCCTGGCTGCAGCTGGCCCAGGCTCTGGGGAGCTGCTGCCAGCCATGGAGCCCGAGCTACTTGCAACATGGACTGTAGCCTCCCAGCCAGCTGCTGGGAGCAGCCTGGGCTCCATGGCTGGCAGTAGCCGGGGGTTGTCGAACTCTGCCCTAGAGAAACTACCCAGGGACAGAATATAGTTTATTTTCCACATAGCTTGCAGGTCCCCGGGACTGGAAGAAGTTAAATATTCCCTGATACTGTGTCCCTACCAAGTGACTGGAGCTCACAGGTGGAGAGGACTGGTAAACTGAGACTCGCAGTTTTTTCTACAAAGCACAAACTTAAATGATTCCCTCTTCCCTCCTTGTGGCTGATGATACTGAACATGTAATTCTGCACATGGAGATTTTCTCCCTAGGCGATCTGGCCCTAAATGGGTGTGTCTACATGAGCTACTAACTGTGCCTTAGCCAAATAATACTGTGTAGTAGCACGTTACAGCCTCAATAGTGCTAATATGCTACTGAATAGTATTATTAGGCTACTGTGCAGTAGCATCACTAAAAAGATTTTCACTGGCACTACTGTGCAGTAATTCTGATTACTGCACATTTATTTAGTACTTAAGTATACAAATACTAAATAAATGCGCAGTAACCACTGCACATTAGCACCTCGTGTACACATGCCCAATAAGAACCCTAAGACTTGGCTTAGTATTAGCTGATACATATGAATATCTTGAATAGTATTATATGGATCTGAAATACTTAAAGGCATCCATTCGCATCTCAACACAAGCTATCTTTGATGCTATGACTCTGACAATTAAAATCATTCCAAAGACTGGCCTGGCAGTTGTAAGAGATTTGATAAGACAATATCCTTAGCACCCTGTGCTCCTTTTACTCAGCTGAAAAGAAATCAGTAAGTTAAAAAAACAGCTGCAATATTATAAGAGTATATCAGTGCCTGCATTAGTCCTTTGTGGGGCCTGACAGGAACTGGTAATGGAGTATCTTTTATGGCACCACAGGAACAAGTCTCTTTGTCTAAGCTGTTTGTATACATGTAGTAGACAATTCCAAGCAAATGTCTTAGTAGAAACATGGTTCATTATATTTATATCCACTAAATTAAGGTATGTAATGTTTTGTTATGCACAGTGGATTTTAGGGAGTTGGGTGCTAAAAGTAGATGCTTCAAATTTTGCTCCAGTCATCAATTTGGAAATTGCAAAATATTTCCATCAACATAACTACATTACCATAGTTATTCAAATTAAGATGACCCTGAATTTACAATGATCCCCCAATAATTAGACACTATACATGGAAAATATATAAATTTGCTACAATTTTGCTCTTTCCCTTACGGTTGTCAGAACTGCCAACAGCTACAGATTCTGGATATTGCACGTTGTTATAGGCTCTATAGCATAGAGTCTATGCTATAAAACTTGTCAGGAACAGGATTTGCTTCAATCTGAAACAGATACTGTATCATAATGGTAGCAAATGTTATCTTTGTCCTAGGTGGTATCTTTTTTAATTTAAAAATACATTCTTTACTTCTGTCTCTGCAGCTTTTTCTTGGAAAAAGTTCACACTGATCGTCCTCATGGGAGTTTTTGTTTGACTGAAGAAAAAAGTCAGGCCTCTGTTCCTTTCCATCTTATCATGCACTCTTAGCCCATCCAAAAAATCACACTTACTTAAGTCTACATAGCAAATGTGCAAAGAATGCATCAGCATCTAATTCTTGGTTTATAATGCATTGTCTCTTACAATAACAATAAATGAACCCCTGTGGGAGGAAAATAAAACAAGTCCATTTCTAATAAATAATGATAAACAAAAATTCAGTATGAAAGGCAAAAGCAGTTCCTCATAATGGAATTCAGAAACACCATTAGAATAAATGCTAAACAAAACGTTAAACTTTCCAAAAGGAATTAATGCTCCCTGAATTAACCAACATTACTCATGGGACCAGCAGATTAAATAAAAACCTTCCACTCAGCATTTCAAAATAATGAAGCCAAGTTACTCTAAACAAAACATACATTTCTAACATATGTACTGCTTACACAATATCTGTACAAAACATAAATATGTATAGTAATTACAGCTGTCTTTACTCTGCATTTTGGTTAATGAGCTGAAGATTATGATCTGTTCCAATGTTTCCAATTTCTCTTTCTAAAGATAACAAAGTTGCACTTTTGGAAATTTTCAACACTTCTGTTTATTATTTTTATTAAAGTTAGTTTATTTTCAGCAACAGAACTAGAAAACAAATATTTTGAATTTTGAGAGGGATTTTTCTGAGGTATATTTAAGCTGGGCTTGAACTTCGGTGAAACATATATTTTATTGCTAGGATTTTTCACAAACATAAATAATTGGATATCTAGTAATGTTTTCCATATAATAAAAATGTATAGAAATAAACAACAGTAAAAACTATGCCATGTAATTAAAGCAAACTGAAGAAAAAAGATTGCTGTAAGAAGCTTAATTCAAATCACTAATAGCTAAATTTGCATTCTTCATTTTTCAACCCACTATTGATTAGGGATGCAATTTATTGTAGGTAGCATTAAGTCCTGTAACTATATAAACCTGTCCATGTACCAGGTTTATAAATCACCTTGGAATAGTCTTCCGTTGTTTTTTAAATTACCTACTAATTTGAGCCAGATAGTTGTGTAGAGCAGGGTCAGGCAATTATGTGAGCCCATAGGCCACACAGGCAGTTGCTGGTGAGCACCCCCTCACCGCTACAACAGCCCAGAGCCTGTGCACCCTGCACACAGCCCCACCCCAATCCTGGTCTGCCCCTGATACAGCACACAGCCCCACCCCAATCCTGGTCTGCCCCATGCCCATTCCAGACTCACCCTGGCTAGAGCGGACCAGCTGGAAACTGCACACACAGCCTCAACCCTGGCCTGCCCCGTGCCTGCTCTGTACTGCCCGCCCATACTGAGCAGCTGCAGCAGCCAGGCAGAAGCTGCTGTTAAGCACAGGGGGAAAGTGATCACTCCCCTTCACTGCTGCTGGGCCCTTCTTGTTGCAGCCACCCAGAGCTCATGCTGGTGAGGGTTTTTACTGCCCCATACTAGGCAGACCCTGGCTAAGGGGTTGCTGCCAGGCCAGGTTGGTGCATTCCTCTCCCTGCTCCCCTGCCTCTCACAGGCAGGGGGCCAGGGAGGATGAGGGGGAGAGCCCATGCCAGCCTGGTGAGGTGGGCTGGAGGGGAGTGACAAGCTGCTGGTGGGGGCTTCCCTCTGTCCATGGTGGGCAGACTCCAGCTGGGAGAGGCAGTGCCCAGCTGGCTTTGTGCATTTGCCCCCTGCTCCCAGCCACTTACAGGCAGGGGCTGGGCAGGGGGCAGAGCTGAGCTGATCCCAACCCAGTAAGCTGGGCTGCAGGGGAGTGAAGACCCCCAAGTGGGGTCTTTCCCCCACGCTGGGCAGATCCTGGCTGGGAGGGGGGCCAGTGCCAGGCTGCGTGTATGCATTCGCCCCACCACCTCTCACAGGTGTGGGTCTGAGCCAATCAGAGCCCTGCTAGCCAAAAACCTGCAAATCTTGTACTGATTCCACCTCGGGCATTTTGAACCTCTGTACTTACCTTAGAAGTTCAATTAAGTTTCCCTAAACTGGTGGTTCTCATTCCCATTCAGACTATATCTTCAGTCACAACAGAAAAGAGTTCCAGGACCACATAGACACAGTTTGGGGATTACCTATTTTCTAGCCAGGAAGAAACATTGGGTGATTATCAGCTCCAAGTCCTCTAAACAAGCGACATTTTTTGAACACTTCCCCAAGAACTAGCATCCAGCAGACAAGATTGCTCACAGATTCTCACTGCCCTTTGCCTTAAAATAGCTTCTTTTTACAGCGTGTGTTTGTGTGCACATTTGTGCATGTATGTGCATACATGCACGTGAACATTTGTGCTAATATACTATGAAGTTAATCATTATACAAACTCTCAGATTTATTTTGCTCCTCTCACTCAGGTTGGTGAACAAATATATACAGATAAGTAAGGACATCAAAGCCAAAAGAATTAGCTAAAGGAGTTCAATTGGAATAGATGCTGACTATGTAACCAAAGCTTGTGTTAATGATGATCTCTTACAGGAGTACTGAATACAAATGGTTGCATGAGCAAGGGTGCACCAATGACATGCACAACTTTTGATGGAAAAAGAACAGGGATAGCTTGCACAACCCTTCCATTGGTGAACCCTGGTTCACGTGGCTAACCCAATTCAGTGGTACTGCTTGTGTAAGAATTCACCAACACATGGGTCTTCCTAGCTGCTTAAACTTTCTATCAAGGTCCCTACCCCTAGCACTGTCGTCCAAATTCTGATAATGCACCCTATCAATAAAATAGGCAGGGTCTGGGGCAGACCCAGGATTAGGGTTGGGAGGGACCTCAGGAGTCCAACTCCCTGCTCAAAGAGGGGTGCATAAGCAACAATCTGCTCTGGAGGGGTGGCTGCAGCCCCAACACCATCTTCTCCCCCCCTCAGTGCTTTTTATTTAAAGTCCCTGAAGCATGTAAGAATCCCCACATCCCCTGCATGCTCAGAGGTATGTCCCCTCTCCTCCATTTCATCTCCTCTAGTGCCTGTTGCTGCTTCTCTCACTGTTCCTGGGCAGGGGAAAGTTTCAGATCTACTCATGCCCACTCCAGTTGGGCTGCATGGAGCTCAGCAGGAATAACAGTGGCAGCACTACTAGCAGCAGTCCTCTGGCAGCTAAAGGACTGGCCCTGTGCTCTACTTGTGCCCCACATTTCTAGCATGCCCCCAGGAAATTACCCTTGCTCCATTTCTTCTGTGGAAAGATAAGGTTTAGCATGGAAGAAGGCTAGGTCTGCAGCTCCTGTTGCTTTTCCTGGCTCATCTCCACTGATGCCTGCTACCTGGGCAAGAGGTCAGTCAAGGCATACCCTGTCTCTTCTGATCTTGGAATACTTATTTCCCACCAAGAGAAGTGGGGTAACATAGTTTCCCCTCTCTCTCTCAGTGATAGTGTTTCTGACTCCTTAGAAAAAAGCCAGGCCGTAAGTAGGAAACTTTGCTGACTCGACAGAAGGAACCTTGCCAGGGTTAGGCGTTTTCCAAAGTGTCTGCAAAAACCTCTGGCTCCATTTCCTGTAAAGCATGGAAATAAATCACCTATTCAGGTCACAGTTTTCTTTCCTTCCCCAATGCCTGTGAAGGAAATTGGGGAATCTCCTCTATCACAGAAGCATAGAAAATTAGGGTTGGGAGGGACCTCAGGAGTCCAACTCACTGCTCAAAGCAGGGCCATCCACAGTTAGATCATCCCAGCCAAAGCTTTGTCTACTTGGGTCTTAAAAAGCAATAAGGATGGAGATTCCACAACCTTTCCGGGTAACCTGTTCCAGTCCTTCACCACCCCCATAGTGAGAAAGTTTTTCCTAATATCCAACCTAAACTTCCCTTGCTGCAACTTGAGACCATTACTTTTTGTTCTGTTATCTGTCACCACTGAGAACAGTCTAGCTTCATCATCTTTGGAACCACCCCTTAGGTAGTTAAAGGTTGCTATTAAATTCCCCTCAGTCTTCTCTTCTGCAGACTAAATAAGCTCAGTTCCCTCAGCCTCTGCCCATAAGCCATGTCCCCCAGCCCCTACCATTTTTGTTGCCCTCTGTTGGACTCTCTCCAATTTGTCTATAACCTTTTTGTAGTGGGGGGCCCAAAACTGGAGGCAGTACTCCAGGTGTGGATGTGAAACTCCAGTTTCATTCCTACTTCCTATAAAAAGAAGCATGGCCAGGAGGACATCTTCATTACTTCCTGACTTCAACTAATCTTTCAGGCCATGGAAGCTCTTCCCAATTGCACTGTCCACCCTGTACCTACCACTGTTTTTTCCTCTTCCTAATTTCTGCATGGTCCTGACTTTTTTCTGGGCATGCTCTTTTTTTGCCTACAATGTAAGATGGCACTTGTCTACTGTTTCTCCTTCCAGTTACTTCTGTCTTTCCTGCATACTGTGGAGGGCTCTTCTGCCCCCTTGGTATTTTATGGCTTCTCCCTGGATCTCAGACCAGATGGAAGGCCATGTTGATATATGGCCCTATGGGAGTGAAGTGCTGTCTGCATTCAGGGAGTGAAGTTGCATCTTCTGAAGTCCCTGCAAAATTCCTAGCCCATGGAATCAGCGTATGGTCCATGGAGTTGCTCCTTTACACATTTGCCAAGCTCTTTGGTATTCCCAGATCATCTTCAAACCTCAGATACACAGACAAACAGAGTGCCTACTGCTTCTCACCCATGTGTTAGGGCTTGGAGAAGAAAATACATTACTAGCCCCAAGTTCAAACAAGGCAACAGTTCTTTATAATTGCAGTAAACATGCTATTGTGGGGCCTATAAAAATTGTGAGTTTCCCTCAGAACAATACATACTACAGCACGAAAGGGGAGGTTAAACTAGCTATGAATACAATTGAGGAAAGTGAT
This sequence comes from Crocodylus porosus, assembly GCF_001723895.1. Taxonomy (NCBI): domain Eukaryota; kingdom Metazoa; phylum Chordata; order Crocodylia; family Crocodylidae; genus Crocodylus; species Crocodylus porosus. The sequence goes on along the minus strand of NW_017728950.1, from coordinate 11,080,091 downwards.
TATATACAAAACATAGTCCAGTGCATAGCAAAAACTGGGGAGAAAGAAGCAAACGGAAAAAATGATTTAGTTGTTACTTGTAACAATTAGACCAGAGTGTTGTTTTAATCATGATGGTCCAGGAAATGTACAAGGGGTCAGGAGTATTTTGTGATATCTGTTCTTGGACCAGCTGTATAGTCAGGAAAGATGGCAGAGAAGTTTCCAGGAATAAAATGCCCTTCATCAGGTCAGCTGATGAAGTGTACTTTATGCCCAAAAGTATGTTCAACATCTCTCCCAACTCCAGAGTTGGCCCAATAAAAGATATTACAAAACATTCCTTGCCTCTTGTAATAATAAATAATAATTAAGTAAAAACAAATAAAACATTTTGGAAACATCATTTCCAAACTGACGGTGTGGCATCAGTTTTTCACCTATACGTCACTGTAAACAGACCAGGAGAAAAAGTGGACACAGCTGATTAATCATATCTTCCTAACTGAACCAAACTTAGTATCAATAAGCCTGGCGGCTTGCTTAACTTGCCTTCAGAATAAAAAATAAGGACTAAACCAACAGCTTTGTCTCCTATTAAAACTGCATATTACTTGAAAGGAATATTATCTTTGTGTCTGAAAAAAATGTTGACTGCATAAATAAAAGTTCCTGATTTCTTGTTTCTTTTAAACACGTGGTAATTTACTAATTTACACAAATAAATCTTTAAAATACATAATAATGCACATCAGAAGGAAAATTAAAGCAATCACTTCAAATGTAAATGAATTTCACTGATGCATCTAACTCAAGCTACACTGACACTTTTCAGACAAATAGTTCATAAATTACTAGAACTGTGAAAATAGCATGCGTCTACACACCAAAGCAATATGCATTTAACAGTTTTTCATTAAATTACTTTGAAAGTACATGCAGTTTCTGTCTTTAGTTAATCTACACATTTATCAAGTGAGCAAAGTCTATTAATAGAATACTGACAGTGTTTGAGCCTCATCTGGATCAAGTGTAAATTAACCTGTTACACAAAAAGAATGCAGTCTCCTCCGGAGCTTTATTTAGCAAAATTCATTTAACAAACTGTGCACAATAGTAATTTCTTAACCCCTTCATCAAATCAGCTATGTTTGTTTTTCATCTTCGTGTTGACAAAAGGGGCGGGGGTGTAGCTCTCTATGTGAAGGAAAGCTACATGTCCCTGCAAGCTGATGTTGGCGACCGGCATGGACAG
>NW_017728950.1:11060515-11078846 GCF_001723895.1 Crocodylus porosus | reverse complement strand
GAACAGTCTGCCAGCGGAGGTGGTTCAAGCACCTACATTGAACACCTTGAAGACTAAATTGGATGCTTATCTTGCTGGGATCCTATGACCCCAGCTGACTTTTTGGGCAGGGGGCTGGACTCGATGATCTCCCGAGGTCCCTTCCAGCCCTAATGTCTATGAAATCTATGAAATCTTATGATCAGCAGGCTGGTGATCCCCAAGAAGATTATTTTTAAACAACCCACTGAAGGCCCAGCCGCTATTACATTCTGCTCTGCATGTTCTTTTTTTTTCTGCAATTTTTTTAACAAGGTAATTCTCTGTTCTATGCAACCTGTTAAGCCAGAAGGCAAACTATCAAATAAAAAGTATGGTATGAACATAACTATTTTTTTTCCATTATCACAGACTTTCAATTATAACTTTCCAAACAGAAACACAAAATGATGCTTTACTAGTCAATGAAGACATTTAAGAGCATTCTCTGACATGCTTACCATCGCATTTCTGAGTTGCCTCATTCTGTTTGTGACCAGCAGGACATTTGCATTCATAAGACCCAACTGTATTAATGCAGTTTCCTCCCTGGCAGACTCCTGGTATAGCCTGACACTCATCAACATCTACAAAGAGAAAAAAACAGTATGTTTCTTGAAATCTCATCAAATCTTATACATTGTAGAGTTACCAATACATAGTTATCTCCATGTCTGAGATTATCTTGAAAAATAACTTGTGTTATTTATATTACCATAGTTCTGTGTCACATATTGAATTTGTGGACAAGTCTTTCTTGCAATTCCAACAGCAGTTTGACCCTGACCTTCACATATGTTGTATTACTCTTTCAAGTGAATTATAAATTGTGATACATTAGTTTAAGGCATTAGTATTTAGGATAATGATTTAGATCAGCAGTGCTGTATTTGTATAAAACTGATATAAAGCCCTCAAAATGCAAATCATCATACCTGGACATTTCACCTTAACGTGAAGATTTGTATCACATATGACCCCTATCACCAGGATATTCAACTTCATTAGACATGATTCCACTCTCACGCCTCTATAAGTACACAATGGAATTACGCTAATGTAGTTTGGTTTCAATAAGAGAAGACCAAAACTTTTAACTTGTAGGTTACTGCACTGAGAACAAGACTAGTTTTGTTTGGAGATTTTCAGAGACAGTCTGAATAAATAGTTGTTTCAGATTAGCATTCATACTACATTCAAAAGCAACAAGAAAACCCATATGGCTTAAAGTAGATAAAATGTGCTTGACGTAAGGCTTGCATGGTAAGCACCAAGGATTTCATGGGCAATGACTTCTTATTAATAACTTCAGAACATTATGGGACAACTGTACTGAGGCAGTAAACAGGAAGAATTTCAGCCTTTCTAATATGACCCTCTAGTTGTTATATTCATGCTTTTAGAAACAATACACAATTTTCACTCTTGTCTTGCAGCTTGCCATGAGCAGATTTTTGGTATAATTTATTATGTATTCTTTCAAAAGCAAACTCTGTTTTTACTGTTATTACAATATGGGGCAGGAAAAAAATATACATTTTAACAGTGAAGCAGGAAAACCAACATCATGCCTATATCTTTAGGCTATTAAAAGGTTGTTCACTGAAAAATGAGTCCAACTCAGGGTGAAGGCATATTTATACCCAGCATCAGTGTTGATCTAGTAAGGAACACCTTGAGAGGCTGGACACCTTTAAGTCAGCTGGTCCGGACAGATTACACCCTAGAGTACTCAAGGAGCTGGCAGGTGTCATAGCCCAACCATTGGGAAAAATATTTGAAAACTCGTGGTGCTCAGTTGAAGTACCTGAAGACTGGAAGAAGGTCAATGTGGTACCCATCTTCAAGAAAGGGCAGCAAGTAGATCCCAGGAATCTAGACCAATCAGCTAGACCTCAATCCCAGGTAAGATTCTGGAGAAAATTATCAAGGAGACCCTTCTGGATAAGCTGGCTGAGGGCAACATCCTGAGGGACAGCCAGCATGGGTTTGTCACAGGTAGGTCTTGCCTAACCAATCTCATCTCCTTCTATGACCAGGTGACATATCACTTGGACAAGGGAGAAGAGATTGACGTCATATATATGGACTTTAAGAAAGCCTTTGATCTGGTGTCCCATGACCTCCTCATGGCAAAATTGGCCAACTGTGGCCTTGGCTACACCACAGTCCAATGGCTGGGAAATTGGTTCAGAGATCAGACCCAGAGAGTAGTGGTTGATGGTAGCAAATCATTATGGAGCTCCGTGACCAGTGGTGTCCCTAAAGGCTCTGTCCTTGGACCAGTTCTCTTTAACATCTTTATCAACGATGTGGACATTGATGGCAGAAGCGCACTGGCTAAGTTCGCCGATGACACTAAACTTTGGGGCATAGCGTCCACACCTGAGGACAGGCTAGTGATCCAGGCTAACTTGGATAAACTTAGTAAGTGGGCGCATACAAACCTGATGACGTTCAATACTGATGAATGTAAGGTACTCCACCCCAGGGGAAAAAAAACGTGCAGCATACTTGTAGGCTCAGCAGTGCTACGCTTGCTAGCACCACCACTGAAAGAGACTGTGGGTCATGATTGACCACACGATGAACATGAGCCACAAATATGATATCGCAGGTGGTAAAGTAAACAAACTCTAGCTTGTATCCATGGATGCTTCTCAGGTAAATCTCAGGATGCCATCCTTCCGCTGTACTTGGCCTTGATGAGGCCACAGCTGGAGTACTGCATCCAATTTTGGGCTCCACAATTCAAGAAGGATGTTGAGAAGCTTGAGAGAGTCCAGAGGAGAGCCACGTGCATGATCAGAGGGCAAGAGAATAGGCCTTATGAAGAGAGGTTGAGAGCCATGGGAGTCTTCAGCCTGGAAAAGCGCAGGCTAGGAGGGGCCTGGTGGCTGCTTATAAGTATGTAAGGGGTGTACATCAGAACCTGAGGCACCTGGTGCCTGCTTATAAGTATGTAAGGGGTGTACATCAGAACCTGAGGGACCTGGTGCCTGCTTATAAGTATGTAAGGGGTGTACATCAGAACCTGAGAGAACAAGTACCAATGGTTATAAACTCCCCCCAGACCATTTTAGGCTGGATATGAGAAAAATTTTCTTTACTGTCCGAGCCCCCAAGACCTGGAACAGACTCCCTCCAGAAGTGGTGCAGTCACCTACTCTGGATTCATCCAAGAAACGCTTGGATGCTTATCTTGCTGGGATCCTTTGACCCTAGCTGACTTCCTACTCCTGGGGCAGGAGGCTGGACTTGATGATCTTCAAGGTCCCTTCCAGCCATAACATCTATGAAATATATGAACTCTATATAACCTTTTGCTTCTTATAAAGAAAAAAGTAAATACTCAACAGTATATACTCAGTATAGTACAAGTCAATAACTTTTCAAATACATTCATTAGTGCTTTACTTTTAAACCACAATAGTCTCACTCATGTATTTTCCCTGTAGAAGAAAACATCCTTTATTCCTGTAGTTTACTATACAAGACAGCCCCTGTGACAGAATTTGCAACTGCTACATCAGATGAGTAGTTAAAATAATACAAAGGATCTTAGAGATCTCTCTTTAAAAAACCAAGGCAGAGCCAACCATACAGAGAAACTCTTTGTATAAAGGGGGGAGGGAAAAGCAGGCTTTAAATTAATGTATAATACGTACTTTCAGTTACTGAGCCTTTCATTAACTTGGGCAACTCTCTTTTTAAAAGTTCAGTTAATTTACAACTACCAGAGATTTTAAGAGTTGTATGTTTATTTGAACAAATTTGAAGTGGTACCAAATGCTTTGCTCTGTCTTTGTGGAGCATTAAAAAAAAAAAAAGAACTTGTTGATATTAGCTGAGTGGAAGCAATTCCATTGCGTGAAAACTTTGTCTCTAAAACCTTCAGAAACAACTTCATAGAAGAGGATCCACATGTATTCATTTGGAGAATGCAAGTTCAATTAATGTTGGGACTGATGCAACAACAAAAAGGAATCTCGAGCCCAAGGTCCATTTTTTCTAGCCTACATGGGGAATAATTACCAGAAGAGAGAATGGCATCCTTTGTGATTATACGAAAAGTGAAAAATGATACCTCCCTAGTCTTTACAAAAGCAAAAAAAAACACCTTAAAGAAGCAAAGTGACTTGTACGCTTCAACAGCAATGTGTCGTCTTCTGTGGTAAAAAATACTTAAGTCTCTGTGTTTACAACCACCAAGTAACATCAAATACACAGATTAATTTTAATATTCATGGGAAAGTCTGCTCTTTTAAATTCTTTTTTATGACCCTGACCAACTCTATGACTTGTCCTCGGGATTTTGAGGCAGTTGTGCAAAGTCACTCTTTTTGTCACTCCAAATGTGACAAAAGGGAGATGGAGCCCAAATGTTCTGTTTGTGCACAATGTTAAAAAAAATAATCAAGGGCAATCTTTTCTAAACTCTAGAGAGTTCTGTGTATGCTGAGTTGAATTTTAGATTATTTTCCTTCTCTTCAGTTACCATTAAAATATAGAATTTAAAGTACCCAGTGAAATTAAAAGGGTACACTGTCCACCTAAAAGTTATACTTGTATCCAACTTGTATCCTTTACTAATTACTGGTAAAAGTACCATTTAGGGTTATTGGAAAATATTTTTCATAGGTTATTTTTTTCCAGTTGGTTGAATTTGTCTATAATACATAGAGGTTCCCTGATTTCCTCATTTTTAGTCAGTCCATCTCTCATTTAGTTTTTTTCAATCAAACAACAGGAAACAGATTGTTAGGAACACAAAAGGGGAATGCAGTAGCAAAGTAGCTCCTTTTTTTCCCACATACTTATGGCCATGTTCTTTGCCGATTATTTTCACCTCCTCTTCCTTCTGAAGTAGTCCTGCTATTTCCTATGAAGTGTCGCCAGTATTTTAATAAGGACTTTACCCAATTTTTCTTTCCTTGTTTCTGTGACATCAAGTATCTATGTTGCAATTAGCACATGCAGCAGACTTGATCTAGTTATGCCCTTGCTTTGCCATTTAAAGAGAAACAGTTTCTCATCAAGCCAAGGAAGCAATATTTATCAGCTAATTAATTTATTCTAAATACATTTGCCAGAGATGTCTGCACTTTTCTCCTGAAACTGTCCTGAGTTTACTTGCCATAGTAAGAGTCCCAACGCATCATTTAAGCAGTGGGTGTGTTGAAGCCCTTATAGAAGAGATTCCAGCACATCCTTCCTGTGATTTTTTGTTCTCTTATTTGTTTTGGCGCAATCCCGTCTATTTGGAAGGCAAAATTTCCCCTTCTAAAGTGTTTTAATGAGTACAGGGAGGTCCTACCTGGCAGGCATTACTTAGCAGTATCCAAAATAGATGATGAATTACATCAGGTAATCATACCAAGACCACCCAGTAGCCCCCTTCAGCCTATAACCAGTAATAGTATTTGGCTTTTGACCCCTGGGCCTCCAAATGCATTCAAGATATGCAGTATAACTGCATGCGTGTCAGTTATTATTGCTCATTTAAATTAAGCCAACTGTGTCAGCAGAGCAGTGGTTAAAAAAACAATTCACCAATGCTGCCAGTAGCAGATTCATTTGAAAATGGCAATATCCGAGTTCACTGATGACCTTTACTTCCACAAAGAAGGTCTCTGTTCTACTCTCATAAGAGTATGCTTCACTAAATCATAAGGCAAAGACGTTAAGTAATTATAAATTACTTGCAATAGCCTCAGGAAATTAACAAGTTTCAAAAGCAAGAAAAGTCTCTCTAACCTTGAAGTGAACAAAGATCTAGAGTTAAAGTAATCACATTAATTACTTGCAGACTAAATTCAAATGTTTGTTGTTGTATTTTAAACAGTCTTTCTGAAGGAGGACAGCCCACCTCGGTGATGCTTATCCCACCTCATATACTGCTGGAAAAAGGAAGTAAGCACGGCCAATGAAGAAAATATGAATACCAGGCTTGCTAAGTGACGTACTCACAAACCTTCAATCACAAGGGCCATTTCATGTGTGTCAATACTTCTAGGAAAATGTAACATCAGATTCGTGAGGGCTTACATTTTAACCTTAAGGGGAAATGTTTAACATTATGCTGTAATGTCAAATTACTGAATAAATTCAGTTCAATACTGGTTAAAAATATACCTTAAAGACCTGCTCTCTGCAGGAAAGGCTCAAGTCAATGAGACAATGTTTTATATCTCAGATCATATCTCATGTGAGTAAGGGTTTGTAGCATCACATGATTAACCTTCTAGAATTTGGAAAGACTATGGAAAACAAAGTTAACTAAATATATTTTTAAAGCTGAGTTGCTTACTTCTGTTTTATCTTGTCAGTCAGATTTGAGCAATCATCAATTTTAACTTCACTCATTCCCCATTTGCTCACCCTTCTGAGCCAAATGAATTTAAAAAGTATTCATGGTGCCATAAACACAAAATTAAATAAATTATTTTTAGGAACAGTTGTGTATACCAAGAGGTACAACATGCTAGAGATAAGGCAGAACGTTTCCATGTGTTCATGAATTTGATAATGTCTGGCATGTGAAAAAAGGTCTTTGCTTTTGCAGACCATTTTTCTCAGTAAATGGCAACTGCCTGCTGGATTTGCACCGCTAACTTTAAACATGCACCTTTGAAAACTTAGCCAAACATCAGCCTCCTCAGATGAGTGGCCTTTTTTTCAGCAAAAACTAACAACCAAAAAGCCTAGAGAAAATTAATAGCAACAGGTAATTTACACCCAGAATCTGAAGGAGGAGCTTGCTTCAGTTTTTCACAAAATTTTTTGCCAAGTAGAAATATTCTCCTAAATTGTAATGTTTTTAAAAAATATTTGGTGGGGGGAAGTGGTATGTTTGTAATTAAGCAGGTGCATGAGAACTAGAAGGCTATAAAACCTAGAATATATTGAATACAAGCAGCCTTTTGAGCATGTCATAGCTGAGTGATATACTGCAAATGCAGAAAACCAACAGAAATAGCAAAAAGTATATATTAAGCTATATTTTTCTTTTTCATATTAAAACAGGTATTATTAGTAATCAGACTCTCTTCTTAGAAGCTATGCAACTAACGTCAGCCAGAGTAGGATAGAGGACTAGGGAAGATCATCTGCTTTATCACTATCAGTTTAACTAGCACACATTGGGTGCATCCAGATGAGCGCTGACATTTGTTTCCCCCGGGGAAAAGTAGCAGAAGGGGTAGGAGAGGCTGGGGGGCAGTAAGTGAGCTGGCCCCAGAAGCCTTACCTGAGGTCTTGGGGGCCTCCCAGGGCTGCAGCCACTGCAGGAAGCCTGGCCAGCAGCTGGAGTGTGGCTTCAGCTGGTCAGGCTCTGGTTTTGGGTGGCACATGCTGCTGCCATGTGAGTCACCCTGCTTTTTTGGCATGGTAGCAGCACAGGGAATGTCTGCATGTGCAGCACCACATACTGCACATCCACGCTCATCTGGATGCGGCCATTAAGTCTAAGAACTGACCTATCAGGACATTAATAATTGTGTTTTTTCATCATTAATTTATAATTTTATGTATCTACTTGTTCTGATCAGACGTGCTCTTACTATAGCAGAGACTTCTCTGCAAATCATTTCCCTGAAGACAAAACAATTTTCATATCATCTTCCCCCACAATGGTGGCAGGAGGAAAGATGTTTAGAAGAACACTCCAGATAGGAATAGTCACTCCTGGAGCATGTTGGTAGGTAGGCATCATTTCTTTCTTCTCCCTAGCGCAAAGAAACAAAAGTCTGGTGGGGAAGGGAGTAGCTGAGAAATGGACTGTTAAGGAATGTAGGAGGAGTTGAGAAATCTTCCAAATAGGTTTCTTGCCACTGCTTTGCTCTATGGCCATGTGACATTGGCAAGAAAATATATATTTACACAGTTTCTTCCTTGAATTTTTCAAGGATCTTTGATCTCTTGGAAACAAAGGTGATGCAGTTTCTATCTTCCACTGAGAAAAAAATCCATTTTAAAACTATTTTTGAAGAAACTTCAAGCTTAAAACATTACGATGTGGATTTTTTGTTTTTTGTGTCATTTTCTCCATCATGTAGCCTTCCAGCTCTTCCAAAAAGACTATCCATAGAATCTATTTGGTTAATCTCTGTTTTTAGAAACTGTCCAGAGTAAAGACTGTCTAACAGCCCCTGTAAGCTTCATTCTATGTGAATCTCCAGGGATTGCTATTAAGTTTTCTTCTTTTTGCTGGATAGATTACCTACTTAAGTGAAAAATTTAAGTTGTCCATTTTTCTACAATTCTTAAAGAAATTAAGAGATGAATTAGTACTTTTCTGTCCTGCATGTGTGACACGGGCTTAAAGAAACAGTATCTAAGACAGTATGTAAGGAAACACTACTCTTGTATTTGTCTTGTATTTGTCTGGCCAATTTTCTGTGGCAGCTCTTGGTCCCTGCTCTTCTCCCTTGACACATTATCTCTGAGTAATCTCATCCACTATCTTTTTGCTGGTGACTTGCAGATTTTCTCCCCACAAGTCTCCTTGGGTGCATCCAGATGAACGTGCATGTGTGGTTTGCAGCACTGCAAACCTGTTTGCAATGCCACAAACTGCACAAGCCACACATGCAGGTGTCTGCTGTGCTGCTAATGTGCAGCACAGCAGGCTTTTTTGGCACTAGGAGATCCCGGGGTCAAAAAAACCCACACCAGAAAAAAGCAGTGTAGTGCACATGGCTGCAGCATGTGCTGCCTGAAACTGGAGCCTGGCCAGCCAAAGCTACAGTCTGCCTGCCGGCCAGGCTCCGTACACCCAGATTGCCACTGCTGGAGGTCCAGGAGGCCCCCAGGACCCCAATTAAGTCTGTTGCAGCCAATCTAGGTACTGGCTTCAGCCTCCTTTACCCCACCTGGGGCAACTTGCCATAAGCCAGAGCACGTGTGCATAGGCATTCCCCAGGGAAAACTAGCAGTGGCACAAATATGTTCCAACTCATGGGGACATGCCCCTTCTGTCCTAATTAAAAGCTCAGCCTTTCCCTCCATTATCTTCTTGTGGATAGATCACCTCAAACTCAACATAGCTAAAAGAAGTGAAATGGAGGTCTCCCCTATTTTCAACTGTCTCATTTCTTATTTACTGTGAGAAGTGCTGGTCTTTCAGGTACTTAACCTGGGCACCAACTTAACTCAGACCTCTCTGTAGGTCCTCAAACCCATGCTATATCTTTTTTTTTTCCCACATTTTTTTCAGTATAACATTGCTATGGGTTGCTAAAATGCAACTTGTTCCATCCACCTGCAAAACTAAAACTCCGGTTCATTTCTTATCTTAATTACTATAAATACCTTTTCTCTGGCCTTGACAAATACAATCCTATCCCACTAATGACCAAAACCTTTTTCCTAGCCCACTGCACTGATCATCTTACTCCTTTTTTCATCCCCCTGCAGGCTGGAATTCTATCAGCCTGCAAGGGAAAAAGCCATGGTTTCCTACATTTTTCTTCTTTAAAGGAGAATCCATTTTTAAAATTTGTTCATGACCCTTTCATACTTTCTTGCAACCCACTTTTGGGTCACGACCCCCAGGTTGAGAAACGTTGATCTAATTCAACCCCTGCTCAAAGCAGGACCATCCCTATCTAAAACAGCAGACAACTTTTTGTGTCTCCCATGCACGGGCAACCTATACCCTGGGAGCCAACTGTGACCCACAGAACCAAGGGCCTTTTGTGACATTCTAGCTGTAGGGGGCTTTGGCAACATTTTACAGTGTGTGTTTGGGGGGGGAGGGCTTTTCCATGGCAGCATCACTGTGGGTGGAGGTGGCTGGGGGAGTGATAACTCCATCTGTAGCAGCAGCCATGGTGAAAGCAGCCCACAGTCTGAGTTAAGCTCCACTGCAGTATCCCCCACTACAAAATGTTGCCGACATCTGTTCTAACCTATTAAAACTGCATGAACAACACGCTTTCACAACTACTGGGCACATTGCCCAAAAACACAAAGAACACCATAACTTGCCAAAGGCAAAGCAGGGATATAAGGTTATACTTGCCAAAGGCAAAGCAGGGATATAATGTCCTGTCACTCAAGGACAGGAAGTAATTTGCTAAAATAAATTTGGGAGATCCAAGGAAGAGGACCATGCTCCCCACTACAGAGAAAGGCAAAAACCCCCACAGCCCAAGCCAATCTGACCATGGAGCAGAGGAGCCAACCTTCATTTTTGCCAGGGGGTGGGGTGGGTGGGGGAACTGAGATCATGGACCTGTGGAAAGTTTTATGCATTTCAGGTGACAGCTGTGGGCCAGGGTCCTCAGGCCCCCATGTATTTGGCACCTCTGCCATGAGGTAAAGTCCCTTCCTGATTCCACATGTAGTGATCAGTCAAACCCTAAGCAGAGAAGCAAAGCCCTCTAACCAGGAACCTCCTGCTTTTTTAGTCCCAGCAAAAGCATCAGCATGCCACAGTCAAAATCTCCTGTCTTGGCTTCCAACACACAGTGCTTCTAAGGAAGGTAAAGAAATTCTGACATCTATAGCAACAGAAAGAGAACTCTTCTCATGATTTCCAGTGATGTGTACGTGGGGGTAGAGTGCACCAATACATCAGTCCATATTATATCGGCACCAGAAAAAGGAATATTGACGCAATCGGCAATCAGCTTTTTTTGGCTTATGTGGCCGATAATGTTGCTGATAAATGCCACATGCATGTGTCTAACCACAGCACGCACACAACCAAGAGTACAGCCTGGCAGCTTGGAGAGCAGTATCAGGCTGGTAAGTCTGTTGTGGGGAAGGGGCATGGGTGGAGCAGATTGAGGCCCTGCAGTGAAGAAGGGAGTGGGGCTGGAGTAGGGGCAAGTGGTGCACAGCCAGGGTAAGGCAGGGTGAGGGACTGAGCCATGGTTCATCTGGAGGGTACAGGAGGGATAGCTCCTGCCAGTGCATGCAACCCCAGGAGAGGCATGGGGGAGGCATGTGCTCCCAGGATCTGTGCGCGGGGTGTGGACAGGCTGCCACTGTGGGCTAGAGTCAGAGCCTGCACTGGGCTCTTCCTGATGGCTGCACTCGGGCTGGTCAGGGTGGAGCAGGTGGTGGCACCAGAAGGAGGAGGCTATGAGGGAGGGGCCCTAGATCCACCCCAAAATTCACAGTAGCCTCCATCCCAGAACCACCACTGCCTGCCCCACCTAGCCCGAGTGCAGCCACTGGGAAGAGCCTGAGGCAGCCTCTGGCCCCAGCCCGCAGCAGTAGCCCAACCTCACTCCACACAGATCCAGTGGGGTACATGTCCCTCACGCCTCCCCCGGGGTGCACACAGTGGCGGGAGCTGCCTCACCCTCCACACTGCCCTGGATGAGCCATGGCTCCACCCCGCACCCCACCCAGCCCCAGTTGTGCAGTGCCTCCCCCTGACCCAGCGCCACTCCCTCCCTTACCATGGGGGCCTCACTCTGCCCCTCCACACCCTTTCCCTCCCCCATCAGACTTACCAGTCAGACACTGCTCTCCAAGCTTTTGGGTTGCATATTGGCAATCAGATCAGTATTGGCCCAAATGTTTGGTCAGTATCGGCCATCGGTATCAACCCAAAAAATCTTTATCGGTGCACCCCTAGTTGGGGATGTTTTCTAGTCTTCCAATTATTGCTCTTCACAGCATGCTCCAGGAATCCTAAACCATCCATGATCAATACTTATCCAGTGATGGAGATTCACAATTTCTCTAGGCAGTCTATTCTACTGCCTCAATGTTCTAATATTAAAGTTTATAAAGATATCCAATCTAAACTTACTTTTCTGCAATTTAAAGCCCTCACTAGGCATCTTCCTACCTGAAGCAACAGAGAAAAGGTGTTCTGGCTGACATGGGGCACAGGGATTTAGCCTCAGGCTCTGGGTGGCAGTGCATGCATTTGATCACATGTAGTGACCCCATTGTAAGATAGTACAGTGGTGATATTTTACAATGGAGTTAATTTGTGTAGCAGGCCTTAATACTGGTGCACGTGTAGATTGAGACACTTTACTGAGGAGCTAATTAGTTTACTCTGCAGTAAAGCACATGTATAGATGCACTCATTTTGTATTTAAGCGTACTATTTTTTTCCTGAAGTGAAGCACCTTGCATTTGTTAATACTGAACTTCAGTCTGTTGGAAATAATCCATTTTACCAATCTTTCAAGATACTTCTGAATTGTATTCCTGTCCTACAGTGTGTTTTCAATCCTTTCCAGTTTCATGGCATTTGCAGGTTTGTCCAGGGGACTCTATTCCAAAATCCAAATGACCAATGAACACACTGAACAGTACTGGACCCAGGATAGTCCTCTGTGGGACTCCACTTGAAACCTCCTAACCACTTTCCAACATGGATCCATTTAAAGCTACCCTCTGCTTCTGGCTGTTGAGCCTGTTGGCTATTCACCTTGTAGTAGTTTTGTTAAGCCTACCTTTCTTTCATCAGTTCTTGAGATGATCAAGTACACTGTATCCACTAAATGTCTGCTATCCACCAGTTAGTTACATTGTTGCAGAAGGAGATCAGATTGATTTGGCTAGATTCATTCCTGACAAATCAGCGTTGACTGATTGTGATAAGCCTTTCCTCCTCCAGATGCTTACAAACAAACTTACTTATAATTTGCTCCACTAACTCCCTAGGTTTTGAAGTCAGGATACATCATCTATAATTCCTCAACTCCTCCTTCCCGCCCCCCTTTCCCCCCCACCTTTTTTTTTTATAAATAAGAGGGACTTCATCTTGGCCATTTTCCAGTCCTCTGGTATCTTGCCTGACTCCCACGACTCAATAAATAACATAGCCAGGAGCTATAAGATCCCCTGCCAGTTCCTTCAGTACCCTGGAATAAAATTCATCGGGCCCTGCTGACTTGAATTAATGGAGACTGAGCAAAGAAGGAAGGAAGACACTTTACACTCTTTTACTGCATTATACATGGTCTCAGGATGACTGAAGTAAAATCAAAACTTCATAAATAGCAACTGTGATATGCCACAAATGGCAGTAAAAATAATAACTGTTTTAAACAGTCACTGTTCTTTCACAAGACAAAGTGGATTAGCACATCATTTCAGTGTTCCACAATGGAACTGCCACATTGTTTTAATGTTCCACAATGAAATTTTGCAATGATGTCAACTGCTTAATTGCTTCATTTGATTTTTTTGCATACAGTTAACTGGCAACCAAAATTCAAATGTAATAGAAAGAATTCCAGAGGGCCTGGAAGTCAAAGTCACATCCCTCACTGGTATAACTTTATTTAAATCACAGGCATTATACCACAGATGAGTTTGGCCCAAAGGCATCAAGAATTTGCATTAGTGAGCCCAATACATTCATCACAGAAATATAGAATTATGGCGTTAGAAAAGACCTTAAGGATCATCTGATCTGAACCCCTGCACAAATGCAAAACTACTACTACTACTACTTCTTCTAAATCATCCCAGTATAATGCATACATTGCCTCCTCTTGAAAACCTTTAGTGAAGGAAATTCTGTAACTTCCCTGGGCAGTCAATTCAGCTGCCATGCTGTTCTAATGGGAAGGAAGTTTTTCTTGAGATATAATCAAAATCTACTTTGCTGCAATTTCAAATACTTGAAGAGTGTTAGTATATTCCCCCAATAATCTTTTCTCCAAGCTAAACATATCTCATTCTTTCAAGTTTTCCTCATACAGCTTGCATTCCAATCCCTTTAATTTTTTTCCCACCAGTTTGTGGACCCTCTCTAACTTCTCCACATCCCTGAAACATGGAGCCCAAAACACATTACTGTAGATAAGGCCTAATGAGCACTGAATAGAGTGGCACTATCACCTCCCCTGTGTTATTCTCAATGCTTCTGATGGTACAGGTCATCCAGATGAGTCTGATTTTGAAATAAACTGTTTCTATTTTCAATAAGGTACAGAAAATAGAAATATTAGAAGGACATATAGTGACTATTATATACCCAAGCTGGTAGTGAAGAGTTGCAGAAAAGTCTCACAAAACTAAGTGAATGGCAGATTGCACTTGTCAATAGTGAAGTTTAAATAATGAACATAAGGAAAGATCATCTCAACTATGCATACATAAAGCTAGGTTCTCAAGTAGGCATTACAACTCAGGAAAGACCTTGGAGTCATTATAGATAGTTGTCTAAAAACATCAGCTCAATGTGCAGTGGTAAGCTAAAAAAGCCAAGGTAATATTAGCCATGATTAAGAAGGAAACTGAAAACAAAACAGAAAAAAATCATCATGCCACTGTATAAACCCTGTATGCACTGTACATTATGCACTGTATAAATATGAGTGTATAAATATGATGCACTCATATTTTAAATACTGAGTGAAGTTCTCTGGTCTGCACATCTCAAAAAGGATGGAGTGGAAATGGAAAAGGTACAGAGAAGACAACAAAGATGATTAGGGGTATGGAGCAGCTGCTATACCAGGAGAGACTGAAAGGGCTAAGAATCTTCATTTTGGAAAGGATAAGACTGAAGAGTTATATAATAGAAAATTTTAAAAAACCAGTGTAGATAAAGTAAATATAGAACAGTTATTCACTATGTTCCAGAATACAAGATCTAGAGGGCACGTGATGAACAAAAAAAAAAAAAAAAGGAAGCACTTTTTAACATAACGGGTGCATCTACATTTGTGCTTAACTACACAGCAGACTAATTCGCTGCTATATAAATCACTGAATTCTACATGTGCAACACTATTAGATCACAGCGTACTAATTTTCTGTGCTGTAAGATAGTACTATCAGGGACGTGTGTAAATGCTGATTTGGGTGTACACTGCACCCGGTCAAGCCAGGCAGCAGGGGGCCAGACCTATGTGGTTTCTATGCGTTTGCTGAGAGATGACCTGGGGATTCTGGATCCCTTCCCTCCCCCCCCCCCCCCCCCCCCCCAGATCCATTGGCAAGCCTCATGGTAGTGGAATCGGCAGCTGAATGGAATAGCCTGATTGTTTTGATGCTGAAGCCCTATCACACCATCCAGTTTTATATTGATTTTCGCAGTCAATGCAATTTCAAAGTGTGATATGTACCCTCTGCCCAGAATAAAAAAAATGGTGGAAGGAGTGGATAGCTTCCAACATCTAATGGACAGAGTACTCTACCCACACTGGGCATATGCAGCCGCCTATCTGGATGACATAGTAATATTTGCCAACATGTGGGCAGAACACCTCCAACAGGTGAGAGAGGTGTTGTAGTCAATACAATGCAGCTGGTCTCATGGCCAACCCTGCCAAAAGTCATCTGGGATATACAGAGACTAGATACCCAAGGTATATACTGGGCAGTGGCAAAATTGGGCCCCCTGTGGACAAAAAGGCCTTGGTGGAATCACCAGCACTAACAACCAAAAGACAGGTGAAGGCAAGCTACTACTGGTAATTTATCCCACAATTTGCTGCCATCACAGCCCCACTAATATACCTGCTGTGAAAAGGGGCGCTTCAAAGGATCCGGTTGTCACCCAAGTGTGAGGCAGTGTTTGGGACAGTAAAATGGCTACTATGCAGTGTGTTGGTCCTGCACAGCCTGGATTTAACAAAGGAGTTTATATTACAGACAGATGTCTCAGAGCAAGGCTTGGGGGCTACTCTCTCCCTGGAGTTTGAAGATGGAAAACACCCCATCATGTAGCTCAGCAAGATGCTCCTTCTCCAGAAGCAGAAATTTACTGCAACAGAAAAGGAGTGTCTAGGGGCAGTTGAGACCCTCCACTACCTCCTAGGGGCCCATTTTTGTTTGGTCACTGACCATGCCCCTTCAATGTGGCTTAATGCTATGTGAGAAGCCAACCCCTGGTTGATACAGTAGTATCAGTCTCTTCAGCCTTTTGATTTATCAATATACCACCACCCTGGGACTGCACATGCAAATGCAGACTTTTCCTGAGAGTGGGGTGGGGGGATTAAAAAAATTGCAAGAGTGAATCATGGGTTCCACTCTTGGGAGGGTTGTGTGTAACTAGGTGCATGACTCAGGGGCTGGAGCCCAGCTGCAGAGGATTAGAGAGTAATAGCCTGCTTCCCTAGGAACACAAGATCAGCTGACAGGGGTGATTGGCCAGCCTCAGAGGAAGTTAAAACTGCCAGGGAGCATAGCAAAAGGGAGAGTGGGAAGGCTTTGGTGCTGATGAGGAAGTACACAGCCAGGGTTGCCCTCGCAGGGTCTGAGGAAGGGCCACAGGTTTTGATTTATCCATTTCTTGTTTGTACACTTGTCTGTTTTATTAGGTTGCTTTCTGTGGGGACAAGTTTTCCCCAGGAAAAATAAATGGCCTGCTGAAAGGAGTGATAGCCCACTACACTGCCACCATCAGAGACTGGATACTGGGCTATATGGACCATTGGTCTAAGACAATATGGCACTTGTTATGTTAATACAGAAAAGAAACGGGAGAGTGAGAACAGGTAAAACTGACAGAAAGCTGCACTTCATGCTTCTAACGTAAGAGCAAACTCAGGTGCTCCTCTTCCCCTTTCCTAGGATGACAGCCACATGGGAGGCTATAACAGGGGACTCAGACCCAGTGGAGGGGAAACAGAGAGGAACATGCCTTTGTTGGGTGTCAGGTTGTAGGGATTACTGACCTCCAAACCGGAAGGGGGAGGAAAACCTAACCTATGCATCCAGGGTATGTGCAAAACTAGTGGAGATGGGAGACCAGGCAGAAGATACAAGGAGAGAAAAAATGCAAGAAACATTTGGGATGGGGATTGGGAATGAAGGGGCCAGTCCATGAAGAGGGGATTTGTACCAGTGAGTCACGGGGCTCCTGTCATTTTAATAGGATGCAGCAGGATAAGATGGCTGTGTGGGGCCACAACTACAAGAGTGCAGGCTAGCCCTTAATTAAGGCAGTAAAACTACTGTTCTGGGCTGGAGAAGGCACATGATAAAAAGGGGCAAGGCCCTGGCATATAAACCCAGGGCCTGAGCCAGAGCTGGCACCCAGACCCTGCAGGCTGCAGGAAGAGGAGGTCCCCTAGGGAAGCTGTCTGCAGGAAGCAGTACCCAGGGATACACAAGCTACCCACAAGAGTGAGAGCAGGCCTAGCCCTGAGAATTAATTTGTGGTAGGAGACTGATGGACAGTGGAGACAAACTTTGCAGAAACAGTCTGTTTATATTTCAGGTGTCCAGCTGTATGTTTGTTTATGTTTGCTGAACAACTGGAGGACTGGGAGTGACTGTAGGGTTGGAGGAAGCCACAAGTGCCTGGCAGGCTCCCCCTACTGCAAGGCTAAGTCCTGACGAGCCAGGGCTCGAACCAGTGGACCTGGACTGAGCGGCCTCAGCTAGAGAAAAACGGGACTGAGGCCAAGCAGGCTGAAGCCTGGTCAAGGGTTGGGGTCTATGGGGCCCAGCATTAGCCCAGGACAAAATGGGAGAAAGAGAGGGAGAGAGACTTTGGGGTGTTGGGGTTTGAATTCCAAGCCAAGCAGGCCAGGGTAAGCCCATGTTGTAGCAAAAAGGGGACAAGGAAGACCACCTAGAGCTTGCCAGCTTCTAAGGGCAGCCACCCCTATTCATTACATAATAACATCAAGGCATGGCAAGTGAAACATCAGGGGAAGACCCTGAGAGACAGAAGCAAAGCCTGGTCAGAACTAATGTGGCCATCAAGGGGGTGGGTGTCACAGCAGCCCTAGGGCACATCCTGTTACAGAGGCCTTATCTGACCCATGGCAGCAAGGCCATGGGGTGGGGTGGGGGGGAATAACTCACATTACAATATAGATATAGGAGGTAACAGAGAAAAGGGATTTTTATTGTTACAAACTGTAATCCAAATATTATCAATTAAATTGACAGCTTCAGAAAGTCAACAAGTCAGCTTAAGAACGCCAGCTCCAGAAAGTCAAGTTGGGAGTTTTCCATAAATTCATCAAGCTGAATCTGAACTCGTAACTTTGGTTACAGGTCAATACTAAAACAAACCTAATGCTGAGAAGGAAGACAGAGGGCGGCCTTTTTTGGCTCCTATCCAGAACAGTTAAAAATATGACAAACTCCAATTTTCTTCCGAGACTTCAGCCACATTTGGTAGAAATGTAAGAGGAATGGACACCACAATGTTACCACCATCTTGAAGTATACTTCCAACCCCCCACCCCCGCCTCTCCCCCAAAATCCCAAAACAGCTGATCTTGCAAAATCTGGGGCAAACTTCAGTTCCATGTTTCATAGTTTCATAGTAGCTAGAGTCGGAAGGGACCTAGGAAGATCATCTAGTCCGACCCCCTGCCTTGGCAGGAAAGAGCACCAGGGTCAGATGACCCCGGCAAGG
>NW_017728950.1:11048255-11059285 GCF_001723895.1 Crocodylus porosus | reverse complement strand
AAGATCGTCCGGACCAGCGGAATTGAACACGTCCAGCCTCTCCAGAAGTACCCTAACTAACTCCTCGCTAACCCCTGGCCCAGGCGTGTCTCTCCCGGGGCCCGAGGGGGGCCCAGCAGGGAGGTAATATATTTGTGCCATCAAGTGACAGACAAAGTAGCAACAACAGCAGCCCAGGGGCATATCTTTATGGTGCAAGAGAGCACTGGACTAAGACATGCAACATCCACCTTGCACATGCTAACTCTCAGACTAGTAATACCATAACTGCTTTAATGTATTTTAGTACCAATGAACTCTATACTCTAAATTAAACAATTATTCCAAATGCATATATAGTATTGGGAGCCAGAACTGAAATGCAGGAGTCCCCAGTGAGTGTCCAGATCACTGGGCCAAAGGATCATGCGCTCTTTTTCTTGGTCACTTTCTGGCACCATGAATCTTACACTCTCAGCTGCACAGCAGCACGGCTTCAACAAAAGGGGTGAAGAGTTTCCCATCCCAGCCTAGTTTACAGAGAAAGAAAGAGGATAAAAGGAATGAAATTGTGTGGCCGAATCTGCAGTACTACAGAATACTTTTCCTGATTTTTTTTTATTCCACCCATAGGTCTATAATCTCTCACGTACCACAGGAAGGGACTTTTCTGAGGCTTTGTGATGATGGGATCTTAACAAAAAATTCCTAATATATAAATTATGAAATGAATGCAATTTCCCTTGGATTATAGACAAGTCATAGAGAATTTTTAATTCAGCACTTAAATATATTATTCTTCAGTGCTATGGAGAAGGGTGTACTACTTAATGTATTTCCCCAGGGCTGGCTAGAAGGAGAAACTCCCAAGGTTACATCACCCTCTGAACTGTAGTAGGAATTCTTTCAGTTACATGGGGAGGGTCTGTATTTACAGGGAACATGTGCAATGCTGTAACCAACATGTTTCCTGAAATGGTTTTGGAAAAATCAAAAGACTTATAAAGATGCTGATAGCCACAAACAGTGCATTGCATGTGGACTTGAGGCAAAAAGAAAAAGACAAAGAGAAAAACCCACCCCTTAACTAGGCATCTTTGTCATCCAGAACTAGTCAGTCTTCAACCTCTGATGCACTCCACACTAACTGCAGGTTTGATAACTTTGCTGTAAATGTACATATTTCAGAGTCACAAAATATGAAGCCCAATTCCCAACCACAAGAACAGAAATAACCTCAGTTTTTTTACACATGGCAAAGGGCCATTACCACGTGCTACAAACAGCATTCATAGTGGCTTCTCAGCTTGTAACCACGCATGTATCGTAAGAGTCGATTCTAGCTCTGATAATGAGCCAGACCTTATTATAACCATGGATGCTTGCCCAAAAAGAGTCTGTCTTGGGGTGTAAGAACACTGATGGCAAACAGAATCTTATTTTATTTGTGTCTTGTGGCCATACTAGGGAAAATGTAGAGAATTTATGTTCTCAAGAGACTATATCTGCCTACTCAATTGCTAGGTAACCCTGGGAAGGTTGTAAAAGCAACAGTCTATAATTCATTACATGTCACAACCTGAGACTAACACAACCTAAGCAACAGAAAGGAAGTAAACTAATTTATTTGAAATTTCCACAATCCTTAGCTTTTTCATTTAACATGTAGTTTGCCTAATAGCTGAGTCAGACAGGAAAATTAGCAAGATGACAGAAAAGCCACCTTATCACTTCTGTTTTTAAGCCATCACATTTATGAGGGAACTGGGAGAGAAACAGCAGGAAAGGATGGTGCACAAGTCAAAAAGTTTGACAGGTCTTCTCTGACCATTCTTTACCTAAAAGACATGTGGAGCTTCTGCCAGATCAAAAAGCAGGATCTCTGGTACTACATTTACTTAAAACTATCTTCTGATTTAGCACACTAACCTAATGGATCCACCAATCCCATCTAACCAAAAGATCTATGTACTCCCTTGCCCCTAACATGCACTAAGATGTGCAACAGACACACAATTAACCAACAGCAAGGTTAAAGAAAAAGACCTTTTCACAAAGCAAACTGTTCAGCAGTAATAAAAAGCCTCTCAACTGTTCTTTTTTTATTTTTTGGACAGAATACAAAATGCCTAGGCATTTTTACCTTAAAAAAAAAAAGAAACAGAGCAAAAAACTCTAGTTTAGTAATCAGCACTTTATTACAGCTTGTAGGTGCACATGCAGCCTCTCTCTCCTTAGCTTTGTCCTCTTCATTTACTGTAATTGTTTTCTTCTAGACAACAGATTCATTATTACAAGTATGTATCCAAACTAAAACTTGGGAAATTGCAGGCATATTATGGAGGCATAACCTGAGGTCATCTTTCTGTTATTTCCCTGTTATAGTATTGTTTAATGTTGTGATTGTTGTAGGGAGGGAGGGAGATCTATGTATTTTTGAGGATACCCACAGACCTCTGCAGGAGAGAGGAGCGAGGGTTTGGGAGAGATAGCAGGGGGTGGGGAGGGGCTGTGGGAGTGGAACTGGGCGTGAACCGGGAAAAGAGGAGGGGAAGTGAGAAGAGATGTGAATGGACATTAAGAAGCATAGCTGGGATGTGCTGGTGGGTTTGATCTCCTAGGTGACAGGCAGGAAAGCAGGAGGAGGTTGGGTGGAATAGAGTTTCACAGTTTTTGGGGTGTCAACTGGGGAATCTATAGTTGTTTCTTACCTATGGGGTGTTTGTCATTTATTGCAAGCTACCCTGACCCTTTCTAGGTAAGATGCTATATAAATACAAAACATAATTATTAATATAATTTTGTGAATAACAGTAAAGCAAATACTACACACAACAAAAATAGGCGAACACAGGTTTTTCTAAACAAACACTTAGGATGTACAGCCTAATCAAAAAGCTTACCTTGACAAGCTCCAGTGCGGATGTTAGGGATGAAACCACGACGACATGGCTGAGGCTGAGCAGGACACATCTCACATGGGTGGCCCCAAGCACGACCAATTGTTGCACAGCAGAGAGTCTTTGTGCAAACAATGCCTGTCAACTGGCCCTGGCACATCTGGTTGTTGACCTGAGTAAAACAAGGACCGGTTCTATAATCTGGAATAGAAGAATGGAAAAAGGGAAAGATCAGTGTCATGTACAAAGGCCTATATTAGTTTCTCTGCTGTGTAACACAGAGGAATCCATTTTTTAAACATGAGTCAATATAAACCAAAAAAAAACCAAACAGGATTTTCAAACTTAAATCATGGTCTTGTATACGTAAGTAATAGGACATTTTCCACTGAGCATACTTATTCTGTAGAGAACGTTTTCATATGATTTCCTTGTGAACGATGCTGGAAGATAAAGGGAGCTGATTCTAAAGGAACTATGCCATTAAGTGATTAAATCAAAGTCTCTGGTAAAGTTAATACTGCAAAGGCAGGAAGGAAAGGGGGAAGAAAAATAACTTTATTATTATGTCCTGGGAGGGCTGAGAGTTAGGATTTCCTGTCGCTGAAAAAATTCATTATCATTTACCAAAGGGAACTCCAGACCACTGGCACTTCTTTATCAGTTGAAGCCATGCAAGAAAAAAATTACACAACGACCATTCCTGTTGTAATGCTTACCACAAAAGCACTGTCTTGACTGACGCCTTTTTCATAGAGCACTAATTAGATTATCATTACTTTTCTATTATGAGCATCATGGGAGTCTGTGCTGGTTATGCTGATTAACTACTGGGTGTGAAAAGCATTCCTAAACATACAATGCAGATTTAATATCAAATGGGTAACTTACACATTTAATAAAAACGTATTTTAAATCTCACTGTGGGATGCCTATAGAGCAGTGGTTCCCAACCCCAGGTTGCGACTCAAATGAGGGTTGCAGGGGCAATGCCAGCAGCACTGCACAGAAAAGACGAGCCCCACCCCAGGCCACCACTGCTGCTGTCCTCTGCTCCCAGCAGCAGGGCGTGGAAAAAAAAAGGTGGGAAACCACTGCTATAGAGTCTTGCCTCACAGTCGCGTTCAACCTGTGCAAAAAAACTGGGATTGTAGTCTTACCAAAACCCCTTCAAGTAATGTGCAACACTTAGTTGTACTGCTCCTGGAGCAAAAATAAACTGGGTCTCGGCTCTATGCAAGATGTGGTGCTCCTATTGGCATTTAGGGAGGGGAGGAACAAGGGCAAGAGTCAAGGTTCCACCTACTTCCTATTCACCTACATGAAATAGGAAGTAGCATCCTGGAAATAGTTACCGTCTTCCCATACAAGCTTTAACAGTACAGGGAGCTGGTACATCCCATTTCTCCTCTGCCTGGACATGAAACTGGGGCTATGGTTGAAATGTAAATGGGGAAAGTAACAACTTTCCTATAAATAAAAGTGTTGCAATTTTAAGACCTGACACATTGCGCCTTGAAGAACCAGAACCAGAAGATTTGTTATGGCCAAAGGAGAATTCTCCTCCCCTCCCCTCGTGCCCATTCTAATGGGGCCCTGGCAGTTTCTGAGAAACAGACTATTTCAAAAGTAGCAATGTTTTTGTATATAGAAAAGCTATTTTAGATTATGACCAAGTATCTCCAATAGCTCCCTGTGAGCTCTATAGAGTTTGATTTAGGGTTCCTAGTGGAAATCCGGATTTCATTACTGAGTTCAAAAGGATAAGGATCTGCATGGTTCTGCCACTTGTCATCTCCACTTGAAAGTCCCTGGAGATTCAATGCCAGCTGAGACAGCCCATCAAGGAGAGACTGGAGATTCTGTGCCAGACCAAGACGGGATTAGAATTCGTGTCCTCCGCGAGATGGTCAGCTAATCAATGTTCCCCTGTGTGCTTGACTACTTATGACCACTGTTGGAAAACTGGGAAAAAGTTGTCCAGCACAGCATTCTGGGAAATCTGCCCACTGGCCCTCCAGTAGCTGTGCACGAACTGTGTAGTAAACTTTATTGTGCACCTGCTCAGAACACATTCTAACTTTAACGCCACCTAACATCCCACATATTTAACACATACGAAGTGCCCCAAGCAACAGGGCTCTTAGTCTCCTTTGCGTTACTGATCATGCCCATAAAGCAAAAGTTAATAATAAAAGAAATAAACGATAAAAGTATACAGAAGACTATTAAAAGAAATAAATGTATTCTCATATGGACCCATATTAGGCATAAAACTGTACAAAGGCTTTTGCATGTGGTTAACTCCAAAGGACAGAGTTTAGCACATGCACTAGATCTCCGTAAATCAGCACCTAATTGTTATTATAAGAATGGAAGATAAAAAAATAAAATAAAAGAGGTGTTGGACAGTACTGCATTTCTCTCCCTACCTCCAAATTATCAAGCGAAAATTATGCATAC
This sequence comes from Crocodylus porosus, assembly GCF_001723895.1. NCBI lineage: Eukaryota > Metazoa > Chordata > Crocodylia > Crocodylidae > Crocodylus > Crocodylus porosus. The sequence goes on along the minus strand of NW_017728950.1, from coordinate 11,053,943 downwards.
ACTGAAGCAATGTTTTTTCTACAAGGTCTGCATTATCAAAAGGAAGTCCTGTACATTAAGAATGTTACAGCATACTCCTTCCTCAAAGATACAGAATCACCATCAGCTTCACCATGTTCTCAGTTTCATTGTGGTCCAACACCCTTCCCTGTCAAACTAACGACTGTCAAATAGTAGTTGCATTTTCTCACAAAATGCAGAAATGATCTCTCTCGATGGCCAGTAAGATAAAACAGTGACCTCATCATGGAAGAGCCTTATATGGGAATAACTAAATTTCAAACATGAACAGATTTTGTACATCCATCCGGATTAAGGTTCCATGAACCTACTGTGGATCTTGCATTAATTTTAATTAAAGGCAAAGGATTAGTGAAGAACTCTGTTCAATATTACGTATCCCTTGCATGAAGTTTGGCAAGGTGTTATGCAGCTTGAGGGAAACAGTATCTTGTATTCTGTTTTCAAGTTGCAAATCACTGCCAATGACCAAGTTAGTCTGAGAAAATTAAAATATTACCAGAAGCAAAACAGAACTGTTCAGAAAATAAAAACATTAAGACAGATGAAATCATGACTCAGCTGAATTGATATGAGTTTTGCTACTGACTCTAGTAGGGTTGAGATTTGCCCCATAGACAAGATTATCAGGTCCCTTAGCAAAGACTGGTACTGTACTTTATTACTTACTGAAGATTAGCTATAAACAAAATACTCGCCATGTCATGTCAAGAATGTAATTTTATCCATGTTTGCAAGCATCTAGAGGAGGAAGGGCTGATCATAAATTGCCAGCATGGATTTGTAAAAAACAAATGTCAAAAAAACTTGATCTTCCTTGACAAAGTAACTACCTGGGTGGATGAAGGAAATGCTTTGGATATATAGTGTATCTGGACTTCAACAAGGCTTTCAACAAAGTCCCACGTGACCTTCTCATAAATTAGAGAAATGTTGGCTAGATAAAACTATGACAAGGTAGATAGATAACTAGCTCAATAGCTGCTGCAAGCAAAGGCTAACTATTAACAGGTCCATGTCTCAATGGCAGGTTTTCAGTGGAGTCCAACAAGGGCCTGTCCTGGGTCAGGTGCTGTTAAATGTGTTTGGATGCTGGCATGGAAAGCTTCTTGAGCAAGTTTGCAGACAACACAAAACTAGGAAGGACTGAGAAAACATTGGAAGATGGAAACATAATTCAGAAGGATCTCGGTAGATTGGAAACTTGGGCTAGTAAGTTCAGTGTGGGCAAATGCAAAGGGCTTTACCTCGGCAGGAATAATTAAAAAAAAATAAAAAATGGGTGATACCTGGCTGGATGAAAGCACTATGGAAAAGGACTTGGGAGTCTTGATAGATTACAGATTCAGTATGAATCTGCAGTGTGGTGCAGCTGCACAAAAGGTAAATGAGGTTTTGGGATGGGGCTGTGCTCAGGGTGGGTGGCAGCAGCGCTGGGGGGGGCCTACGGGATAGACTACAGCCACCCCAGAATTCACCACATCGCCCTCTCCAAGCACTGCTGCCACCTGCCCTGAGTGCAGCCCCAGCCCAACCCCTCCCACCCCCACCCTGCCAAGAAGAGCTTGGCACCATCTCCACCCCGCAGCAGCCTGCCCTCACCCAATGCACAGATCGGGGGGGGGGCACACATCCATCAATGCCTCCCCCCTCCCTACACCCTCCAGACAAGCCATTTGTGGCTCCCTCACATGCCCTACCCCGCCCTGGCTGAGCAGTGCCTGCTCCTGCCAGTGCCCCAGCCCCACTCCCCCCCTCACCAGAGGGGTCTTCATCTGTACCTCCATGCCCCTTTCCTCCCCCTACCCCTTCTCCCCCAACAGACTTACCAGCCAGATGCTGCTCTCCAAGCTGCCAGGCTGACCATGTGCTTACTCTGGCTGTGCACATGTATGTGGCATTTATCAGTGACATTATTGGCCACATCAACCAAAAGCAGCTGATTGCCAATAATGTTAATTTTTCTTTCCTCAGTGCCGATACAATATGGACCAAGGTGCACCTACAGTATTTTCCATGTTTCTGGGCTTGGCTGGTTGCCCTCCCCCACTCCCCCCTCCCTTTTCTGCTACATGTGTCATGATGTTTTTAAGCCTTCCACAGAGGCACTGAGTGTTGGCTATAGCCAAGGCTAGGAACTTTACCCTGGGTGTGACAATGATCGAGTTGGTTGGGACGAGTAGGCAGAGGTTCCTAGCTGAAGGGTCTTTCCTTTCCACTCAGGGTCAGACTGATCACCACCGTACCACTCCAGCTTTCCCAATGGGGAGCATGCCGTGGAATAAGCGCCACAGCTGCAGCCCCAACCCACGGCAGCCCTGTGTCCTCCAGAGCCGCCTCAGGGAGAAGTGGGCAGGCCTTTGGTGGAGAAGCCCCAGAATGCTGCTAGTACCATGCCAGTGAGCCACATGCAGCTCAAGCTGCAGTTTGGCCACCGCGGTACTAACATCTGAGTACATACACTGCTAGCAAAGCATATGAAGCAATTTTTCAAGAAAGGGATTAATACAACATCAGAGTCAAGTCTTAGAAAAATGGCATAGCCTATTTGTAAATAGCTATCAGCATCACCATCTCAGTCAGTATTTGCTTGTAATACGATTGTGATAACAATCTCTAACGATATGAACGAATGACAGTTAGGTTATTCTTTGTGAGACTCACACTGATTATGGACTTCAAACTGACTGGTTTCAGAGATGCATGGAGCTAAAAGCTCCTTAAAAGGGTAAAACTGAGAGGAACATCTATGAGTCACTTTATGTGGAAAAAAAAACCTCTTTCCATAATTTAACCAAGACCTTGCCTATACTTACCCTGCTGGTAGCAAAGTGCAGCCATAACCACCAACCCACCAGAAAACACTCATAGCCAGGTGCTTCTGGCAGCTCCACATGCTCCCTTCAGCAGCTCTGCCATCAGACAGTGAAGTACACCCTGAGAAAATATTAACAACCGGAGGGACCATGGCAGCCGGCAGAGAGTGCAGGAATGTCCATACATGCCTTTCGCTGGCCACCAGGCAACAGCCTAAGGTTTACGCACTTGGCAGAGGTAGTTTAACACTGTTAGAATAAAGGAGGATTTCTGCTCCTGCAAAGGAGTTTAGCAGAAGAACTGGAGGCCACATCCAAATAAGTGAGCACGTGCCTGTTCTGGTGTCTCAAAGCAATTTGAAATGCTGCAAGAGGCATGCTACAAATGCAAAAATGTTCCCTGCACTACATATTTGCAGTGCAGACTAATTTTTATACTGGGAAATCCTGGTATCAAAGAAAACCCACACTGGGAAAAATGGGCACAGGACGCACTCCTGGGGTGTGCTCTGAAGCAACCAGGGGCTGGGTCCTTCAAAGAGATGCTCTAGCACCCGCCAGAGTGTCTCTGCTGCTCCAGCATGCTGTATTCCCTTCCCTTCCCCAATTATTCCTGGCTTTTCTTTCTCTCTCTCTATTCCCTATAGACAAACATTAGTGAGTGCAGACTTAGGATAAGCTTTAACATTTTTATTTTGGTAGCAAGTTTTTGGTTTTGGATACCCGCTGTTTTATATTGTATTATTATTAGGTTTGTATTGATTCTTACTGTTGTATATTGTATTATTATCATTTTCATATTGATTTTTATTGTTTCATATGGATATTGTATGGTTTAGCCTGTGTTTGTAAGTGAACCAAAGTAATGTCAAATTTCCATTTTGTATGTCAAGTCTCTATCTTGTGCCCTCTGCCTGGGCATCCCCTATGTCGTAACTGTATGAGTCATGTACCCTTCCCATGTAAATTAGTTCCTGGATGAATGAGAGTGATTGGGAATGACTGAAATACAATGGTAGCAAGCCTCTACTGAATGGCCTGCAAGGACTGGGCCATCACCTCGCATTGATTCATCCAGGAACCATGGACCTCACCCAGGAACACAGACAAGAACCCAGCAGTTGAAAGACAAAAGACCCTGCAGAAATTTGAAAGACAAAAGACCTTGCAGAACCAGCAACTCTACCATTGTACCCCATCATTACAGACACCCGAAACTGCACATCCCTGCATGGAGCACACATGCTCAGTACACCAGGGGCTGACTCTTGCCTGGGCATACCTCCTGTCACTAGGGTCACACAAGGTCTGCCTGTATAAAAAGAGGCAGTGAAGACAAACCCAGTGGGACGCCCTCTCCATCTGGACCAGCACCGTGCCACCTGCTGATGACCGTCCTCTGGACAACATCTACTGGACAAGAACCCCTTTCCAGCCTGGATAGGTAGCTATCACCCCCACCCCACCCCTCTTCAACCATGGACTTGGACTCTGCTTCTCTTCCCTACCTGGACTCCAACCCTTCCACTGAGTCTCTTTCTCCTGCTGCCATTGTGAGTGCTTGTGTGTGAACCAATAACTTCATGGGGCTGTGTAGTGTGTTGTCTGTGTAATAAAATTGTTATTTGGACCCCTAAGTTGGATTTGGCTTTACTATGGTTTGGCCCTGCTCCAATCTCTGCTCCTTGCCCCTCTAACTGCTGTCTCATTTCTCCCTCTCCTGCTTCTGGCTCACTGCCATCTCCAACACCTGTCCTGAGCTCCTCTCTGCCTCCAAACCTCCTGTTTCTTTGCCACTGTCTTATCCCCACTCCCTTTTCCCCTGAGCAACCAGGCTTCTGCCTCAGTTTCTTTCCTGGTTGTCTCCTCCTTGCCACCACTTATCTGCACCCGGTCCCCCAATAATATCTCGGCTGTCTGCCTCAGTTTCCAGCCCCAGTCTACCTTAAGTAAACCCAAGCCTCAGTTCCTCAGCCAGCTTCTCTGTAGTCCACTGTTCTAATCCCAGTTCTGGCAGCTTTTACACCCTACACTTTAACTCTCTCTCACCTGAACCTTCCCCCAAGTATCCCAGGTACCTCAACCACACACATACACACTGTACCATCCAAGTTAGAAACTTACCTGTGTGTATGTGTAGGTAGGTTGTATGTGTGTGAACTGGTGAGTATGTGTGTGTGTGTGTATATATATATATATATATATATATATGTCATTGTGTGCATGTTATACAAATTAGTGATCTGTGTCTAAATTTTGGTGTGTATAGTGTATGTGCTTGAATTGGTGATAGGTATGCATGTGCCTAGGCTGGCTTGGATGTGTATGTGCCTGAGCAGGTAGTGCGTTTGTGTATGCACCTAATTGATTTGTGTGTTTGTATATGCAATTGTGTCACACCCTCCTAACAGCGCACTATTGAGATCCTCAGAGTTGGCCTGACCCCTCAAGGTTACAAGGGAACTGTGGGTGGGTTGGGGGATTGTGGAGAGGATCCCATCCCCCCCTCCCCCACATGGCACACAGGCCCCCCTACCCCCCCACAGCAGCAGCTGCAGCCATCTGGGCACTCATGGCCCAGTTCTGGAAGAGCCCCCCAACAGCATGGCATAGCTTGGCTTCAGCCACCTGAGACCGGAGGGATGTGGGCCGTGGGGTTCAACATCTTCATCAGGGACTTGGACGAGGGGGTAAAAAGCACCCTGTTCAAATCTGCTGATGACACTAAGATGTGGGGGGATGTTGGCACGCTAGAAGGGAGGAATAGGCTGCAATCGGACCTAGACAGGTTACAAGGGTGGGCAGATGAGAATAGGATGGGATTCAACACCAACAAGTGCAAAGTGTTGCA
>NW_017728950.1:11043132-11047700 GCF_001723895.1 Crocodylus porosus | reverse complement strand
AACTTGCAAGAGAAGTGGTGCAGGCTCCTACCCTGGGGCTCTTTAAGAGGAGGCTAGATGTACATCTTGCTGGGGTCGTTTGACCCCAGTACTCTTTCCTGCTATGGCAGGGGGTCGGACTAGATGATCTACTCAGGTCCCTTCCAACCCTAGAAACTATGAAACTATGACCCGACGTCACCTGTGCCACATGTAACCAGCCCAGCCCGCTAGCATACACCTTCACACAGGACCAAGCCACTCCTGCTGCCACTTGCACTCCCGGCACTACGTGCAGAAACCACGTGCTATCAGGCCAGGCTGGGGCCAGGCCAGGCTGGCTCCATGTGGCACAAGCAGCACCAGGTCTCAGCCAACTAGGGCCACGCTGCACCACCAGGGGGCTCTGCCAGCAGTCAGCCATGAGTGCCCCAACAACCGCTGCTGTTGCAGAGAGGGCTACATGCTGTGGGGGGGGGGGGCACCCACCCCTTCCAATCAGTCTCCCCCACCCCTACACAGTCCCCCCACAGCCACAAACCCCACCATAATTCCTCCACAAACTCCACACCCCTACCCAAAACCCCAACCACATATCCAACCACAAACCCCACACAAAACACTACACCCCAACAAACCCTATACCCACCCAGAACCCCCCACAAGCCCTAAACACACCCCTCACACCCCTTCCCCCCCAAACCGCATTCCCCCCCCTCAAAATCTCATACATTGCGTGTCCAGCCGCTGGATGGAATGGGATGGGACCTGCTGGCAGAAGCTGCAGCTGCAGGGGCAGCTGCCACACAGCAACCGTACCCCGTGCCTACACGGGTGCTAGGACACGTAGCCCCAGTATGGGGAGGGGTGAGGGGGGCTAATCCCTGGAACAACTTGGGGAGTGTGATGGGCTCGGGGAGGGTAGCAGCAGGGGTGTGTGAGACAGAGAGTGATGGGGGTTGGGGTGGAGACGTACTCTGAGTACGCGAGACTGCCAAAGCCAGGCCAAGTCCCCCTGCCCCCACTACAGCAGCCCGTGCAGGGGCAGGCTGGCCTGGAAGAGAAGGGGCTTACCCAGCCCAGCCCGGGCTTACCTAGCCCAGCCCAGCCCCTGAGCTTTGACAGTCCACCGCAACGAACACATCTTCTGGAGATAGCTGCCCAGATGGCAGAGTAGAAGCACCAAAAGAAATGACAGCAGTTCTGCACAAAAGTCAATTGTGTAGCACAATGGAGCACGAGTGATGTTAACATTTAGATATGACACTGACAAAATAAAGCCCCCATGACTCCAATTGTTCTGGCACCAGACCCACCACCTTGTCACCCATCCCAAAAGGCTCCCCATGTGTTCATGGGGAGCCCCATAGGACATGACCCTGCACACTCAATCTGGCATGCAGGGTGGCATGGGATGCAGTCCCAATCCACAGGGCCAGACTAAGGCAGTGCAAGATTCTAGAGTTTGACTGCCATGAACAGGACCAGGGAGAGGAGGTGCGGGGTCCTGAAGCCTTAATCCCTGCACAAAGGAGCAGGCAGAGGCAGTATGGGACCCAACCCTGGCCTGTGGAGGTAGTGCAGGGTCCCATGGCCCCAAACCAGGCACATGGGTCTGGCTGGGAGGTATGCAGGTCTGATGCTAGGGTGTGGAGTCTGATCCAGCCCACAGCCCAGCCCTGTGCCACTCATTTAGCGAATGGGGTCAAAAAGTTGCACATTACTGAACTATACCAAACTGCAAAACAGCCAGTGAAGAATGATTTAGGATTATAGGGAAGTAGGGCCTCATGAGACCTCATGAGGTTATCTAGCTAACCCCCTGCTCAAGACAAAATAGTCTCTGACTAAACTAGCCCAGACAGGTGACTGTTTAACCAGCTCTGGAAAATTTCCAGAGAAGGAGAGTCCACAACCTAAGTAACTAGTTCCAATGCATAGCCACCCTCACAGTCAGAAATCTCCAACCTATATTTCCTTTGCTGAAGCTTGAATCTATTGATTCTAGAAAATCACAAAGAAAATCCAGCCTCCTCTCTATAATCGCCTTTCAGGTATTACTGTTATTAAACACCACCTCAGGCTTCTCTTCTCCAGGCTAAATAACCCTAATCCTTTCAGAGTTTCCTTTTAAGTCATGCTTGCTTAACCTCTAATTATGTTTTGTTGCTCTGCACTCAACACCTTCTGCTTTATCTACATCCTTCTTGGAAGTGTGGGGCCCCAAACTAGATACACTACTCCAGATAACTCTCATTAGTGCTTAACAGAGTGATCTGCAAGTGACACTCCTGTTCATGAAGTCCAGTATATTGTTGGCTTTTTTCTGGCTCATATTTACCTCACTGTCTACAGTAGTGGTGCTTTACATTTTGGTTCCATAGGCCAGAAGAATGGTGTGGGACTGGTCTGCGGGCTGGATCAGTCCCCAGCCCCTGGGCCTTGAACTGCCCAGACAAGACTGGACCCTGCACCACACATTCCTACACTACCTCCCCCACATCCTTGCACACCTGTATTGGGCCCAATCCTGCCTCAGCCTGGGCCAGTGCACTAGAATCGAGCTCCATGCCACCTCCACCAAGGCCACTGAACTGGGATTCGACCCAACACTGACAGGTCCTGCAGGATAGGGGTTGGAGCATTGCTGGTCTACATTACCCCCCCATACGTCCTCCTCTTCAGTACTGCCTCCTAGACAGTAATTCCTCAGTTTATAATTGTTCAAGAGTCAGAAAAATAAGAACAGCAGAAACCCAGCTGTGGACCAAACCTAGAACTCCAAGTCACCCACCCTCTATGGAAACAAGTGCCTAAGCTGCAAGAGTCTTTCAATGCCTTGTCAGCCATCTTTGGGCTCATAAATAAGACAATCACGGAAGACAATCATCCTCGACTGTGAGGGATTGCCGAAGATGATGACAATTTGTGCATTAGGGCTGTGCAAAGCTTCGGGTGCTAATTCAATTTGGAGATTTAGCCTGATTCAGCGACCGAATCTCCAAATTTGAATCAAATCAGGAGATCAGTAAAAAGGTCCGAATTGATTCGAAGCTCTCCAAATTGATTTGGAAAAGATTCGGAGAACTTTGGAGATTTGGGTATTCCCCACTCGCTACTGCAAAGAGCTGGACACAGACTCCATGCTGGTAAGCAGGGCCAGGGGCAGGGGCAGGGAGAAAGGGGGCAAAGGAGGGGGGAGCAGACAACAGGGAGACCCCCAACCAGGCCCCATCCCCTGACCCCCGCCAGGCCCCCTGACTCCCGCCCGCTGTCCCAGAGCTCCCCACCCATGGCAGCTGCGCCGCCCGACCCCAGCTCCCAGTTCTTTAAAAAAAGCCCTGCACTCACCAGATGCTGCAGCAGCCATCAGGTCTTCTGGGGGCTCATGGAAGAGCCCCTCCATGCAGCGTGGGGCAGCAGGGATCGCCCCATCCCACCTGGCAGCTGCCAGTGAATGCAGGGCTTTTTTTTCATTTAAAGAGTTGATGCCAGGGCTAGGCAGGGCAGCCATGGGGGAGGGAGGCTGGGAGAGCAGGCAGGGGATGGGGGCTTGCGGAAGAGCCACCCATGCAGTGTGGGCCAATGGGGATCACCCCCCTCCGACCTGGCAGCAGCTGGTGAGTGCTGGACTTTTTTTTTTTTTTTTTTAAAGAGCTGGGACGCGGGGCCAGGCAGGGCAGCCATTGACAGGGCTGGGAGAGTGGGTGGGGGAGGGGGCCTGTTTGATTCAGAGATTTGGCCAATTTAGTGGTGGCCGAATCTCCAAACTGGATTCAGCCAAAACGATTCGGGACAGTGATTTGAATCACCAAATCAAATCGCTGTGCCCCAAATTGGCCGAATCCGAAATGAATACTAGCTGCTTCACACAGGCCTATTGTGCATGCATTTGTCCCAAATGCAGGATTTTGCACTTCTCCTTGTGGTGCCTATCCTCCCAAAGAAAGGGAGGAAAGTAGATCCAGCAAACTATAGGCCCTTCCACCAGACCTCTATCCCAGGGAAGGTCCTAGAAAAGTTTATTAAAGAGGCCGTCCTTAATGGACTGGTTAACACCAACATCCTGAGGGATAGCCAGCATGGGTTTGATGCAGATAGGTATTGCTTGACCAATCTCATTTCCTTCTATGACCAGGTGACCTATCACCTGGACAAGGGAAAAGAGTTGATGTCATATATCTTGACTTCAAAAAAGCCTTTGATCTGGTATCTCAGGATCACTTCTTGGCAAAACTGGTCAACTGTGGCCTTGGGTGCACCCTGATCCACTGGCTGGTAAATTGGCTCCATGGTCAGACCCAGAGGGTGGTAATTCACAGATGTTAATCTTCATGGTGCCCTGTGATCAGTGGGGTCCCCCAAGGCTCTGTCCTTGGACCCATAGTGTTCAACATCTTCACTAATGATGTGGACATTAGAGTCAGAAGCAGACTGGCCAAGTTCGCCGATGACACCAAAGTTTGGGGCAAAGCATCCACACCAGGACTATACCCTGTACAGGAGGGATCGTGTTGACAAAAGGAGCGGTGGTGTAGCTCTCTATGTGAAGGAAAGCTACATGTCCCTGCAAGCTGATGTTGGCGACC
>NW_017728950.1:11027100-11042608 GCF_001723895.1 Crocodylus porosus | reverse complement strand
GCTGCAAACCCCACCCCAGCACCACTGCCAGCTGGCTGTGAACCATACCACCCCCCACCCATGGGATGCTCCACCACCCCACCAGTCTGAGTTAATCAGCCTCACCTGATCCCTACCCTCCAGAGTATCTATGATTCCACCCAACTTGGTGTGATCTGTAAGTTTGTTCAATTTCTACTCAATCCCATCTTCCAAACCATTAATGAATATGTTAAAGTTTACCAGACCCCAGACGTATCTCTAGGGAACTCTACTTGATACCTCCTCCCAACTAGACATTGAATCACTGAATATGAGGATCCAACCAATTATATATCCACCGTACAGTATTTTGGTTTAGTTTGTATTTCCTTAGCTTGTTAAATGAGAACATGGTGAGAGACCATGTCAGAAGGCTTGCTAAAGTCAAGGTAAATCACATCCCCTGCTCTCCCCCTCCACGATACCTGTCATGTCTAAGTTTCTAAATTCTAAGGGTGTTTATACAAATGCCTCAGGAGTGGGGGCAAGGGGGCATTTTAATTAGAGCGCTGTAATTAAAGCACTTAGAGTGTCTTGTGTATTAGTGTCCCCATGCTTAAAAATGGTGGCAGGAGTGCTTTAACTAAAGCTCATTTGATGAGCTTTAGTTAAAGTGCCCCCACCGCCATTTTTAAGCACAGGAACACTGATACACAAGACACTGGAGTCTACTAGAGTGAGGTAATTACCATGATCCAGCAGACTCAATTAACTGAACTTGCTCTGATGCGCTGCAATTACAGCAGGTCAGAGCAGCCTCACTGCTCGTGTATAGGTGTCCTAAATTTCTAGGTTCCTATTGAGATGCAAGGGGAGGGGAAATGGAATGTAGTGACATTCGGCGTGTCTACACATTTATAAATGCACTGCGGTTACTCCACACTCTGTTTACTCTCTGTAAGAACAGGTACTAACTGACTGCACCGTAACCAGCACTATTATGCAGGAGCACGGGTGCACTTTTTTTGGTGACACTAATGCACAGTAGACTAATTCTGTTGCCATGAAAAGCTAACGTGCAGTAGAATTAGTCTACTGCACATTTAAAACCTCATGTAAACAAACCTACTGAAAAGGACTTGGGAGTAATAGGACTGAATCAACTGAATATAAGCTTCCTGAGCAAAGTTGTAGCTAGAAGACATAATGGATACATAATGCACAGAAATGTCAGCTGGAATAGGGAGAAAGTATTACCTCTGTATACAGTGTTTGTCATATTATTAATGGTGTCTACACTTTAAAAAGGATGCTGAAAACAGAGAACATATTCAGAATGCAAAAATATTATTGAAGGTCTGGAAAACATGCCTTTTATTGAGAAACTAAAGCTCAATCAAATTAGTTTATCCAAAGACAACTTTATTGCAGCCCCCAAATAAGGAAAAGATCTCAGATATTGGCTGTCCTTATATAACCAAGCATAAAAAGGGATAAGTGAGATCCACTGGGTGGAAGCTGAAGATAAAACATTTGCACTTTATTTTTGTGCCTAAATGTTTTAAGAAGAGTAATTACCCATTGACAGCACTGTAGCAAGGGCAGTGACAGTGGTGCATTGGCACCCAGCACCTTGAACCCCCTGGCACTGACTTGTGGGGGAAAGGGAGCAGAAAAAACAGCTACTTGCTGGCACCTGAGCATCCACCATTGCAATTACAACGACAACCAGAATTGCTGCTGCTGCTGTGCACTGGGCACACGGCTGCATCCCTATGCTGCTGCCCACTGGAATAATTCAAAGAGACCCAGAATGCACTTTCCCTTCACACACAGTCTTTAAACCCCAGCTGGGACTTTACTCCTAAAAGGTATAATATATCTATGTAAAGATATGCTATAGCACCTGATACAGAGATTGCCGAGTGAGGTTTTCTGGCATCTGCTATGTAGGAGATCAAAATGGATGATGTTATAATGGTCCCTTCTGGCATTAAAAGTCAATTAATCATGTTTTCCTGTGTGGGCTTGCATATTTTAATGTAAGGTGTTTCTTCAGTTGTTCCTTTCTCAGTAATGCTACTGGAATATTTCTAACAGAAAGCACTAATGGAACAGATGTTATAAATTATTTGTTGCTTAAAAAAATGAATGCCTCCTGAAAGAAGGTAGCTTACTTCTGGCACATGTGTGATTTCCTTTGACTGGGAAAACTGTCTTTATTCAGTATACATTCTGACTTGAAGAACGACAAAAACTCCTGTAATAGTCAAAATTATTAATAAAACTAATTTAAAAACAAAAGAAACATTTGTTTCTTGGCTAGGACAGACCTGGAGGGGAGAAAATGGAAATCATGTACAGTACTTCTAAATCTGTTCTGAACTTCCCTTTAGCACGTCTTTACTGTGCCTCTTCTGTAACGTGATGTGCCTGCTCTGTGTATACTACCTGCTGAACTGGAAGCAGGTTAATTGGCTTCCTATGGAGCTTGTGTCAAGCACAAGTAAGCATGGCTCATTAGTGCTGTACTAGTATGGTAAAGAAATACTACAGAATATACATAAGCACATGAAGGGTAACTCAAATAAGCCACACACTGAGTTTTAAGGAATTTTTTCTTTGAGAATTATTTTTAAAAATACATTCCAAGGTACATACAATCTAAATAAAGTCAGTTAACCTGAAGAGAGACCCCAGTACCTAAAAACAAAAATTATTGTACTGGATCTGACCCAAAAATCCATCTGGTTCACCATCCTGCCTCTGATATGGACAAAACCAGATACATTAGAGAAGAGCAGAAAACTAAAGTAAGTAAATGTAAGATAATCTGCTACAATAGGTCTCTACCTGGTCTTTAACAGAGATCATGGACAGAGTTATATTTGTAGCAAGAAATATAAGAATATAAATTTTTAGTGTCTCAAAAATTGATTGTACAGCCATTCAAGTGTTTTTCCACAAAAAAAACCAGGGTGGTTCCACAATCAACTGTTAGCTTTTTCCAACAGTAACTTCTCATTAACATGATGATTTCCAATGCCACATGTATCCTCCATGAAGTTATCCATACTGCCACAGGACATGACTCAGTCCTCCAGCATCCCAGGAAGCATTACTCTTTGCCCCATGCATCCCCTCCATGGCTACGGGGTGTCTGTCTGTCATGACAAACTTTCACAAGTAGCAAATTCCATAGCTAAGGTGAAGCAATGACTCTTCAGCGCCTCTCCTAAAGTCCTCGGCTTCAGTGACTTCATGTGGCAAAATGGTCTACAGTTTAATCACTATTGTCCAATAACTGTAATGAATTCTTCTCAAGCAACAATAAAACAAAAGAGTGATATGTGCCTATCTCACCAAGACAGAAGGAAGTGGGAAGAGGCTAAATCAAACAATACCCACGGATCATGATGTACAGTAAAAGATGTTAAGCAGGAGGACATAAGAGCCTGAAGACCTCTTTAAGAATTGTTGGTATTTTAGCAAAAGGGTCTCAGCCAAGAAAATCTTGTTTCCACTATGGTCCTGACTTCTTACTCGCAGATCTTCAGCTCTAACCCAGTGGCATCGAAATTTCTGGCCCAATGGACCAGATGGGTAGTGCAGGTTCAGTATGCAGGCTGAATCTCATGTGGTGCATGGGCCCAGTCCATGAATGCAATCCAACACTCGAGTCCAATTCCATAGACTGGGATCTGGCAGTCCACTGGCTCAAAGGTACATGCCTGAATCCAGCCATGCACTGACATAATCTAGTGTGCACAGCCATACATTATCTAGCCTATGAAGAGCCCTGAAGGCTGAATAACATGGTCCCACAGTTCAGATCTGGGCTGCAAGCTGGAGATTGAGAACTGGTCTAAACAAATTAATGAGTCTCAGTGAGGAGATGCAGGGACAACCTAAAGAACTGAGTTAAAGACTTGGAACCTTAGCGTTTCATTAAATCCATGTAGGAGGCATGTCTTTTTTCTGAAAATGGATGGTGAAGGACTATGGAATCTGTTCTTTCAAAAAAATGCTTTTCATAACCATAACTATAGAGGGGAAAGTATGGCTTAACAATTACAGAAATTTAGCTGTACTGTTCTGAAAAATGTTTATGGTCTTGTTACTGAAAAACACAGCGTACACAGCTTAAGCAATATGAAGAGGGAGAGAATGCCATAGATATCTTTCCCAGGGATTTTTTAAAAATTACCTGTCATTGGAACATTCTGTTCCATTCCAAATCTAAAACAAGTCTTCTCCATCCCAGGATTTTTAATAAACCGCAGAGACAAGTCCTCTCTGACAGGCATAATTTAGCATAACCATTGAAGAGAGAACAAAGAAATGATCCTGACCTCCCCTTCACTTTGAAGACAGAAGTGAAAAAAGGAAGCCAAGTACCTCTCAACATGTCACTTCAATTCAGTACTATTAGGTAACCAATTAATGACTGGGACATATCTTGAAGCTGGACAGAACTGAATAGTGGCACAATACCATGCTGGAACACTGGGTCCACACCCCTAAGGCTCACACTTAATTTTATTCTTTTTCCAAAGGACAAATAATCACACTGGATAAAATGCACAAAGTCCATTAAGATTTGTATGAGGGAACTCTGGACATACAGAATTCCCTCATACAATACTACAGACAGTATAGACTTAATGTCTAAGTTACAATGTAGGCTTCAGAAGAAATGCTGAGAGCAGTATGTAGTACAGGATGAAGTAGTAGATGTTACAGTTCAGGTGGAGTGCAGCAGTCTCTTCCCTGGCCTGTTCCAACACTTTTCTCTACATTAACATAAGGAGTCAATATGTAAATTGAGCTCCCAAGAAATCACAGGAATGCAGAAGCCTGTGTTCAATACTGCATCCCTACACATACAAACACCTTCTCAGAACTACAGAAGGGATTCTGCAGTAGAGAAGGTCTTGTACAGGTCCCCTGCCAATGAGATTACTGAAATGTACTGCAATGTCTATATCCAATCATGATGTTGAATTGCTGAATCGTATGACGATGTTATGCTGTCTCAGATGGAAAGAGCATAGTATCACAACACTTAAAACAGATTCACAACTGAATTGTGCAGCAGCTAAAGGCAGGTAAGCCAAGAAACATCCCACTGAGTACCGGGACTGCCCCACGGATTTTGGAATGGTCAACAAACTTGCCAAAACTTTGTGTTTATGTAAAAATTGTGGAACTGGTCTTGGCTTTGATTAGTTTTTCATCCAAGCATAAAAGAAGGACTTGATGATACTCAAGGCTGTAGCTGAGTTCAGCCCACAAGTCTGAAATGTATGCACATGCAAATATTATCTTTCTTATACAACCCTATTTCACCATCTGCAGATAATAAGCATGTAAAAAGAAGTTTAAACATTACAAAGGTACATATGTTTGTTTTATCAGAGATTATCTAAAACTGTTTTTCCTTCAATATTTTAATCATTCTAATATGGAAAATTGTTTTTTTTTTTTTGCAGCAATGCTTAACTGCCAACATTGAGGGTTTGCCATGAGGGAGGTTTCAAAGGCTTAAAACAAGAAGTTAGATGGACAGTACTGATTTAGGCTTGATACAAATAAAGAGCATTTTTTTAAAAGGTGACATCCAACAAGTTGGGGAGAAAAGTTTCTTGGCTGAAAATGTGAGCTAGTCTCTTGGAAAATGAGAGGACTTGGCGGGAGTATTAATTTCTCCTGGAAAAAATACTCTCTGGGCAGTACAGCTATTTAGACTAAGAAGGTCATATAAACCAAAGCCTGGACAGCAAGTCTGCCTTTTTTAGGATTTGCTGATGTTTCAACAATTCTACATATTAAAGCCTTAATTAAACATTTGGCACAGTTCAGTTCATGGTATACATTGAAGACATAATTAACAAGATCATATTTAAACATTGTGAGTCTTGAAAAACCTAACTAGTTTGAAAAAAGTCACTTCACAGTTCTGTGGAACGTTATTTAAAGCAAAGTTCCTCATAAAGTTTTATTTTGATATGTAATATCTAAAAAGACTAAACCAATTGAAAAGTTTTTAAACATATAACTTAAATCCATTCCAAAGGCATAAGCTCCTTCATACAGTTGACAGCTTTCAATTTCCAGCTGAAGTTTACTACAAGTCTAGCAATCCCATATGACAGTTTCTGTCTGGATCCTGTGATGCAATAGTTTCCATCACAGAAATGGATGCCTGTGATTGATTAGACAATTTAATATACACACTGCAATTAAAAGGGGGAGTTTAAAATTAAAGAAAAACTATGTTTAATGGAGCAGTCCATGTAGGCTTTGTAGATTTTAGCAGAATTCCAGTTTCCACCAGCACTGCTGTCATGTCCATTCTAAGCACATGCTCATTTTCCTTTTGCTGGAACTGAAAATGGAGCTGTTTTCCAAGAACAACATTCCAACATTTGCACACCCATTTTAACATAATTGATATTATGTCAGCTTTAAGCAGACAAAGGATATTAGATGTTTTACAATATCATCTGCAGATCAGAAAACTCATTTTTTTAATTAAAAAAAATTCATTCCTAAACACCTAGGCACATGAGAAAAATTTTGGCACAGTATTAAGGAGCACTCAAAATTATTTGTGAAGTATAAAGAAAAACAGAATTTTGTTGCATTTATTAATGAAAACTTGGCTCACTACTGTAGTAATGTATGCTCTTCCATCTTTTTTAGATATAAAACTAACATTTTTTTTTTTAAATTACCTAAATGTGGAGACAAAATGAAGAGATACCAAAATATTAAATTATTTTACCTCTGGAGGCAAACTGAAATTATTAATAATGAAATACTACGTAGAAAATACCTAAAAAAAACTTTTGCTATATGGAACTGTGGTGTCGCAAATTGCGTTCTACGTAGGTTGTTTTTTCATGGTTGGAATAAAAGTTGCTATCCTTGGGGAAAGAATGATCTCTAAATCTTGGCTCCAGCAACAAATTTCAATTTTTTAAATCTGTACTTTGCTGTGATACATAGAAACTTGAGCAAAATTTGGGAACTAAATTACTGACTAATAGCATCTCATTAATTTAGGAGGTACCAGAAAACATCTGACTGAATTCACCCATCCTCTCTAACTGACATTGCAAGCTCTTTGGAGCATGACCAGCTTAGCATATTATTGTCTTGGTCTACCGGAGGGCAAGGGGTAATGTTTTTTCCAAATGCTCCAAACACACAAGTTACCATTGGTATCCTGATGATTCAGAAAGCAAACTTCCTACAGTAAAGAATCATCCTTGCTTCAATTACAACCAGGACTTTCCTTAAATGAGAATCTTGGGTTTCTCAGCAGGCAAGCATCAGAAACCAACTGATCACCACAGCTACCTTCATGCTCACCATATTTTATCCAAAGCAGACCACTAAATCCATTGTCTACACACAAGTTCTATGTTACAACCATATCTGCTCTGAGCCCACAGACAAGGATGCAGACCTTAAGAACCTGGAACAGGGTGTAATTACAATACAATCCCAAATTGTAGCCACTCAAATCCAGATTCAATCTGCATTCTCACCTCACCTGACCCAGGATCAACCCCAGGACAAGGACAATAAGAGTGCCTCCGGTAGTCAGCTACAGCCCCTGACTCAAACACCTTAGACCAGTGATGTTCAACCTTTTTGCCTCAGGGCTGGATGCATGGGGCCCAATCCAATCACAGACTGGATCTGGCTGTGGGCACAATACGGTAGGGGAGGCCAAGAGAAGGGGCGGGGAGAGGTTAATGCAGCCTCAATCCAGTTGTATGGGGTAAAGGCATGCAGCCTGACCCCAACCCAGCCACACAGGGGAAAGGTGGAATGCTCAGCCTCAAATCCAGCCACATGGAATTTGGGAATATGGTAGCAAAAGAAGGGTGGCAGTATTAATTTCCACTAGTCCCCCACTGCCAAATTTCCTGATCCATGCAGACTCCCGTGGGCTACATGCATGGCTCCATTTGGTTGAGCACCCCTGCCTATGACCTGCAAACCCTCCTGGAAAAGGATGACTATCTCATCGTAATCATGGAGGACAAGCCTGTCCTGGCTTACAAGTAGTCCCCGAACCAAAACATTTTTCAAGCAACAGGGCACCTATCTCCCAGGTTCACCAAGACATCAGGCTTTGCAACAGACCCAGGTGCTTTTTAGACCCCAACATCAATAGAGACTACATTATCACTGGATTGATTAATATAGATTATAACCTCTGAGGTTCATTCACTTACAACTTTACCAGTGTCATATACACCATCGCCTACTCATAGTCCGCTTCTGCTGTCTACATTGGACAGATGGAGCAATTTCTATGTGACAGAATTAATAAACACTGATCTGTTATCAGCTGTAGAATGACACACAGGCCTGTGGCTGAACACTTTAACCTCCCTGGTACTCCACTGCCAACCTAAGGGTGGCGGTTCTCAGATAGGAAACTTCTGAAACTAGACTGGAACAAGAAATTGTAGAACAAGAGTTCATTCAAAGACTGGATTGTGTTAAGTATGGTTTAAACAGAGACTGTGGATTCTTATCCCATTACCTGGATTACCTTCTGTGACTCCTTTGTTCCTATGGGTTTACTGCTTGCTTGTTTTTCTCTCCCTGCACTGCCACCCACTGCCCCTTTCTTTCTTCTGCCTTTTATATGCAAATCTCTCTCTCTTTCTTACACACTGTTTTGTACACATGCTCTCACAGCATCTGATGAAGTGAATTTTGCTCACAAAAGTTTGTTTTTAAAGCCCATTTCATCAGATGCTGTGGAAGGATGTGGGTGTGTATGTGTATGTGTGGTTGTGTCTACACATGCAATTAATTTGAAGCAATAAACTCCAAAGCTTATTGCTCCAGAATGTATTGCACCTGGGTGCACCATTTGAACATGCACCTGAAACTGAGCACATTGAGCTAGGTCAGAGAAGGCCCGGTTGACAGGATGCCCCGAAGGGCTGCCTGCCAGTCCATGGCTGTTCCCCACCAGCTCAGCATACTGCAGAGGGGCAGGCTGTGGCACAAGGGTGCTCCAGTGCAGAGCTAGGTGGCAGGCAGTCCCTGCAGTGAAGCACCCTCATGCCCCAGCCAGGCCCTCTAGTGTCTATCTATGCACTGCTGCAGAATAAAAAACTCCACAGCAGGACAGCACTTGTATTTACAAGTACTATCCTGCTGCTGAGTTAATTATTTTACTGTAGCCTAACAGGGGTGCATGTTTAGATGCAAGACGTTCACTGAGCAGCTAATTAGTTTACTCCACAGTAAATGCCGTATATCTAAATATATGTATCTAGCTATCCACATAGGCACACACACACAAAGTAGATATATAATAAGAACGTCTACTTTGGTTACTCTATAAAGCTGTAAATCTACCCTGCCTTCTAAGATAATACTGACCCAGACTCTTTTACCTTTTTCCACAAAAACTCAACTTTTAGTGTCATTTCTTCCCTACGTGTTAGAAAGATAGTGCTCTATCAGCCTATCTAGGTACATTTCTGCTAAGAGGTAAGATTACTGGCATCAGATTCTGCAGTACTTCAGATTCATTTTGCTTTAGTAACTCAACTGCGAACACACTAGACTACCAAATAAAGCCTGCTGTAGTGATGGAAGGCAACATAACCCACAGCAATCCTGACAGGGCACTGGCAGCTGCACGTACATTTTGCTAATGCTCCATAACATAATGTACTCCTGCTGAACCTCTCCACCTGGCATAAAACTCTACATGTACCAGTCAAAATTTACCCTGGATTTACTCAGTATTAAAAAACAGATTCTGGAAAAACTAGGCTACATATACATTATAATATATATAATAATCTTGAATTATGTGGTACTCTAGATCAGAGGTTCTCAAACTGTGGTCCGCAAGCTCCATTCAGGTGGTCCACAAAAAGGTTGCGGAACAATTGAGAATATCTGTACTTGTAAGGTAAGACTACTGATATTAAAATATGAGTTGTGTGCTTTGATTTGTAAAACAAAAAAAAAAGTTTATTAAGTGGTCAGCCAAGACCCTCAGTAATTTTCAAGTGGTCCGTGAAAAACCAAGTTTGAGAACCACTGCTCTAGATCATCTGTAGGACAATGTTTTGGCTATCCTATGAAAAGTAAAATATTTTCTTCTTTTGGACTATATATTTAATCCCAGAGAGTTAACATTTGCCTCTTTCACAGGAAGGAACTGTCTTCCCCCCACCCAGGAACTCAGTGTTATTCTGTGGAAAAATCAAACCTGGAAATATCCTGTAGGCAAGAATGGCACCTTAGTGCTGGTTATTCGCATCAGTTGCACACTGAAGACAATGAGATAAGGGTTTGTAGAATCAGGACCACAGGAAAAATATTTTTATTTTCTCAGAATCTCTGACCTCAAAGAGGTACATTATGAAACTTTTTAACCACCCAAATGTAAATTTCAGGTAAATAATATAAAGCTGTAGATGCCCATTTCACTGTAATTACAAGCAATTTTTTTTTCAATTCTTCATGCTTGGTAGAAGAGTGCTTTGTTGCTTTTTACTACAGGAAACCTGCATACAATTCTCTGTTGGATCAAGCAAAAACTGAAAATTGCATCTTCAGCCTCATTTGGCTGTATCAGTCAGCCCACATTGTGGTATATTCAGGCATCACTGGGAGGCCTACAGTTAAATAAGGTATTATATCAAAATAATATAGTTGTTGAAGGGTAAAATTAAGATGTATTCACATAACCTTACAGAGTGTATGGTGGAGATCATCTCCATATGTCTGTTCTAAACACTGTGAGAAGTTCTTTAGAATACACACACATACTTTAAAAAAAAGAAAGAAAAAATATTGCCAATATAAATCGTGTCCAAACTAATGAAAACGTATCATAATTTAAAAAAAACAAATGAAAACCCTATAAAAACACAGACATGCAGCTGTGCCCTGTTGTTAATGTCATGCAAAAAAGGAAACTTAACTGTTTCACAGCACTGATACCATCATGCCAGCTAAGAGAGGAACATTTCCTGAGATAGCTCCCATACCAAAACTATCTGACATTTTGTTTGCTTCAATGGTCAGTATACTAAAAACAATGTCCAGTGCTATTATTCACCAGAATCCCTTCTGCATACTAGAAAAAGGACCCTCTTTTTTGCAACCATTGGCCTTAATTCTACAACAGGATTTACCAGCATGTAACCAATTACATGTCTGAATCTAATGCTAGAGAGTTCCTTGAATGGAATTCCAGACCCACAGGATGTCTGTTACAGAGGCAAGACAATTTTAGGCAATGATTAAGATCCTGGACAGATTGTAACTGAAGACTCAGCACTGGCCTCTATATATCATCATTGCCATACCCTAAACTTTGAAGGTAGAAATCCAGATTTTCTCCTACAATCCATTCTTTCCCAAACCTAAGAGCCATATGTTACTAAACTATTTTTGCAACCACTAATCCTGCTGGTAATGTATCTCATTACATACCAAGACAAAGTAATTGAATACCTCTTCTCTACAAGATGTCAGTTACTAATGATAGATAGCTTTGTATCACTGCTTTAATAAATATTACGAAAAAATACATTCCAATGATCCAGAACTTCAAATGACCCAAGCATAAAAAAGATCTCTGATCTCAGGATTTAACTTCAATGTAAAATGATAGATATAGATATATATTTGTGAAACTACATTTAATTCCCGGTGTCACTATACATTGCAAGATTATTAAAAATGAAAACAAATTTAAAATCCAAAACAATTTTCATCATATTCACTTTTAGTACTTTTTCAAATAGAACAATAAACACAAAACTAATTATTTCCACTTTCTAGCAGTATTGTCCTTACCAGTTTCCCATTCTGCATTTTATGCATTGGTTCAGTGCTGCAGCATTTAGATTGTAAAAGCTACAAGCATATATTTAAATTCAAGCAGTGACCCTACATCTACATTCAAGCAAAATTCCAAGTGGGTTCACTGGGACTTTTGCCAGATTAAGCAGCCCCCCCACAACAGGGTATTTTAATTGGCACCAATTAGTCCCTATCAATCTGCACAAAAAGATGAGACTGATCTTTTGCAGCAGAAGAAAACAGAAAGATGATAGAGGGTATTCCATGAAGATGGGAAGCTGCGACAGGAAAGGGAATAACAACGCAGCAAAGGGCAGGGGACATACGGGATACATCTCTATTCAGTACTAGTGGGGAACATATTCAAAAGTTAATACGGCATCAAACTCTATCCAGTAATTGCTCAGAACCTCTCTGTGTTCTGTGTTCAGTCATTAGCAGAATAAATCCAACAAAGTAAATCGGAGCGAGTACTCCAATGGGTAGGAAGTACTAGAAAAAGGAAGAACTTCTGTGGTGTGATCAGTCATACCTGAAGATATCTGCATATTCTTGGGATTAATTTCCTGCCCAGCTCTCAACTGTAGTAAAAAGAGTAGAAGCTCAAAGAGTTTCATGTCTCTCACCCCACTGCCCCACCAAATTCTTCTACAGAGGGAAACAATCTAGATTACATTTAAAAACATATATATTTTAACAGTATGTCTTTTAAACTACACTTATATAAACACAGCTTGGGGCTAAACTGAAAGACAGTGTTCCTTTAAAAGAGAAAGGAAAAAGCAGGAAAGATGTTCTCATTTCTTTGTTTTCAAACTCTAATCTCCAGGATTATGTCCTTATTTTAAATTCCTCCTCAGATTTATATTGGTAAATATTCTCATAATTTGTCCTTTCTTGAAAAGCCCCTGCCCATATTTCAAAAGAAAAACAGGATCCTAGAAACTTTCAGTGTCATATAGTTTAACTTCCCTGATACTGGGCAAATCTACATGAGACGCCAATTCTGCAATAGCCCAATAACACTGTGCAGTAGCATGTTACCACACCAACAATGCTAATACACAACTACGCTGTATTATTAGGTTACTGTGCAGTAGTGTCACTTAAAAGGCTTAGCCAGTATTACTGAGCAGCAACTCTGGCTACTGCGCATTTATTTACTACTTATTAATCCTAGTACTAAATAAATGTACAGTAACCACTGAGCAGTAGCATTTCATGTAGATGTGCCCACTATGTATGCTATCCTAATTACAGAAACATTTCCTTTTCATGAACTTTGTAAGGACAATGCAGATTTCTTCTGAGCAGTAGTAATTCTTGTAGATTCTGTAATTATATGAACATGATTGTCAACTAGACATCACACTGCAATGTCTGCGGCATGCTAGCTTGCACAGTCCGGTATAACTGATCTTAGGGAATATTCACATATGTCGACACAAAAATTACAAGGTCTTAAAACTTCCAGGACTACCACATAATTAATACTACTAATGTAAGGCACAAGTTTAACCGCTTTAGCAACAACAAAAAAAGCTTATTAAAGAGCTAGACAATCTGCCTCTAAATCTGATTCTTCTAAATCTGTTCCAAAATATGTCAGAATTTTTTTTTAATGCTAGGCTGACAAAGAAATTTCACAGACTACAGGAAATTTGCTATTAATATTAAGGTAAAACAGATCTGGAATTCCAAAACACACCCAAAGTTTTGAAGTTGGCCATTGTTATATTAACAACATGGTACTAGGCTTTTACTTCTTTGAATCATTTTTTCCTCTATAAGCTGCCACTTCGCTAGGAGCTAATTTGAGCTTCAGTGATCTCAGTGTGGATATGATCTAATATTCTCTGCAATTACTGTACATGGTATTAATAATGTGATGATTACAAAACAATACATCTTAATTCAGATTCTAACAATTCAAAGGACAGGCACACTTAACTGCTGTTGGCTCAGGTGAACTTTTTCTACCTCCTGCTTAATTACAGCTTTGTAACAAATTGTGTAGTGCTGACAGATATGGTTTAACTGGTCCAATCACTGGATCTCTCTATTGGTATTTTTATAGGAGACAAACTTTATTTCAATCCAACCCAAAAGTAAAGCTGCAAAGTCACTTGCCACACCTTATTATTACTGGATCACTGAAATCAACAAGAATCTTTCCACAGGTTTTCAAGGAAGCTGGACTGGATCCAACTTTCAGATCTCTATTTTCTCATTCTCTCTCACAGTAATCCCCATCAAATCCCTATCATCTTTCCCATTTTAACCTGCACCCCACTTTTTGGGGAAAGAAAAATTGTTCGTCTGTACTTCTAAAACACACAGAGAACTTGCCAGTATGCTTTATAATAACTGTTCATTCTATAATAATAAATAATGTTTACAACTAGTTTTGTATATAATGTGTTATAACTAGGGCTGTCAGTTAATTGCAGTTAATGCACATGATTAACAGGTTAACTGTTGTTTGCATTAATTTTTTTAACACATTAATCATGCATTTGGTTTTGGAGACCACACCCAGGCTCCACTCTACCACTGTCATCCTGTGGAGCAGCAGTGGCAGCACGGAGGACTGCAGGGCAGCCTGGGTATGGGCTCTGGGTCGCTGCAGCAGGGAGGCCAGGGGCACACACAGACACACAGCTGCAGCCTGCTGGTGGCCAAGAACGCACCCCCGTGGCATGTGGAGCCCTGCCCAACAGGCAAGTCTGTGAGGGAAGGGATGTGAGGGTGCAGACTGAGGCCCCCACAATGAGGGAGGGAGTGAGGCAGAGGCAGGAGCTGCAGCTGGTGTGAATGGGGCCCCACAGCACATTGTGGGACAGTCAGAGCCATGGGTGGCTCATCCTGGGGTGCAGGGGGGAGGTTCCCACCACTGCATGCACCCTGGAGTAGGCACTGGGGGCACGTGGCCCCAGATTTGTGCACAGAAGAGAGGCAGGATGGGGCTCTGTGCCCCACTGCCTTTGCCCCAGAGGCCACGCACTGGCTGCACCACATCCCCTGCCTGCCCGGCAGTGGGAGGCACATGGCATCACACAGCTCCCAGGGCAATGGCAGCAGGGTACAGAGCCCCAGTGCACAGCAGCAGCCCACCTCTGCCCCATGCACAAATCTGAGGGGAATGTGCCCCCCCAAGACCTCCCCCAGGGGTGCAGGCAGTGGCTAGAGACCCCTGCACCCTTGGATGAGTTACCTGCTGCTCCAACCATCCCACACCCTGCCCCGGGGCCCCATTCACCTGCACCACCCACCCCATCCCTCTCCCATACACTTACCTGCTGGGCAGTGCATGCGTGAATGCATATTTGTGTGTATACATGTCTTTCCCTCACTCCCAAGCCTCAGTCCCCCCAACAGCCCTGCTGCTGCCCCTCATTCTTGAACCACAGTACCCCACGTCCTGCCAGGGTATGAGGGAACCCACCCTCCCCAGGTTCCAAACCCCATACACACACACACAACCAGTCCACACCTTCACAAATCCTGCCCCCACATACACACACCCCACAACAACACCCCAGCCATAGAAAGTACATGAATAATTTTGAATAACTGAGTTTTTAGTTTAGATTAAAATCACAATTGCGACTAATTTTTTAAGCATGCAACTAATCACAGACATATTTATAATAGTTTAACAGCCCTAGTTATAGCTAGT
>NW_017728950.1:11007842-11026820 GCF_001723895.1 Crocodylus porosus | reverse complement strand
GGGGGGAGAGACTTGGCAAATAATACTTGTACACTAAAATTATCCACTGGTAGTACAGGCAAAAATCTACAGAAGTCAGCAGAGAACTGCTTTTTTAGTTTAAACAACAGCAAAGCTCCAAGAATAGCATTATAGAGAGTTATTACGATAACAGATTTAGAGTATATTTCCTCAATCAAGCAATGAATAGATCACTGGTTTTCAGTGGCTTTCATTTTATGGTACTTGCAAGAATACTCAATGACTTTATAAACGTCACATCATTTATCAAGCAGATATGAATTGAGAGGTCATTTAGGCAGACACATACCACAGGAATCATGAGGCATAAATTCTGTTTGGCATATCTTGGCAAGAGGGGGAAAATGTGGTTTCATATCAGCTCGAGCCTATCCCAGACAGTACCTAGCAAATTATGTGCAAATCCAGCAGCTAGGTTGTTAGTGAGGACCTAATCATCTCCTTTCCATCATCTCAGGTATAATTCCTGCTCTGGAGACAGGGGGTGCATTTACACGGGACACTACTGCACAGTGGTTATTGCATGCTTACTTAGCACTTGTCTTATCACTACATAAATGTACAGTAACAGGAGTTTCTGAACAGTAGCACCAGCAAATGTCTTTTAAGTGATGCTACTGCACGGTAGCATAATACTCTGCAGCAGCCTATTAGCACTGTCCATGCCGTGATGTGCTACTTCACAGTCAGCATCTCATGTAGATGCACCCAGGATGTAGAGTAACACACAAGCAAATAAAGCTACATCATTCCAGGATAAGTCCACTCTGGAAGCATCTTCAACAGGTAACTTAAAAAAAGCAAGTGAGAGAGACTGACAAACACACAGCCAGTGAAAGAAAAAAAAAGAAATACAAAGTTTCTTCTCTAGAAAACCTGAATGGGAGTAAAAATGAAGTGAATATATATAATTAAACTTCTAGAAATCAAGAAGTTTGGGTAACATTTTTATAATGGAAAATGAACTTGTTTAATAAGTGCTTTAAAATGTAGTATTTTTACTATAGGAGTAGGAAGGAATTATCAGGACTTTTAGCCAAAAAATGCAGGATTGGGTCCTAAAACTGCACACATGTAAGATTTATTTATTTATTTATTTATTTATTTTACTGTTTGAGCTAATCTTCAGGTTTTAGTGCTGCCAAGGTTCAGACAAGAAAAGGTTCTCTCAGAAAGGAAAATTCTTTCAAGTTTCCAATGGTAGAAATTTTATACTGAAAAGTGTCTCTTCCATTGTTACATTTTATTATTCTCAGTTGTCTTTAGCCTAGTTGGGAAGCCTTTTTAAAACTTCCTACTTACTGTAAATCTTCTAAATTAAACTGGTATTGTACTAATATCTAGAAGCACTGGACTTTCTGGGCATGAGACTGCTAATGGTAGATATATGAAGCGTCAGTTGGTTTTAAGTTTTAAAACTTGTATCATAGCATGATCTACTGGCTACCACATTGATAAGCTAAAATGAAGTTAAAGTTATTTCTCTCTCAATTTAATTGTAAATTTCTTTCATCTTTTATGTTATACATTTTAAAAGCTAAAAATGTGAAATAACCCCAATAACCTGTTATATATGACAACGCAACTTAGATTTAAAAAGACAGAAATAATAATGCAAGGGGAATTGAGCAATGGATCACTTTCCTAGACTATAGTGCGGTGCACAAAATATGAGTAAAACAGAGAGACTCTACTGTGCCCCATCCTATCATGAGTGAATACTTCAGCAGCAAGTAGAAAGACAGAAAAGATTAATCAGCCTTCAGAGTGCTGGCTGCCCTCACAAAAATGGAATATTTCCTGAGAATCAGGTATGTACTAAGTTTCTCAGAAGTTAGAGAATGATAGCCTACTTGGAACAGATAAAGGAAGCGATTCAGCCTGCAGGAAGCTTCCCTGTTTACTCAATCAGAGACGTACCTGATGCAAGGAAAAACTTGGAGATCAACTCAGTGTGGGCTTTCCCATTTGACAAATGGGAACTCTGGAATCTCAAGGAATTGGGAGTAGTCTTCAGACCTTCTTAAGGAAAAGGAGGGACAAGAATAGACTATTACTTAAGACCTAATGGGTTAAGATGTTTCCAAACAAGCATCCAAAACTCCTGCAAGAATAATGGAAATGAGCAGATGTTCACCACCTTGGAAAATCACCTTGGTTCTGATAAAAGTAAAAGTAAATGATAAAAGTAAATAACTTTTTATATAGTCCACTACTTAGAGAGTCTATCAGCATTAAACAGACTTTACACACCCATACGTTAAGAAGAGAAGTTGAAGCTTCATGCTTGTTCACTGGGCATGTCTACATGTGCATTTACTACTGCACATTAAGTGGATTTAGGCTGGTGTCTACACATGCAGGCATTAAAGCACAGTAATGCTGTGTTTGGACTGACTTGGGAGTAAAGTTAGTCTTAAGTCAGTCCACACACGCACACACAGTGTTACTACGCAGTAATGTGTCTACATGTGCAGTACTGTGTAGCTCAATGTACTTAGTAATCGGGCATCATGCATGTAGCAAATTTATGCCCAAACTGCCACAATTCCTGTGCAGTATGGGCTTGCACATATCGACATGTGCCCATACTACACAGTAATTTTTGGTTACTGCGCAGTAAACGTGCATATATAGATGCACCCGCTGAGAAGGGAATATACCCAATATGCAATACCATGCTTATAGATCACTACGTTTATTTTTCTACTTCAACCCTCATTAAAATGTAGTAGGCCATATTAATTCATCCACTGACTGAAGTGATGAATGCTTCTGTCATCATCCATTTGTGTAGGACATGTAATTTTTACCAGACGCTACTTGAAAAATCAAATGAAGACTTGCATAAAACATGAAGCTGTGCACATATGGGAAAAGTTTGCATTTATTAAACTGTGAAGTGCAAGTGTGACCCTAGGGAGATGTTTCCTTAAATCCACAAAAGATAAACCATCTGCAATATTATGGACAATTTCTTTGTTCAGTCACATACTGTACAAATAACCAACATTGCTATCTAAGCCCATTATTATTTCTTACCATCTCCTTCTACATAATACACGATTAGGATCATAAGAAAGTAGGGCTGAAAAGGAACTCATGAGTTCACTTAGTCCAGTAATCAGTCCAGTAAGGCAGGACCATCCCTGACTTAACCAATCCAGCCAAGTGTTTGGCTAACCTGCTCTTTACGTTTCCAGGGATGGAGAGTCCACAATCTCTCAGGTACCCTATTCGAATGCATGACCACCATCATAGCGAGAAAAGTTCTTCTTAATAGCCAACGTAAGTTTCCTCTATTGCAACTTGAGGTCATTGCTCCTGGTCATGTTCCCACAGAGAATAGTGCATCTCTTAATAAACAAATCTTTACATATTTGAAAAATGTTATCAAATCCCCCCTCAGTCTTCTCTTCTCCATATTAAACAATCTTAGTTCTTTCAGCCCTTCCTTATACATCATGCTTCCCAGGCTTCTAATCAGTTTTGTTGCTCTTCACTGCACTCTAATGGGACTATATCTTCCTTAAAGCAGGGGGCCCAAAATTGGTAAGCCGTCACTAATGCAGAACAGAGCAGAAAAATCACCTTGATTGGTAAATGACACTTTTGTTAATATACCCAGTATACTGTTGGGGGGGGTGTGTTTTGGGGTGTTTTTTGCAGCAAGAGCACATTGTTGGCTCAATCTGAGCTTATGGTCTAGGTCCTCTCTGGAGTACCGCAGGCCAGTCAGTTATTTCCCAGTCTATATTTGGGCATAAAGCTATTTTTTCCCCAAACGCAGGACTTTTTGCACTTATACTGGTTGAATTTCATTTGATTGATTTCAGATAATTTCTCTAGTTTATCCATATCATTCTGGATCCTATAAACGTCTACCCTCCAAAATGTCTGCAACTCCACTCCACCTAGTGGCATCTGCAAATTTGCTAAGCGTACACTCCATCTCATCATTCAAAATCATTAATGAAAATGTTAAACAACACCAGACCCAGGACATACCCTTTGCTTAGTGGGGTTCCCCTCAGGAATCTACCTGATACCTCCTCTCAACTAAACACTGAGCCATTGATGACTATGCATTGAGCACAATGAGCCAACAAATTGTATATCTACCTTATAATACTGCCCAGTAAGTCCATATTTCCTTAGCTTATTAACAAAAATGTCATGGGAGACAGCATCAAAAGCCTTTCTAAAGTAAAGGTATACCACAATCACTATGTTTCTCCCCATCCACAGAGCCTGTCACTTTATCATAGAAGGAAAACAAGTTGAGCAGGCATAGCTTGCTCATGACCTGGGATACTGATTTTCTCTGGTGTCAGAGCAACGTTCGATCCTATCCTCAGTTCGCCTTTATACTCGCCTGCCATGACTTGGATAGAAAGCGAAAAGTAAGGAAGTTAATTTTTTTTTTAATTGTTCTAGGATAGATCAACGCCACTTAGACGTTTAACAGTAGAAGTTTTATTTCTGGCTTAATGACGCTGAATTGATAATGACTTTGCCAATACTCCTTTGGCAAGTTAGGCAGAGTTACACTTACCAGCCTTTCAGAATAGTTACTTTGTTTGTACCAGGAATCTTCACCACTAATTGCCTTCAGCGTACCTCTTGCGCTGTTTCTGCGCAGCTCAGAGAATAGCCTCTTGTCTTCTTTCCCTCCCACAGGAGTTCTTATTCCCCATCACCACTGGACTCTTGCCTTGGGGTTAATTTCACCCCCAGGCACCTCTATCTCTCCACCCCGCTCACCACCCATAACATGGGAATCGCCAGACGAGCCGGCCTTTTGCCATGTCAGTCTGAGGTCTGCCATCCGGCGTTTCAGGCTCACCTCTCATTCCCGACACAGCATGAGTTGCCGACAAAGCAGGTCTCTGGTGTCTCTTGTGGTTCAGACACCGGGTGGTTCAGGCTCCTCCACCCTCATTGGTATGGTCAGGAATGCCGACAGAGCGAGCTTTTTTGTTACTGACCTGCTGTAAATATGAGGATCTTCCTTCCTCTTGGAGTTCTCTTCTTCTTCACAGCAGGTCTTTCTCTCTCTCTTTGGGAGCGTTGTCACCCCATGTTCTTCTCTCTGGTGCCTGAAGGCAAAAGTTTTTTCCCCCACTGCCGTTTTTCTGCTCCCTGTGGCTGGTTAATTACCCAGTTTTCTCCCAGGTGTGAAATCCCTTTCACCTGGCAGGGTCATTGCCGGGTTAACCTGGCTCGGATTTGTCCAAGTAACAGGGCTCTTGCCCAAGTCCCCATTGCATCTGGTAAAAAATATCCCCAATTTTCGGATATAAAAAAAGTAACCCAAAATCCACATTTTTCCGTGAACACCACTAATATACACACACACACCACTAATACACACACACACACACACAACTATACACATATACATACATAGATATCTCTATATATAGATATCTATATATATCTATATATAGTTATCTGTATATTAGTGGTGTTCATTTTAATCATGGAAAAATGTGGATTTTAGGTTACTTTTTTAGATAGATATATAGATATTTCATTTTAATCACAGAAGAATGGGCTGCCCCATTGTACATTACCCAACTAGATAGCCATTTCTAGGGGGGATCGCTAATGGCTGAAACACAAAAGTGTCTTTTATATCCTGGAATGCACAAACCCTATTAGATGGACTGAACAGTGACAGACCTGAATGCAGAACAGCTATTGTCACCCAAGAACTCTCATGATACAACATCAGTATTACTGCTTTCAGAAAGACCAGGCATTCAGACAAAGGCCAACTGATGAAGGAGGGAGGTAGCTCTACATTTTTCTGGATGGGGAAACCTGCAAACAATAGATGAATACATGGCATTGGTTTTGCCATTAAGAACCAGATGGTCAGCCAAATGACTGAACTTCCTGTGGTCCTCCTTGGCCACTTCAATGCGAGAGCTGGCTGGGACTAACATGTGGAGGGACACCACTGGGAAGGAAGGAGTGGGAAAGGCTAATTCCAATGGCATCCTTTTACTCAACAAATATACAGAGCATGACCTTGTCATTACTAGTGCTATCTTCAGACAACATGACAGGTACGAAACATGGCAACATCCCCACTCAAACAATGGCACCTCCTCAACTACATCATTGTAAGAACATAGAAAGCAACCCAGATCAGTCCAAAGACAGTATAATATCAAATGCCTTCAGACCCCTAGACCACAAAGCCCTCCAAAACACATCTTATTAAGAAAATCGCCAATCTTAGGATTGAAAATGATAATACTTGTGTTGAGGAAGACTGGCATGCTCTAAAAAAGAACTTCCATGTGACTTGAATCAAATCAACTGCCTTTAATCACCAGATGCCATCAGGACTGGTTTGATGAAAACAATGCTGAGATCAAAGCCCTTCTCACTCAGAAGAGAAAAGCTTTCTGTGACTGGCAAAGGGATCCTACATCCAGTCAGAAGCCAAGAACTTTTTGACAGCTTAAAGCTGAAGGACAGAGGAAGATTCAAGAAATCCAGAACAAAATGGTAGGAAGAAAAGACAAAAAAAAATCCAACAATTTGTTGACAACCATGACATGCAGAGCTTTTTCAGTGCAATCAAAGCTGTGTACAGACCCAATTCTTGCAGACTTGGCCCACTTTGATCTGAAAATGGCAATACACTCCTCAAAGACGAGTCCATCAAAAACTTCTGGAAGGAGCACTACCAAAAGCACTTGAACTGAGAATCAGTGACTGATGAAACTATCACATCCATCCCACAGCATACAGTAAGGGAAGCACTTACCAGTTCACCAACTTCTGAAGAAGTCCACCAGGTAATAAGAGAGATGAGAAACAAAAAAGCATCTAGCCTTGATGATTTACCAGCTGGGGTCTTCAAAGTTGGTAGGGAAACCATGACTAATAAGCTTCACACACTCTTTCTTATAATCTGGAACACTAGGGAAATTCCCACTGACCTAAGAAATGCCAATATAGCCACCATTTTTAAAAAGGAAGATATGTCTGACTGTGGAAACTATTGAGGTATCGCCCTCCTCTCCATCACTGAGAAGATCCTTACTCAAATTCTGCTCAACCAACTGATTTCTCTTGCTAAGGAAAACCTTCCTGAGTCTCATTGTGGCTTCAGACCATTGAAAGGCATATTATGGACATGATTTTTGCAGCTGGAAGATATAGGAAAAATGCAGAGAACATCCCCAGGAATTTTTTATGGCCTTTATCAATTTGACCAATGCCTGTAACTCTGTTAACCATGAGGATCTGTGGAAGACCTTATCAAAGTTTGGCTACCCAGGGAAATTTAGCACCATCCTAAGACTATGACCAGATGACTGCCTCTATCTTATGCAGTAGCTCTGCTATGTCCTTTGCCATTCAAATTGGCATCAAGCCAATTGGTGGTCTGTGATCACACCAATTCTGGTTTCCATGTTTCTTGCAGCTGTCAAGATGGTATCACGTACAGAACGAATGGGAACTTTTTCAATCTTTCCTGTCTCCATGAAACCAAAGTTATATCAGCTTCAACTGAGGAACTTCAGCACACTGATGACTGTTCTGTCATTGCACATACTGAGGAGGACCTACAAATGACCCTTAACTGCTTCTCTTCAGCAAAGCAGCACCTGGGATTGACCCTTAACATCTGAACATCTGTGCTTCACCAGCCTGCTCCAGGCCAGTTAATTACTCTTGGAAAGATCATCATTGATGGACAGGAGCTAGAGAATGTTGAATACTTTGCATATCTCAGCAGCCATCTTTCAAAGTAGGCCAACACTGTCGAGGAGATCCAGTATAGGACCCAATGTGCCATCTCTGCCTTAGGAAGACTGTATCATCATGTGTTCAGCAATCACGACATCAGGACTTGAACAAAGCTCTGTTATATAAGGTTATGGTAATCCCAACTCTTCTCTTCAACTGAGAAGCTTGGGTAACCTACAGGGACTGCCTGAAAAGCCTAGAATGCCTTAACCAGCACTACCTCCAGAAGATCCTTAGCATAAAGTGGGAGGATCATTGTACAAATGCTAGAGTCCTTACCGATGCTAACTCCACCAGCATAAAAGCACTAATTATTCAACAATAGCTGTGATGGACAGGGCATTGTGCATGCATGGCTGATGTATATTTACCAACACAACTGCTACACTCCCTACTCAGCCAAGGGCAAAGGATATGGGGGCCAGAGAAAATGCTTCAAGGGCACCCTCAAAGCAAACAGTAAGAGTGTGTAACTGAAATTGGGAAAAGCTAGCTAAGGACACAGTGGTGCCTTGTAAAAGCAGGTACATCTTACTTTCAGGAAAATCCTCTTCCCCTGGAAGCAGAAAAAAACCCAAACAAATGGAGAAGAGGAAACAAGACCAAGAAATTGACAGTCCAACCCTCCCTTTAACCACCACCTGTGGTGCCCGCCAGAGTCTGCAGCTCTAGGATTGACCTTCTTAGCCATCAATGGACTCATCTACAACCCTTTACTTGACCCATGGGAGTGATCATCCTTGACTATGAGGGACTGTCAATGATGAAAACTGCACCAGTTGGTACTTATGCTCACTAGAAATACTCCTAAAAACTAATCTTGCTAGCAAAAATGGGCCTAGATTGGCCAACCCTCTCACAGAAAATTCTGGGACCTAAAACTGCAGAAGAGAACATCCCAGTCCTGGAAAAACAAACATAGTATTTGAAGTTGTCCTTATTGATCTGAATCAAAACCTGGGACAAAAGAGTGGCACAGCCTTTACATATGTAGTTTAGCCCTGGAATGAATGGCAGTTAACTTGAATGAGTCATGATCATCTGTGGAAAAATTGTTAATCCATTTTATCTTGCATACTTCATAGATCATTTAAGTGGAACAACAGGGATAAAAGGCTTTCTTCTGGGAGAGATGGGACATTTATTTTTAATCCTAGGACATAACTACTTCTCCCTCCACCACCCTACAATTTTAGGTTTGTATCAATCAGGACATCAGGAAGCGAGTGCAGGCCCTGTGGCCACAGATGCTCCTCCAGGCATGTACTTGCACTGGCAACTGCAGCCATGTACCTCTGAGGCCCCTCTCCTGCCTGGCCCAGAAACATGGCAGAAACAGGGGAACAAGGTAGGCTGTAAAGCATGGCCTGGGAGCTGCCTGATGGTAGGAGGAGATACAGGCACTGGCACCAGGTGGAAAGAGAAGTGATCACTCAGGGAATGGGTGCCACAGAACCCTTGAAAGGATCCTGCAGTACTCCAGTTAAGAATCATTGCATTAAATACTTCAGCCTTCTCTGTCATCCATAACTACATAGCAGTCCTGTATTGAATAAAGAAGATACTTCTGACATACTTGTAGAATCCCTTTAATGCCAGCTGTATCTCAAATCATGCCTTCACCTTCCTGGTTTTATCCCTTCTTTCCATCCAGTTCTCTTACACTCTTCCCTAGTAATATGACCAAGTTTCTACTTTTTGTAGGACTGCTTTTTGAGTTTCAACTCAATGAAGAGATTGCTGTTTAGGGAGGCCAGTCTCCTGTTTAAATGGGAGAGTGAGAAATGCCTCAGAAAACTAGCTTCTGTGCCTTTAATAAGGCCTCATTAAAGTACAGCCAGCTCTCCTCAACTCCTTTTTCTGCTTGACCTTGCCTTCTAGGGGATCTTGCCTACCAGTTTCTTGTGTTTGTTAAAGTCTGTTTTTCTCAAGTCCACTGTCTTTATTCCAATGCTCTCCTTACTTCCTTCCCTGGGGATCATGAACTCAAATCATGTTGTGGTCACTGGGCATGTCTACACATGTATTAATGTAGAGTGGTTACTGCACATTTAGTTAGTACCTGTAACAGGTACTAAGTGCACAGTAACCCGCACTACTGCATAGTAGCATCAGCATATGCATTTTAAGTGACACTAACATGCAGTAGACTAATCCTACTGCACATTAGCATGATTTTTGCCTACAGTGCTAATGTGCAGTAGAATAAGTCTACTGCACTTCTAGCATCTCATGTAGACGCTCCTGCTGTCAATAAAGTTACTTTCCATCTCCACATTCTCCACCAATTCCTCCCTGTTAGTGAGCAATAAGTTAAGAAGAGTTTCACTCCTATCTAACCAACATTAATGTAAAAATTGTTGATTTAAACTCTTTAAATCACAGATGCACATCAG
The DNA here is from genome assembly GCF_001723895.1 of Crocodylus porosus. NCBI lineage: Eukaryota > Metazoa > Chordata > Crocodylia > Crocodylidae > Crocodylus > Crocodylus porosus. The sequence continues at coordinate 11,016,630 of NW_017728950.1, read as the reverse complement.
GAGCAACTTCACTTTAACTGTACCTAAAATGACACGCAAGACTGTCAAATTATCCACCATTATTTTGCGTGCAAGTCTGAAGTTGGATCTTTCTTACAAGCTCAGTTGTGCTCTCTCTTTCTCTAACATAACCTGAAAGCTGGTAATGTAGAAAAACAATAATGCCAGACCAGCAACATTTTCAAAAATAGTCACTTACTCTAGGTGCTTCTATTTTCTGATGCCCAATTCAAGACAATTTTACCTGGACTGCCAGACGTTCTCGGCACCTACAGCTTGCCATAACTTTGCAAGATATTCTTACCCAAACTCCAGCTAAAGTCAAAATGGGAATTCTCTCATATTAAATACCCCAAAGTTGAAGCACACAACAATAAAGGATAATTTTGAACACACGGGCCTAAGTTCTCCCATTAGGCTAGCTATCTCCACAGGTAAATATTTTAAAAGAAGTGACTTAAGGCTTGTCTACACCATGGCAGCAGAATTTTTCAGCATGGCAGCAGAAGTTTTCAGCATGTTGGGAGGGTGGGGTGTCCTTCCTGTGCCCAGCCCACCCAAGTTCACAGGTATTCTCCAGACTGGAGTCTGCTCAGGACTCATCCCTCTCTACCTGCTCTCAAGCCCTGGTTCAGTGGACCAAGTGCTAGGGAGAAGCAAGAATGTATAAATTTATACACCTCAGAATGTATAAATTTATACACCTCATACATTAGTTTTATAGGCTTTATAAAGAAAACAAATAATACAAAAATCCCTTAATATTTAGATTTATCTTCACAATTCCTACAGTATTTGATGTAAATAAACTGAAATGTTCATGACTCTAAGCAATTCAGTCTCTGCAGTAATGGTTCTTTACACTTCATTTCCCTGCATGGTACTAAGGTTATATTTGACTCTCAGACACCAAAATATTTTTTCCTGAGTGAATTTTCTCTCTTCTCCTAATTCATCACCAGTTATGATTATGTTGTAAGAACCAAACTGAGCCTTACATTTAAAGCAGGGATTTAGCATATTATCCCTGATAGTCCACTACTTACATAAATACTTTTTCAATAGCTTACAAATACATTGATACTAGTAGATGGTGTGGGGTATGGAGACCACGCTACCTAGCACTATGGATACCAAGTATGCTCACCTGTTTCACAAAGCATTATTACACCTTTTGTTTCTTACACCAGGGATGTCAAATGCAAATTAGTTGAGGGGTGATGGGGCTTCTTCTAGGCCAGATGAATCACCTCTGTCTGGCCGACGCTGGCACCATTCAACCCCTGTGGCTGCCACAGGTGCAGTGTCAATACAAAGAGCATGCAAGGGGCAAACCCCACTGATTTTAGAAACTAGCACGGGGTGGGCAAAATGCCGCTCGTGGGCCAGATGCAGCCCACCAAGCCATTCTATCTGGCCTGCAGGGCCCCCCCAAAATTTAGAAAATTATATTCATCTGCCCTTGGCTGCCTGTCATGCAGCCCTCAATGGCTTGCCAAAACTCAGTAAGTGGCCCTCTGCCCAAAATAATTGCCCACCCCTGCACTAGCAGCAATCAAAAACACTACATTCAGTAGCGCTGTTTACCCCCTAGGTGCACCAGTGCTGCAGCTCTGACAGCCAGAGCAACAGCAGTATTAACTCCTTGGCTGTGGCCAGGTGGAACAAAAGAGCCCCATGGGCTGGATGATCCACCCCCATGAACTGGATGTGGCTTACATTATTACAGTATAAAACACACAAAAAAATTCAGACTTCCTTATTTTGTTTTGCATGCATTTTTCCTGAAAGATATTTAGTAACCATCAGATCATTTTTCTTGAACCATTAATTTTTACTCACTAACTTGTGGCTATCTAGACAATAAAATAAAATAATATTAAAAAAAAACCAAAATAAAAGTCTTTTGGGTTACTCATTCAGCCAGTAAAATACTTTTCCAAGAATATGCACTGTACAGAGTTCTTATTTGGCAGTGAGCTAATAAACATCTACCTTCTTCCATTTTCTTCTACAATGTCTCATCTGAAAGACTAATCACATTTAAACACCTCAGTGATTTTAATAGTATGTCAATGGTTCCAGTCAATATTTTACTGCAAGTTTTTAAAATGTGCTGATATGTATATTATTTAAAAGAGGAGGGACAGCAGGCAAGCTTTGTTGTGTAGACAGGCAGCTGAGCCAAGGCTAGCTAGCTGCACCACAGTAAGCCAGGGTGGTACAAATTTCCAGGTAGCCAGAAGATAAAGGCTGCAAGCAGGTGGGATACACTGCAGCAGGAAGGAGGGCAGGCTGCCCATTAGGTAAAAGGAGAAACCCCTGTGCTTGATTACGAGGTCATGTGACCAAAAAGGGGGTGGGCTCCAGGGTATACAAGCCCAGTGCCTGGAGGAAAGTGATATATTGCAGAGAACAGAGATCCTGGGAGAGAGATATTTTTTATCAGGGACAGGGCTTGTTCAAAAGTGGTTGCTTATATTTTTCGTTGCAGTAAAGTTTACAACCAGAGAACTGGATGTGGCTAGAAAGGGTAGATAGGAAGCCATGCAGGAATGCCAGAAGGGCACAAGTGACTTGTACCCTGCCAGGAAGTAAAGATTGAGATGGAATGACAGAGACAAGTAGAAGCTAAAAGGGAAGCCAAAGGCCTGACCCAGGGAGCTGGTACAAGTGGCCCTAGGCTGAAAAAGCTAGGGCCTGAGTCCTGAAGGGGCAATAAGGGCCAGGTGGCAGCTGATGATTAGGCTGGGAGTGAGGAGCCAGAACCCTGAAAGTGGGCCTAAGCTTAGGAGCCTGCAGCTAAAGTAACCAGCAGGCAAAGCCTGTACAAGCTGCTGTGAGAAAATCTGGGGTGACATCTGAGGCATGGAAGTGTCTACAGGGGCAGCTGGAGGCCATGAATGCAGAATGTGCCTGATTTCGTAGGACATCAATAGTCTCATAAAACTTAAAGGTCCTAACAAGAGACACAACTGCAATAATAACTACAACAGCATAACTTGTATTTTCATATTTTTATCTTTCTAAATTCATGCTAGCAGGTACCTTACAGGTTTTCAGTACCATCTTTGCCACTTACAGCTGTTGAACTCCCTAAATAAAAACCTTAATAAAATAGCCAAACGCTCATTTAGTATTCAACATTGTTGTGAAATCCAGTAACCGTGCCCTATATTGACTCCTCCAATTTCCACAGGAATCATGGAGAGAACCAGCCTGGGTTTAAATTCTCTCCAGGGAGGAGAAAGAGCAATATAATTGGCTTTTTCTGTTGCCTCTTCCCAAAAGAACTCCTGCTGACCCACTCCATCTGCAGCAACCCTTTTCAGAGCCTACACAAGAGGGGAATTTCCCAAACTATGTACAGGCTGCTAGATCACTTGGTCGTTTGCATTTGATTTGGCTATACTCTCACCTTTCTAAAACACAGTCTAAATAAGGTATACTATGGAATAGATTTAGGTCCTTTTTGAGTAGAAGACAGCATTTGAAGCAATCCTGATTTCTATGACTATATTAAGTATCCATTCACCAAACCATTTCAAAGAATCATTTTCAGTCTAGTAGCTGTTTATAAACTTTTTTAAATTTGTTTGTGCCATATAACTAATCTTAAGTTACTGTTTCTGTTATCATTATACATTATTGTCTGTGGATTTGATGATTTGAAACTTATTAAAATAAATAAGTTTCCACAGATTTCACCCTGTGTAGTAACTGGAAAAGTTAATACAAAGTAGGCAACACACATTGCTAAGTCTAAATAGTAGCGTTTCACACCTTTGGGCTATTCGTAAATAGACACTGCATTTGTCCTAGGACCAGTTGTGCTTGTGTGTGTCCCAGGACAAAAAAGTCACAGATTGGCACATACACACATGCCAGTTGGGGTTTAGTGAGCGGCTGAATATACTTCTGCTTTCCTTCCATTGAGTCAATGATGCAAAGCTGGGAGAACTGCTCAGATGCACTTCAGCACATCCCAGGACAAACTAAATTGTTAAAACTTGCCAATGGACATGGACATCTGCCTGGTTGCACTCTGTCTCAGTATAAGATGGTTTGTCCCAGAACAAATGTGAGGTCTGTTTGTGTGAAATATCTTTGTACCATTCTGACCTGCTGTTTCTGTGGAAGATAATTCAGATACTAAACCACATGCAGTATGGTTACAAATGGAACTATACAACTTACTTCACAGTAATATTTTTTCCCCTATAAATATCATGGCAGCATCTACACAAGGCCCTGACTGCACAGTAGCTCATTATTACCGTGTAGTAGTGTTGCGTGGCACAAATCATGACACAATACTACTATACAAGTAGTTACAATAGCTTGTTACAAGTCATTTGGGGATTCTCCTATGCAGTAACACTGGTTACTGGGCAGTCATTTAGTAGTATATGAAAGTACTAAATGACTGCATAGTAACAACTACGCAATCAACATCTCATGTAGACACAGCCTATTTGTACATAAGTATAGCTGGCTCACAGAGTATCCACTAGCAACTCGTAACAGCATTAGAGAACCCAACACCAAAAAGATACAGATTTTTTTTTCACTTTGTGCTGGTAGTGGGAAAATAGAAAACACATTTTAAGTTAACATGAAGTTTTAGAGTGTTTGTAAGTAATAAGATGATTTAGATGTACCACTTAATAAAGAATCAATATATATATAATGCTTGAGAAAGCGGGCACAAAAAGAATTTACTGCTGTAGGGTATTTCTCTGTTCCACACAACTTTTAAATGAGACACCTGGGGACCTGGTGGCTGCCTACAAACTCATCAGGGGAGATCAACAGCAAATAGGTAGAGCCCCTTTTTCCCCAGCACCACCTGGGGTGACAAGGAACAATGGTAATAAGCTGATGGAGAACAGGTTTCGGTTAGAGAGAAGAAGGCAATATTTTACAGTTAGGGTGGCCAAAATCTGGAACCAGCTTCCCAAGGAAGTGGCCCTTGCCCCTACCTTGGGTAAATTCAAGAGGAGGTTGGATGATCACCTGTCTGGGGTCTTGTGTACCCAGAATTCATTCCTGCCTGTGGCAGGGGGTCAGGCTAGATGATCTGTTCAGGTCCCTCCTGGCCCTAGCTACTATGAAAATATGAAACTATGACACTGCAGATGACAATAGCTGCATAGATTTTCTTTTCAAGTTTACATGTTAAAAACTGAATTAAAGTTCTGTTCCTTTCTTTCTTTTCTTGATAACTGATCTTCTTCCACTACTTGTGGTACACCTTATTTTTTCTAGTGCTGACATTATACTTTCTGGCACTAAATTGGTTTGTGTATCAGAGTCCACTTAATAATATCCCATTTGCTTTAACATCCATAGTCTATTCATTTTCTTCAGAAGGAACATTGTCCATTGCTCTCATAAAGAATGTATCTGAGTGGCGGGTGGTATTTTCAGTTTTGGCCATGCTGTACACACATTTTCTTTCTTGCAAACTATTTCTGGTACCATGTTCTGTTCAGAGATACTACAAGCCAAGGAAACTGATCAAGATTTGCTTCATTCAGCATCAGAGTTCTAACTGATCAGTACTGCCTTGAATAGGCCTCTTAATAATGAAACAGCATATTCCTCTCAGTCATGCCAGATCTTCTTAAAAGGTACACCTCCCTACAACTACCTCCATCTGAAGCATCGTATGCAATTTAATGTTTTCATCCTTGTCTTGTATTCTAATTTCAGTCAACGAACTTTTTGGACTCAAGATTTTCTTTGCTCTATTGATTTGTATGATGCCCAGTGCAATGGAGTCCTGACCACTTACGTAGGTTTCTAGACACTATGAGTGCCAATACGTGTATGCCAACGTGTTCTAATTAGAATGCTCTATCATCCCTGCAGCATCATATCTATAACCCCCATGGGTTTAAAAATGGCCATTGGGATGCTTTAACTAAGTCTCATCAAGTGAACTTTAGTTAAAGCATCCCATAGCCATTTTTAAACATGCAGGGACTTAATATTAGGCCTCTGTGAAGCAGCAAGTATACAATTCAGATTTGGCTGATTCGGAGGGGACAGTAATTCGATTTGGTGATTCGAATCACTGTCCCCATTCGATCTGGCTGATTTGGATTCGGACACCGAATCAGGTTGAATCTACTCTGAATCGAACAGGTGGTGGCAGTGGCAGTGTTGGTGGGGGTGACTGCAGGAGCCGCCCCAGCTTCAGGAGACCTCATGGTGCCTTGCCGAGCTGCACTGCAACCTGCACAACATGACAGCTGCCACGCAGGATGCCAGGCAGGGGGTGGGGGGAAAGATCCCTGCTGTCTCCCAGTGCGCTGCCACAAGCCCACAGAGACCCTGATCACCACTGCTACAGCTGGTGAGTGTGGGGCTTTTAAGTGCCAGGATGCTGGGGCCATGCAGGGCAGCCTTGGGGGGGGGGGCAGTAGGGGCACAGCAGGGGTTCTCCTATGGTCCCCTCCCCCCCATCTCCAGTCCCCCTGCCCCCTACTTACTGGCACAGAACCCAGGTCCAGCGCTCCGTGGCAGCGAGCAGGGACCGCCCAAATCTCCAAATCGATTTGGAGGTTTCAGATTCAATTCAGGCCTTTTAATGAGTCTCCCAATTTGATTTGGAGATATGGCCCCTGAGTCGGGCTTCACACAGCCCTACTTAATAAATGTGACGCTGCAGTGTTTTAATTAGAGCAGCTCTCTGGGAACCACTCTAACCCTACCCTACCCCCAAGCACGTGTACAGGCAGCCTATCACTGTAGGTACTATAAACTGTTTGGCTAAGTACAGACAGTCAAAAAGCCTAAGGCAGAATTGATTCAATCTTCGTAGGTTAGTCTAAGCTGTGTAGATTGAACTAATAGCAAGTGAACAGACATTTACTTTTGATTCCAGAAATGCAGCCACATGCCTGCAGCGGCCCAGGCCAGAAGCTAAGGGGCGCTAAAGCATGCCTCCCTGCTCAGCTGGAGCAGACAGTTTGGGTCACAGCTATCCCACCCACCCTGCAGTGGAGGAGAGGAGGGTTTGTGGGGCAGGTGTAAAGCATCCTGGGATGCTGAGGGACCATGTGTTAACTTGAATCTGGAGGGGAACTAGGACAGAAGTTCAATAAACTGATTTAATCTAGATCAGTTAAGTCTGGTACTACATCCATTCAGGTTTATCTTAAACTGCTTTTGGCTATTTTGAAAGCAGTTTATGTGCACTGAACTTCTGTTGTGTTACAGATTTGAACTGTTTTCCAATCACTTATACCGTGTTTGTGTGTAAATTCTGTCCCTAACCTTTGGGGCTGGGTCTGTCACTAGTTATGTGGCTGCACAGCACCTAACACAGTGGGTCATGGGCTACACAGACCTTGATGTGGCCTGTTGGTGCTTCCTCAGCAAAAACATCAATTTGAATCCATTTAAAATTTATCTACATCATTGGCCTGATCTTTTTAACCTTCCTCAACTGGTCTGCTCAGGCAATGCTGCCAGTTCTTACATCCTTTTGCTTCCCTCACCCACAACCCTGCTCTATACATTTTTCTAAGCTGGGATTCTTTGCAGAGGAACAATTCTCATCATCTTTGGCCAAATCATCATAATTTCCTCAAGCAAACCTCTCCTTAAAGGCTATATGTTGTTCACAAAAACAAGGTTAAAAATAAAAATAAGCATGCTACCAAGACACACTGAAATTCCTATTATGTCCTATCTTCTGCAGAACTACCTCTTAGGATCTAATCATGCAAACGTCGATGCATCAATTTTTACTCATGTGAGAAGTCCCACTAAATTCACTGAGCCAAATCTGTAGAGCCGGACTATCTTTAAAAAGTTAATAAGTGTTTCCAAGGTGCACAAAAGTGATTAAACATGCAAGATGCTAACTTTCCTTGAAATCCCCAGAAGAAAGGCATTTCACTTGCTTAGAAACTTTTAAAATTAATATGCAACTATATGCAAACACGAACAAGAAGCAAGGGGGGCAAGAGTGCGCGAAAGCCCCCCTGGCTCACCAAGGGCATCCGGGAATGCCTGCTTACCAAAAAGGCGGCGTACACCCAGTGGAAGGGGGGTGCTATCTCCAAAGAGCAGTATACCTCCTCTGCTCAGGCCTGTAGGGGGGCTGTCAGGAAAGCTAAGGTGGACATAGAGCTAGGACTAGCATCCAAGATCAAGGATAATAAAAACTCCTTTTTCAAATATATAGGGAAGATGAAGAAGTCATCGGGTAATGTGGGGCCCCTGCAAAGTACGCTGGGCAATCTGGTGGTTGTGCCAGAGGAGAAAGTGGAACTCTTTAACCAATTCTTCACCTCCATTTTCTTGTGCAGGGACTGGGACTTCCCCGCTGTGATGCCAGACGGACTCAAGGGGAATGCCTCCAGACCTCAGGCTGGGGAAGACCGGGTTAGAGAGCTTCTGGAGGGGCTGGATGTGTTCAAGTCAGCAGGTCCACCCCACAGTGTTGAGGGAGCTAGCTGGGGTTATTGCAGGGCCCTTGGCACAGCTTTACGAGCGCTCGTGGTGCTCAGGCTAGGTGCCAGATGACTGGAAGATAGCTAACGTGGTCCCCATCTTTAAAAAAGGGAAAAGAGAGGACCCAGGCAACTACAGGTCTGTCAGTCTTACCTCAATCCTAGGGAAACTCTTTGAGAAGATCATCAAGGAGCACATCTGTGATGGGCCAGCTTCAGGGATGATGCTCAAGGGCAACCAGCACGGTTTCATTAGGGGCAGGTCATGTCAGACCAACCTGATTGCCTTTTATGATCAGGTCACAAAGGCAATGCATGCA
>NW_017728950.1:10996018-11005612 GCF_001723895.1 Crocodylus porosus | reverse complement strand
TAGGAGCTGGAACCAACTTCCAAGGGAAGTGGTGCTGGCTCCTACCCTGGGGATCTTTAAGAAGAGGCTTGATGCCTACCTGGCTGGACTCATTTGAGTCCAATTTCTCTCCCACCCAGGCATGGGGGTCAGACTTGAAGTTCTACAAGGTCCCTTTCAACCCTACTTCTATGATTCTATAAAAATTAGATACCAAAATAACTTTCTAAATCTTGCCCAATTAAACTGCTATCATCTGTAAAGCTAATCTTATATGCAAATGTTTTTAAGGGTAAATTTATAGAATGAAAGTTACCTGAAAGGAGATTGTTTACCCACATTTATTGTATAGGCCCAAGAACACCTTCAGTGCCTAAAGAATCTGATACACGTTGGCCAACTTACTGTTCAAAGGACAATGTCAACTGTAAAAGATCAAAATCTACCTGGAAATTACTGTATTTTCTCACACCTCCACACAAAATATAACATGCACCATGTTACAGAATGAAGAAAAAAAAGTTTTTTTCAGAGTTATGGCTGCACACAGCAGGGACAGAGGCATTTAATCTTCAACTGACTCACTCTCCCTTGCATGCTTAACTAAAACTGAAACCTCAGCTGCTGAAGACAGGTTTCTGTAGGTAGATCTGTGACTGATTCTGAAAAGAGCTAAGGATTCTCCAAGATTCTCACTCCTGGTTCACAGAGACCGGGAGCAACTAGCAGACAGCAAAACTGCCCTAAGAAAGGTTGTCTTGAAAAGTGGACTATCCAGACCATTAAAAAAGGGAAGATGATTGTTAACATTTATTAGGTAGAGTGGCTACCTCAGCTGCCTGAATAGTAATATATTAGTTGCTGCACTGTGAAGCAGAAAACAAAGCAGGGTGCTTCTATCCCAAAAAGAAAATCAGTTTCCCCATTTCAAACAAAATCCCCAAATTTGGGAGACCAATTCTGGAGGAAAAGGGACATGTTATGTGAGCAAACATGGTATTTACCTAAATTAAGACTAGTCAAAGTAGTGCAAATTAAAAATAGATTAGAGTGTTCTTTTCCTACTGAAGCTCATTTATGTTAAGAAAATAAATTAAATCAGTATGTGTTTTCTGCAAAGAATTGGTTGACAGAATCTTTATAAAAAGGAAATAAAAAATAAGATGTGGCTCAAAATAGGAAATTGGCAGAGGGACCCATATTTTATGCAAACCACCTTAAAAACTTTTTTTTTTTAATTTAATTGACTAGGTTTGAAATTGATGATGTTACTCTGGTGACTCAACAATGAGAAATGCCACCTGTGACCTGCACAGAGACCAGAAAAATCATAAAACCATTAGAAAATGTGTGATGCTATCAAAATAACCTAGTTTAAAAAAAGGCGGGGGGGGGGACACACTACCCCAACTACAACAGTTTGACATATGCCTTTCAGCATGGCCTTCAAAACTGTAAAATAGCTAATTTTTTACCATAAAACACAGTACTAAATAAACATGACCACTGTTTATATCCAGAATTTCACAAAGAAGAAAATCACAACATAAAACTAAATAAGCTTTGTCAGCAGCAACTGCAGTATTCCTAGCCATTTAAAGCTGTTCAATGGAAAGGAACAGGATTTCAAATGGGGCAACAAAATGGGGAGCATGGCTCTCCCTCCTCTTGTAAAAGTGTATGCACATTGTTCTCTCTCTAGTTGTTCTGAGCTGTGTCCCCTTCCCATTTCATTTTCTTTAACCACTGAAAAGGTGGAATGTAAATATTATTCACTTGAAAAATAGAGACTTGAAAAAAAGACCTAGTATTTTGCCATATTTCAGCTGTTAAATGTTCTACTTATTAAGTATTGAGATCTACATGCATTTACCTCACTCTTCTGCACACACGGTTTCCTTAAAAAGGTCAGCAGAACACCAGATAGTTGAAGGCTGATATACACCATAGCGAATATGATGACATTACCTGTTCAAAGAATTCTTCCATACTGTCCTCTTCTTCCTGTCTTCTCATAAATTCTACCTCCGTTGATGATGACCACACTGCCCTTTATAGACCACACTAGATATTCTAATAATATCTGGTGACCCAATAATGATGAATGCCATCTGTGACCTGCAGAGAGGCCAGGCAAGAAGATATACTAAGAGACAAAGGATGGCCACGTGGTTAAAACTTTAGGTGGAGATTTAGCTCTACCACAGATGCCCCAGGTACCCTTATAGTGTCTCTGTTTCAAATTTCCCTGTTTACACGGTAAGAAAAATACTACTTTCTTTGTTTTCTTAGTCCATTTAGATGGTAATTTCTCTGGAGTAGCACTAAATTCTACAACTTGTATATACAGCACCCAACACATTGAGGACTCCCATTTCAGTTGAGGCTAACAGATGCTGCTATAACAAAATAATAAAGATTACTGTCATTATGCACACCACAGGGAAAAAAAAAAACAGTTTAGCTTATTAGTCAGTATTACATGCACTATGCTAAACATTTGCAACAGTTTGTAATGAATGGCTAGCAACTCAGATAAAGTAACCTGAAAAAGTACAGATCTTTCCTGAGCTGCAAGTACAGTAAAGATTCTGCTCGGCATATAATATCAGTGCCTTGAATATAACCTTTTACTATCCATGTGACTAAAGCTCTTCAGAAATTTAAGCTCTGAGGTACAAATCCAAAGCCTATATCCTCCAAACTGTTGCCACATCAACCACCACCCCCATGAAAAAAAATGCTTACCAGATGCAGCAAGTCTACTGAATTGCCTCCTTTTGTTACCATCAAAAGAAACCACGAAAACTAGCATATTGTAGGTCTATTTTTGATGCACCCTTAGGAGAGGAAAAAGGCTCCACAGGGGACTTAAGCACCACCTGCTGCATAAGGCTTCACAACACTTGCCTGGATTAGCTTTTGTGAAAAAAATACCTGAATTAGATTTTGCATCTCCTTTATTCCTATGGGTTCACTGTGTTTGCTTGCCCACCACCTCGCTTCCACTTTCCCCTTTTCACTCTCCCCCTCCCACCATCTTCTGTATTCTAATTTCTCTCTCCTTCTTATACAGTACTTTGTGCACGTCCTTTCCAGCACTGATAATGCAAGATTAAGCTAATGGAAGCTTGTGCTGTATATCACTCACATATACATATGCACCTTATAGAGTAACCAAAGTGTGTGCATGTGTGTATCTACCCCAGTTCCATTGAAAGAAGCATTAACCCGGCTCAGCAGGGCAGCCGGGCCAAGGAGGACAGCATCGAGGGATCCTGAGGGCCACAGATGCCAGACCTGTGAGTGGGATGGACTGAGGCCCCATACTGCAACTATTCCTTTCTTCTCTTTTTCTTTTATTGTTCTTTTCGAGGATGCACAGAGCCCCAAACCAGGGAGAGAGTCTTTGAGTGACCTCTCGGATCAAGAGGGAGAGCTGAGACAGCACAGCAGACTGCTACACCTCAAGAGGAGACCAGACGCAGTGGTGAGGACAGCCCCACGTCCAAGCCATTCAGTGTGGGAGAAGAGAGAGCAGGCAATGGCATCAAGGGACAGGCCGGCAACCCATCATCTGGCCATCCCAAGGGTTAGCACATGGATGGGGTGTAGGGGAGTTGAAGCCCCAAGAACACCCGCTAACAGCAGCACCCGGTCTGCAAGGAACTGCAAGGAGCCCCACCACTGCAGAAAAGATAAAGTCATGGCAAGCGAGTGTCGGGGTCTCCCTTGGAGGTGAACACAACCCAACGCCCAGGCCCCAGGGACACACCCTGTGGCCGGCACCGGGTGTGCGCTCTGAAGTCACTAGAGAGCACCTATACAAGGCCAAGTGAGTGCAGTCAGGAAGCAAGCTGAGATGAAACCAGAGTCCCAAAGTTCAGGAACTGGGTACATGGGCAGGAATAAGCACCAGGGAAGTCACATGGACGACAGCAACATACAGACTGAGGCCAGTTTGTTGCTCAGCAAGGGCAGGTGCTGCAAGAGCTCTAATCACCAGGCTCAGTTGGTCCTGCTTAAGGGACTGCGTGTTGCTGACCTAGATGCCCAGCTCCAACACAGAGGCCTTACAAGGTCACTACTCCTAGACTTATTCCCTATGGCCACAGAAAAGCTTGACTCCCTTCTCTCTGTAATTGCCCTTCAGGTATTCGAAGACTAACCCCTTTAGTTCTCTCTTCTCCAGACTACATAATCTTCATTCATTCAGCCTTTCCTCCCAGGTCTCTAATCATCTGTGTTGCTCTAAGCTGGACTGTTTCCAAGCTGCCCACATCCTTCTTGAAGTGTGGGGCCCAAAACTGAACACAATATACAAGGTGAGACTTCACCAGCACTGAATAGAGTGCAAGGATCACTTCCCTTGATTTGTAAGCGACACACTTCTTAATATACTTAATATACCCTAGTATGGCATTGGCTTTTTCACATTCAGCTTATGGTCTGCTGTAACTCCTATGTCCTTCTCTGCAGTACTGCATTCTAGCCAGTTATTTCCCAGTCTGAATTTTGAAATTATTTCATCTTAAGTGTAGGACTTCACATTTGTCCTTGTTGAATTTCATCTGATTGATTTCAGACCATTTCTCTAGCTTAAGCAGGTTATCCTAGATCTGGACTCTACCCTCCAAAGTGTCTGACTGGATGAGTCTCAGTAACCTTTCTGTGACATCCCAGAGTGGGCTCCTAGCAAGCAGCAGATCTTGTGAGACAATGGGTCAGGCCAGCAAATGGATGCCTCTGTGCCCCATAGGAAGAAGTCACCAACAACCACCATCCATTGCTGCTTCTTGGTAGGGATGATCTCAATCCTCCCCCGCAAGGGTGCATGGTATGACCCTGCCACTGGGGTGAGCTCCTTTCCTTCTGATGCCAGGGCTTCACACCTGTCTTTCAACTGGACAGCCTCACAGGTTCAGAAGATGAATGCTGTGTGTTGCCAGCAGTGACAAGCTGCCAGCTTTCATCTTCCACAGTATCAGAGTCTTCCAATGCCTTCTCTGGCTGTCTTGTTCAAGGATGCTGGAGGTTTCTGTGCACAGAGTCAATGAAGGCCTCATCCTCATGGATGCTTCTGAGCCTCTTCAGCTCTTCCTGCAGCTCCGATTCCTGACAGTATCCACGAGGAGGCACTTCTTGCACTGCAAGCAGTCTCCCTGGCATGTACATGCAGACCATAGTCCATGCAAAGCCAGACCAGAACCTCAGTAGTCAGTGGCCATGTATGGACAGAGTTTGTATAGATACAGGAAAAGAAAGAGCTGGCTTTGGCACTGCAACATTTTCCAGGCATCTGTTGGTTTTCCTCCTAGCTCTTTCATTCTCTTCTGCTGCTAGATAGCTCCATTTCTTTGTTCCTTTCTTATCTTTCCCATTCCCCTCCTCCCCACTGTGTGTTGTAACATTTTTCTTGCATCTATTTTATGCCTGTCTTCTCTTACTTTAATCTACATTGTTTTAATGGCTTAATTTATCACATTTCTTTGGTTTCAAGTATTTTTCTTTTCCCGTTCCAATGCCTCATTTCCCATTCTTTCTCCTTTAAACTTCTTTTCCGTTCTTTCATTCTTTTTATGTACTCCTATACCGAAAAGGACCTCCATTCTCATTTCCTTTTCACCCTTGACTGCATCCCTGGCAACCTTTTTTCCCTGGATTCTTCCCAACCCTCTCTCTATCCAACTCAGTTCCTTAACTCCCAGTCCTACCAGAAGCCTCTGTAGCATGTGGCAAGGCAATGTCCCTTTTTGCCCCTCTTTGTCAGCAGGAAGGTAAATTCCACTAGCAATTCATTTTCCCTATTGCTGCTCTCTCCACATAATCCATAAATATATAGTGGAGCCAACATTTCTCTCACCAGTGGAAATCTTCCACAGATTTCCCCTTTTCTTTATTCAATCCTGTACAGCTCCCTAGGTAATTTAAAAGATACTGTTTGCAAGGAGGCAAAATTCCTTGAAATAATCTGTGTCAAGCTTTCAGGACTGTCCCTATAAATTAGGACTCGCACAAATAGTTCTTCACACAAGCAGTCTCAATGAAGTCGTGAACTGTACCTATGGGAAAAAAACCCATGTGTACATGCAGTAAGGATTGGGGCCTCGTAATGGTTAATTAGTTTTAAAAATAGTAGATATTTTTCCAATTAATTTTATTATGGGGAGAAATATTTATGTCAGCACTTAAACTTTTCACACCTAATCCAATTTTAGGTAGAAGAAACAAAATCAAGTGTTTCAACTCTTCAAAAGACTGAACCCTGTGCATTTAGAAACCAAACATGAGGAGCTGACTACAAGAACAACTTTTGACAGCAAGTACAAAAGGTCATTATAGATATAGATCTCTCTCTCTCTGATATCTGTATGTATGCTGAGATATGTATACATCAGAAAAAATAAAGGCACAAGCTCCAAAAACAGGTTCTGCTTTCTTGTTAACCCAGCAGCAAGTCTCAAGTTAAATACTGTAATCATGCCAGTCATTAGTTACTGCTCAGCCTCATGTCTCCAGCCCGGAAATTAGTCTGCTAGGAGCCCAGATAGCTGAACAAGCAGTCATGTTTTATCATATAACTGAGTCTGGGAGGCCAATCTGAAGTAGAGCTACATGTGTTCTATATTAGGGAAAAATACCTAATTTAAAAGACCTTAATTTATAGAACAATAAAAACTCTGCATTTAAAAACAAAGTAATGTAAAAAAATAAATAAAACAAAGTCTTTTAAAACTCTCATGTGATTTACAAGGGAAATTCATGTAAATGTTACTATAAAAAATTAGTTTAAAAATTAAGGAATATTGCAAAAAATCTGTTTGGAAAGCAAACTACAGAATATTTTTTTTTATTGCATCCTATTATTAAGGCACCTATCACCACCACTGCCTGTAGGAATGTGATATTTTTTGCATTACGTTGTAAACATAGTCTTATTTTAGTATTAGATTAAACAAAAGTCAATTACAATTATCATTGAAAAGAACAGCCACTTGTACTACATTTTACAAATTTCTGCCTATTTTACGTCAGCTAAATCTCATGAAATTAACTTTTCTAGTGACAGTAAAATTTGATTTTTAACAGGTTTATGATATGCCAGAGGAATTTTATCAGTACTGTAGTCAGCTCACAACTACTTTTTACGGGACTTTAGAGATCAGTATTAAACCTTCTTGAAAGACATCAGTCGGATCTTGCTTGCATGGGCTAAAATTCAGCCTTTTCCAACAGTCCTTCCGTGCACTACAAAACATGTTAGATGATAACGACCAAGCCAAAAGGGAGGAACTATATATCCCCCACTTGTACAGATGTGGCAATGCTAGTGCCAAACAGAACAGTAAGGAGGTAAACAGAGGGGAAGATGGACATATGACTACTGAATGAATCTATAGTCACTTATATAAAGGGGGGACTTAAGTATTTACTCTCTCTTAGTCCACAAATCAGAACACTGGCTATCTGAATTATAGCCCTTAAACTTGCTGATACAGGGCAAGATGTTAGTCAGTCCACTCCCTTCAATTCCTATTTATCATATATCCCTACTTATCCTTCCAAACACATCCTACTTATTCAGATCTTGTACCAGGAGAGATGCATTTAAATCTTGCTCTTATAAACTATATTGAAAGATATATATTGCCTAAAATGAACCTTAAAACTTGGTTCATAATTGGTTTGTTCATTAACTTAAAAAAACTAAGACAATTTTAAACCACGTATCAAAAATATGATACCACATTTATACCAACATTATTGCCTCGCAAGCATGAAGTATGATTAACGAATTAATGCCAAATTAGTATAAAAGGACCAGAAGTTTGTTGGCACCATCATCTCCCTTCTCCCTTTCTTAATAAAGAGATAACCTTTCTACAATATTAGTTTACAATATTAGTTTTGGTTTAAAAAAATCAGACTGAAGAAAATAAAAGACTTTGCAGCAGATATAGAACATACAATTCTCCTCATACTTCTTTCCATTTATAGTAGACGTTCATCAAGGTAACAAAAAGCAAAAGTTGTCCAACCATCTCTGTTCTCAAATTCTCTGGTTAAAATTTGTATTAAGGCAATTCCTTTTCCAGTCAATTTATAGAAAGACTGTAAAGTAAATGTTACATACCCATGTCATCCTTACATATCAAGCCATTTTGGCCAAAATCTTCAAACCACCCAAAGCAGGGGTGCTTAACCCCCAGTCCTTGAAGCCATGGCATCCAGACCACAGGGCTCCCCACAGGTCAGGAAATCTGTTGGCTGGGCAGTGGTTGAAATGAATATTGTCACCCCTTCCCTTCTGCCAAATTCCTGGACCCCATGCAGCCAGACAGGGGCCAGGCCACATGCCCTTGCTCCTATATGGCTGGATCACGTTTGGGCTTTGTCTTCTTCCTCCTGCACTGCCCGATTGAAACCAAGCCATTCCCCCTAACCCTACATGACTTGCTCACAGCCAGGCCAGGTCCCTGACATTCTACACAAATGGACTAGGGCCAGGCCACAACCCCTTCCCCGTGGACAGCAGGATTGAGGATGGGCTGCCCTCTGCCCCTTGCACTGGACTCCCCCGTGCCTGCTGGATTGGGCCCTCGAATGGACCAGGCCTCACCCACCTGGTCCACCAGGCAAAAACATTGAGCATCACTGACCCAAAAGATTCGATAGCCTAAATTTTGGCCTTTAAATCCATTAAATGGCTTTGAAAAGTCTCAGCCTTAAGTGGAGCCAGAAAGTCAAAAGTCAGAAAACAGACTTTGGTACTACGATCTAAAACCTGAAATTTCTGGATATACAAAACCTGTAGGTCTTCAAACATTTCTAAGAAATGTGTATCTTCACCGTCAATATATACAAACTGAGAAAACCATCCTTACAGTTAGACTCTGGCACTTTTATTGACACTACTCCATGAATAGTTCTACTGAAACTAATAAGACTACTTGCAGAATATGTCCCTTAGAGAACAATTTAGGCATGATTTTGATCTCATGAATCTAGATGTAAATCAGGAGTAATTCCCTTTTAGGTTAATGGAGTTCTACTGAAATCGATGACAACAAAGTCAGAATCAAGCCCATTATTTTGGTGTCTCAAAAAGCAAAAATATCCAATGCAATGCACACCCCAACATGTGATTTAAAATAGGAAAATACTTCCATTTACTGTTCAAATAAAACATAACTTGGAATATAACATGAATCATTAGATTTGCAGAGGATGAGCTCTGTCCTAGTTCAGAGAGGGGGAATTTTTAAATCACCCAAAGTGTCCAGTTCCCTTAGGCTCCCTTAAATGAAAATGCACAGTGAAGTTTTATTTTGCAGAAAGGACACAATTTTCCTAGAGATGCAGATTTCCAAAAATATGTGAAAATATTAATATCATGCCTAACAGATATTTTTTATCTTTTTCCTCATTAATTAACCTGAAGAGAGTTAGGTCTAGAGTTCGGTCCCTCTAAGTTCACTATATGATATGGGACCTGGTGACTGTCTATAAATTCACTAGGGGGGACCAGAAGGGTTTAGGGGAGACACTGTTTCCCCTAGCGTCCCCTGGCATGACAAGGAACTACTTCACAGTTAGGGTGGCTAGGAGCTGGAA
>NW_017728950.1:10976774-10995918 GCF_001723895.1 Crocodylus porosus | reverse complement strand
TGGCATGACAAGGAATAATGGACACAAATTATTAGAGAGTAGATTTAGATTAGACATCCACAAGAACTACTTCACAGTTAGGGTGGCTAGGAGCTGGAACCAGCTTCCAAGGGAAGTGGTGCTGGCTCCTACCCTGGGGATCTTTAAGAAGAGGCTTGATGACTACCTGCTGGAATCATTTGAGTCCAGTCTTTTCTCCCACCCAGGCGGGGGGGTCAGACTTGAAGATCTACAAGGTCCCTTCCGACCCTACTTCTATGATTCTATGTATTGAACAGATAAAATATAGTACCAAACATTAATCTAAACATGGTGAAAAGAACTCTTTCAATCCAATATTAAAAATGACAGCAACAAGCAATTAGAGACAGAGAGCCAAATTCATCCCTTATGTCACTCTGGCATTTGCGCTAACCCCTAGTGATCTGGCATTCGCTGAGTATATTAAAACAGCCCACAATGCTAGGAATCAGGGTTTGCTCTATATTAGTATTTTTGAGAAAGAAGCAATGCAGGGGAAGGAACTATTTCATGTAAATGATTTCCATTTGCAAAATAAGTGAATGTCAAATTAATGCAAGATAAACTAAACTAATCTATCACTTACATATCTTCTAACCAAAACATGAAGACTGCTATTATCAGACCTTAATTTTACCCAAAGAATTTCCTGGCAGCTCCTCCTCCTTACACAAGGTCTGAATTTAGCCCAGCATTAACCTTTATTTTAAGAAATGTATTTCCCCCCCACCATCCCCCATCCATGGATTTCTGCTCTTTCTAGTAGAATATAAATTAAAGATTTAACTTTAGAAGAGAACACAATACTAAATTTTAGGGATCTAAATTTTAGGGGACTAAAATAGCATATTTTAGTCAAATGCTACAATTTTATATAAGACAACTTTGTATTTCAGGAAGAGGGTACAATAAGAGTGAATTTGGAACATTAGTTTCTCTTTGTTTCTGTTGTCTTTATTATACTTTTGGATGAGAAAACATACTGGAGAACACACTGAAAATACATTGGCTCAGGAAAGCACTACCCCACCTATTTCTGCAAAGAAAATGGGCATCAACTTTGATTAATGTTGATACGTTTATAGGGGCGTGTGAAGCTTCAGACACTGATTCAATATTTGGAGAAGATTCGGCCCAAATCGGAGGCCGAATCACCGAATCCAAATCGATCTGGGAGACAAGAAAAAAAAACTCTGAATCTATTTGGAACCTCTGAATCAATTCAGAAAAGATTTGGAAGGCAGTCCTTCTGGGGAACAGAAATTAAGAAAAGGAAGGGGGAACAGAGGGGAAAGACTGGCATCTGTAGCTGGCCAGTGACTCTGACCTTTCCCCGAGTCCCCTTCCAACCACAGTGCTCTGGGGTAGGGAGGTAGAAACAGCATATAAGCCCGTGTCTGCAGCCTTTCTGTCCCTTTTGTGAACTGTTTCTGCCTGAGCAACAGCATCTGAAAGGTACTACTGGACTGGCTTGGCTTCCTAGTCCAGCTTTTCCCTAGGCCACTTTTCCCCAGGCTCCTTCCCTGCCTGGGGTCCTCTCCTGCCCCTGCCCCCTTCCCCCTTACCTGAGGTTCCAGCACAGGGCAGCCACGTGGTCCCAGGCCAGAAGCCCCAACTGGGGCTTCCAGCCGGGGGTCGGACCCTGCTGTTGTGGGAACCCGCTAGACTTCCCCTGGGTCCTACTGCTCCTGGCTCCAGTCATTTTTGACAGGAACCAAGGGCAGATGAATATTAATTTTCTAAATTATTTAGGGAGCCCACAGGCAGTATTTTTCCCACCCCTGCCCTAGAGCTAGGTTTCCTACTCCAGAGAGCACTTTGGAGGAGGTTGAGGCTGTGGAGGCAAGTGAACATTGAACTTCACTTCATCTATCTCCCAAGTACAGAAACTCATAGACTCAATATAGACATTGGCTTTATGACACACCACAACCTGCCTGACATTTGACTCCCCAGGTAGCAGCAGATACCTGTCTATTTTTACTCACTACATCCTCCTTCCCCGCTATCCCAGCCTGTCTCTAAACCACTGACACCTCCATTTCCATTTTCACTGACTAGCTTTCTTGCCTGCATTGCATGCCAGCCTCTGGCTTCTTTACTATTCCATTGATCCAGGAAGAGCACACACACCAACTAGATGCTTCCTCGGCCTGATGAAGGGTTTGTAAACCCAAAAGCTTGCAAAGAAGAATTTCTCCAACTATTCAGTTGGTCTAATAAAAGATAATCAGATTGCCTAAGAATCTTGTCTAGGCTATGTCCTTAGACCAACATGGCTACAACCTATACTCCTTAACACACACAAGTAACACGAGTTTTGCTTTCAGCAGTTTGAGATACAGTTTCACAGAAACTCCTGCACTGCTCTGCCTGAAACTTAGCAGGCCTCCCTCATGCCCACACGAGGGCAATGTATGTGGTAGGACAGGACAGCCATCTAATGCCCCGCTCTCAGAGCTGAAGGTGACAGTTTAGTTTCTCACCAGCCAGCAGGGAAAGAACATCTCCCTGCTGAGCTCCTGTGACAGGAAGAACTAGGAGGTATAAGGATCTGGGGCTATATGGGGAGGAGGCCCCACATTATCCTGGGCATGACCTAAAACTGAACCCTGTCAGGATAGGGAGGCCTGGTGGGACTTCCAGTGGCACAGCAGCCCCAGGAAATGCCAGGACCGCAAACCTCCCTGGTGAAAGGCAGGTAGGAGCAGGAGTCATCTGATAACCTCCAGCCACCACACGGTCCTGGCTGGGGAAAGCCCAGACCTGTAAGATGTTTGAGAGGCCTGAGGCTTACTGGTTGCAGTGGAGTTGTGAGGGTGAGAATGGAGCTATTGTGCCTACAGTTTTCACCCCACTGCACCTTAACACATATACAAAGTCACATACATCATGAGTTTTGCTTGGCAGCAGTTATGTGCAGGGGTTTCTGGTAAACTGCACGTCAATCTCCTTGAAACTTGGCATGACTCATGCCCTCAGAAGGGGCTACTATCCCAGCTGCTTTCACCCAAATCTGCCAAAAAATGACAAAATTATAGGTATTTAATTGATTCACCATTATAGCTTATGGCTGAATCTCCGAATCAGCACCAAATCTTTCAAAGCCGATTTGGCCGAATCGATTTGTGATAGTGATCTGAATCAAATCACTGTCCTCCAAATCAGCCAAACCCAAGTCAAATACTTCCCTGTTCGCACAGGCCTAACGTTTATGCCAAAGGATATACAAGTCTAGTATTCAAGGACACCTTTCAATATATCTTCTAATTAGAAATGAAGTATTTTAATATCTATTTAGTGCTCAATTTTGTTTGCTTCACACAAATTAAAAATATTTTACAAAGATATCTGATACAGTCTAGTTCTGCATTACTGGTCATTTGAATCTCTCATTATTTAGACACGGAAAGAACCCTCCTAATTGTTCTTATATGTTAGCATCTTTTGAAAGGATGATACACTGCTAAGACTATTTATTCAGAAGGTATGGATATAATGCTTCTCTGTGGCGATAACAGCTCAGTATTCAACTAAAAACATATTGCTTGCGTTTGTCATGAAATACATTCAACGTTATTGAGATCAGAATTTCTGCCAAATGTATAATGTTATCCATATACTAAATATAGTTTCTTCAGTAATTATATAAAAACAATAAAATTACAAATTTAGATCCCAAATCCCCACAAAAATTAAACACATATTTAAGGTTCACTAAATGCTTAAGGCATTTTTTCTAATTGGGACCCAAGCCATACTAATTAATCTGTTTCTTCCCCCTTTTTTAAAATTTAATGAAGGCACTCTCATATCAGCACAAAACAGCTCCATACATTTCACTTTATGGAAAAAAAGTGACTACATACTATAAAAAGTACCATATGTAGTAGGTATGCATTTCTCATTCCATTCTCTCCAAACTTACTTTTCTTACCTCTTTCGCACTGAGGGCCAGTAAATCCATACACACATGCACAACGGTTGGGTCCAATACACCGTCCTCCATTTTGGCAACCATTTTCACAGACAGCTGTATTTAAAAAAAAGAAGTTTGAAATTAGGCTGGCTATTAAAAGCAAATTTTGCAATGTTTCAAATCAAGTACGAATACTAATCTTTCATCAGCATCATGGTGGAGTCGAAGTAGAGCTAGTTTTTAAAAACAATATTTTAGCAAAAATGCTTAGAGATGTTTTTAGCCTGAAACTGTCTGTACACACCTTCATGAAAAGGGGTATTTTTTGTTCCTTCATAACTCAAAAACCATCTGCTATACAAAGTTTAGTAAGGTTTTAATTGCAAGTCCTGAATGGGAACTTAAATCAGTAGAGGTGTACCGATAGAGATTTTTTGGGCAGATACTGATAGCCACTTTTTAAGGAGGCATATCGGCCAATACCAATCCAATTTCTGATATGCAGCCCAGCAGCTTGAAGAGTAGTGTCCAGCTGGGTAGTCTGTGGTCATGGAAGGGGAGGGGGAAGGGAAGGGGCGTGGGGAGACAGGGGAAGATCAAGGCCCCTATGGTGAGAGAGGGAGTGAGGCAGGAGCTGAGGCAGACGCTCATCCAAGGGATGTGGGGGGACGGGCAGTTCCCGCCACTGCGTGCACCCTGGGAGGCATGGGGGGGTGCTCCCCCTGGATATGCACACAGGGCAGGGTAGACTGCCACTGTAGGCAGGGCCAGGGGCTTCATCAGGTTCTTCCCAGAGGGGGCTGAGCTGGGCTGCACTCGGGGCAGACAGTGGTGGTGGTAGGAGTGGGGTTAGGGAGGCTACAGCAAATTGTGGGGTGGCTACAGAGCCCCCCTGTAACCCTTCCCCAGCACCACTGCCACCCACCCTGAGCGCAGCCCAGCCCCTGCTGGGAAGAGCCGAGTGCAGCCCCAGCCCCGGCCCCAGCCTGCAGTGGCAGCCACCCCACCCCGCCCTACATAGATCCGGGGGCACACGCCCCCTAAACCCTCCTGTGGTGCATGCAGGAGCTGGGGTCATGCATCCCTCCCACCCCTTGCTGTCCCTGACTCCCTGTCCCCTGGACAAGCTGCAGCTCTGTCCTGCCCTGGCTGGGCAGCACCTGTCCCAGCCCCACTCCCTCCCTTACTGCAGGGGCCTCAACCTGCACTCCTTCCCCTCCATAGTCTTTCCCTTCCCCCTCCTCTTCCACCACAACAGACTTACCAGCTGGATGCAGCTCTCCAAGCTGCCAGGCTGCATTCATGGCCCCTTGCATGCTGCAGCTGCGTGCATGCAAGGGGCATGTATCGGCCACTTTACCAGCTGCATCAGGCAAAAAAAGCTGATCTCCAAAATAGTTAATTTTCTTTATATCAGTGCTGATCCAATATTGGATCAATGTATCGATGCATCTCTATTAGAAAAAAATTTTTTTTTTTTAACTATTCGGTGGTCAATCAAAGAATGTCCAAGTAGGTTTTGGACTCTTCCATGCATTTTTTAAATCAATGTCTAACTTGTGTCCATTTATTCTTTTTGTAGGAATTGTCCCATCTGGCCAAAGTAGAAAGCAGAGCAGCACTTTAAGCAAGTGATAGCTTGGTTCAGTGACACAACTGGTATCTGGGTCTTGAATATAAAATTTCAGAACAAGAAATTATTCAGAGACTGAACTGTATTAATCTATCTCAATAGAGATTATGACTTCTTACCCCATTACCTGGACTAGCTATTCCTCCAGGTGTTAACCTCTTTATTCATTTTAACTAATCTAATCGATCTACGAATTCCTTTGCTTAGCAGCATCCTATCCCCTTCTATAGAAAAGATTTCCTTTCTGCCAGTCCATTCCTAGCTTCTGATAAAGTAGGTTGTTGCCTACAAAAAAAGACTCATGGCTCTTTGAATTCATCTTCAGGAAAGTTATTAAGTGAATATTCTTCCTAACAGGAATAATTATAAAATCTCATACACTTTTCTTTATTTTTTAAACAGAAATAATTGTTCCTGAAAACTGTACACAAAATACACTCCAAAGTGAAAGAAATGTGTTTGAAGTGACAGAAGATATAGGACTCACTCTCAGAAAGAAAAGGAGGTGGAGGGCAAGAAGACCTCAATTCAGCCTCAAAATTAGATAGTGCTAGCCCAGGGGTGGGCAATTCTTTCAGGCAGAGGGCTGCTTCCTCAGTTTTGGCAAGCTTTTGAGGGCCACATGGGTATCCCCACCTCTTGACAGGTGCCCCAGCCCCTGGTCACCATCATGGGACCAATGTCTCAATGTCTTGGGAACAATGTCCCAGGCCCAGCACTGGTGGGGCGCAGCCTGGCAGAGGTGTGTGGAGCCAGACTGGGCTGCACCAGCAGGGAGACAGGGGAACTGGCCCAGCTTCACAGAGCCCCTGCTGGCCGGGACCCTGTAACCCTGCCATCCTACTCTGGGCCCTGCTGGTGCTGGCCCTGGACATCAGTGCAGGCCCCACACTCCTGTGCCTGCTCACTGCCAGTGCCCTCCCAGCCCCACAGTACAGGCAGGGGGAAGTGCACAGCCCCAACCCCCTGCTCCCCAGCAGAGAAAGAGCTGGTTTGGAGCACAGGGAAAAGCGGCCTCTCACCCACTGCTCCCTGCTGCAGCTGCTCACAACCCACATGGGGCTGTCCTGAGCAGACACAAGCAGCCCCACATGCTGGACAGCACAGAGGCGGCGGTGGCAGCCTCATCGGCTCGAGCTCTGAGCAGGCAGCAGCAAACGCTGCCCAGCGTGGCAAGTGGGGGGCCGCAGCTGCTGCCACCATGGCGCAGCCCCGATGGGTGAACCCAGAGCTGGCACAGGGCCTAGGCTGGCAGTGGGGCCAGTTTACAAGCTGGTGCTGAGTGAGGGGAAAAGCAGTCCCTCACCACCGCTGGGGCTGCCTGTGCCTGCTCAGGACAACCCTGCAGGGGCTGCAAGCAGCTGCAGCAGGGAGGCCAGGCCACGGGGCGGACAAGGGGCCACTTTCCTCCCATGCTCAGCATCAGTTCCTTCCTTGTCCTTCCCCCCACCACTTACCTGAGCTTTCCGCACCAGGGTAACCACATGGTCCTAGGCCAGAAGACCCTGCTGGGGCTCCTGGCTGAGGGGGTGGGGCCAGGCAGGCCCTGCTGTTGCAGAAGCCCTCTGAGGATTCCCCTGGGTCCTAGTGCCCTGGGTTCCTGTCATTTCTGACAGGAACCAAGGACAGATAAATTTTAATTTTCAACATTTTTTTAGGGGCCCCACAGGCCAGAAAGAATGGCCTCATAGGCTGGATCTGGCCCGCAGGCTATATTTTGCCCACCCCTGTGCTGGCCAGAGGCATGGCTACAGCCCTAAAGAGAATGCACCAATGCATCTGATCTCCAAGCGGTTTCCACAAGTGTGTTTCCTATGTCACCCCAACAAGAAATTAAACCTATTATTTCTTGATGTACTTGCCCTGCAAATAATTTGAATTCCATCAATTCTGAAAAGTACTTGTGCACTCGCTTGCAAAATATGAGCGATGAAGAGATAGATCACCTGCTGACTAGCGTGCCTATTCATATTACTGCCCTTAATCTGTTCTGCCTCATTTAAGGCTGGCTATCTCTGGGCTCTGCAAAACTGTACAGAAAAATGTGTACATGTACTCTGAGAGAAGACAGTTCCACTATCTTTACAGCCTGCCAAAACAACAACGCAGAGAGATTTGAGTCTTAAAGTTTCTAACTTAGGTCTCTCCTACTTATGGATAGGGTTATAAAATGTTTGACTACCCGGTGCCAAAACATCTCAAAACTCCAGAGATGTTAAATCTTTTAAACCAGAAAAAATGTAGACATGCTTACTATATCACAAGGAGAAACACATAAAAATGCACTGTTATCTAGAAATGTGATAAAGCTTGTATATCTTATCAGGGCCTATAAAACTGAATTAGTTTTCATTCAGAGTGCAAATGACATACTAAATTCAGAGACTTCTGTATGCCTGTTACTGCATGTAGTACTTGAATTACATACAATACTTTGTGGAGAAAAAATGTTTTTCCATATCTCAAAAACAATGGACTTAGAATATGATAATGCTTTAATTAAAGAAATGCTTATTTCTATTCAGACATGAATTTCAATCCTGTCTAGAAGCTAATTTTTTAAATCTTAATTAAGGACTTGATCCTCAACTGTGCAATCCCAGAGCTCATTACAACAGAAGTGCTCAACCCCTAGTCCATGGGCTAGATCCAGCCCTCGGCACTATGTCATCCAGACATGGGGTTTCCAACAGGTCCATGAGAAGCCTTGCAAGATTTGGCCCTGGGCACTAGATTGGGAACATAGAGTGGCGCAGGACTGGATCCCCGCATGTAAGGTTGGATGGGAACATGATCCCCAAGGACACAGGGCGGGATAGAGAAAACACATATCCAGATCCAGCCCACGGACTGGTCTTAAGCCATTTATCTGGCCTACAGAGCCAAAACCTTGAACAACACTGCATTATACAATCACAGCTTGAGACCAAGTCCTTCTCAATTAAATATCACTGTTCAGTATGACCCAAAAAAGAATCAACAGAATTTGTCCCAACTGCTAAAGTTATTAACAAAGGGACTTCTAGTCACAAGTTTGCCAGGAACATATGCTCTCAGACCAATCGCACCATGATCTCTCAAGATTTGGGTCTTGGATACACGTGACATGGCCATCAAAGGGTTGCTAACAGTGGCTTCACCACTGTTTCTCTGGGTTTGGCATGCAGGAGCAGAGGTAGATGGGAAGCGTATGTGCAAGAGTGTGCACCCTGGCAGCAGTATGGATACATACAAACATACCCATATGGCACACACAAGACTGCCCTTTGGTGCTCAGCACAGGCTAAAATGTCTCAAACAAGAGAGAGGGCTTAGATATATTTTTCCAACAGCATCTCTTTTAGAAACAAACTAATTGCAGGAAAGAAAAATACTTACTAACTCACTTTAAACAATTCATATCTTGTTACTTGCCATATTTATGTTAACTGCTAATATCAGATGGACATGTGTCGCATTTAATTCTTTTACTCTTTCCTCATAAACCAATCTCTGTACCCTTAATCATTTTAATCATTCTCCAAATTTATATAGTTTGTCAGTATCTTTGTGGGAGAAGAGCCATGTAGATGTGTGTGAATAATTTGTTTTTCAGTTTCCCACATGAAGGAAAAGCAAAGGACACTGAACACTAGATTTTCACAAGACTGATGGGAAAAAGGTGGTGTCCCCTCTCCCACACATACGCATTTCTGTCCAACAGCTCAATGACTAGACCACTTATGCAGGATCTAGGAGACACAGGAATTTGAATCCATTATCTTCCAGGAAAGTGCCCTACCCACCAAACTGTTAACTATTCTGGAGTGGGGAATGCTCTTATTCCCTACTGTTGACCCTAATATAAAAATAAACACACATTCAATGGAGCCGGCACTGCAACCTGCATCTCTCTCCTACTGGGTGAGCATCCTAATCACTAGGCTGCAGATCTGTTCCTTCTTTCCCCACCAATCAATTGTTTAAGTATTTTACACAAAGTAGAACAGCTCCAGCAGGAAGGATTAGGAGACACTCACCTAAGAATATCCTGCAACTTAATAATTAGGGTACTTGATTGATTCAAGTTCCTATCATGAGCCAAGCACAGAATGAACTTGTATTTGGTTTTGCACTTCCCTCTTGAGTGCCATAGTGGTCTCATGTCTGGGTGAATGTCTGAAGAGACATATAGTTTGATGATTAGGACATTCACCTGGGTTATAACCCTTAACCCAGTAAATATTTATTTATACAAAATTGGAACAAGGTCTTTTTTCCTCTATCCCTCCCTCTTCCCTCTTTGATACCCTACAGCAACACGGTTCAAACACTCTCTTGGGAGATGTGACTTGGAATCCCACACCTGATCCCAAGTCTTTCATATCCTTGGTGAGTAATTTAATCATTCCTTGGATAAAAGAGATCACCATCATGTCATGGACAAGTTTTATCTAGCCAAAACTATTCACTGGACTCAACCAAATGCGAAACTGTAAATATGCATTTTGGTTTCAGGATCAATAAAATACATATGTACAATTCATTGAGAAAATTCACCCCAGTGAAGAAAACAGTTTAAACTACATTGTAGTGTAAGTGCAGCCCCAAAAGCAAACAGAGAAGTATGTTTAAACTGCCTTCCTTGGATATATTAGGTCTTTGCATACATAACCCATATGTATAGTACTGGTTTCTGCCCTCCTACTCGCTGCAAATTCATACAGCTAATTTGAACAAGCAAGTGTTGTAGGACTCAGGCCTATAAGGATGAAATAGAGAAGTTACTTACGCTGCCCACAGTACGTTCCAACATAGCCCTTCTGGCACTGGCACTGATCATCTGTACAAGTACCACCGTTCATGCACCTGATATTGCACTGCTGTACTATAAGGGGACAGAGACGGATGTATGCGTTAGTATTAAAGAACGCTGCAAACAGTGACTAAAAGCAAAGCCTTCAAAAGCAAATATAGTATGTATCCAATACATGATGTAATGAAAATACTCACCTAGTGATGCATACATATGTCTAATATCTTAAAAGACATTATAAACATATCAAGGGAAAATAATCTTTCTAAGAACACATATCACAACTTACAACTACCAATTATCTTGTAGGATTTTGCAACTAAATTTCAATTTCACAAAATCGTATTACAAGATATATATACATATACACACGCATTCTAGGTCTGCCTAGAAATTCCATTTTTCTTTTATCACATACAGGTATTGCTTACATAGAACGCTGACAGAGAAAGAGATATTCTAAAGTATAAATCATGTAGCTGCATTGTGCAATGATTATATTGTCTAATGTGTTTGTTTAAAACATTTCTAATTTTAGAAAAGTGATCATTTATAAAAGAACAATTAAAGACAAAACTAAAGAAGAGCAAATATTATAAGTCCTTACTTGACTTTGATCCACAGATAGGTGATATTTGTCCACTGGAACAAGTGCACATATTAGGACGGGAACAAAAGCCATCACCACAACTATTTCTACAAATTGCTGGAAAAAAATGCATTTAAGGCAGTGATTAACAATGTGTTTTTCATCTTCAGTTTACTAAAACATTTTTTGTTAATAAACTATATTCAGATGTTTTGTTGTTTTAAAGATAAATTAGTCAGAAAATAATGCATGCCTTCAAGTGAGACAGAAATAAGTTCTATTTACTGATGGAATTATACAACATTAGATGCATGCCAAAATAACTCTCAAAATTAGTGGAAGAGGAGTGCTTTCTTGGCAAATCATTTTTTTAATTAAATTTAAAACTATACTGTCAAGACTAATAAAACCAAAATATTACTCTTCAAGTAATATCCTTACCAAACAAGATTTTTCCTAATTAGGAATATCAGTCTCCAAAACAAGCAATGAAACAGAATTAAAATTATTTGCTGTAGATGGTCTGACAAAGAAAACACCCAAATAGGGATCTGAGTTTTGAAGAACAGGATAATCTTCATACATAAAAGCACTGCATGTCCAAAATGCAGATTACTAGATAGATATTTTTTACTTCATATTTTTCAGAAATGATACTGAAAATATTTCTCATCCACGGTTTTAAATTTGGCACCATTTTTACCTCCCAGTCAGTCAGCAGCAATCAACAGGGCCACCAGGGCCCCACTGCCAATTAGTAACAGGAGTGGTACATGGGGGAATCTGCAAAATTAAAGGAGCTACTGCACAGCCCACTTCCACCATTAATTCAGTAGGGCCCTAGTCATTAGGATGGTATGTTTCACTCAGTATTAAGAAAACCATGAAAATGTTAAGGGCCATATACAGATCTCTTTGGCCATGTCCAGATAAGCATGGACATTTGGTTCTCTAGGGACAACTAGTGGCAGCGCATCTTGTGCTGCTCATAGTTGTCCTGGTGCCACACACACTCTGGCACATGGCAGGTTACCCTGGGTGGAGTACGGGAGGCTTATCTGGCATCCTGTTAGCCTTACAGGGCTGCAGCAGCAATCCTGCCCTCAGAGCCTGGCTCGCAGTTGGAGTGTGGCTCTAGCTGGCCAGGTTCCAATTTTGAGTGGAGCACATTACTCCCACGTGCACTGCTCCACCTTTTTTTTTTCCCCAGGGGTGTTTTTGACCCCTGGATATCCAGGGGTAAACCCCTCCACCAAAAACCCCACACTTCACCCGTTTTCCATGCTGCAAGGGAGAATGTGCAGTATGTGGCACTGCAGGCATGTCTGTGGCACCACATACCGCTCAGCTGCGGTCACCTGGACATGGCCTTTAAATTCATATTAATTGTTCTTATTTTTTAATATGAAGAATAGAATCTAAGCCTCAAAACAGTACAATGAGAACTACACATGGCTCCCAATGAAGGATGAACACCATGAACACAAGAGACAAAACAGAATCAGAGTCTACATGTGGACAACCCTGCACCTATGAATCCAAGGTGAACTACCTTTCCTGGAAGTCTAACATCTCCATAAATTGTGTAGCAGCAGGAGAGAAATATATGCAAAGGAATCTGTGTGTTGACAAAATCACATTCCAAGCCCTTAAACAAAAGAGCCCCAAAAGAAAGAGTATATGTCCCAGAATTTTTGTATTTGAATTCTGGCTTCAGAAAATGTATTAATAAAATTAAAAGCTATCTAACTTCTTTAGCAAAGCAAGCATGAAGTTATTTGCCTTCTTGCTCCATTATACAAACAGAAATGTGTTTTGTGCAGATTTACCATCTTGGATTGTCCTTTCCCCCTCAAAAACAAACTCTGTACTGATGCCAAACATGGCCAAGAACAAACTAGGTAAACAATATTATGTGCCTCTGTGTCCTCCTTGAAATCATCCATTAAAATTCCAACATCCCTCAAAGAGTAGACAAGCCTCACCTCAAAATGCCGATGAATTTCTTTTTCTTTTTCCTATTTCCTATCAGAGGCACATTAAGGACCTGCCAATTTCATCTAAAAATAGACTATGCCTGAAGTATGCCTTCCCCTTGGTAAGCCTAAGCCTCAATGAACCTGATAAGCAGGGATCCTGATTTTCTCTGTTTAAAACCTCCAGTTCTCTGATAAAACCCGCAAGTTCTCCAATTAAAAACTCAAGCTCCACAATCAAAATGAAACACCACTATATATATACACTGATATATATATATATAGGCATCAGTTGAACACAATGTTTTATTGATATATTTACAAAGAAATTTTAAAGAAATTTGGAAGCTTACCAGTGTCTCAATCACTATAGTAAAACAAATTCCAAATACTTACACATTTTGGAATTGCTTTATCATGGAAAATCAGAGCTCTCCCTGCCTCCTTCACTCACCAGGATGCAGGTCCAGCTGCAGCTGTCCCCCCGTCCCACACTTCTTTGTGGCACTGAGCAGCCCTTACAGGCCAGTGCCTAGCCCCTGCCATTTCCCCCCCTCTGCCAAGCCACAGCCCCCCACTCACTCCCCATTCACAGCCCCCCACCCAGCCCTACAGGGAGGGGAAGGCCCTAGTTGCCAAGGCTATGGGGCCAGGGATCCAGGCCCACAGCCCCTGTGCCTGAGCCCCAGATGCTGCCCACAGGAGGCAGTGGCTGCTGCAGCAGAGCAGAGTGCGGAGCCTGGCTCCCCACCCCCACAGGCAGCACAGCCAGGGTGGAGCCCATGGGGGTGAGCGGCTGCAGGCTGGCCACTACGGGCTTTGGTCTCCCCATCCTGTTGTCCTCCCTCCAGGGGCTCTGAAGGCCAGCAGGTGGGACCTGGCATGGCAAGGTGAAGCAGGAATTGGTGGAGAAGCCTAGTGTCACTACCACAAGCACCATGCTGCCATGGTGAGGCACCCGCTGCTCACCCAGCAGCAGCAGAGGTGGCAGTGGGGGTTGTGCCCCCTGCTGCTGCCAGGCAGGCAGGGGATGCCTCGCCTTGGCAGCATGGGACTCTTAGCAGTGGCACCGAGCTTCTCTGCCCAGCCCCAACCTGCGGCATCAGGTCCCGCCCACTGGGCCACAGAGCCCCTGGGGAGAGGGCACCATAGTGGGCAGCCAACACCCATCCCACGCACAAATCTGGGGGGCACATGCCCCCTTGAGAGTGTATGTAGTGGCAGGGAGCCATGCCCCTCCTCCCCCAGACAAGCTGCCCAGGCCTAAGCCACACGCACTGCCCACTAAGCCACACGCACTGCCTGGGTTGGACAGCACCCCAGCCCCAACCCTAGCCCTGCCCAACTCCTTTCCTCCCTAAAAGGGCCTCAGCTGCCCTCCCTCTACCCAGACTTACCTGCAGGAGCTGCTTTCCAGGCTGCCTGGCAGCCATGTGCATACGCACATTCACATGGCACCCCCTGACAGACCACCTTCCTCCTGTTCCCCCCAGCTCCTTGCAGGCTAGAACTCTGCTAGCCTGCAAGGGGAAACCTGCTTTAACCCACATTTTTCTCCTTTAAAGGAGAAAATCTGGGTTTTTCCCCTTAAAAAATGAGAAAATCCAGGGCTTTTTCTGTTGCAGCCAGAAAACCCAGATCTCTACTGATAAGGACATCTCCTCTATTACTAGATTTATTTGTCACGGAAGTATGCAAATGTCTTCTAAAAAAAGGACTAGATGACAATTTTTGACCTGATGAACACTTTGAGAGAGAAGTAGCAATGCTGTGTGATAATTGCAACACAATTTATACTAATAACTGACACATTTCAAAGATGTAAATCATTAAACTAGCCTATGAATAATTCAGCTAATCTTCAAAGAAAGTAGAACACTGCAAACTTCTGTTGATTGGGTCTGTTACCTGGAAATTTTTTCTTATGCGGCACGAGGAATTAGGATTCATCATTCAAAATACCTAAGTAAATTTGATAATTAAATCTCAAGAGTCTGTTTTAAGGCATCTATGCAGAAGGATAATGGACCTAACCTGTTAATATAGTGATAGAAACTTGCCACAGAAAATGCAAAGACAAAACCCAGAACAAAATGAAAACTGCGCTGACAAAGGACTCTAAGAGTTGTTTCCATAAACACAAGCTCTTAGGCTAAGTACAGACAGCCAAAAAGCCCCAAACTGAATCAATTCAATCTGTGCAGGTTAGTCTAAGCTGCGTAGATTGAGCCAAAAAGCAAGTTAAAAGACATTTATTTTTGACTCTAGAAATGTAGCCACATGCCTGCAGTGGCTCAGGCCAGAAGCTGGGGGGCCCTAGAGTATGCCTCTCTGCTCAACTGGAGCAGACAGCTTGGGCCAAGGCTAGCCCACATACCCCTGTGGGGGGGCAGGGAGGGACAATGCAAAGAATCCTGAGATGCTGGGGGACTGTGAGTTAACTTGAATCTGGAGGGCATCTGGGACAGAAGTTCAAGAAACGAATTTAACCAAAATCAGTTAAGCCTGATACTACATCTATCCAGGTTTACCTTAAACTAGTTTCAGCCATTTAAGAAGCAATTTATGTGTACTGAACTTCTGCTGTGTTACAAGTTTGAATGCGTTTCCAATCACTTACACCAGTTTGTGTGTAATTTCTGTCCCTAGCCCTAATGCTTTACTATTCTCTAGAGATGCAGCAATACTTAGGTCTGATATTGGATCGGCACTGATATAAAGAAAATTGACTGCATCAGAAATCAGCCTGATGTGGCCAATAATTTGGCCAATAAATACGCATGCATGTCTGCAGCTGCAGCGCAGCATGCAGGCAGGGAGGAGCACACCCTGGCAGTGCGGACAGCTGTGTGCAGTTGGTAAGTCTGTTGAGGTAGAAGGGAAGGGGGGAAGAAAGGGGTGTAGAGGGGCAGATCTACACCCCTTGCAGTGAAGGAGGGAGTGGGACCAGGGCTGGGGCAGGCACTGCCCAACCGGGGCAAGGTGAGCGTGTGATAGAGCTCTTCTGTGGGGTACAGGGAGAGGAGGGCACTACCCCACCCCACACATGTTAATTACAACACCTGGGAAACAGACTACCCAAAGTTGATTTTTTGAAGTCAGAAGTTGATTTTTTTTCCAATCCACAGAGAGAGAGGAAAACAAAACAGAACAGGTCAATTTCTTAAGACAAGATCTATACCAGAAATGCTTGTTGATTAAAGAATGTCAACTTAGGGTGCAAGTCTTTATCACATTTTGATACATGTAGAATACCCAACTGTACATGCAATTAAGAAAGTGCTTTTGCCAGTATAATTTACTTCATTTGAGGCAATGAGCTTTACTAGCAACTCATCTCCACTAGAGGGGTTACTGGCTTAGGTATCCTTCTCTCATAACCTGGCATAACTGAACAGCTGTTGTGTAGTGTTTTAAGGGAGACCACTTGTAACAAAAATTTACAGTCAATATAGAAACATGTTCCCCTCTTCCACTGCCTACGACTCACTGAAAGCAGTATCAGATGTAACAACCCACCCAATCTCTGAGTCCTATTTGCCCAATTTTGTGCCACTTAATCAGTGAATTTATTATTAAGTCAAAAAGAATAGAGTTCTCTGTGTAGATAAGTCACATGAAGTCAATGGGAGTTTTCTGCATGAAAACAAACCCAAGATAAGAACCTTAGTATGTCCTGTGTGCCAGATTTTTTAAAGGTATTGTGGCACCTAAAGATGCATTAGGCAAACTGACATTTCTGAAAAGCATGAAGGTATGTAACTGTCATTAATTTCAACACAGGTGTGCCTCTACTTTGGACATAACATCTAATCCCATTAGATGCCCATGTGTATGTTTATGTACTATAATACCTTGGCGGGGGGAATCAGTCTCTCAATGCTGCTTATAAATTTTACATTAAGTGTCCCTTGGGCTAACAGCCAAGGTACAAAAGACAGCAAATGCAGAGTTACATGCACTCAAGTATTCTCATTATCCCACTGCTAGGGATAGACTTCTGTGTTCCGAATTCTTTTCTGTAAAACATTAAGGCCAACCCAGGGTCAACATACCTGGCACAGCTGAAGGTAATGTTAACAAGACCTATTTAGATATACAAAAGAAAAAAAAATGTCAAAAAAGACCAACAGTACTGGCTTATTAGGCAATGGCCCTTCCATTGCTGACTTGAAAAAGCCTACATTTTCTTCTCATTCCCCATTTTGTGCCTAAACATCTATGATTTGGTAGACAGAGCATTACAGAGCATATCCCAGCAGACCTACAGAATATATTTCTGAATTTGAAAGGTGAAGTCTGGCATGTTTGTAAGGAAAACAGATAAAGACAAGACACTTAAAGGCTGGGATGAATGGCTACAGTGCCTCATTAAAGCTACAGTTCAAAGAAAGAAAAAAAAGTATGCTTCTGAAATCAATTATAATCCAACAGACAGAAACTCTAGTTTAATTTTATATTTCCTTTCTAGGTAGACAATTTTTCCTAACTAGGGAACTCAGACTTGCTTTCTTTTGCCAAGCCATGTCAACAGCTAGCTCCATCAGCTCAACAGTCACGCTGACCAATGCAATATCAGTCTATAGGCTTTATAACTTCATAGCTATTAAACCATAACTAAAAATTACAAGCAGGAGCATAAGCATCCCTACACACTACAGAAGTTCCTCACAACATTGTAGCTTTGCCATTCCGTGTTTGCAACAGAAGTTCTTAGAAAACTTCAGATTCCACTTGTTCCACATTTGGATGTTTTCCATTTTGACTGCTAATCACTTGATTTACGAATCTTTTGAGCTAAATGGATCCATGCCTCTTATGAATGTACCAAACAAAATACAATGATTTGCCAATCTTGCTGTTATGGGAACTGTGAGCCAATAATTTTTTTTTTTTTTTTTTTTTTAGGTGTCAACTTGTCAAATGAATTTCAAGATGAATCCCACATTATTAAACTGAACAAAGCAGGATAATTCAGGGAAGACCATTTCAGCCCATTATTACCCCCATGGAATTGTAAATAAATAAATAAATAAAAATGGAAGTCAGACACTTACGAACAATACACTGATTTCCTCCAGGGAGCGTTTTCCATCCAGGGCAACAATAGGAGTGGAATCTAGAGCCACACACATTTGGCCTGTCACACAGACACACAAATAAAGGCATATGCAAAAAACACAGTTCACTATAAACATACAGCCATGGGTTTACATACTCAAAAAGAAAAGATAATAAATCTACCGGTCACATCACAAAAATGCTAATTTGCCAAAAAAAAACAAACCCAAAAAACAAAACCCCCAAAAAAGAAAGAGACAAAATCCATACCCCTAAACACACCAAATACCTATATATTAATATGCCTCCCAAAACCAAGCTAAGCTTTCTTCTGATAGAAGCTGATAAAACCAACTCCTCCAATGAACTCAACTCATTTTGCTTAACATGGTTTTCAATGTTTGAATGTGGGGAGGGGGAGGGAAGGAGGGAGCGAGGAAAAGCAGTGGAGCAAATCCGTTTGGTGGCGCATCTCTTCCGCTTTCAGTCAAACAAGCGCCAATGGACCAAGGACATATTGGGCCCCGGGGTGCCTAGGAACAGTCCTTTTTTTCCCACAACACCAACCAAAAAAAGCCCACTTGCCTCTCCAAAATGACCTAACCCTGCCACACAGTTTGTTAAGTGAGAAGTTCTCAGACAGAGGAGAGGGGCCTCCTGCCTGAGGGGGTCGATCAGGACAACAAACCAAAAGTGCAGCACACCACGTACAAAACCCCCATTGCCCAGGCGCAGCTCTCCAGCAGGTATCCATGCAGGCAGCACAAAGCCCTGAGCCAAGAGGCACAGCGCAGCATTTAAAGCTGTCCAGGCTGCTGGGACTGAAGCGACATCCTGACTTGCCCCCACGGAAGCAACACCGTGGTAACATTTTGCGCCTCGCCCCCACCGCAGCACCATTTTTCACTTTTTCTCAACATGAAGCGAGACTGGGGGGGGTCACCTGAACCCCACGGCCTCCAGGCCTGGGCTTGGGGAGCATCCGAAGCGCCAGGTGGGGAGGTCCGGGGACACTTAGCTGGACAGACTCATTGACTGAAGTGATAAAGATGAGCTGTGCTCAGTCCAGCTTTGGGACTTGATTATCAGGCTTGCACCCAAGGGAATCAGGAAAGTAAGATCATAGAAAAAATAATAATAATTTGGCCGG
>NW_017728950.1:10963110-10976321 GCF_001723895.1 Crocodylus porosus | reverse complement strand
GCAGGGCAGGGCTGGGCGGGAGGAGGAGGAGGGGCACGACCCCCCCTATCGCTGCTGTGCGCAGCCGTGGGGTAGGGGCGTCTGGGCGCTGCTCGACGTCCCGGCGGGAGGGGGGTGGCTCAGACAGCGTGCCGGCTGTCCTTTCATGACCGGACTCAGAGGATAATTTCCACCCGTGTCCAGCGCGCAGCCCACCGCAGAGCGAGGGGCACCGTGCAGGGTAGCTGCTGAGGCAGAGTTAACTGATGCAGCACACGCGGCCGCTCTCGCTCACACAGCATTGACCCACTTGGGGCCGCTTCTAAGACTGCTCGCCTCAAACGAAAGAGATGCTCCTCTGCTGCTCCCTCCCTCGCTCGCTGACAGGGAGTGATATAAAGGATGTAAGAAGACGGATGCACGCATTTATTGGCATCAAGTTGCAGTGGGCAGGCAACCCCTCGCTTAAGGCGGTTTCAGTTAGTGCTGTTGCGCTCGTTTAAAATTGATACCGGGTTTCAGCGAGTACTTGGCCAGTTTCACTATAGTGCTCGGTGGAATCAGCGGGAGGGTGGGGAGAAGCAGCCACCGTGGCAGCAGCAAGTGGGGTGAGTGGCAGCAGGTGGGGAGGCGGGCATGAGCGTGGAAGGTGGGGAGAAGCAACAGCGAGGAGCTTGAGGCCCACACCAGTGCCCAGGGCCAGCAGGGGCCCACACCCAAGGCAGAGTGCTGGTACCCAGGCTGGCACGTAGGGCCGGAGTGGCTGGTTGACAGGCAGGTGGGTGGAGAGAGACAGCGGTGGTGAGAAGTGGTGAGTGGGGGGACAGGTGTGAGCGCAGGGCCTGCGTTGGTGCCTGGGGCCGGGGCCAGCGGGGGCCCAGGGTGAGGCAGCAGGAGTACAGGCCCAGGCTGGCACATAGGACTGAAGCGGCTGGCGAGGGAGTGGGGAGAGGCAATGGCAAGAAGTGGCAGTAACCAATTATCTCTATTTACATTCATTCCTATGGGCAAACGGGTTTCAATTAGCGTGGTTCTGCGTAACGCTTGGTTTTTCTGGAACCGATTAAGAGCACTAAGTGGGGGTTGCCTATACAATAATTTTTCAGCAAATATGGTCATTTTGAGCTTCCAATATGATGATTTCATGTTTAAGATTTGCAACACTGAGGCAACTGCTTCTCACAAGCAGCCATTCCATCAGCCCAGCACACATGTCCAGCCCACTTGTCTCCTCACCCCATTTTTCCTTTCTGTGCCCCTCAGGGTCCTTTTGGAGGCCCCAGGAGATTCCATGGGGTCCTCTCCAGACCATTCCCTGGTTTGCCAGGTCCGCATCCTACCCCATCTGCTTCCTCTTCTGTAAAGACATCTGAGAGAAACCAGGGCCAAAAGCAACTGGTGTGACTTGTTTCCATCTCTGGTTCCTTGCTTCACTTTGCCCTCTTCCCACCAGCCACCCAAGCTCACCTACCTTTGTTGAACATGGGCCAGATCTGTGAGCACAAAACCTGGCCTGTGGTTCTGGATGCTCTACTTCAAGAGAATGCAACCCCTGCCTGGTCAGAATATGATGGGCCTGCACCACTATCAGTTAGGTCTAGAATCACTGTAGTCAAAACCACTCGGATGGAGTGCTCTCTTCTGCCACAACTTGCTGTTATCACATAAATTCTTGCGAGCTGGAGGAAATGGACTGATGGTAATACTAGTGCTGTAGGCCGATCTTCTCATGTGGCTCCAACCTCCCCTTTGCCCCACCCTAACCACATCAGATGTACTCCAGCAGGAAAGTTTGGTGTTTCTGCCTCTCCTCAATTTCTGTGGACTCTGCACAGCTCTTAGTTTGGGTGCAGGCTGATTATGAAGGCACAACTCCACACAAAACTCTCAATAATGGCTGTTCCTGGGACGCACCCTCAACCCCACACAAAAGACAGAAAATGTAACAGACTAACAAAATACAGTCCAAGGCCTCCTGCTGACGACGCTCCCATCCCTCTGGTACTCTTTTGGTACAAGTTCCCCAAATCTCTGGTTAGTTCTTATTTTCTCCTTTTTTCTTCAGGGGTCCATTTCTCCCCTTTGACGCAATTTAGAAGGGGTTATAACTGAGTCCTTAATACAACCCCAGGAGGAAAATCTCCTCACTCAAAAATGGGTTAATTAACCATCACAAATACTTAATTAACGCCCCCCCCTCAAAAGGAAAGTACAAGCCCCCCAGAATATAACCAACTTAATTATTCATCCAGATTCCTTGCATTTTGGTCTGGTGTAGGATACTGCTACTAATCCTCGGAGTCTGCTTGCCAGGCATCAGCAACTGGAGACTCCTGCTTCTCCTGAAGTTTAACTAAGATCATCCTTTCCCTTCTCAAAGGATCCCACCAGACTCTTCAGTGGTCCTCTGGCCACCATTAGCTTGCAGACCTGCTGTTCTAGTCCAGGGCTGGACATAGCCAGGGCCGAACAAGGTGGCCACTCAGGGCCTGGACAGAAAGGGGGCCCAAAAATGGTAATTTTTTTATTATCTCTGGTGAAGGGGGACCCAATACTAGAAGTTCACTTGGGGCCACCAGGAGTCTAGGCACGGTGCTGCTCTAGCCTGCTGGAGGACTCTCTCATTTCCAGGTTCCAGCTACACCAGAAGTGAGAGCACACTGTTCTGACAGCATCCTCCCCTTTCTGGCCCTGCTGGGGCCCTGAATAGTTCTTCCAGGTGTCTTTCCTCCAATCTGAAGGGAGAGGCTGCTTTTAAAATGCCAGGCCTCAGGCACAGTGCAGTGTGTCGGCTCCGGGATCTGGCAAGCATGGGGCTGCTGCACGGAAGTTCCTGGTACCTCTTCCCTGTTCTCCTTGGCTCTCTCACACTGTGTTCAAGGAAAGGTCAGAGGGCCTGACTTTCATCTGGAGGTTTTACTTTCTAAACTAGGTGCCTCTTGCTGAAGGCCGAGGGAGGAATAACAGATTGAATGCAGTTTTCATAATATAAGTCTCAAGGCTCCTGGATGTTTCTGAGGACACTGGCACCCCCTATCTTAATGACAGCCTTTAATGTCAGAAAATGTCTGACATTCAAAAGCTTGTCTAGTCCAACTGCATAGTTGGTCCAGTAAAAGATACCACCCTAAGAAATCCTTACCTCTTGCAACCTTTCCTAAGTAAGAAAGGTTAGGTTGCCTTTCATTGCCTTTGTGCTGCCAAAAAAACATTTATGGCCAAACAGATATCCATACCCCTTGTCGAACCACAGATAGCAGACGCAACAAAGTTGGTATCAATATGTGATGCTATTTAGTATAGTGGGCTTCTTTAGTTTATGGCACAAGAGCGTGGGTAGCCTGGAGCTGCTCACACTCTCCAACCAGCCCAGGCAGGTGCTCTGGGGGGTTGAGAGCAGCAATCCTGCACACTCCAGGAATTCCCACATAGACTCAGACCCCTCCAGACCTAGGAGCACCTGCCCATCTTTCCCAGTTTACAGAGGCATGTTCCTGTGAGCTTAGAATTTCTTTACGTTAAAGGCCCAAAAACTGTTAGGATTCTGTATAGCAAGCAAGGTGAAGAAAACTGTAAGGATGGGCTTCTGGACCTAAGTGGGAGAATGGAGCTGTGGAACTGAATGAAAGGATCTCCATCAGAGGATATTAAGAATAAGCAAAGAGGCTACGAGAAATGGAAAGAAGGGCTGATTGGCAAGGAGAGTTGTATTCTAGAGACCACAAAGTGCAGTGTGTGACAACTGCCAAAAGTCAAGCTTAGTTTTATTTTTGTGATCAAATAGCCAAACGTCCTGTGACCACAAAAATAAAAAAGAGTATAATGAAAGAAGTGGTGTCACTGTACAGTGAGGATAGGGTAGAGAAGAAAGATAATTTAGGTGTGGCCCAAAAACTTAAATGAACAATTTGTTTCACTTTTCAATAAGGACAATTACATTGATCAGGGGGCAAAAGCAGAATGGAAAATGGGAATGAAGATGTGGAAAAGGAAATTACCGCAACTGAGAAAGGAACTAAACTCAGAGTTTAATGTACTCAAATCACTCAAGTTTCCATCCCAGAACTCTAAAAGAACGGCTGGCATATCCAGCAGCAAGAACTTTTAATAAATCTATGGAGTTGTTTAAAAGTGTGGTACCATGTGACTGGAGAATAATAAATGAGGTAGCTATATTTAAGTGAGCAGAGGGGTTGTAAGATGATCCAGGCAACTACAGGCCTGTTAATCTGTATGAATAAAATGCAGAGTTTAGAAAAAAATTGAAGGCAAGAATAATTAGAGGCACTGAGGTAAATGGAAAAGCATGTGCAAAGTACAACCTGAATTTACTGCTGAACTAACCAGATATCTCTTTCTGATAAATGTTTTCCTGGACATAGTACATGCAATATATCTAATCTACCTAGACTTCAGTAAAGTTTTTGATATGGCAGCACACAAGAAACGTTTAGCTAAAATGGAGAAGAGAGACTTTACTACAAACATTGTAAGTTAAGTAAAGCTAAGAGGAATTATCTAAGAGGAATTGAGGATGAGTACTTCTGAAAAGAAAAGTATTAGGCTTGAAAAAGTCACTTGTAGCTCCCCAAGGATTGGTTAAGGGACAAATCCATTTTCCTTAATGACCTTGGCACAAAGGTAACAAGCTAGCAACATTTGCTGAAGATACAAAGTTGATACATCATCAATACAGAGTGGGATTGTGTAACAGCATCTGTGGAGCCCATCAGAATAGGACAGAGTGCGGATGGACTGCCAAAGGGGGAAGAATCCCGTTCCTGTATTGGGGAGGGGGGAGGAAAATAATAAACAGTGCAGCACAGGCTGGTCTAGCTTTATTTTAGCTGCACCAGAGTCTGTAATGGGAACCTGCACTGAAATGGAACTACCAGGATAGGTTCTAGCCACTGACCCAGAAGTTAAAAGCCTGGGGATTGGATAGATTAGGTTACCCTGGAGAGGGGACACCAGCAGGAACTTGTGTCCACCACATGGAAATTTGCCGATTTTCCTAACTCCCAGTCAGGGAGTCAGCAGAGGCCAAAAGAAAGGAAAGAAGACCGGGGAACTTACCTCAAGGTGAGAGCTGGCACAAAAGTATTGCATGAGGGTCAGACCGAGAGCCAGATTAATGAGTGCAGCAATTCTTGGTTGTCTGCGGGAAGCAGATAGGAGGGCTTGTTAAAGGGAATGGATTTTGAGAAGCGGGTTTCCCTCAGTGGGAGGAACCAGGAAGCTGAGCCAAGGGAATCTAGGTTTTACTGGCTCAGGCTCACTGATTGCATCCCAGTGACTTCGTGTGGAGCAGTCCTGTGACTTGGACACTTAAAGGGGATGCTGGCCACAGGTGAAAACCTGTAAGCAATCCAAAAGGAAATGGACCCCTGAAGGAAAAAGAAGAAAATAAGAACTGACTAGAAATATGGGGAACTTGTGAGAGCTAAGAGAACACCCAAGAAAGGAGTGCAGGCTGTGCTGCAATCAGCAGCAGGTCATTAGAAACTCATTGAAGTTGAGTGAGTGCACTAAACTGGATCTGTAATGAAGCTTTGCACCTTTGAATATATGGCGTGGCAAGGGCAGGGTGTAGGGGATGGAGGAGCCCTGTGAAGAGGATGAAAGCCATAATCTGGTCGCAATAAGAGCCCTGAGGTACACCACCCAATATTTATTTTCTCTTTTGGAAATTTCCTTTAAAAACAAAGGTGTGGCAGGAGAGTATGAAAAAGCACAAGCAGAAACTGGGTGATCTGGCTGCAGCTTGTACTACACGGTAGCCTTGGATGGTTACAGATTGAAACAGAAATTGCCTTGAATGCTGAATTTAATGACATGAAATGTAATGGTACAAAGTGCATTACCATGACTTTAGTAACTAGTAACAATAATTTCTTGCTCTAAGCTTACTAGGAACTCATCAGATGAGAGTGAATGATCAGGAGAAATATTGCATGATGACTATGGGCCACTGTGTCATGAAATAATAACTGTTCTCCTTGAGAGTTTTCCAGCAGGGGTGGGGAAGTGTTACTGTTGTTTTACAAGATGCCAGACTGATTTAATCTGGAATACTGTGTTTAATAACTCTGTTCACTTCTATTCTAAAATAAGGAATTCAAGTTGGGATAGGTGCAGAGAAGAGATACTAGAATGATCATGAGGATAGAGAACCTATCTATTATATGAGGAAACTAAAAGAGCATGTCTTGTTTCGCTTTGTAAATGAAAGTTGAGAGAGGATGTGATTATCCTTAATACACACATTCAAGGAGTAAATGCCAGGAGGGAAAACAACTGTTTAAGCCAAAGGGCAATTTTGGCACAGGAACACTATATATACTATGCATGCATAAATCTAGGCTGGAAATTTGAAGAAGGTTTTTAACCATCAGATCAGCAAAATTTAGGAACTGCTTCCCAATACTGGGGCAAACAATCCAAGTCTGAAGTATATAAGCCGCACACCTGGAGGAAGACAGGCCTGATGCATTGTAGGGAACAGAGTCTCCAGGAGAAAGAAGCTGCAGGAGATGCCTTAACAGGCACCAAAACACAACCCACTCTGACAGGTGAAAGCTTTAAAGAAAGGAGGGCTGGCAAGATGACTTTTACCCAGAGTGGGGGTGATTTTTCTTTGAAAGTGGTTGCTTGTACCGTTTCTTCTTTGTAGTTAAGTTTATACAACTGGAAGACCATATTATGGCAATAGGGGAGGTCTGGAGGCCACAGAAGTACCTTAGGAACACCCTATTTAGAGCCTTGCCTGAGTCAGGGACTCCAGAGAGGACTGGAGCTAAGACTGAGAGCAGCCTTGCCTGGGTCAGTGACCCCAGAGACTGGAACTGAGACAGAGTAAGATGGGGCCAGGGGTCCAGAGCTCAAGAAGTGTGAGGCCAGGGCCAAGGGCCCAGAAACCAAATAGGGGCAAGATGGGGCTAGGGCTGGAAATCTGAGTTCCAAGGCAGTGGACCTAGGTTGAGGGGGGCTACAGCCAGAGCAAATGGGCCACAGCCAGGAAAGGTGAAGCTCCAACAAAGGTTTGAGGCCTGAGAGGGCCAAGCATTGCAGTGGGAACCAGATACCATCTGTGAGGCATGGG
The DNA here is from genome assembly GCF_001723895.1 of Crocodylus porosus. Lineage (NCBI taxonomy): Eukaryota > Metazoa > Chordata > Crocodylia > Crocodylidae > Crocodylus > Crocodylus porosus. Next base: position 10,969,240 of record NW_017728950.1, on the reverse strand, counting down.
CATGGCTATGGCAGCAGATGAAGGCCAAAAACACAACCCATAAAGCATCTGGCAACATAGGGTACCAACAGAAGGGCCACAACTAATTGTCTAAGGGGAAAGCTTGCAGTGGAGTGGATCCACTCTGGGCCCTTGGGTCAACCTCCCAAACCCTTTTGCGCATCATTAAGGTATGGCTACAGGGAACATAACAGGGAACAGCACTCAAGGGGTCAGAGGGACCAGGAGCCACATGTCAATCAAGGGGTGTCACAGCACCCCTGGGGCATGGGTCCTGTCACAGGCCCCATTGGGCATGGCTGTCAATGGCAAGAGGACAAGTGAGGGCTGTGCTGACAGAGTCTGGCTCACACTTCTGCTGTTTGCCTTGCTGTTGCTGGTCTTGCCACCATCACTACCTTCAGGTCTGGATTTGGCCCAGGCGTGAGGTGAGATTGAGATCTCTGACCTAAGTTATTTAAGATAGAACTTTACTACTTGTAAAGTGGCCTGCAATCACACACAACTGGTCTTGACCTACAATATCCCTTCCAGTTGTATGTTCCCATGACTCAAACGTCTGTTTCCTCAGCTTCTCCTGCAGAGGTCAACATGGCATACTGATGTCCTATGACAAAGACTAGATGGAAGATAGTTAGACTGAACATGCCAAGTCTCACAAGTGGTGATATAAATAATTCCAGAAATCCTATTTTGTCTTTATGTAGGAGATGGTCAAGTGTGTACTTATATATGTAAAATGTTCCCATTTAAAACTTGTTATTTTGGGGATTTTTTTTTAACTGCTTGACATTTTCCAAAACAGGATCCCATATTGGGGAAAAGTGTGGGAGTTATATTTTAGTGTATGTGTATATTTATTTTGGGGAAGCACTGTAAAATATGATTTGTCATACTGCTATTTTACTTAAACAAGATCTGTATAAACCTGAGCTGCTAGCCATATGATCACTCTTTTTAGGCTTAAGCAGAATGTTTTCCCATCCCCATAATTAAATTATGAAGTACATAATTACCCACATAATTTTCTCAAATTTATTAAAAACAGCTTTCCAAAGTTGAGGTGCCTGTATAAGTATTAAAAATGCAGACGATAATAGATAAAAGCTAGTTGTTCCTTATTACAATTCTTACCCAACATTTTGTCATTGTTTTTCCTCCATTTTGTGGCATTAAGAACATTTGTTTTCATTTCGAAGGACTCTGTCTTCTAGTACCTGCCACTGAATGTAAAGGTACTTACATGAACAAAGATCAATTGGGCCCATGCTTTCTTTTCTAGAAATGTATATCCAATACATTGTAGCATAAATTTGCTAGTTAAAAATTATAAAAATGACTTTTCTGTCATAAACCATTTTACAAGACTTCTGTAACATTTTTAAGGGTTGTTTTTGTATACTTTGTTTTAACACTAGTTTAGAACAATTCGCTGTTGCTTTGCTTTCTTCTAATATTCCTCCTATGAAGCATCAAGGTCAAACAGAAAGCCCCTCAGAAACAAAAAAACAAAACCCCAAATAGACCTCAGTCTTTACTTTTCCCATACTATAAACATTTTTGATAAAAGGGTTTGGGGGTGAGGAGGAGAGAGGGCATTACTGAACCAGATTTTTTTTTTAAAGGTACATTGTGAAATTTTAAACATGGAGTGATTTGGTCATTTCCAATTTTATCAGAGAAAATTATGAATTGTCTATGGACTCTCAATGAGACTTAGGTTTCAATATGAGAAAGTCACTTTTGAAAATGGGAGCATCGATGGAATTTCCAGTCCCACAAATGCACATGCATGGCGTTTACTATTATTTTCATGCCAGTAATTTTCAAATCTAGCCCTCTTCTAGTAGGCTGTTTCTTTCCATCTAAGCCACTATCTCGGCCTCTATTTCTGACATCTTCGTGGATGTCCAGTTGTCATGTTAAAATCAAAATGGCCAAAATGGAGCTCTTAAATTATCTGTACCTACTCAAACCTTTCTTCCTCTGCCACTACAGAAAACACCACTGTTCTTCCTGTCACTCAGGCCTATAACTTGGATGCTATCTTTCATGCAGTCCTCTTTTCAGCTCATACATACATACTCATACTGATACTCATATCTGTTGTTTCAGGCCTCATCCTCCACACATAATTTTACATTTTAACTTTTGAAACCTCCTCCTCTCTGGCTCATTTATTGCAATGTTATCAAACTCACAATGTTATTCAAAATGCTGCTGGTAAGATTATCTTCCTGGCTTATAGTCCTGATGACATTAGTTTCCATCTGAGTCCTATTGCTGGCTCCCCCTATGCCTCTGTATCTAACACAAGCTTCTTATCTTGTAATAAGCCTCATTCTACCACACTTATCTAGAAAGTGGTCAGAAGACAGAAAGAAAGTGAATGAGAAAAAATAAGAAAGATACTGAGCGAGAAAATAGAAAAAGGGATAACTAAAGTAAAAAAAGAGACAGAATATTATATTAAAACAGAATTGAAAAAAGTTAGAGGGAATACAGATATACTGAAAAAGACCAGACCCAAAAGGTACACCAAGATTAATATATACAGCAGAAAGGAACAAACCGTAAGGCTGCTAAGTATTATTCAATGTGAATGACAAGCTGGTGGTAGAGCAGGCTGGCATACAGACAATCAAAAAATCTGAGGCAAAATTAATTCAATCTTCGCAGGTTTCTCTGTACTGCGTGGATTGGATGGATAACAAACTAAACTTACATTCACTTTTCACTTGGGAATGGCAGTCAAATGCCAGAATTGGCCCAGGCCAAAAGGCAGGGGGTACTAAAGCATGCTTCCCAGCCTGCCAGCCATTGTGGCTAGGGACAAACATTAAAAAAGCCTAAGCCTGAATTGATTTAACCTTTGCAGGTTAGTCTAACCTGACTAGGCTAAATCACTTTGTAACTGTAAAGACATTCCCTCTGCACTGAAAAAATGCAGGTACGTGCCTGCAGTGGCTCAGGCTAGAAGGTGTGGGGGGGCAGGCAGTAGAACAACCCTCCCTTTGCTTCCCTAAGGCTGAGCTGAGGGGGCATGGCCAGGCCCCTGGCAGGACACTGTGATTAGGGAGGGCTCCCCACCCTTGTTAACAGAGCATTTATCAGCTCTGTTATCAGCATTTAGCACTCCATCGGAAAACAAATCCTCACTCAGTAATTCAAGCTCTTCTTAAACAGCTCTTTCTAAAGGAAGGAATGCGGAAGCATTACCAGCTGAGCGTTTATTAGCTCCAAAAAGCCCTAAATGGACACTGTCCTATCCGTATTAGCAGCTGCTATACATGTCCAATTATTTATGGCCATATGGATGTCCTTAAAATTTCCTTTAAAATGCTATGCAAATGCACATTAATAAGATCTGGTTGGTCATCAATGCATGTAAGAGAAACTAAAAGCTTCAAACATCTACCCCTGGCATGCCCTTGCTCTCACTTTGATCTTCCAATATTTATTCAATAAAGCATGTTTGGAGCATGATGTGCCCATATGGCTGTTGGGGTTAGCCCTGTTTATGTTTACGTGCTCAACTGCTGAACACCTTCCCCGCCCAGCCCATTGGTCTCACAATCACTTGCCTGGTATTTGCTGTGGTGAGGCCCAACTCTTTCCTGCCATGTCTTGAAGTTCTGGTGACGTTACTGACCAGGAGGTGTTATTCTGCACGACAGCTGGCCAATGGCAAACCTGCTAGGGCTTTCTTCTGTGGCTCCAACCTCCCCCACACCCCATCCTAGTGCCACCTAGATGTTACACCGCTGCTTGCTTGCACTCAGGTCTTCCTGGGTGATCTGTTCTCTATTTTTTTTCTCTTACAGGTTCATGAGTGTCTCTATTCAAAGCCTCAACAAAATGAAATAGCGTAGACTCCTGGACTTCCTCTCAGTCACATGTAAGTCTCACATATGATATGTTAATTCTCTCCCACCGCTCCCATGTGGAGGGGTTGCACGCCCCTTCCGGGGTAAACAAAAAAAAGAAATAACAAAAATCAATAAATTCACACAAACAAAAATCAACAAATTCACAGAAACAAAAATCACTTCCGGGGCTCTTGCCCTTTTCCTGGGTTTAATTGACTAGACCTGTCGTTTGCTCCCTCTAGCATCCCAGGAAGGTCACTGCCAAGCTAGCACCCTTCCCTGGCCCACTCGGGTCCAAATAAAACAACAGAAAAAAAATTAACTGGTTAATCAGCCGTTTAGGGCCCAGCCGCTTGTCCCAAGGCCAGCCCATCTCTGGTGGAGTTTCCTGCCTCTTGTGCCACTTTGCACTGTGGCGTCCTTACTGTGGATGCCTCCTGGCTTTACTGAGATCTTCAGAGCTCTCTTGCCAGCTCCCTGCCAGCTCCTTGGGACTGGGAGGGGTCCTACCCGATGTCTCAGGTCCCGGGGCATACCTCTCTGCTTCCTGGCTCTCCCTGCTCTCCTCTGGCACACGCACTGGCCTCTCATTTCCCAGGGGCCGCTCTAGCTGGATGGAGCAGCTGCTCCAAAACCACAGATCCCAGGACTCTCTTCATTATTTTGGTGTTGCTGTCTCGCCCTTCATGGGCTCCTCTTCCCCGATGATGAGTTTTCTCCTAGCTTCTTGTTTTCTTTTACACTTGCATTTAAACAAAACCTTTTACAATTAATTTTAATATATAATATTTCAAAACTTATTCAGCTGTTGTACATGTATCTTTTATATGATGCACCTGTCCAAATCACTGCAGAGAATTCTGAGGAAGAGACAACAACATAGGAGGCTGCAGTGTAGTGTAGATACTTGAGCTGACTTATGTGTACTGACTTGGGTACTGGGAACAATCTACCTGCTTCAGCTCAGAGCTGACTGCATGCTAAGTCACACCACTGAAAAATAGGACGGTGCAGAGCTCTGTGTTCTCCCTGCTAGGCTCTGCTACAACCCAAGCTAGCTCATTTACAACCCTATAGTCTGCAGTTTAGTCATACCCATAGCCACACCAAACATGTTTCTTACCTTCTCATGCATAATGATGACACTTTACACAGTTAGCATAAATTGACATAGCTGCACTGATTTCAGTGAAGCTGCACTGACTACGTCAGTTGAAGTTCTAGTCCTTTGTATATAGTGTCTCACTTATCTGTAAGAGAGATGGTTTATATGCTTTAGAAATAAATTTGGTGTACACAATACTGGATTTCCTGGCTTACAAAAATGTTACTATTCATATGTTACTGCTTTATATCAAATTTCTACACATCTGTTATGTACCAGTTTACATCATTTACTTATATAACTTAAGAAATGTTCTGATTTTGTTAATCTTCCAAATTATATTCCCATATTTTTAGTGTCTAGGAAATAAAATGTCATTCTATTGCTGACCCATCCATAAATCAATAGCTTGGCAATGACAACGTTACAAATAGTGAAAATGTACTATAGCTTATTTTATAGATAATCATTGTATTTTATAATATAGCAAACAACAGTAACACTTAATGAAGTGAAACTCAATGCATGACTGCTAGGGCTGTGTGAAGCTTCAGGTGCTGATTCGATTCGGAGGAGATTCAACCTGATTCAGCAGCTGAATCTCCAAAGTAAAATCAAACTGGGAAACCAATAAAAAGGTCTTAATCTATTCAAAAAAGACTCAGAGAGCTTCAGAGAGATTCAGAGATTCAGGCAGTCCCCACTAACCACCTCAGGGAGCTGGATCCAGACTCCATGCCAGTAAGCAGGGAATGGGGGGGAAGGGGAGGATGAATGAGGGGGGCAGGGACCATGGGGTGACCCCACCAGGCCCCATCCCCTGCCTGTTCCTGCAACCCCCCTGAGCGCCGCCTGACCCCTGCCCCCTCTCCCTGCCCCGTCAATGGCTGCCCCGCCCAGCCCCAGCATCCTGTCTCTTAAAAAACCAAAGAACCTTGCACTCACCAGCTGCTGCAGTGGCCATCAGGGCTTCTGGGGGCTCATGGCAGAGCCCCTCCATGCAGCACAGGGCAGTGGGGGGCAGCGGGAATCATCCCCCTGCCTGGCAGGAACCAGTGAGGGTGAGGCTTTTTTTATTCTTTTTTTCTAAAGAGTTGGGAGGCTGGCGCTGGGAGAGTGAGCAGGGGATGGGGGCTTGTGGTAAAGCCCCCCATGC
>NW_017728950.1:10943694-10962385 GCF_001723895.1 Crocodylus porosus | reverse complement strand
GGGCAGGGGGCTGGACTCGATGATCTCCCGAGGTTCCTTCCAGCCCTAATGTCTATGAAATCTATGAAATCTATGAAAATATTGGGGAAACCGCTGTATTTTGCAGGTGAAAAAAAGCACAGAAATGATTCAACAGTTCCACACAGATTATGCAGCCCCACATGGCACGCAGAGTTTGCCTCTTCGCTTTGTATGATAGGACCCCTTCCATTTTGCTACCTATTCTGGAATTCCTTCAGTCCCAGAGGAGTGGATTACTGCTAACCAGGGGTGTTAAACTCATCTGGCCCTAAGGAGCAGATGAGGGTCATTGGGCTGGTCTGCAGTCTGGACTGGGACCGTCCCCCAGTACAGCACCTGCAGTACAGTGTCCAACCAGCATGCCGTGTACCTCACGCACTGTCCCCAGGGCTTTCTGTGCACATGGAATTCAGGGTTGGCAGGGTCCAGCCTGTGCTGCTTGCAGAGCACAGGCTGGACCCAGCAGTGCAAGCAACACTGGAGGTCTGTACAGTGCGCACACTGCATGTGGCACCCTGCCAGACTAGCACTTTGCTCTGGTTCCAGTACCACTTGATCTGGACCAGCCCTAGAGCCAATGTGCAGGGACCACTCAGCATTGCATGCAGGGTGTACCCTGGACCACCCCCTTGTATTGTATACAGGAAGCACAGCACTGGGTCCAGCCCCCATACTGCATGCAGGCTGAATCCAGCCTGTGGGCCATATGTTTGACACTCCTGCTCTAATGAATACAATAATTTGAAGTACTTAGCCAGCTATTTAAGCAGCAAGTGTAGAGGTATAGAGGTAGCTATTTGTAATTAATGTTTAGGGTACGGTGAGGCATTACATTTACGCTAGAAGAAACACTTTTCTCCTGGAACAAAAGCAAGCATGCAGGTGTTCAAGAGTTTTTTACACAAAAGAGAACTGTCTCCATCATGGGGGGAAAAAAAAGAGTACTTCTAACAAGGAAGATCTCTCTTCTCCTGGGCCACGTTGAGCAGCTGTATACTTCTCCCACACCTTCTAAAGACTGGTGACCCCAGACTGGAAGGTATCGGGGAAGGTGGGGGTTCGTTGTTGCTCAGTTCCTCCTGATCCCTCCTACTCAGAGAAGAGAAGAGCTGCAGCAGATCCCTTCAGTTTCAACAAACCCCACTAACCCCAAGCTATGGAAGGGGTAGGTAGGGAAGGGGAGGGAGGAAGACTGGGACAGGGGGGAGAGGGAGGATGGCATTTTCCTGCTACTTGACTCTTTCTCGGGTCTGAGAGGAATTGAGTCACTTCTGTCCCCCACACCATCCACAGACCAGGGTGACTCTGGTTTATGCAAGATCACTCTGGGCACTGGTCTGGGAAGACACTGAGGGTATTTTTCCAAGGCTGGATCTCAGCCCCAGCTTGCCCACAGGGGAAGGGAAGTGGCTGCAGACTGGAACATATGTATGCTTACCCTCTCACCAAGATTTCTAGAAATGAATACGTCTCCAGCCTTTTTGATAACATACACATATAGTGTGCATACTATATATTAAAATTGTATGTATTTTGACAGTCTAACTCTTCTTTTTTCTCCATATGTTAATTGTCCTGTGAGTCTATCAGTATTTCAGGGAAAGTATACTTGTTTACAGGATGCCCAGAACAATGGGGCCTTAGCCTCTGAGTTCTTCAGGCACTTCTCCAGTAAAGAATAAATAAAAAATGTGTAGTGTATTAGATAATTGCTCCACAGTACTGCCAACTAGCAAAAAATATAATTCAGTTTTGCAATTCCTGATATTTTCCAGCATGTTAGTTACATATTGTAATGCATCTGCAACCATAGCATCCTTATTGTAAAGAGGAAAATTAAAACTTGGTAGTACACAGTTTCCTACTATAACTTGCTGCATACAGAATCCTTCCTACACAGATTGATTTGATTATTTTGTGTATGAAAACACTATTTCTTTTCTTTTCTTTTTTTAGAAGTGGAAAATTAAAAAATCTCAATACTTGTAAATGTTTACTTATACATAAAGTATACAAAGCATTGATTGTGTAAGCGAGAGAGAACAAATGTAAAGTGTTCTTAATTTAGAAACCTCAGATACATTCCAAAACCTTACTTTTAAACTCAAAGACAGAAATGAAGCATACTTTAGGGTAGATTTGAGAAGGAGACCTATTGGCTTTCATGCTGCAGGAAATGATAGTGACAATGCAAGGGTTGTGTATATATTTAAAATCTTAAGGAACTAGCAGCATTCTAAATAAGAGGTCAAACACTTTACAATGCAATCTACTTTGAAAGACGGCCATATTGATAAACAAATACAAAATACAAAGGGGAAATTTTCTGGCTGTTCTAAGGCTGAAGCCTATAACTGATGTATAATTTTACCAGCCTCCAGGAAGGGGGCAGGTCATAGACCTAATTTTAACTCCCTCTGGAGAATCTCTCAGTCTGGAAGAATCCCCAGACAGATATGTGCAAGTGCTTTTCTCTTCAGTGAGGCAACAGAAGTGGAGTGGGACAGTGAACCTTGCTCCACAGATTCACTTCAAATATTTATTTTAGTTCATTATTTCATGGATAAATGATTTTCATTAGCAGTGGTCTTATGGCCTTTTTGTAATTACTGTTTTCTAACTTGACTATTACAATACTCTTAAAAAAGAGGGCTGTAAATGTCCTAAATCCTATTGAAATGAGACTATGAAGATAAACCTATATTCTGCTAACTGTTTATCTACCTAAAGGCGTGCCTACTATTTACTCTAAAACAGGGCTATCCAACTTACAAGTACAGGTTGAACCATTGAGACCACTGCCCTGCAGGATGCCCCAAGGTAAGTTATGACCTCCCAGGCTGCTTACCCCATGAACATCCTCCCTCTGTTGCACCGTGTAATGGTGACACCCTCTTCACTACTGCATTGCATGCCCCTGACCTCCCACTATCATCACTGCAGTGCTTACCCTTGCAGGCACTCCACTACTCTGCTGCATGCCTATGACCTGCTCCCCCACCCCCAAATCCTTCCCACCTTGCAGTGCACTGAGCATCTCAGAATCACCCTCACCTTCCTGCACTGCTGCACTGCCCTGCTCCCTGGGGTGGAGACAGGAATTGGCAGCCAAAAGAGGGAGGGGTAGGCCAGAGACTGCAATAGCAGCTGGAGCAGTGGAGGGAATAGTGGCCAGGCTGGAGCCCACAGGCTGCCAATTGGACAGCTCTGCCCTGCAGCATTCTAAAATATGTTCTATTGTCACCTTGTGTACTCAGGCAAAGTCTTGTAATTTCAATGTAAGCCTTTGATTGAATAACTTCAAATCAGCCCAGTTGTTCAGAGATTTATTATTACAAAGCACATACAATGCACTGTATCTCACTGTACAAGGCATTTGAAAAACCTGATTTTTCTCTTTCATGGTACACCTCACACTCTGAGGCTTTTATACAACACACACACACACACACACACACACACACACACACACACACTTCATTGATAAGAAATCAAAGAAATAGTGTATCCCCGAGGGAAACTTGATAACACTGGGTGGGTCTGCATGTGCTATTAATTCACATTAGACTACACGTGTAAAATACTGCACAGTAAGCCTAATTATTGGTAAAATTCTGTGGAGTAAGCCTTCCCCAGGAGCACATCTACACGTGCTCCCTTGTGGGAGCAGATTTGCTCCCAACGGTAGCAGCCTGGTACAAGGATCTTCCTGCCCTGCTCTGCCACACTGCAGCAGCCAAGGGGAGCTCCAGGCTTCCCTGGGTGCCATCCTGGGGGCTGGCAAGGGGCACAGGGCCAGGAGAGCTCTGTCTCCTGGCCCCATGCACATAGGGAGGAAATCTGGTGTTCATGGAACCAGGAGAAAACTCTCTCTGCAGTGGGCAGTGGGCAGAGCTTTCCTGGCCCCATGCCCATTGGGGGACACAACTACCAGCAAGCCCCCTGCCAGGCAGGGTTTCCCTACCCAGCAGAGGGTTGTCAGGGACCTGTCCCAGGTGTGGGGCAGCTACTGGCAAGGCTTCTGCAGGATGCGTAAGGTGGGGGAAGGGAGCATGGGGCTTTCCAGCAGCTACCCTGCTTGGCATGGGAGATGGGATGGGGGACACAGAGTTCCCAAGTCCCACAGCTGATCAGCTTCCGGACCCTTGGGAGAGCCCAGATTGGGAACATAGAGCTCCCAGTCCCTTGTGGTTCCCTGCTGCCTACACTGACCAGGAGCAAATGCTCCTGGTCAGCATCTGCATGAATGTTATTGTGCAGTAACTACTGTGCAGTTAATCTAGTACCTGTATTTACTGATACTAGCTAACTGTGCAGTAGCTTAATTTACTGCGTAGTAAACGCACCACATGTATAGATGGTGATGCTTTATAGCACAGTAGATTTTTACCGTCATTGTTGCCTCTTCTGTTGTAGTGGCCATATCACAACTTAGACTCTATGTCCTTCTTCCTTTGTATTCAATATTTCTGTAACTGATACCAAAGAATGTAGTGACTTTGTATGTGGTCCAAAGAACCTCTTCTAAAATGTAAGAATAAGCAATAACATTTTATAGGCAAAATGATTTCAAGGAAAATAAATTAACACATTCTATTTTGCATTAAATTTTTCTCTTTTTCTAATGTGTAAAAAACCAATATGAATATTTTACCATTTTAGAGCCATATTCTTCCCTAAAGCTTGTGCTATACATCTACAGTGGTTAGTCTGTAAGGTGCAAATCTACCCTTCCTTGTACTTGAGTTCAGACTAGCATGACTAACTGTGTCTCTTATTTTTATTCCCTGTTGACTTCAGTAATAATCATGACAGAATATATTATATTAGAGAACACAGTGAAGGGTTCAAATACAGGCTATGGTGGCAGTCTCTGGAGAAGTAGATGAATGTATTGTCAGCTGCAATACTTATATCAGGTTCAAGTAGGCAGATGCAAAACCAAATTCATAGTGGTAGTTAATTACTTTAAAAATAAAAGTTTTATGCTTAAATATATATATATAGAAATATATTCTTTATTCTCAAACTTTAGGGGGTGCATCAACAATATGTAACAGTACTACATTGGGACTTACTGAAATATTCCATATGTAACTCCAATTTAAATAAGGCTATGTTGGCGAACGGTGAGAACCAGCCATTGCAAACTACATGTACACCAGTTCATCGAGACATTTCTGAGATACTGAATTGTACTTGTGAAACAACACTCTTATACCAATGAGTAAGGGAAGCAGCTGATGTATGCCATAGTTTAGATTAGGCACAGCAATATTTTTCCTCAGTTGTCTCAAATCTATCTGTAATGACTGCAAATATTTGGTTTGGTGTCTCAAACACATAAATATAAGATGTAAGTGCTGAAAGTAATAAAAGGTTGGCTGACAGCTTTTGTTTTAATTTTTTAAATAATATTACATTATCCTTTTTTAATTATTGGACCCTGAGGTACAATCAGTCGTGATGTTATATTGGATAAAACAAATCACGACTCAAGATCACAGACTCTAGCTGGGCAGTCACATGGATCTGTCTGTATCAGAAAGAGAAGCCATGCTAATTCCATACAGATGTGCTATTGCATTCCTGTAAATTTTCAGACTGAAAAGGAAATGCTAGTTACACCCCTTTTCCCTTACAGCCTAGGGTGGAACATTTCACATATTGTACATGTGTTTTGCACTCATAGAAGAATCTCTTTGACTTAATACTCTATTTTTAGCTTTTCACAGCCACACTTTTAATCAAATACTTCCAATCTCTAATTAAAGTGAAGCTGACATCTACGTTATTTCCCCTTAATGGTCTGTGATTAAATTGAACCCATTACTAAATCATGAGCTTGGTTACATCAGCCTCAATGGAATGACTGGATTTGCATTAGTGTAGCTGAGATCAGACTCTAGCCCACTTAGTTTATTTTGACATGTCTAGTGCTACACTTTAAAAAATTCTGCTTCCCTTAAGAAGAAAGTGTATTTTTACTTGTACTCAGTGTCATTCCCTAGGCAGTGTTGAAGGATTTGGGGGAAGTCATCATCATCATCAACAATCCCTCACTGTTAAGGATGACTGTTTTTCATGATTATCTTATCTGTGAGTCCAAAGATGTCTAACAAGGCCGATCTGGGATCAGCAGGTTCTCTTGCAACTTGGGCACGTGTTTCTTTGTGGGGTGAATGACTCTGGGTTCCAGATTCAGTCCAGATTGGGGGGAAGTACATGCATACTCAACCCATTCTGGAAAGGGCTTTGAAGCCTATGGATGACAAGCAGTAAATGAGTGAGAAGCATTATAGAATTGTAGTGTGAGAGGCTTTCAGGCTAGGAACTAAATTTAAGCTGGGATTTCTGCTTTTATAGATCTGAAGAAACCTTCAACAGTGGCAAGTGTGAACAGTGGTAAGACTTCAGAGATGCAAAGCAACCCATATCCACCTTCCCAACCTCACCAAAAGCCTGAGTCTTGCTAGAAAGGAAAGTGGCTAGAGCAACTGCAGAATGTGCCAGTTTGAGTAAGCCTAGCCCAACCCCTTAAAACAAAAGTCCTGTTTGCTCTGTGTGAACATGCAATATTCTACACCAACAGCGTATTTCGTAATAGAAAACTTTTCCCTATTTTTTTTGCCCAGAATTCCCAGCCAAACTGTGTTGAAGTGTGCTGTGTACTGGATATTGCTTTCCACTCAGAAAGACTCTGTGTCTACAGTAACATGATTCATGTTTGTAAATACAGTACAGTGAAACCTCTCTTAAATAACCACTCAAGGGACCCACAAAAGTCAGCCGGCAAATGGAAGTGGTCTTTAACCAAAGGACAAACAAAATTTGTCCTTGAAACCAGGGGGTACTTTAAAACACTTAGAGTGTGACTAAGTGGTTGGAATAGCACCTTCTCAGTCATCAGATTTTCTCTAAATGTATTTGCCACGTCATATCTTCTTGCTTTGACAAACATATTCACCTTACTGATTTTTACTTCTGTTATCACTGCAGAGCTAATGCAGCAATAGGACCATTTTCTGGAATCTTTTTTGTCTTAAGTGCTACCCACAGAATAGTTCTAATAGCAAAATCTTTCTTGTTGCTTATGTCAAAGACAAAAAGAACACAGCTCACAAGTTATTTTTTGGGGTCTAAGATTTAAATATTTCTTCAGCTGATGTGGACTGCAGTTCCCCCACTCTCAATACAAAGTTTCAATTCTCCCTACTCAGTAGGGATCCTGGTTTTCTCTGTTTGAAACCCAAATTCTTTTATTTAAAAAACCCAAATTCTCTGATTAAAACCCCCAAATCCATGTTTTTTCCATGAAACACCACTATATATATTGGTTTCAGTTGGACACAATTTTTTATTGATATAATTACAAATTTAAAGCAATTTGGAAGCTCACCAGTGCCTCAATCGTTATAATAAAATAAATTCTAAATACCTATATATTTTGGTGTTTCATTTTGGGGTTTTTTATTATAGAAAATCAGAGCTCCCTATGCCTCATTTGCTCAGAACATGGGTCCAGTTGTAGCTGTCACCCATTGTTTTGTGGTGCTAAGCAGCCCTGATATGCTGGTGCCCTGCCCCTGCCCATGCCATTGTCTCTCACTCCCAAGCCACAGCCTCCAGGTCCTGCCAGTGCCCCCCACTCCTGACCCACAGCCCCCTGGCCCTGCTGGTGCCCCTCACTCCCAGCCCACAGCTCCCTGCCCCTCAGTGTGTGAGAAAGAGAGTAGGTATGTGTGCACGCGCAACACGTGGGAGAGTTGGGGAGGCACAGGCAACGCAACGGTGGGGCATGTGCCCCCTGAGATTTCTGCACTCACAGCAGGGTGTGGGGCTGTAGTGGGGCTGGACCAACTCCAGGCAGCAGCTGCCTCTTCAGCCCAGTGGGCAAGACTCAGCTTGTGGGGGAGTGCTGCACCACCATGGGCATCAAAGTGAGGTGCAGCAGTGTTGGCAGCACAGAGTTGTGTCTCCTGCTGCTGCTGGGTGCCTCAGCTTGGCTGCCACGGCAGCGTGGCACTCCTTCCTGCACTGGGTCCTGCCTGCTAGGTCATGGAGGTGGGTCCTGCCCCTAGCTGATCTGGCCCTATTGCAGCCCCACCCCCCACCCTGGGTGCAGAAATCTTGGGGGGCATGTACCCTGTTCCCCCCCTGCTGAATTGTCTTGTCCCCACACTGCATCTCCTGTGCCCTATACCCCCTCCCACCTCCATAGACTTCCCTGGAGGGAGTTGCAGGAGCTGCTTTTCACTGTCCTGTCTAGCTGTCTTGTGCACATCTATGCGCACATGGCAACCCTGCATCCTGCTCTACTGAGCCCCAAGCAGCCCCTTTTAGGCTGGAACACCGCCAGCCTGCAAAGGGAAACTTGTGATTTCCTGCATTTTCTGCTTTAAAGGAGAAAACCTGCATTTTTCTTCAGCAAGTGGAATACCCAGATCCCTGCTGATGCGTTTCAGTAAACTGAAAAGTCAGTAATGCACTATCTTGTATTGCTGGGATGGGATGCTTTTATTTTACCTGTGAGACAGCAGCATCACTAGGGTGGGGTGAATGTGGCAACTACTACAGCCATTGACTTAGGGGTGGGAGGTGAAGAGGCAAAAAAGTGGCTGATGCCAGCAGCTGCATGATTGCAGTTGTAATCATGTTGACAACCAGAATACACTGCTGCCTGGTGCCCTGATCACTCACTCTGCTTTGTCCCTCCCTACACAGCTGCTGTGGAACATATCAATCTGGACTGATAAAATATGTTAAGATACTTTGCACAACCTATAGGCTACATAATATATTTGTTCATTCGGTTTCTTGACATGTTATAGTCTGGTATGGAACACGACATATTTTAACTTGAGAAAAATGTAATGTGAACAGGACTAGAAGTGGTCTCCCAGGCTATCTAGCCCAATCTCCTGCAATTGCAGCAAATCATTTACATAAAGATTACTAAAACCGTTCACTCTACTCTGCTCACATACCATAACCACAGGGTACATTATGAAAAGAATACCAAAAACAGCACCATGACCCTACAACATGCCACAGGTAACAAGGAGGGAGACAAGGGCACTGCCAATACATTTCTACTGTGGTGGCAAAGATGTAATATTACAGAGGAAAACAAAAGATCCTCACAGCCCTTGCCAATCTAACTTGGAGGGGGAGAAATTCTTCCTGACCTCAAATATGACATAGAGATGGACCCTGAGCAGAAGAATAATATCATCTAGCCAACTACCTGAGAGTTTTCTAAGTTTCAGCAAAAACTGTGACAGGCCCAGTGATGCTAGAAGTTGTAGTTATGCATCTGTGCCTGGAAGCTTGTCTAAAGTCTATAGTTGTTTCAACAAAAGATATCACCAGAAAACTTTGCTTCTTTCTTTTAAAAGCATTTAAAGCAAATAAAAGATCAGATATAGTTCTCATGTTTCATGTGATTTTGGATCCATTGCTGCTACTGTACTTGCAGATGGCTTCTCTGTCATGTAATACCTTTTTCTATCCATAATTGTCTAAGACAGAAGCTGGTAACCTTTTTAGGCTATGGGCTAGAGTGACTCAGTTTGTGTCAGAGATAGTAGATGGGCAGGCACTAGAACCCAGCCATTGCCACCACTTGTGCCTGCTTCAGCCAATTTTCACCACAGAGGCACATGGAGATTGCCTGCAGTCCACACTTCTCCCCGTGGTAGTGTAGAAAAAGTGACTGCTGCCAAAGCTCCACATCCTTGGGTCTGGATTAATTGACTCCATGGGCCGAATCTGGCTTGTGGACTGCAGGTTGCTGGCTCCATAATCTAAGATGACTGTTTCTTCCCAAGAAGGCTAAGTACAGAGGTTCACACCTTTAAACCTCACAATGGTTAAACAATGTGCTCTACTTGCCTTTGAAAAAAGACTTCATAATCTATATCTAAAGTAATGTGTGTCTAAAGTAATCACACCTCTTCAGTGGGTCTAACAGTTATAAACTACGACATACATACTTTGTGCTGGATGCTAATTTGCTTCTAGCTAAAGATCAAGTTGTTGGTTACAAGCTATATCAAACGTTTTGAGTCGTATTTAATGTATTGTGTACTCTGAGTACCACGTGTGGATCCTGGCAGTTGCAGTGATGTGGTTGTGCCCCTTTTACAGACCACACTGCAGAAGCTGGAGCTGGGGGCTTTTTTAAATTCCCCAAAGTAGCCTCCCTCCCTTCCCCTCATGCTCAAGAGAACATCCCTTCCCCTTCTCACCCATTCCCCCCTCCTTTGCCCACTGCTGCTGCTGTTCCTACAGTCTCTGGCTGCTCTAGGGGTAGGGAGAGCTCCAAAGCTGCTACTCCTCTGTCCAGCCTGGCTGCATGGGGAGCAGGGATCAGCCAGCAACAACATTGGGTGGGTTCCTCCTCCCTGCCCAATCCCCCTGGGCATTCCCCACTATCTCAGGAACAGACTTAAGAAAGGCGACCTGCCTGCTGCCACCACCGCTGACGCTATCCTCAACTAAGCCCCTCTCTGTGTGCAGCTCAGCTTATTTTTAGAGGTGGGGCCAAAGTAGCTCTGGAGTGGGGCAGAAGTGGCTCTGGAGCTCTCCCTACCTGCAGAAAAGCCAGGGACCATGACATTGATTGGCAGAGAAGGGGGGAATGAAAGGAAAGAGGAGATGTGCTGCTAAGCATAGAGGAGAAGAAAGAGAGTACTGGGGTGGGGGAGAGGAGAGGATTCTTACCTAATTTGAGGACTTAAAAATTAAGCCCTTGGCTGCTGCTCTTATGCATGATCTGATTGTCTGCCTGCCCTGTGGTGGGGGGAAGCTGGGAGTGGCATGCCACCATCCCTGCAGGACCAGCTGCTATCCCTCACCTCCTTTTACAAAATCCTGGATCTGCCCATACCGGCACCATGAGTTTGGGCACCCAACTGAAATCAACTGAAAAAGTAATGGAAATTTAAAAACTGAAGTTAGGATTCTTTTGATTTGTATTATGATGTTAGAGCCTTTAAAATACCACTTTACAAGGCCACAACAAACTGAGATATATAGAGACGTATGAAAGCTAAAATTCTGATATGAGGAAAGAATTTAACTGCTGGAGCTTTAAGAAAAAGTGCCAAATACCATAAATCTTGTGTTAAAATTATGTGAATTTGCAACACTGCCAACTGTTGGAATTTCCTTGGGTCTGTAGTAATTATGATCCATTAGGCAGCTCTCAGTTATTTCCTGCATCCAAAAATCCATGGAAGGTAGTAGGATATTCTCATGACTGGAGTCATCCTGAAGTAAATTCTTGATAGACGTTTAGTAACATTAGGAATAGGCATTGGAATTATTTTTGAAAAATTAGTTTGATGGTGGCTTGTAATTAAGTCTTAAAGATGGGAGCTACCAAGGTGGTAGGCCTCAATACAAATTTCTACATTGACTCAATAAATAGTAGAAATCTTCCATAAAAAGATTTTAACATTGTATAGCAACATTGGCTGATACTAAGAAATAAAGGAAGAGGGAACATTTTCAACTGATTTATTTTCAAAATACTAAGGAGGTATCCAGGATTTTAAAACCCAGTTATCTCAGAGTACAACTATAAAGAGTTAATACATCTTTTCAGCCACAACTGAGACCTTTGGCTCCCTTTGCATAGCACTACAAAAACCCTGTAAAATATCAACATGTCTAAAAATATTTACTTGCCTTTCTGGGAAAAACCTTGAAACTAAAAACAGATTTAAGGTTTATCCTTCACTCATTGCATTTAACGAGCAATGGAGGAAGAATGAACTTCACTTCTTTTCACGAGCTTTAGTGTAAGAGGTTTCTTTGGAAGATTTCATTAATCTCCTTTCCAGCCTTTCTTGAAATTTTAAAAATATACCAGTACCCACTGAGTCCCTTAAGTGAGATCAATTTAAAATCTGTAATAGGATTCTGCTTTCCTTCACCTACACAGAGCTTAATTCTAATGTAAAAGTAGTAAACACAGCATCACTCCTATGTTTAACACCAGTCTACAAAACTAGATAATATCATGATATACTATGGAAGTATATCAAACTTTCAACTCATTAATGAAAGTGAAAGGTCTTTTAATTTGATGGAAGTGATTTTTCATTAAAATTGACTTATCTTACTTTGAACTACTGAATAAATATGAGGTGCTGAAGAGGAGGAAAACAGCAGTCAAAATTTGGACTCCTGTTTCTTAAGAACTGATGTATTTCCCATTAACTGTTAAATGGATTAAGCCATATTTTGCAAAAGGGGAATAATAATTTTCTTCCTACACACTATCACTAAAATCTAAAAGACAAAAAGTTGTTACTGAGTCAGATCCAGCCCTCAGTTAAATTAGTATAAACCCAGTAATCTTGATTTACTTGAAGGTCATTTCATTTTGAAACTTTCCGATTCCATCCAACATAAAAAGGGGAGGGTGGGGGGAGGAAGAAGGTATGGTGCACTGAAAGAAGTTAACAAAGACTGAGAACATATCTAATTAAAGATGTCAATCTGAATAAAAATGAGTTATGGGTTGATTTTTTTTTAAATCCAGAAATGGAAACTGAATTTAAGAGTGTTACTTCATATTTACACTTGGAAAAAGTGAGAACAGAATTTGGCAAATATTATGGAATGCATTTGGTTTTCATTAAATATTAATGGCATTAATACATCTACACTGACTCAAGAAAAAGTTTCAATCTTTTTTCACCAAGTGATGTAGCAACAAGTACTTCAAAACCTCTTCACCTTATTAATGATACAATGGCTTCTTGAACTATTAAACTAGATACAAGCAAAACATAAAAAGATTTCCTGAGGAAAGGAAAGTTAACAAATGTAAATGCAATGTTTGCTTACATGTGTAGCCAGTATCCAATCTCCATCTCAGTAGGCACATCTACACAAGCTATTAATTCAAAGTAGGCATACTACACAGTTAAAATACTGCTCAGTAAGCCTACTGGGGAGCACATCTACATTAGGGCTGTGCAAAATTTTGCTGGCTCCTTCGATTCAACACTGTCTTGACTCATTTTGAGCTCAGAACAGATAAACCGAATCAAAACGAAGGGTTTTCAAACAGCCTTGAAACAAAACGAGGCTAATCAAAACATTTCAAAAGTTTTGAAATGTTTTGAGTTTCAAAGCAGCCAGCAGCTAGGTGATGGGAGACAGGGGGGAACCAGGGCTGCACTCTCAGCAGCTCTGTAGCCTCATGTTGCTCAGCCAGGAGCACAGCCCTGGCTCTCCCTGCCTCCCACAGCTGGGCTGCGGGAAGCCAATCACAGCACAGGAGAAGGGAACTGAGCCTGGGCTCAGTTTCCCTTCCAAGCACTCCGATCAGGCTGGCGAAGGCAACTCAGCCCAGTTGAACTGAGTTCCCCTCTCCACCCCTACAATTGGGCTGGGGAAATGAACTCAGCCCAGTCAAGGTGAGTTCCCTTCCCCAGTGCTAGATTGGGCTGGGGAAAGGAACTCAGCCCAGCTGAGCTGAGTTCCCCTCCCCAGCACTCAGTTCCCTTCCCCAGCTCCCCAGTCTCAGGCTGCAGCACTCAGCTTCCTTTCCTCATCTGACAGGCAGATCAGGGTCCACAGCCCTGGGAGGACTAGCACAGCCCCTGTAGCCCTCCCGGGGTTGCGGGCCTCCATCTGCCTGCCGGATGAGAGAGGCTGTTTCAAGCTTCCCCATTATAACGTATGGGTGAAATGTCGAAACAGCATCAAAACAGCATCACTGTTTCAATGAAATGAAACAGAACAGCAGTTTTAAATTGAAATGAAATTCAAAACAAAATGCTGTTCCGTCAAAACCTCGAAACTCAAGTTGAAACAGAATGGTGCCATTTCACACAGTCCTAATCTACATGTGCTCCCTCTTGGGAGCTGAGCAGCTTTACTCCTCATGGGAGCAGCCCAATACAGGGCTGCTCCTGCCCTGGTCTGCCCCCTGCATCAATCAAGGGAGCTCCAGGCTCCCCCTGAGTGCTAGCCCAGGGGCTGGCAGGGAGCATGTGGCCAATCTGCTGCAGGCCTCTCCCACCCTGTGCACCCTGGGCCAGCAGGGCTTCCCTGCACAGTCCAGGGCTGGCTGGGAATTGTCCTGTTCTGGGGCTCCAAGCTGTGTGGGAGACTCTCCAGCTAGCCATGGGCTGTATGAGGAACTCTCCATGCAGCCTAGAGCTAGCTGGGATCTGCCCCAGAATAGGCTTGGGAGGAGTGGGCTTGAACCTGGTCCCCCAGTTGGCTGGCTCCCTGCCTGGGCCTGGCTATCACCCCACCTCTATATGACCCCTGAGTGGGAGCTGGCCACAGCTGGCCCAGCTCTGCACATGGATTCTGCTGTCCCTGGCCCCATGGAGAAGGAAGGGGACATGTGCTGAGTGGGCTGGACAGTGCCTACTCTTGTCCCTGTGCCAGCCTCCAGCCTGCTGGCCTCATCATGGCATCTGGACCTGCAGTGGTATGGCCAGAGGCCAAGGTGCTGGATGCCTCTCCCTGGGGTCTGTGTCATAGGCACCTCCACCCCATGCCCCGCCCCCCCGACTAGTGTCAATGAACCAGTGTAAATAGGCTCATGGGGAAGAGGGTGCTTTATTGGTGGTGAGCATTGGAATTAGGCGTGGGGTCTGGTTTTGGGCAGGGAGGGTAGGAGAGCAGGTTTGTTGCTTTGTTGTGGAAGGAAATAAAGATTGGTGCTTGGAAACTGTCTGCAGTGTGAATGGTTCTGAGGGTGTGCTGTGGGCCTGAGGTCTGTGGGTGGCTGGCCAGGTGCCCTATTGTGGGGAATGGAAGAAGAGTTAGCCCACATGGTGCCCTGGCCCCGAGTGCTGGCTTTGTAGTTCACCCAAGACCTTGTGGGGGAGGGGGAATATTGTTGGTGCTGCTATCACAGCTGGCATTCTGGATGCCAGGCATCCTCCACCCACTGTGCCTCCTCAATCCAGGCTTCACGGAAGAGCTCCACCCAGGCCTCACAAATGTTGTGCAGCATGCAGGCTGAGGTGATGACCTGGGGGATGTTGGCCTCGGGAAACTTGAGGTGGGTAGTGAGAGTGCATCAGTGTCCCTTGAGGCATGCAAAGGTGCACTTGGCTTCAGTTGAACTGTGCCTGTTGTAGGTTTAGCTGGCCACTGTAGGGCCATGGCAGCAGCAGGTAGCTCAGGTCCCTGATGAGGAGGGGAAGGATGGTCTTGTTGCTCAGCTGCAGGTCCAGGACACCTGGTACGAAGTGGCTGCTATCAGGGTTGGTAGGGCAGAATTCTGGAAAATCTGGGTGTTGTGGGCACTGCCAGCCCAGCCAGAGCAGATGTTTGTGAAGGCAACCCAGTGGTCCACCACAGCCTGCATCATGATGGAGTGGAAGCCCTGCTGGCTGTAGTAGGGGTGATCCATGCAGGGTGGGCAGGTGATAGAAATGTATATCACATCCAAGGCCCCAATGCACTGTAGGAAGCCAAGGGCTCAGAAGCCCACCACCTCCTCCAGGGAATTGGTGACCTGGAGCACAGTGTGGCTGAGCACATCCTGGAGGGTGTCACAGACCTCCAGCATGGCTTCCCCAAGGGTTGCCTTGCCCATCCCAAACAAGTGGCTGATGTACTGCAGGCTGGTAGGAATGGCAAGCTTGAGGAGGGTGATGGCCACCTGGGCCTCTGTGGGGATGGTCTGGTGCATGGTGGTGGGCTGGCACTCCAGGTGTGGGCTGAGCTACTGCATGAGCTTGTGGAATATGGATCATCCAGAACTAGTCCAGCCACTGGTCATTGTCCCAGGAGCACTGGATGGTGCTGCCAGTTACAGCTGCTGGGGTGGGACCAGAAGTGGTGGGGCTGGTATCCCAGGAGCTCATGGCTGGCAGCTGTGGTGGCATCCATGTTGGTGCTGTCAGTTTTGCTGCATGGCAGGGTGGGATGGACAGGGTTGCAACCTACCAGGAGCAGGTGGCAATCATTGTGGCTGCAGAGCATGGTGAGCACAGGAGCAAGCAGAAGCCTGCAGTGCTAGTCATTGCTGCTGTGGCATGGGGAAGGAGTGTACTGTGCACAGGCTCTAGGGATAGCATCCTGGAGGGCTGTGCCAGCTGCACTGGGGCAGGGGGCATAGGCTGCTCCAGGCCAGAGAAGCATGTGGCCAGGGAATGAGGTGCAGGACAGCCTTTTAAAGAGTGCTCCTAGCACCTGGACAGCTATAGCTGGAGCCTAGGTCTCCCTCTGGCTGCTGTAGGGAGGGGAAGTGCAAGGCAGGAACAGCCCCGGACCCAACTGCATCCATTGGGTGCAAATATGCACTTGACAGGGCACATATGTAGATTCATTCCCTGGCAAAGCTTAATCCACCTGAATTTACTGCACAGTAACATTCAGGTGCATTAATTGCACATGTAGATGCACCCAGTTTACCTTTCTGATCCCATTATAATTTGCATGAGTTAAGAAGAGACACTTAAATTTATATTGCACTAGAAAATATATCAAATATACCTCTGTGTGACTATTATTTTCATAAGAGTTATATCAGATATGAATTTTCCCCATGACAGTATTTATGGAAAGAGTATGATGTAAAAACTTTGTGTATTAAGGATTATCTGACTTGAAAAGGCCTTAATTTTCTTCTGGTGAAATGAGTCTACTGTAAATACATTTTTATTCCAGTTCTTCTGTCCTACTATGTATGCTTTCAGTGTGCATTACCTTGACTTTTACTTCCGTGTCTTTTGCATTAACATTTTTGTAATTCCAAGTCATTAAGTTTGCCTCTCACACCTACACTTGAATATATTCTGAAGTATTCTCTGCCTTTCTTGCTCCTGATCTTGCTGATAAGGCATCCATACCTTCTAACATTTGATGCATTTTTTCTTTAAAGATTTTTTTCTTATACCATTAGGAACATTCCTTATTTTGTAGCCTCCAAAGGTAATCGCAACAGTATTTCTGCAGTATTACCTTCCTTGCAGCTCAAACTTCCAGGTTTTTCAAGAAAAATATTAATCACAAGTTTGCATATGCTTTTTGATGTAAGCTTTCTAGAACTATGGTGAAATCTTGTTTTAAAGTGAAAAAAATATACACTCAGCTATATTGCATGAGTGGAAAAGTATCTTGAGGGCTCAGTAATTGAAAGAATCAGGTCCTAATAATGTGAGTAGACCCACACTATTTGTCTGAATAAGGGTTTCCAGGAAGAAGTTTTTAATATGCATGTAGCAGGATGGGGTGTTAAGGGGTCATCGTGTTACCCCCAGGTCCTTAACTATGTCAGTCTTGCCCTACAAGCACCCTCATTCTCGCCCGCCATGTCTTGTTGGTAAGATAAATATAGGGAGGCTGCCCTTGAACTTTAGGTTTGGACACGGTCTGGCTAGATCCTAATAACCCTGTTGTTTCTGGACCCCTTGACATCCCACTTCACTGTGGACGGCTCCTGAGTCTTTCAGCTTATGGTCCATATGCATGGCTCCAAACACCCCTTTACCACACCCCAAGCTTTGCAGATGATATTGGCATTGTCCTGCCTAGGCCTCATTATAATTCAGCCCCTTGTCGGCGCTGGGCTCTCTGCAGCCCTTGTTGCTGTGCCTCTTAGCTCTGGGCTCTCCACAGCCCTTGTCGCTGCGCCCCTTGGTGCTGGGCTCTCCACAGCTCTTGTCGCTGCGCCCCTTGGCGCCGGGCTCTCCACAGCCCTTGTCGCTGTGCTCTCAGCGCCGGGCTCTCCACAGCCCTTGTCACTGTGCCCCTTGGTGCAGGGGACCCCACGCTGCAGTGGGCCCCTCAATGAGGCCTCCTCCTTCCCCAAATAGCCTCATTCAAACCACCAGTGTTATCAGACAGTACACAAACAACAGCCAACCACCATGGGTCCCTGGGCTGTAACGTAATGCAAAACTCTCATCTTGCTCTGCCACTTTAAAAGAGTATAACTCCCTCTCTAAGGTTTGGTGCCTAGTAGGCAAGGATAGCTTATGGACTCCTGGTGTCCTCTTTGTTCTAAGGGTAGCATATCTGCTGGATACCACACCTCTGGGCCCTTCCTTCCTGGAGGCTCCTTCCCCATCAGCTGCTGGTAGGAAACCAACGGCCTAGTCCCAGCCCTGAGGTTTATATGGGCCTACGGCCCTGCCTCCTCCAGCCAGCTGACCAGGTGCAGGTGTAGCCAATTCCCTCATTAACTGGTTGTCATGGCAAACTGCACCTGGGTTCTTATCTGGCTCATTGTGCTCTCTCCCCAGGCAACCTCTGCTCTAAGAGGAGTAGGCACCTTAGTGCCCTATGACAATGCAAATTGAAAAACTGCAGTTCAGGCATTATATGACTATGATAGAAAGAAACTCTCTTTTCCAAATGTAATACTGAGACAGCATAAAAGGATGACTTTATCTATTAAACCATGCTGAATGTGGATAATGTATGAATGAATGTGGTTCTTAGGCCTGTGCGAAGCTTTGGTTGGTGATTAGATATGGAGGAGTTTCGGCCCAATTCAGTGGCTGAATCTCCAAATCTGAATCAAATTGAATCAGGGGACCAATTAAAAGGTCCAAATAAATTCAAAGCTCTCTGAATCTTGATTCAGAGAGCTTCAATGATTTGGACAGTCCCCAGTGGCTGCAGCAGGGAGCTGCACCCAGACTTGGAGCTGGTAAGTAGGGGGTGGGAGAGTGGG